>NW_027122483.1:0-1200000 GCF_030686945.1 Centruroides vittatus
ATGAGAAAAACGCGTGGGAAAATTTTTAAGAATTTTTTGACGGTTTATCTCCACAACTAAGTGGTAGCACTGAGTCTGACTGTTCCACTGTTAAGAGGTTAATTTTTACTGGAATATTGTTAATATAAACTAATGTGATAGATTTGTGCCTTGAAATAGTTCTAGTTATTACTATCCTGCAATTTCACCTCGTTTCATTTTCATCGGACGAATCTGTTTGGGGTGGAGAAAAGTTCCTACTTGATTCAGTATAGTGTCGCTTTTGCTTAGATACAACATAAGGGGACCTAGTAGAGTAATTATATCGAGGTCATTGATCTTGGATGCTTCGAATAATGCCTGTCCATCCGTTTCGATTTTCTTTTTTTAGGTTGAGAGCTATTTTGATCATTTTCGCTTTCGTGTCTCCTTGGAGATTCATTTTGTTGACGTGTAGGAGAAGCGTTACTGTTAGTATCTCTGCAACCACAAGGGTTCCGGTTTCTATAGTTCTGATGATTTGGTCAGTTGGTTGTACAGCTAGTATTGACTGGGCAGTATCCTCCTCGCTGGAAAAGCGGGTTGTTATAATTTCCTCGATTATTTTGCCTCCCTGGAGGGGTTCTAGCATTATTTTCAGTTAAGGTTAGAGTTAGACCTTTCACTTTGGCTTTAAGTTCTTGCATAGCCGACGTTAACTCAGCGATATTGTCCTGTGGTAGGGAGTCTGTTACCCGCTCGCTATCTCTGACTGTTCGCATAATTCCTCGCGGATGGGAGGTAAGCTGTTCGATCATCTCTTCGCTGATTGACGCTTTGAGCGCCTCATCAAAAGTTTCAGCTTCGCGGCTCATAACCTGCTGGCAGATCCTGATATCTATTCCGTTGAAGAATTGTGCTTTTAACTGTTCGTTTAACTCCTTTCTTTGGATGCGCTGAATAATAACAGTTTCCATGGAATCCGCTCCAGCCTCTGGCATGATCTCGATTTCCACGACCAGCTTTTGAAGTTGGGCAGCATATGCTTGTATGTCCTTGTATTGTCTTTGTATACAGGTATAGAATTTACTAAGCCTAAACGAAAAAGGTTCCCGTTCGAACCGCGCGATCATTATGCGCTTGAATTCATCAAAGTCGTCGACCTCTTTGATTCGTCGATCTTTCCGGACGAATTCCTGTGTGATCCTGATGAGTTTGACCTTGGCTACGGCCAGCATTTGGGCCTTTGACCATGCCGCTACTTTCATCACGTCTGCTAAGGAGTCAAAAAAAATCCGTGACTCGGATGCCTCCCGTTTTTTAAGTAAACAGGGGCAGTAACAGAATTATTCCGCCTAACCCTCCTAGCGTGAGGGAATTTGGATTCAAGTTCGGATGAGCTGGCCCTGCTGCGGGTTGCAGATCGCCTTCCATTAATCTTAATAGCTTCGATTCAATTGGATCTACCTCTGATAATACTCCTAGTCCTTCTAATACTCCTAATTCGACTGGAATTGTCCTTATTATTCGAATATGGTCCTTTTTGCTCTATTGATAATTCGAAGGAGTTGAACCCCACTCATGAAAAGCCAATTTGTTTGTGCGCCGGGAGGTGGACAGAGTCACACCTCCTTTTTCACAGCTAACAGGTCGGTGAGATCTGCCCATAGTCAAGATGGCAATTCGGGTTTGTTACGTGTCACGCTTTACGCGAGTGAGAGCGAGGAAGTGGATGGGTCTAACAATAGAGCAGCGGCGATACTCGAATAAAAGACATTAACAATTTATAGTAACAACAACAATTTATTAAAACTAAAGCTACAATTACAATAAGGGCGAGCTACCGTTGGCTAAAGTTAGTGTACTCGGAGGGAGAGTTTCCACGAATTTGGGGAGTCATACCTCTTGATCTTAGTGAGTCCTTTCACAAGTTCAACGAAGGTATTTTCCGCTCTTTCGTTTGACGTCGGTTTCTAGAGTCGGGACTCTGGATGCACACACTTTCTAACAGACACTACGTAACTGACCTCCTTTCCCTCTCTTGTCGCCCTTTTATGTACTAGGTTACGTTCTTCTCCTCTGCCAACCAGCACTATTCGTTTTTTGTTCCTCGGGATTCATTTTTTCTCCGTGGGAACCAATCAATAAAAAATTTTATGGTTAGAGCGTGGTTCCGGTGGGTTCGAATTTTCACAAAATATTCCAAAGATTCCAAAGCAAGTTGTAAACTTTGCAAATCCTTTTTCAATAGATTTAGTTACAATCATTCACATGGCTTTGTGTGTAATCGGAAAAAGTTTTAAATAATTAGATGAATTCTGTTTTAAAATTATGTTTACATAATATAATAATGTTACGTAAGTAATGACTATGACAATTTAACATTAACATATACTGTACATTTCTTTCAGATAATTCATATCACCATAATTGACTTACATCTAGTGTTTCTGATTTTCCAGTCTATTACTTGTCCCGGGATTCCGGGATAAAAGTGAACTGTTTTCCGGCATCCCGGATATTCCAGGATAGAATGAATTATTTTTAAGTTATACAAAATATCTTTAAATCAAATGATATAATTATTTTTTTAATTTTTTAAATTAACCTCTTAACAGTGAAAGACGAGAATAGTCGTCCAAGACGATCGAGTGGCAGTGGTGAAGGACGACTATAGTCGTTAAAAAATTCTTATAAAATACCTGGACCATTTCGTGAAGTCGTAGAATTTTCACGAGTAGTTGGGTTCTCCAACTTTGTTTTGGAATATCCTTTAGTTCTCGAGAAATTACAATAAAAGAGAGAAAATTAAAATAAATATGAAATTTTAGACGGCCATCTATCGACATAAATCGAATTTAAATCTCCCGCCGTCATCTGATTGGTTAAAAAAATTAATATTCCTAATTGGCTCGCGTCAGAAAAAAGTAGGTGTGACTTCTGTAAATGACGCTATCGGGAGTGCACCGATGCAACCGGAAAAAGTAAACAGCCTACGTCATTAGTCTAACGGTCCTTGTCTGACCTACTTTTCGTAGAATCAACATTGGAGTAAGCTGTAGTAAAACGTAGTAGTTTATAGTAAAACGGTCTTCTCTAATATTCATAGTAATTTGTAATGCTCGGATTTCAATTTAATAAGTATTATTTAGTTCAGAAACATTATAAATACATCATTAAGTAGGAGAATAACGAAAAACTTTATTTTTTAGTATAATACAATTTACAAAATCGAAAGTTCGTATATCGTAATATTATAAAAAACTACATCGAAACATACAAAGTCACCTAATTTACTTAAATTCAGTTCATTATACAACTGTAGATACTCTTGCCTTCCTCAGTTTCCTCAAAACAAAATTCGAAAACTTCAATTAATTCTATAAATATTTAAGCGCCATTACTATTCGAATTAACTGTAATTACAAATATAACTGAAAAATATTTTCGACATAAACCCTAGGCAATAATTATCAAAACAAAATTCTTCAAGTATAAATTTTTCTGATCGAGTAATATGTAATAATAGTTTTATCTATTACTCTTGCCATATTCAACTTTCTATGTTCACATCCATTTAGTTTCATCTAATTACACTTTAAATGTAAAAAAATCTACCAACAAATAAGTTTTCTAATAAAGATACTACTTGCTAATTAAAGTTTGTATTCTTCTTTGACGTAGTTCTACGTTTTAGCACTAAATTGGTAGACATGTCTAAATAACACGCTTATAAACACTAAATGCCATAAATGTTTCGAAATTAGAACTAGATAATTATATGCACAAATAAATTTACATGCCTTCATTTACATCCAAACAAAGATCAGTTCTCCCAAATTGTCGAAAAATAAATTATTTTCAACTTTTCTTTCTGAATTTAGAACTAATTCACAGTAAACTTTATGCCTTAAAATATCCATTGCAATCAACGCAAAATGTATGAATCCACGTAATAAAAAATTATCGCAGTGAACTTCGAAAAAACGAGAAACACAGAATTATTAAACCGCACTTTACGAAATCTGGCGCGAACTGTCGTATACAATAAACAAAACGAAAATGCTCTTGTCCAATGTCATCAGGTGACAAAAAGTTTCTAAATAAACGCTAAAAGTTTTAAAGAATTCTTTCACAAAAACCGATGAATTTAATTAATACACAATAACTAAATCTGTTTAATAAAGGTTAATAATTTTCCATTATAATTATGCAAATTAGATATAAAAAAGATCATCGCGCAAATTCTCCCGCGAACCATGGATGACTCTTACGTCATCTGGATTGAAGTTTCCTGCAAAATACTGAAAATTTTTATATAATTATTTCACTAATTCAGCCAAATTTAAATAATATAAAATGTCTAGATCTGTTTAATAAAGATTAGTAATGTACTATCATTAATATGCAAATTAGATATGACAAAGATCACTGTGGAAAAATTCCCGCCAAGATAAAAATAGCTTTCGGTCACGTGATCACCAAGAAATACGCCTTAAATTTAATGTTTGTGTACAAATTAATACATTTTAACTAATGTCATCGTTTAAAATTTAATGTTTCTGTAAAAATAAGTAAATTGTAACAAATTTCATCAAAGACAACAGAATAATTTTCAGCTTATAAAAACTCTACAATAAATGATTATTTCTTCGAAAGACGTCGATATGCACGAATAAATAATAAATATGCAATAATGCTTTTATCCATTTTAAGTGGATATTGTAAACATTAAGCTGTTTAATTTGTTTGGCTTTTATAATTTAGTTTCCGAATATTTTACTGTGAAATTCCATTTAGTAAACAGAAACAAAGACAAGCTATTAGTTATAAACAGGACAATAGAATAATTTTTACGTAAATTGAGTGAAAATACAGAAAAAAACGAATTATATCAAAGATGGGGACAAACAAGCTTACATCCCTAGAACAGAGCTTATAATTTGTTGTCAATTCCAGCCTGTTCCTACTTCGACTGTTTTATGTTGGTAAAAACTTATTTTTTTAAAATAAAAGTACTTTGTTGTTAGTGAAGAAAGATAAAAGTATCGAAATATAATATTCAGAATTAAAAATATTGATGTATGTCCATATTAGAAATGTATATTTTTTTCCGATATTAGAAATAATATCACGAGAAAAACATTATATAAATGAAATACGGCCATAAACAATTTCTTTCTGTCAAATAAATTACGGATTAAACAGGCTTATCTAGAAAAATTCAATCGCGAATAACTGACTTTAAATATACAGAGGATACAGTATGCTTGTTATGTGATAGTATCTGCGTTTACAAATTAACAGAATTTTCCTATTTTTATTACACAATTATTATGCTATATATCTAGAACAGTGGTGCGCAAACTTTTTTCGACTGCGACCCCTTTTGTAGAAAGAAAATTTTTGGCGACCCCTAGAGATAAATGTTCACAAATACGATGTATATTTCGCGCATTTCTTTCGTTTCATCGAATAAAAACATCATCATATCTGGCTCATATTAATTTTATTTATAATTTTAAGAAAATACTTTTTGTATAACATAAACATCAGTAAATTGCCCTTTAATGAGATGTATGTGGCTGCAAGTTTCTAATTATCTCATCGATGTTTGGATGTATGTTGCTAATTGCAATTCGCATATCATCTTCAGGGTTTAAACGCGAGCGGTATTTAGTTTTTATTGAAACTAGTTTGCTAAATCCAGTTTCACATAAATACGTTGATGCAAATTGTATTAAAACCCTGATGGCATTCTTGCATAAAACGGGATATTGCTTTTCCACGGATAGCCAAAATTTTTGGCAAGGCTGAGTCTTAAATTGATTTCGAAGAGTATAATCACTAATTAAATCTATCAATTGCTCTTTCTCACTAATTTGAAGAGTTGAACTGCATATGTCGTAGGAAAATGGATCACGAATCCAACCAAGATCGTTTTCAGGAAAATCCTTGAATCTTCTCGAAAAAGTTTCCTTTAACTTTTCACTGTGATTGGAAATGATGTTTTTAAATGTAAATATATCTATATTATTTTCCTTGATAAAATCGTTAAAGCAAGGGAACATGTCGGTGTTGTTTTTATTCAGTTCAGTTTGCCAGAGACTAAGCTTATTCTTAAAAGCTTGAATTTTACTGGCTGAAGTTATGATAGTTAAATTCTCACCCTGCAAGCTCAAATTTAAGTCGTTAAGTTTTTCGAAAATATCAACTAAATAGCTCAGCTTCCCTAGCCAAACTTCATTGATATAATAACTTGCCAATCTATGTTTCTTTTCGATTAAAAACATGTACACTTCATTTCTCAAATCAAATATCCGTCGTAGTATTTTCCCACGTGAAAGCCATCTGACTTCGGTGTGTAACAGTAACTCTCATACGTTGAGCCCATCTCATTGCAAAGTATTGAAAAGAGACGGCTGTTGAGGCTGTTGCATTTAATGTAGTTAATTGAACTAACAGCGTCTTGTAATATGTTGTGCAACTCTTCATCCATATCTTTTGCAACAAGAGCTTGCCGATGAATCATACAGTGACTAAATACCATATGAGGCGCCACTTTCTGAATTAAGCCTCTGAGCCCTTTATTCGAACCTGTTAATGCTGCAGCACCATCAGTACAAACCGCAACACAGTTTGCCCAGGTAAGGGACTTTGCTTCAAAATATTCATTTATTACTTCGAATATTTTTTCTCCAGTTGTTTTTCCTTCCAAACTTTTGCAACATAAAAACGTTTCTGTTATATCTTCATTAAAAATAAACCTAACGTAAATAATTAGTTGTGACATTTTAGTAATATCGGTAGTCTCGTCCAGTTGTAAAGCAAATACAGATGAATTTTGTATGCGTTTTATGACTTCTGACTCGATATTTCGTGACATTTCGGAAATCCGCCGAGACACGGTATCTCTTGATAATGGTATTGTTTTTAGTTCATTTCCGTATTTATCGCCATGCATAATTGATGTCATCTTGGTTGCTGCAGGAAGGATAAGGGATTCTCCAATTGTATGGGGTTTCATTGTTTTTCCTATTAGATAAGAAACTTCTAAAGAAGCTCGTAATGCTTTCTGAGGTATTGTTGTAAATTTCTTTAAATGTGCACTTTGAATTTTCAGATTTTCAGCTCGTCTTTGAAAAAAATCGGCATGTTTATTTTGAAGTTCTTTATGTTTAGTTTCCAGGTGCCTTTTTAATTTACCTGGTTTCATGCTCTCATTTGCTAATTTTTCGTTGCAAATGACACATATCGGGCGTTCTTCATCACCAACAACACAAAATGTAAAACCATACTTAATAAAATCCTCATTGTATTTTCTTATTTTTTTAGATTGGGCATTTAGTTCAGTATTTTGCGACTCCTCATCAGTATTTGTTCGTTTGTTAGCTGAAGATGTACCTGGTGTGCGTATTACCCATTTATCCATTATGAAGATAGGGGTTAAATTTTTTTAACTAAAACAAATAATATATTTTTTTTATCATTTTTTTCGAGAAATTCAATAAAATTAACAGAGATCTTTCTCTAATGATAGTACATACCTGATAACAAAGAGTAGTAAAGCCCGATAAAAATATACAAAATCATAATTACACAACGTCACACGAAAAAACTCGAGGTGAAACTAAAACAATTGCAGGCCAACTGCTACATGCTACAACTTGACATGGAAACGCGCAGTAAAACATTCAACGTTAATTTTTGGTCGTTTGGTTGGCCTTTGAGGATTGTGGCTTTTTCCTTTGTTTGGCTTGGTATGCTTAATGCTTCACTTATCTTATCTCTTCTTTTATGGCTTGGTTGGCCTTGGCTTGGTACGCATGTCTACAAGATGACTACCACAGCTCTTGATTACCACTCCATCTCGTACGGCGCGCATGCTCAGTGCGCACCGTTCGACACAGTACGTATAACATCAATACGTCGGACAAATAGGCGCTTTTTAGTAAAACTGGCGAATTACCGCGAAGAGGGCGCCATCTACCGGAGTAAAAACTTGCGTCTTTACACTTTACATACATTACGCATTACGGTCAAAGAAAGAGCGGACGGCATGAAATTGCAATTAAACAGTGAGTGACGGCGCTTCACTCTTTATATGTACACTGTATTGTATGCAGCATGCAGGCATAATGCATTTCATAAAAATTTGGCGACCCCCAAAAAACTTCTGGCGACCCCCACAGGAGTCGCGTCCCCTAGTTTGCGCACCACTGATCTAGAAAACTATGTTAAATAATAAGACATACTACAGAAAGGGTAAGAAAGGAATGTCAGTCATTGTAACTAATGTATTATTGAAAGTTTCATTCATATAGATAATTAATTTTATCAAGATACATTTCTCCAAAAGAAAATTATCGATATTTATCGTAAATATAAGTAAATTTTATTATAATTTAGATAAAAACTCATTTTTTCCCCACGCATGGCTTCTTTCCCCTCCCTCTTACTCCTATACTTGGAACATTCCATTTCATAATTTGATGTAATAATAACGTTTAAAATGATTCTAAATAAAATATTGGCACTTAAAGTAGGTTAATATAGGCCTATATTGTCACGAGTCTCAGGTGTATTCATAAAAATGTAATAATCTATACAATAATACTTTCTCACATGCTCCATGTGTTAAAGTTTGCAGCTGTAATTGAAGGTAATATATAAAGAAACAAAATGTTTATATTATCAATAGTTATAAAAGATATCTTATTTTCACGTAGAAAAACAAAAGAAGAACAGAAGAAACAGACAATCACACGACATCTCTATCCAGGACATTCTATAATTGATTTCAAATTTCTAATGTCGACATACATGAATATTTTTGTGTGTGTGAATATTATATTTCGATACTTTTATGTTTCTTCACTAAAAACATCTTAAAACATTAACTTTTTACCAACAAAAAACAGTCAAAGTAGAAACAGGCTGAAAATAACAACGAATTATAAGCTCTGTTCTGGGGATGTAAGCTTGTTTGTCCCCATCTTTGATATAATTCGTTTTTTTCTGTATTTTCACTCAATTTACGTAAAAATTATTCTATTGTCCTGTTTATAATTAATAGCTTGTCTTTGTTTCTGTTTACTAAATGGAATTTCACAGTAAAATATTCAAAAACTAAATTATAAAAGCCAAACAAATTAAACAGCTTAATTTTTACAATATCCACTTAAAATGGATAAAAGCATTATTGCATATTTATTATTTATTCGTGCATATCGACGTCTTTCGAAGAAATAATCATTTATTGTAGAGTTTTTATAAGCTGAAAATTATTCTGTTGTCTTTGATGAAATTTGTTACAATTTACTTATTTTTACAGAAACATTAAATTTTAAACGATGACATTAGTTAAAATGTATTAATTTGTACACAAACATTAAATTTAAGGCGTATTTCTTGGTGATCACGTGACCGAAAGCTATTTTTATCTTGGCGGGAATTTTTCCACAGTGATCTTTGTCATATCTAATTTGCATATTAATGATAGTACATTACTAATCTTTATTAAACAGATCTAGACATTTTATATTATTTAAATTTGACTGGATTAGTAAAATAATTATATAAAAATTTTCAGTATTTTGCAGGAAACTTCAATCCAGATGACGTAAGAGTCATCCATGGTTCGCGGGAGAATTTGCGCGATGATCTTTTTTATATCTAATTTGCATAATTATAATGGAAAATTATTAACCTTTATTAAACAGATTTAGTTATTGTGTATTAATTAAATTTATCGGTTTTTGTGAAAGAATTCTTTAAAACTTTTAGCGTTTATTTAGAAACTTTTTGTCACCTGATGACATTGGACAAGAGCATTTTCGTTTTGTTTATTGTATACGACAGTTCGCGCCAGATTTCGTAAAGTGCGGTTTAATAATTCTGTGTTTCTCGTTTTTTCGAAGTTCACTGCGATAATTTTTTATTACGTGGATTCATACATTTTGCGTTGATTGCAATGGATATTTTAAGGCATAAAGTTTACTGTGAATTAGTTCTAAATTCAGAAAGAAAAGTTGAAAATAATTTATTTTTCGACAATTTGGGAAAACTGACTTTTGGATATAACATATGGATTTACATGAAAGTATGTATTATTGGGCTACTAATTTATTTATGTTTATGTGTATTGTTGTACTGCAACTTACTTTGTTTCACTACGTTAGAGAAAGTAGGTCACACATTGGATTTCTGACATAAAACTGTCGGCTTTTTCAGAGTGAAGCGGACCTTCTCAATGAAGTGTGTTTTAGGGAAGTTATGCTTTCTTTTTCTGATGCATGCCAATTGTGAAAATTGTTTTTAAAATTAAATATCGGTCAATGACGATAACATATGTTATAAATGTGAAGATGAATATAAAAATATTTCTACATTTTTTTATTGTTTTGTTGTTTCTTAAAGATTAATTTATTTAAATTTATTATATGTCAAGTAAGTTTATTTACAAAATGCTAATATTTTAATTCGCTTTAATATTTCGGCGTAAATTTGAACAAGGAATTTTAAAATTTTAAATAAACGATATACTGAAATTTTCTTTTATTTACAATGATTACGTCACTTCTACAGAAAGTAGAACACGAGACGACCTTCACCCACATTTCAGTCTGGGGGGAAAGGCCGCCAGTTGTAGTCATAACAACCTTTACGTCTTCTATTGTTGTGGATGAAATTCGTTAACTGTCAATTACATTTTCTTGAATTTGATTCGCAGGTTGGAAAAAATCGTCATTACTTAAATGCCTAAAACTTTAAAAAATTTTATAAAATTGAAAATAAATTCAAAAGTTTTGAAAAAATCGTATCGGATGGAAAATCAAAAAAGAATTTAATATAAATTTGAAAAAAAAAATTTAGCAAAAAATTACCGCGAAAAAAATTCATATATAAAAAAATTATGTGATAATAAAGAACGATTTTTTCTTTACAAGTCGTAACTGTTTAAAAATTTTTTTTCCTAAACGGAAACGAGAAAAACGCGTGGGAAAATTCTTAAAAAAATTCCCACGGTTTATCTCCACAACTAACTGGTAGAGCCGAGACCGACTGTTCCACTGTTAAGAGGTTAATCTAATACTTTCTGCAACCTCCAAAATCATATTAATAATGCTGTGTAAGATATATATTAAAAGATTACCTTTGAATTACGTAGAAATTTTCACAAATAGAAAAAATTATTAAAGTTTGCTGGAAACTGCATATAACGACAACAACAAAAAAATGTTTTCAATTTAGTTGAAAATTTTAAAAAAAATTAACTTAGATCAAATTTCTAACTTAAAAAGTAATTTTCGTTTTTAAATAAAACATAATACAAAATATTATTTTAAATTTTTATAATAAAATTTTGAAAAGCAAAGATGGTCAATACATTGATTACTCGATCTGGTTCTTATTTAACAAATGAAAAGCATGCTACCAAGAATGCCCTTACCGATTCAATTCTAGTGGGTGGAATCGTCTTTAATGCATTTAAGAGAAGACAGATGTTATGTTTTTCATCTGTAGCCTGGAAGATTTCTAGTTCGTTTTGGAGATTGTAGTACTTCTTTTGCTCTCTAATATTCTTGATTTGTCTACCTCAACTTCTTTAATAGAAACATTAAGCTTATAGCCCAACAATTCGGCAGTTCGTTTGTCTTTAATAATCGGGTTTATGAAGAAAAATTTTATACTTGCAGATTTCTTACTCGTTTGTATCCTGGCCCAATTTGCACAACCTAACGTTAAGCAGTTATTGAAGCTACTTGGGCACGGTTAAAAATTAAGACAGCATAAGCACAATTATTCCAGATATTACATGTTCTGACAAGTAAAGAATTTTTAGAGTTTTGCCACAAATAAGCTGTGTATTGATTAGTGACCGTTTGTGGCATGCCACAACGAGCAAAAATTTAAAAAACTAATAAGTAGGTTTAAAATTAATATATACATATGTATTCAGACAGTTTATGAGTTAATTGTACTTTCTATTTGCAAAATATTAGCAACCTTAACACAAAATAAGAAAAAAGTGAATTATTAAGAAATTCGCGGGATTTCCCAGAAAGAGAAAAATTTCCCGGGTTAAAAAAACAACCGGGATCCTATTTGATTAATTCTACTTACATCGTTGTCAATGTAATTTTGTAATACAGCAAAATAATTTGAAATGAATAAATTTTAAATCAAACGGATTTTCGCCAAAAATTTCAAATTTATTCTATTCCATTTGTTGGACAAATAAGTACCTGATGTTTTCTTTATAAATAATGCGAAATAAAAACTTAGGTTGCATGTAAAGGATTTGATCCCGGAATCCCGACCAAATTTTGGTCCCAAAATTTTCGGGATTAAGTTTTCCTGATTTCGGGATTTTCGGGACTGGCATTATTTTAAAAAAGTTGCAAAATAGACTGCATGAAGCGAAACGTTCAGTGCCAGTGCTCTTAACAGAAATGTTTGCCTATCATTTCAATATAAAACTTCTTGTATTTTGAACTAAAATGATAGGCAAGCAGTTCTCACTGAATTACCTGGTAATATACTTCATTTTTGCATTTTTGAATTTTCGCGGGCGCCAATCGATTTTCTGGCGCAGTCGAAAGCACTTTTGGTTGGCTGTAGAGTTCTAATATAACTCTTCAAAAATTCTAATAAGTCATTCAATAGAGGAATATCATCACCCTTAAATGAGCGCTCCCTCCAGCCTCTGGTTGTTGCATCCAATGTAAATTTAATAATGAACATAAATAATATGCTCGAGAACTCATCTATATTAAAATTTAGAGCTTCTAAAAATCGAATACACTCTATAGTCGATTAAACAAAATTATAACACGTGTCAAGTGTGTTTATGTTATCTAGCATTGATGTACAGTACAGTCCACAGCACTGTCACACGTGTCAGGTATGTTATGTAACTGTAGACTTAAGAATGTGGGGTGAGATCTTCCCATCTAGTGTTCAGTGCGTTTTACCTGTCAATGTGTCAGCCATCTTGTTTTGCCAGCAGATTTTAGTAGCGTTTGTTGGCGCAAATGCTACTAAAAAATTCCGAATAAATAATCCCGAAAGGATCCCGAGATTGACTAAGTAGAACTATACTCCAGAATTCCCGAGATTAGAAATAATGACAGGGATCGAATTCCCTAGTTGCATGCCAACAACTTAATGTTGTTTTAACACTTTTACTCAAGAAAATTAATTATTTTGGATTCTGTATTAACTATTAGAGATTGAATAAACAAAAAAAAAAAACGGTTAATGTTACCCTAAGTGCCAAGATGGCGGCTCGTCTCTGATTCCAGCAAGGAAACAGTGGGACGCATGTTCTAACCTAACCTAATTTATTCTAATAATTTGGTCGCTAATAATTATTGTAATTTATTAGAATAGGTTAGGTTAGAACATGCGTCCCACTGTTTCCTTGCTGGAATCAGAGACGAGCTGCCATCTTGGCACCTAGAGTAACATTAACCCAAAAACCATATTAACTATTAATATGTTTTTTGTTAATTAATTAATATTTCTTATAGTTATATTAATAATAGAAAACAGTTACATTCCTTTATTGGAGAAGAAGACAAGTTTGAAAGTGAACTGCTTCTCAGTAAATCAACTATTATCTGTATAAGTTTTAGTGATTGCAAATTCACCGGGTATTATATTACCGGTAATTTGGTAGTTGTATTCGGGATTACCGGTAAATTGGTATTAACAAAGATTTAAAACGAAATTGAATTACTGACAAAATTATTGGACAACCATCTATTTTCAAGTTTTCTATCAGTTTAGACCAGGGTTGCCACTCACGACATATGAAAAAACTTGGGTCTGAATGGAAAAAAACCCAGATGGGAATTTTAAAAACCCAGATTATTTACCCAGAAAAATTCATGATTAAAATGTAATTATAAATAGATTTATCGTAGTATATTCATGCTGTTATAATTACACGAACTATAATACAAATTTAAAAATCTATTTATTATCTAATTTACACAGTAGTTAATGTTATTTCACAGCTACTCTGTTTTTCTTTTCCATTAACAGTACAGCACAATCTTTATGCTCTTCTTGTCGCTTTTTATACCTTTGGTGGAAAACTCCTTTTACTGCATGTCTAATTAATTCAGGTTTGGGTTAGTACAGCGAACAGCTAAGATTTTTCGTACTGATCGCTTGTTTAGCAAACAACCTGTTCTTTGATGATTCAATAGTGAAATTAACCCCAGTTTTTTTAAAATTGCTGTATTAACCTCAAAATACACATAAGCCATCTGGATTTTTAAGTAGCTGGGGTTAAGATGTTGCTGTTTGTGTTGCTATATCAAATCATTGCGGGGTATGATTTCATAGCTTGAGCAGATGCTTAAGTGTATATGAGTGTTTTTAACTTCACGTAATTCAGTATTCAGCGAATAAAGTACCATGCTTTTTGATTTTGTTTCTAAAATCTAAAATTGTTTATTATTTAAGTCATTTTATATTTATTGAGTTAAAAGATGTCTCAAATATCTTTTATTTCAATAAATATAAATGACTTATATCATTATTGTGTTGCTTATGAGAATTTATCTTCAGAACCATTAGAGAAAAATGCAATTTCTCCAATGACGACATTTTTCTTCTTGCCAGTGACTACGAATCGGGTCCATGATAGTGAAGCAGATGCCAAAGTGTTACCGGCAAACACAGAATCATCTGTCATCAGATTCTGTGTAATTTACTATGTAAAAATGAAACCACCGAATGGTATAAAGAACCAATATTCATACTAGAAATGACTGTTTAACATTACCGTGTACTGATTTTTTTTTGTTGATTTGTTGTAAAATATAATGTTTAGGTGTTTAATTTTTAAAAGTATGACGTAGTTTGATGTTTAATAAACTTTTTCTTAATTCATCTCTATAATCCGACATTTTCGCTTATTCGACGTTTTGCCCATATGTTTAGGTTGGGATAATCCAGACTACTATATATGTAAAGTCATATTAAAAAAAAACCCATATTTTACGAAAATGAGAAAAAGCCACCTATAAACCAACAGAAGGTCGAAAAACCCAGATTCGGGTTTTAAAACAAAGAATGGTATTCCTGGTTTAGACAAACAACAACATTCTTGTAATAGCAATTATTATGACATAACAGGCATTGAAATAATAATGATAATTAATTATGTTTTTCTTTATTTTGAAAGTAGGCTCTTAAAAAACATGAGACGTTTAAGCTCTCGTTGTCTAATCTAGATTTAATTTTCGTACAAATGGCAGTTGTATTAGAAAAAGCTCTCTCGGAATCAATACAAGTTGGACGTACTGTTATTAGTGTATTGAAAACTTTTTAAAGATACGTTCCTTGTATTTATTGCTCTAAGAAATAATTCATTTCTGTAATAAAAACAAAAAAAGTATTTGAGACAGCTGTTGGTAGTCGTTCGCGGGTTATTCTCATGCACATCAGTCTAGAAACCCGTCTTTCTCTTATATTTGTATCACTTACCGTAAATACTTAAATACATCACGATTTTTTCGATCCAATACGCTATCTCTATAGATTAGGAACAAAAAAAAATATATAGTTTAAAATATAAACTTCTATTGGGTGTAAAATTACGAAACTTGCTGAGGTCATAAACAACATCTAATAAAATGTAAATAAGCATTGTTTGAATTATTTCGAACAACGAAATATTATGTCTCATTTTACAAGGTTTCGGTTTGCACGATTTTTTTAGGAACGATCTACCGTGTAAATCGAGGGATGAGTGTATATTATTGTTATCAGTGTCTACGCTCGTTTTATGTTTAATGAATAAGTTTAATTTCTCTTTCATTGTTAAATTTGACATTTTCTATTCGTGTCGACGTGAGAAGTTGATGTGGTAAGCAATGAACACCTTTCACTAGAATCTCAATCTGAACTAATTTCAGTGACATCCGCAAGTCATGTTTCCTATTCGTTTTCTGATAAGTGCTTGATTATTTCTACAAATCTATTCAAAATTATATTTTTGTTAACATTATTAGATGTTTCGTATGACTTATATTTGTTCACTTTTTCTGGGGGGATTCTCCTGTATTATATTCCAAAAACAGGTGTTGATTTTGGAGTATAATACAGGGAATCAAGTTATTAAAAAACTAGAAAATTTCTTTTAATAACTTTAAATTACAAATGGAATCACCCATCACCACCTGCACAGTTTTCTGGCTATGGCATAAAAAGACAAAAAGAAAATCTACTTATCACGGGTAATTTTAGGAAAATAAATATCAGGTTAATTAATAGGTTTTTTTAACCAAAATACCGGTAAAAAAATTAATTACCAGTAAATTTACCGGGGTATAATTTTCGTAATTTATCAGTATTTCGGTTACCGGTAATGCAATCACTATGTATAACATGCGTTGTTAAGGTTTCTAGAATTTATCTAATACCGAAATTTTATTATTGTTAAGTGTTTCAACGTGATTTGAGAATAGGGTTACAGCAGTCTTCTTGTCTTGCTTTCTCGAAGCTTCTGTTTTCTGGTCAAGGTGTCCAAAAACCATTTCTCTTTCTTCTTTTGTTCCAAACTTGTTCGTTTGTTTCAGCTGTCACACCGGTTTTTAGGCACTGAGCCGTGTTTCTAGTTTTGATGGTTTATTTTTACCTTTACATCCTCTGCTTTGTAAATACAAGAGTGGGCTGTTGTATAAACGTAACTTAGATATATGGACGACAACTGACGGTTTTCCTTTTGCCCTCCTTCCATTTCATATAGGGCATTTGACGCTTGTCTTATTTCTTTATACGTGCCAGACATTAGGGGGTTCTAATTTTTTTTGCGTAATTGCATTTTTATTTTTAGCTTGTACTAAATCTCTTAGATTTAATGTTATATTCTGGTGTCTGTTACTGAAATAATTGTTATTCACTTCATGCTTCCTTTGAATACTTTCGGAAGCCAATTTTATCGCTTCTTCTACTGGAGGGAGAGCATTTGGTATAATGGGACTTAGGGAACATAGGGAATAATGAAACGCCGAACATGAGATATTTCGGTGAAAAACCCGTTACTGAATAAGAACAGTTGTTATATTCTTCTGTTTCTGTTTTTATTAATTTACTCCAACTGACTCTGCTGCTTTTGTTCATTATGCATCGCAACCGGTCACGATAGTTTGGTTAATCCTTTCACATAAGCCATTACTTGCCGGATAATTGGGGGATATAAGTGTTAATTTTATTTCTTGTTTTCCGAGAAAACGTATGAATTCTTTTGAGTTGTTTCCTGCATACCTGTCTGCTAATATCATTTTCGGTTTTTGTTTTTGTACGATATCGTTTATTAAGTTAACGAAGTCCTCGGCAGTTTGAGTTCTGAGCTTAATGTCCATAAATACCGAGTGGCAAAGTGAATCGCCAGATGCAAACTTTGTTTCTTCGAATTGTATCCCTTAAATTTTCTCACTGTATTAATTGCTATAACATCAAAAGGATCTGTGGCTGGGAGGTGGGACAGTTCTCCATACTTCCGACAACGGTTTATTTTATTAAACTGACAGACCCCACAGCTATTTACAAAAGTGGATATATCTTTCGACATATTAGGCCAAGTGTACTGTACATGCTAAATATTAGTTGTAACATTATCTTTGCTTTTATCTGTTCAAATTTTTCGTGGGTCTCTTTCAGCAGTCTGAATTTAAGAAACTTTCGTATCACCATTCTCGTTTGATCTCTTTTCTTTTTTACGATTAAGTTATTTCGTTTACGGAAATTCCCTACAGTTTGTTTTTGCTTTTATGCTTACACAATGTTTTCTCTTTCAATTAAATTCACAATTTTGATATTGTCTGACATGAGGCCACTCTCTAACACCGAATTTCACCGGTCAATAGGCCAGCTTCTATGTTAGTAAGGCTAGGACTGTAACGTCGAAATCATATTGACTAAGACCAATGACCAATTACTAATATATAATGATCAATTAAATAATCTGGAGTTTGGGATTCTTTAAAGACCGCAATCATTTTAAGGCGTCATTCAAAAGTCTTGGAGCTTTTGATATAAAACTATGGTAATAGTTTACTTTTCCCAAAAACCTCTGTAAGGTTTTTACATGACTGGGCTTGGAAAATTCCTTAATTGCTGCAACATTGTGACTTATTGGGCATACTCGAATTTTGTGATGATATGCCCGAGGTATCGCACTTCTTCGCAAGTTCGCATTTCGATAATTTTAGTTTAAAACGGTAATTTTCTAGAACATTAAGGGCCAGTTTATTATGTATAAGGTGGGCTTCAAAAGAGGTTGAATACACTGTAATATCGTCCAGGTAATTGCTACAGAAGTTAATCAATTGGCATTAATCTAAAATGGTGTAAATTATTCTTTGAAACATGCATTTGTATAATGAAAATGCATTACGAGCCATTCGAAGTGACCGTTCATCGTGTCAAAAGCTGTTTTGTACTGTACGTATCACAAGTTTCTACTGAAATATGCCAATATCCAGAACTAATAACTAAAGTTGTGAAGTACACACATTTTAAAAATTTATCTAAAATATCATCAATCCTAGGAAATGAATAGCTATTAGTTATTGTCACTATTTCAGTATTCTGTATTGGCTACCATAGGTAAATTTAACCTAGTTTTGTTTAAGTTCGTTGGGGTTATCCTCTAAACATGTTATGACTAGATTTTCGTCTTGTAAACAATTAGATTAGATTTTTTCTGTTAATTCCCTACTTTTAGTCTGTCACTGTTATTCCAAAATATTTGAACTTTTTGCTTACATGTTTTAGGGGCTGCGTATCGACACCATTGATCGTAGAGTGGAAAGCGATAAAGTGGTTATATTTGGGTCAGTCTATTAGTTTAAATTAATATTTCGAAATTCGTTGGTAACATACGTTTCCTTGTCGTTGTAGTTTAATTTAACGAAATTTATCTTTCCTTTCGTTCAGGCAACTTTCGCTTATTTTCGACAGTCTCGAGTCCAATGGAACCTATTTTGGTATCCCAAACTCTCAGAAATTTTACAAGCGTTTGGTTTTCTTTTATGTTTTAAATTAAATTTTTCTGTCCCATAACCAAAATTACTCCTTGTGGATTTATTGGTTCGTTCTAATTTTTCTTTCATTCTCAGGCTTATTTCATAAAATTCCACAAAAGTTTTGGGTCTTACGGTTACGGAATATTTCCGCCATTTCTCGGGGTATCCCTTTTATCATTAGCCATATTATCTGGAAGTCTTTCAATTCCGATAACATCCGTAACTTTTTTTCCTTCGAAATAATTTTTTATTCTTATTTTGGGATCATATTTTAATCTTCTGAAATTCACGATAGGCTCGAAGGCTTGTAATCCAAATCTCCCACAAATGTTGATTTTACCTCTCTCCAACTTTGATTGTCTGCGTGTTCAATGTACCAATTTAGGGCTTTATCTTCTAGATAATTACTGATTAACATTATTTTATATTTTTCGTTCCAATCCATATATTCAGCCTCTGTCTCAAATCTCTTTACCCAATTTTCTACTTAAAGTAGAAAATTGGGTAAAGTGTGTCGTTGTTATTCCAAAATATTTGAATTTATTGTTTACATGTTTCAGGGGGCTGCGTATCCTCTACTCTTCTAATAATCCGTTCCGAACAGGGTACATCGACTCCATAGGCTGGCTTTTTCTTTGGTTTCATCATGTAGACTTGTAAAGTTTCTTCTTCTAGTCTTTCAATTCCTGTTATTAAACTTAAGGTCTCTTCGAAGCTCTTGCCTTCTTGAAGCTTCTCTCTTCTGGTTAAGGTATCCAAAAATCACTTTTCTTTCTCTTTTTGTTCCAAACGTGTTCTTTCGTTTTAGCCGTAAAATTTCAAAGAATAATTTACACCGGTTTTTAAAACCCGAGCCGTGCTTTCGGTTTTGGTGGTTTATCTTCACCTTTACATACATATATATATATATATATATATACTTTAATTATTGAAATAGTAAATGAAAATATAAATCTATGAGGTTATATATTTATGTTTAATAAGTAAACCGAATATTACAACTATCGTAACAATACGTTTACTTATTAAATATATACTCGTCTAAATGTTGTTACGAAAATTAAAATTGATTTTTTTACACATTTATTCAAAAAATTTTACGAAATTTTTAAAATAAAATTTTAACTTAATGAAAATAAGTAATTGTAAACTCATCAATCTTACAAATTTGAATACTTTATATTATTAAGCAACATAAATCAAATTATGTGTCACGCCATCTGTTATAAGGTTTTGTTATAAAAAAAAACTTTTATATTTCAATTACTATCAAATGTGAAGATGATTAATTTTTAGGGTATGGATGAGTTTCATAAAAAAGTGTAAATGTTAATAACGAATATAACCTTTATTACGTCCCATCCCCCTCGAGATATAACAGATAACAGTTTATCTTTTCATTCTCTCAACCTTTAAACACGAAAATTTATTAATCTCAATGCACTAGATATATAAGCTACCATGACAAATTTGTTTTCTAAATCTGTACCCAAAGGCTATTCCTTGAATATCCCGTTCTAAATGACTTCTTTCTGTAGTTATAAATTAGGCCATGGTAAGGAAAAAATGCCTTTATGATTTTCTTACATCCCAATCCATTCCTTTATATAAAGTCTTTTAAACATCCAATCTTGTAGCACCAGACGAAGCTCTTTGTAGCGAAAATGGTCAGAAGAAAAATTAGAAATGGTGACATACCTCCAATAAATATATATGTTCTTGATTTTTAAGAGTGACATTACCAGTGAGTTACATTATTCTTTCACTGTGTCATCGGTTTTTTCATCCAATTTTAATAATAAATTTAAAATTTTCGACAATACTATCGTAGACATTTGTTCGCACCTAACAGCTTGTTAGTTAATTTATCAGATTTAACAAATTCAAAATTGAAGAAATAAAATAAATATTACAATATATACCAAGAGATAAATGAACAGCTAACAGATTAGAATGGAGAGAACGTTTAACACTACGACCAAAGGCGACACTCTTCAAACAGATTTACAATTGAAAGTTTACGAGGGAAAAATGAAAAAGCACACAGAAAATAAACCAGAAACGAGTTACTTAACTTTTCAAGTAACAGTTAAAATTTTCCTGTCACCATCTTTTATCATATTTTATTAAATCACTTTTTATATTTTTAACTATTACAAGTTAAGAAAAACCTTAATTTTGAGAGTAGGGATGGGTTTAATAAAAAAAACTGTAAATACAAATAACGAGTAAAATCGTCATTAATTCTGACCCTACATGAAATACACATGACCCACTTTATCTCCCGATTTCTTGACTTTTAATTCACAAAACGTAACAGTATCAATTTTCCTAATAAGCAAAATTTCCGAAATCTTCTATACAATCACAGAAATTATTAGGCTTCAAGCAGACAAAAAATCGTGTCACTCACACAAAAACACATCCATAACATCCTACAGAAATTACCCTCAAACTTTTTTTTCCATTTCTCCACGTTTCAAAATGTCCCATGTAAAAAAGTGTTAAAATCTTGGAAAGTAATTATTTTGTCGTATCGTCGTTTTTCTCTGTTGTATATAACAGCCGGGAAAGTAAATATAAAAAAAAATCTTCATCGCAACAACGGATGCTTGTAATCCGTAAATAAGTAGATAAAAAGGCTGTGTTAAAATTACAAACATAATAATATATATATCGCGTGTGTTTTATAAATTCATGTCTAATAACTCATAAAATTTCAGATACAAATATTTACAACAATTAATAATTATTCCTGGTATACAATTGGCATACTTTCCATCATTTAAGCTTTACAATAAACTATTACTGCAATTTATTCAGAAAGAACCCCTCTACTTTGAGACAAGAAAAAAACGTAAAAAAGTTGTAAATGCTAAAATAAGGTAAGCAGAAAAAAGCAATTAGCAATAAACGTACTAATAAATCTCTGTGAATATTCATAAAATTACTGATATTTTACCAATACTTTCTCCATCCATTAAGAAACTATTCCATTAATCGATCCAAAGCGTTATAAATTATGCATCTCTTGCAGTCATAAATTTCTTGAAACGAGATCGATATTATATAACCCCATTTACTAAAAAGAACGAGTCTACTGATATTCGTATCAGAACATTTAATAACGTAACGATAATACCTTCTACAGTAGAACTTGTCTGTGGATCTCACATACATACTTTAGTCTATATTAAAAAATGAACAAATTTCAATTATTTTTGACTTATGTGTTTAATGTCTTCAAAAATTAAAGATAAGACATGAGGTCCTTATCAATATGAAAGTGAAATCTTACCTGGCATATGGCATACATTTAATTCATTTGGTTGATGTACGTAATCATATTTAACTACAATAATACTATTATTCCACAGAGTGTATATTGTTTACTGCAAAAATATGATGCAAAGTGAAATTTCTGCAGATATCGTCTTTGCTCCAATTATCCTAATAATGAAGATATCCGGAGCCGATTTCTTTACAAAATCACATAAGAAAATAAACATCACTTACTTCTATATTCTAACTCTGAAAATATTCTTTACGTTTAAGGTAATCACATATATCTTGATATTATACATTGGAAACGAACACGTGGCGTTACAACTGTGCGAAAATTCTATCAAGTACAAAAATAATGTTGTGGTTGTGAGAATTTTGATGACGTCTTTCATATGTTTTACTTTAAATTATCTTTACTTTTGGAACAGCACAAAATGCAGAAGATTGTTCACGAATACTCGAATTGTGTGGACAAAAATTCTAAACGAACATAGGATAAGCATAGTAAATTCTTTGTTGAAAATTCAAAATAATCTTGTGTGCTTTTACATAGGCGCAGTCGGATTCATAAGTTTCGTTCAGTTAATTTCAAATTCGCTTATCTATTTACAAATTAACAATTACAAATGGTCGTTCGGACAATCCGTCTGTTTGCTACAATGTACAATTTCTAATATTTACGTAATTATGAATGTATGTTCACATATATGTTTTCTGATATTTTTATGCGAATTTCAGAAGTTACAGATTCGTATAATTCGCAAATATATCCAAAATCAAACGAAGGATATTGACGTAACTGTAATATGGAATTTCATTCAAAATGCCAGAGAGAGTTTGAAGATATGCAATGTTGTACAGAATGAATTTTCGTTATCCGGAATTATTATTTTGTTGTGTACTGAATTGATATTTGGCAGTTTTTTAACGAGTACAGTTTTGGACACACGAGTAAATATTACATTTAAAATTTTTATGGTGTGTGTTGCTTTCGTCATTTTCGTTTACTGTTATTTTGTGTCGAGTGTCGCAGTAAATGTAAGTAACATTACTTATCCTAAAAAACTGAATATATTCCAAAGTAATTAACATTACTTATATTTTGGGTTAATTATAATATATATATTTTAATTTGTACACATCTTATATTCTTACATTATAAAGCCTCATAATTTATTTAATAAATAATATCAAAGCAGCATATAATATTGGCATAAAAGTTTTTGTTTCAAATTCTGTTGTTGTTAAAATGTTAAATGTGTTATTACTTTCAAAAATAATTAATATTTCGACCATGTTAAAACTAAAGGGAAACCGCCTATATATTATTAATTAAAATTTTAAAATTTATGTAGCATATTACAAGGAGTTTAAGATGTTTAACGTATCACTTACAAAATCCCAATAGACGTTGCAATGCAGTGTATTTATTGCTTTGACCTGTTTAAACACACTTTTAATTTTGTATTTAAAGTATAAATAGAAGATTATTCGAAAGTTCAGTATACAGTTTATATGTTATTTGTTTGGTTTATCATTTAAAAATAAAAAATAATTAATTTTTTGTACGTTTAGTTGTATGAAAATATATATTTTTGTTTTTATTTTAAATTTCTCTAGATCTAGTCGGTCCCTTTGAAATTAAATATTTATATATTGAAATTCATAAATTTGTATTTGGTTGTAAAATTGTTTTTTTTTCACGACAGAAATGCCTTAAATTTTCGATTGTTACTAGAGTGGAAAATAAAATTTGAGTTATAAAGACATTTGATATATCGTTTCAAAAGTACATACATAATTTCGTTACTAAAACAGTAAACATACTAACTATAAATATTAGATTTTACATTAAATTAAGTATTTGTTAAATAACAGAAAAAGTATCAATTTTCGTTATTAATTAAAGTATAATTATATTCTAGGATGAAAATATTTTTATAGAAATTTACAGTTTGTATTTTAAAACGAACAGAACAGAAGATATCAATATGGTAAGTGATAAGTAAAATTACTTCTTTATAAAATAATCTGTGTTTGTTTATCTTAACATTTATACAATTTCTAAGAAAAATAATAAAAATGCACTTTTCAGATTTACAGTATGATGAATCTCTGTACGGAACAGGAACTAGCTTTAAAATTGTTTACTCACATTCCAGTTACAAGATTATCGATATTAAAGGTATTATTTATGAAATATTTACATTTGATAATTAACAATTACGTTCAGGTAGTTTGGCAATAAAATGTGCATTACTATAAAATAGTTCTGAGGAAAATTAATTTAGAAAATAATTTAAGGAATTACAGTAATATGTAATTTAGCTGAGTGCCCGAAATTACTAGCAAACACGTGACGGTTACTACTATGTACGTTATTTATAAAATACATACATACTAGAAAATATGCGTATCTGTGCGAGGCTGGGATTACATACTTGTTATGGAATTTAATATATTCACATAAATTTCTAACAAAATTTCAGTCTTAAGTTCTATCTGTTTATATATTCAACGCATACTACGAATAACGTAGCATATAACTCGTTTTATACAACATCCACCTATTATCTGACATACATATACTGTTATCAACATACAAAAAGTACGTTTTACGACTTGTATGAATTGAATTTTAATTAGCTCCCAATCGCTAACAAATTTTTGTTTGATATTGCTCACAAGACAAAAACATCAAACTATGTGATTAACATTAAAAAAAAATAAACAATTGTCTCCGTACATACAAAAAATCTCTCCCACTCAGTTCAATGGAGTCATCTTTTTAAAATACAATAGAGACATCTGTTCCACTTTGTTTAAACTTAATGGGACAGATGACTCCATATATCATCATATATTGTATATAGGCTTTTGGGACAGCTTGTACTTGTATAGAATAAAGATTAGAAATTTATCTAATAGCAGAGGTGAAGTAGGATTTCGAGAAAAAAACAACACTAATATCTGTCATGTTCATTCCCCCACACAGTTTTCTCATTCAAATGAATTCATTTTTATGTATTAATATTTGATGTATTAAAATAATTATTTTATAATATAATAAGATAATGAAAAATATAATAATATCTGTATATTTTAATTTTATTTTTAGATTTTAGGTTTCTTTTTAACTCAGGGTTTCGTCATTTCTCAAATGTTTCACAATTTTACTTGAAAAAACCATCAAGTAAAGCGAATGTCAACTATAGAAACGGTATATTATTAATTTAATGAGAGGGTAAACTGCACGCATTTAATTTTCTGTATATTTTGTAAAATACAATTCAGTAAATGCTAGTAATCTTTGTACAACTCAAAGTGGATCGTATATGTAATTAATACTTTTATGTCAATTCGTTTGAGAAAAATAAAACTGAATATTTACACAGAAACGTGCTTCTTTATTACAAATACAGTAAAACCTCGATTTAACACACTACTTTGGGCGAGAAGTATATATTATAGTCAAACGTCTATTATATAATAAAGTAATTTCTCTAAATGTGCATGTTAAAAAAACTAAAAGAAATTCAACATTTTTACTTTCGTCTCTCTCATGTGCAGTACACACAACAAAGGAAAAATTAAAATGTCAAATTTTGTTCTCGGAGTTATTTCAAATCTCCACGTTTAGAAATTTCTTAAATGAAGTAAAGTAAAAAGAGCAGAAAACTTCCGGGGATATGTTTTTATGTGTACATGTAGACGCCTATTTCGTTTACTATCTCACGATGGAGTAAAAGTTAAGAAACAAAATTTGTCAAAGAAGCTTGATTATAAGAGGCATTGATGCTATTAAATTTTAATTTTAAAACGCCGAAAAGTTGGTGAAGTACACTGTGGTCACGTCTCATATCTCGTATTTTCCACCCGTGTGGGGTGGAAAATACGAATTTAAAAATTTTACTCGTAATCATTTACAATTATTTTTAAATAAAAATAAATTACCACTTTCAGAATTTAGCTTGTTTCAATTTTATAATAACCAAGAATAAAAAAATTTATATAAGAAAATCTCATAATACATGGCGCCACACATACGGTTATTCCTTTATTGTGATTAATAATATAAAAAATATTTTTTAAATAAAATTTCTTCACAGCCGGGAAAGTTACACAACTCGTTACTATATAAGTAGTAGTGGTTTGAGTAGCACTGATCACAAAATTAATTTCATGAGACATACTGATCACAAATTTAAATTAATTATTAAATGTTTTTATAAATTTGAATTAAATTAATTTTATTTTGACAATAAGGTAAAGTTTCTGTATTAATTATTAAATGAATAAAAATTTATCGACTAAGTTAAAATGATTCAATTTTTGCAGGCTGGTAATTAAATTTCTTTTTAAAATATATCAAGTAGATGTATACTTACAATTCATCGTGTTGAAACTTCTAATGAAAAATTACTTTTTATTTTTACTTAAATTTAAAAATATCGCGCTTGAGAATATTTCAGTAAATTTGAAACATGACAATTTGAAATAATGTTTTATTATTAGAAAATAAGTTGCACCTGTAATTTTTAAAATAAAAATTTGTCGAGTAAATTAAAACACAACAATTTGAAATAATGTTATAACAAAAAGACAAAGTTTAATATATTCTTTCTAATTATTAATTTGCAATAATAAATTTTACAATTTGTTCTAATATAAAAAGTAAATTAAAACAGGACAACTTGAAATAATAATATAACAGTAAGGCAAAGTTTAATATATTCTTTCTAATTATTAAATTAATTTGCATTAATAATTTTTACAATTTGTTCTAATACGGAAATAGTTCAATATAATAATTATTTAAATTATATTTCTTACTTATTTATTAAATACCTATACAATGTATTCATTTTGAAAATAGCTTTTTTTTGTTTAAGAATTGTTCGTAAGATAGAATATTGCAAAAAGAACATTTCTTTTAAAAATATTTGTGGTAATAACAATTTTTTAAAATATTATCCAATCTTAGACATCCAAAGAAGTTCGATGTCTAAATAATTGTATTTGCATTAAGAGAATAAAAATTTCTATCTGCCCATTTTTTGCCAATATTTGAGGATTTAGGTACTCCCAACTTTTCAATGTCAAATGATGGAACTTTTTATGTTATATATTGTTTCAATTAAGTTTAAAAAATTAAATTTGCCCTCTCTTGTATTATATCGTACTTTTTATATAAATTAAATAAAATTTCATATACCTTACTATGAAAATTCCCAACATCCAAAATTATATTTTTTGTATGATAAATACAGCTCATGAAATTCACAAAATTAATTTTTCAGAGTAAGATTACAAATTATTATTTAATTTAATTAATACACTTTTATAATTTAAGTACATTTCGAGTAAATTAAGATCACAAATAATTTTTCAGGATATAAATAATTTGTCGTGTAATAGTTTTATTATCAATACTGAAATTAATTTTCTTGATTGATATTCGGATACACAAAATAATATAACATTGAAATTATTTTGAAAAGGTTTTTCGGTTACAGTTTATTTAAGTGTTTCCACTGTTTTCTTCAGTTTATCTAAAGTAAGACATATTTCTGCATGTAAGTGCAGGAATAAATTTTTACGATGGCTGATGATAATTCTCGATTTAATTTTTGATATTTTGAAAGTCGTCAATAAATTGTTGGTCAGGGTTTTGGTAACCAGAAACAAAATTCCAGTTTAAGTAATCTTGTAATTTGCTTAAAGTTGTGGTTTTTAATTTTTGGTATTTTAAAACCTAACTTGGTATTTTATATCTAACTTATGTATGAAGAGGATAATAAAATTATCTGAAAGAGGTTGGAATTTGGCAACTTTATTCCAAGTAAATTTTAAGTAAATTAATTTTTCAAGAGAAATCTTGATCACAAAATTAACTTTAGATGTCCATTAAATTAAGATTACAAATAATTTGTAGTGTTTAATTTTTTTTTTTCAGGTTATAAATTATTTTCAGTTCAGAAATTTCTCGGGTAAATTACAATTATAAATAATTCTATTCTAAAAAAACTACTCAACCTGTTTTTATAGTTTTGAATATTTAGAAAACTTTTCACTTCATTTCTTTAGTTTTCATGTAAAATCTTGTACCAGTGTAACAGTTAGGCTAAGTTTAATATATTCTTTCTAATTATTAAATTTATTATTATAAAATGAATTTGCATTAATAATTTTTACAATTTGTTCTAATATAAAGAATAAATTAAAACGCGACAACTTAAAATAACATTTAGCAATAAGACAAAGTAAAATACAGAAATAGTTCAATATAATAATTATCTAAATTATATTTCTTACTTGTATAATTAAAATTGTCCGTAAAATAGAATATCGCAAAAAGAACATTTCTTTTTAAAATATTTGTGGTAATAACAATTTTTTTAATATTGTCCAATCTTAGACACCAAAGAAGTCCGATGTCCAATTTTTGAGGATTTAGGTACTCCCAACTTTTCAATATCAAATGATGGAATTTTTTATGTTATATATTGCTTCGGTTAAGTTTAAACAATTAAATTCAATTTGTTTTCCCTTGTAATAAATTATATCGTACTTTTTATATAAATTAAATAAAATTCTATATGACATTCCCAACTTCCAAAATTATGTTTTTTATATGATAAATGCAGTTCATGTAAAAAATTCTCCAAATTTAACAAATTTTTTTTATCTCGTGGTGATAAATTATCAAAAGTGATGAATTGATTAGCAGTAGGAAAATTCCCTGTTCCTGAGGGGAAACTATCGGCATATCATTCTGTAATTTTATATAAATAAAAAATAGGATTGATATTATTTTATATTTAATAAGAAAATAACGAAAAGATTTCATACATAAACATTTCTTACCGACCATATAGAATGTTCATTGATGTACAGTACCAAATGTTGTCTCGTCTTCCTATTTTTGATATTATATCACGATTATATTCAATTATTTCATCCATTTTATCAAATTGTTAATGTGAAATCTATAAAAATATAATTTTAAAAAATTTATATTGTAATCGAATTGAAATGAAACTTGTTTTTAAAATTTACAAAATTTAGTTACTATAATGAAATGAAAGTAGAATTAAAAGATATATTACAAGAATTTTACTCAAATCGTACAGTAGCAATAATGATAATAATAATATTACAAAATGGTCTTTCTTCAAACCAAATTTATACTGTGTGATCCAACTTATTAAACTTTGAATTACTATATGGTTTATACTAAACCATAATTTCTTTGAAATAATATTTATTTAACTGATAAACTCTAATTAAAGTTATTAAATTTATAAAATGAAACTGTGATTATATACATTTTTTTATAAACTCATTTCACCTCAATGCAAATTATTACGTATCAACGAACTTTAAGAATAAATTTTACAACAATAAGGTGGTTTATTTTAAAAACAACTTATTTAATTAAGCTAACTAAAAACATAATAAAATTGTAACACTATCTGTATTAGTTATATATTATAGTATGTACAATTAGATTAGTTTTAAATATATTTAAAAAATTTATATATAATATGATTACATTTATTTATTTAATATTAACTTATTATCAATAATATTATCATTTTAATTAATTTCTATACATTTAAATTTATATTACTGAGTATTTATTTAAATATAATTAAGAAACAGTTTAAAGAATATTAAACTCCAAGAAAACGAACCTCTGATTGTAATTCCTAAAAGTTTGTTTTTCACACGATAGATATAAACCCTACAAATAATTGCTGAATTCTTATGTCTAACTGTTAACTTTTTAAAAATAATAGATTCGTTATAAAAATGAATTTTGCTGAACTTTTCCCTTCAGTTTATCTAAAACATGACATATTTCTGCAAGTAAGTGAAGTAATTAATTTACATAAAGTCGGCAAAAATTTTTCATATTTCAGAAATAAGTTATATAGTACTTTTAAACTCTCACTGCCCTAAAATTTTGTTTCTCATATGATACATATAAACCGTGCAAATAATCTACAGATGAAAAGAAGAAATTATAAGTCATTTGAACAGTTTATAATAAATTTTATTTTAACAATAAGTTTAATATATTGTGTTTAGCTATCAAATTTATCCTAATGTCAGAGTAAATTAAAACACGACAATTTCAAATAATATAACACCGAAATTTCTTTAGCTATACTAATCATAAATCTTATTGTTAAAATAAAATTATTTTAATTAAAACAAAGTTTAATATATTTAGTTTAATTATGAAATTAAATTGTGTGATTTGCAATAATAATAATAAACAGGAGAATTTTATAGTACCAGAATATATTTTGTCTAACTGTTAAAATTTAAAAAATGATAGATTCATTATAAAAATGAATTTTGGTGAACTTTTCAGTATATCTAAAACATGACATATTTCTGCAAGTAAGTGAAGTAATAAACTTTTGCTGACTTTAAGTAAATTATTCGTAATTCAGAAATAAATTATATAGCATCTCGAAAACTCTATAGCTCTCTAAAATTTTGTTTCTCATATGATAGATATAAACCACGTAAATAATTGTCAAATCTTACCAATTTTTTATGTCTAACTGTTAAATTTAAAAAAATTAATAATAGACTCATTATAAAAATCAGTTTTCCCGAACTCTAGAATATCTTGTTACAATCCTAAACTCCCAGAACTATGTGTTAACAAAGATTTTCATTGTGAAGCGCAAATGTCTCAAAATCATTAATCACACATATTAAGTAATAATAATAGTAATAAATACTTACCTTCAGAATTTATTAAAACAGAATTCAATATCACATGAACCTAATTCAGTAATATTTCAAAATAAAAAGTTATAGGAAAAAAGTTATGCATATATCAAAATAATAAGTCAATGACTTACTACTTGCAGAAATATGTCATGTTTTAGATATACTGAAAAGTTCACCAAAATTCATTTTTATAATGAATCTATCATTTTTTAAATTTTAACAGTTAGACAAAATATATTCTGGTACTATAAAATTCTCCTGTTTATTATTATTATTGCAAATCACACAATTTAATTTCATAATTAAACTAAATATATTAAACTTTGTTTTAATTAAAATAATTTTATTTTAACAATAAGATTTATGATTAGTATAGCTAAAGAAATTTCGGTGTTATATTATTTGAAATTGTCGTGTTTTAATTTACTCTGACATTAGGATAAATTTGATAGCTAAACACAATATATTAAACTTATTGTTAAAATAAAATTTATTATAAACTGTTCAAATGACTTATAATTTCTTCTTTTCATCTGTAGATTATTTGCACGGTTTATATGTATCATATGAGAAACAACATTTTAGGGATAGAGTTTAAAAGTACTATATAACTTATTTCTGAAATATGAAAAATTTTTGCCGACTTTACGTAAATTAATTAGTTCACTTACTTGCAGAAATATGTCATGTTTTAGATAAACTGAAGGGAAAAGTTCAGCAAAATTCATTTTTATAACGAATCTATTATTTTTAAAAAGTTAACAGTTAGACATAAGAATTCAGCAATTATTTGTAGGGTTTATATCTATCGTGTGAAAAACAAACTTTTAGGAATTACAATCAGAGGTTCGTTTTCTTGGAGTTTAATATTCTTTAAACTGTTTCTTAATTATATTTAAATAAATACTCAGTAATATAAATTTAAATGTATAGAAATTAATTAAAATGATAATATTATTGATAATAAGTTAATATTAAATAAATAAATGTAATCATATTATATATAAATTTTTTAAATATATTTAAAACTAATCTAATTGTACATACTATAATATATAACTAATACAGATAGTGTTACAATTTTATTATGTTTTTAGTTAGCTTAATTAAATAAGTTGTTTTTAAAATAAACCACCTTATTGTTGTAAAATTTATTCTTAAAGTTCGTTGATATGTAATAATTTGCATTGAGGTGAAATGAGTTTATAAAAAAATGTATATAATCACAGTTTCATTTTATAAATTTAATAACTTTAATTAGAGTTTATCAGTTAAATAAATATTATTTCAAAGAAATTATGGTTTAGTATAAACCATATAGTAATTCAAAGTTTAATAAGTTGGATCACACAGTATAAATTTGGTTTGAAGAAAGACCATTTTGTAATATTATTATTATCATTATTGCTACTGTACAATTTGAGTAAAATTCTTGTAATATATCTTTTAATTCTACTTTCATTTCATTATAGTAACTAAATTTTGTAAATTTTAAAAACAAGTTTCATTTCAATTCGATTACAATATAAATTTTTTAAAATTATATTTTTATAGATTTCACATTAACAATTTGATAAAATGGATGAAATAATTGAATATAATCGTGATATAATATCAAAAATAGGAAGACGAGACAACATTTGGTACTGTACATCAATGAACATTCTATATGGTCGGTAAGAAATGTTTATGTATGAAATCTTTTCGTTATTTTCTTATTAAATATAAAATAATATTAATCCTATTTTTTATTTATATAAAATTACAGAATGATATGCCGATAGTTTCCCCTCAGGAACAGGGAATTTTCCTACTGCTAATCAATTCATCACTTTTGATAATTTATCACCACGAGATAAAAAAATTTGTTAAATTTGGAGAATTTTTTACATGAACTGCATTTATCATATAAAAAACATAATTTTGGAAGTTGGGAATGTCATATAGAATTTTATTTAATTTATATAAAAAGTACGATATAATTTATTACAAGGGAAAACAAATTGAATTTAATTGTTTAAACTTAACCGAAGCAATATATAACATAAAAAATTCCATCATTTGACATTAAAAGTTGGGAGTACCTAAATCCTCAAAAATTGGACATCGAACTTCTTTGGTGTCTAAGATTGGACAATATTAAAAAAATTGTTATTACCACAAATATTTTAAAAAGAAATGTTCTTTTTGCGATATTCTATTTTACGAACAATTCTTAATTATACAAGTAAGAAATATAATTTAGATAATTATTATATTGAACTATTTCTGTATTTAATACATTAGCTTATAGTAAATATAATTTAAATAATTATTATATTGAACTATTTCCGTATTAGAACAAATTGTAAAAATTATTAATGCAAATTAATTTAATAATTAGAAAGAATATATTAAACTTTGCCTTACTGTTATATTATTATTTCAAGTTGTCCTGTTTTAATTTACTTTTTATGTTAGAACAAATTGTAAAATTTATTATTGCAAATTAATAATTAGAAAGAATGTATTAAACTTTGTCTTTTTGTTATAACATTATTTCAAATTGTTGTGTTTTAATTTACTCGACAAATTTTTATTTTAAAAATTACCGGTGCAACTTATTTTCTAATAATAAAACATTATTTCAAATTGTCATGTTTCAAATTTACTGAAATATTTTCAACCGCGATATTTTTAAATTTAAGTAAAAATAAAAAGTAATTTTTCATTAGAAGTTTCAACACGATGAATTGTAAGTATACATCTAGTTGATATATTTTAAAAAGAAATTTAATTACCAGCCTGCAAAAATTGAATCATTTTAACTTAGTCGATAAATTTTTATTCATTTAATAATTAATAGAGAAACTTTACCTTATTGTCAAAATAAAATTAATTTAATTCAAATTTGTAATCAGAAAATTAATTTTGTGATTAAATATTGTTAAAATAAAATTAATTTAATTCGAATTTATAAAAAACATTTAATAATTAATTTAAATTTGTGATCAGTATGTCTCATGAAATTAATTTTGTGATCAGTGCTACTCAAACCACTACTACTTATATATTTTACTTGTGTAGAAACGTTTGTGTAAGTAAAATTAAGCAAGTATAAGAAGTTTAATTTCACAGTTCTGTTTTTCATGTATTATTGCTTCTTCAATCACCGTAGTTCTGAAATTGTAATTAATATACGTTCTAAATCGAAATAAAACAAACTGTTTATAAAATACACTTTATGAGTGGAGACTCTTAAGTTCGAAAATAAAAGAAACTAATTAATTTCATTGCATACAGGACACATTTCAAAAATTAACAGGGTGTTAATTTTTAATAATGTTAACTTTGTTGGTTATTCTGAATCCCAGATTGTATCCTGGATTCTCTAGAGCAGCAGGCTACGCCTTAACTGTTTCCGGCACCTTGTTTAACTTGTTTTATCCATATTTCTGAACAGAGGCTACGATATTGATGTAGGATGTCTTATCTCCAATGTCGAAAATACTGTCTTCACTCGGTAAAATTCTCCCACGAATAAAAACTGCAGTTCTTTCAATAACTGTCAGTTATTGAAAGAAATATAGAATATAACAATAAATGGCATAAGGAATGAAGAAATAGGAGAAAAGCGCTTTGTATAAATCTCCTTTATTCTCCATCTTACTGAATGAAAAATATTCAAATACGGCAAGCGTGTAATGATAAATTCAGTTTTTAAAAATCTAGATGATGTATGTGAGTTATTCTGCAGTAGTCGAATAATACACCGGATTACAGTTAGAATAGTTATCGGACTTTTCGACTACGCCAAATTTTGAAAAAATTCTGCTTTTATCATTAGTGTAAATACTACGCAATAAAAGTGCACAACACCTAAGGTTTAATGAAGGAAAAGAACGTAAATGAATATAGAAATTTTATAATATTTTGCAATATATTACAAACCGTTTACGCACGATATAATGTATCTTTTCCATCTGATAATCTACAAAATAGAGAATAATAAATTTCAATTAATTCACCAATCAGAAACTAATTAAGTGCTAAATCGTCATCTGAGATTTACAAACTCTTTTACCTCATTTGGTTATTTTTTTTAAAATATACTATTTAGGAAATGAATTGAAATACAATCTATCGTTTAAAGACACCACTGTAGACTCTGTTCTATGAATCAATATCATTATATTATACAAATATGGTAATTATTTCATCAAAGTACCTGGAAATTGTACGAAAAGTTGTGTATAAAGATCGTCAATATTTGCAGCAGCATCACTTCTCATTGCAGATAAGCTACATCAAGATGAAGATCATCATCCTCGCTATCGTAGGTAAGTGTTTACTTAATTATTATGAAGTTTGCAATTTGCTTAAAGATTATATATAACAACACTTAAAAGTAAATGAATTTTAAAAATAATATGCAGTTAATAAGCTGTATATTTTATTTATAGGCTAATTATTTATAAGTAATATACTTTATTTCAGGAATATTTTTATTTGAGAGAATTGACGGATTGAGAGAAAATGAGAGAGATAAACCGTCGGAAAAAGATTCTTCTGATGTATGAAACCAATATAAGTAATTTTTCGGCATTTAAATACTGTAAAACCTGCGTAAACCGGAATCGCACGTATAATTATGCTACCGTTTTCGGACAAGTTTTACTACATTTATACAAATGTTTATAATAAACCTATGACTTTTTAAAATTAGAAACGTATTAAAGATTTGTAAATTATCTTTAATTAGAATTTAATGAATAATTGTATAATATTTTAATATATTTAAATATTTAAAAATAAATGTAAGATTTTTTTACACAGGAAAAAAATGAAAAGTGCTCAGTTTCACCTTCGCCGTTAAATAGAATTATTGATATCATCAGACGAACAATAGCTAAGTCAGATTGCAACACCTGCCACGCGTTGGATGCTCTGCCCGAAATTTGTCCCGTCATCTCCAATTCTATGTGCTTCTTCGGTTGCATTTTACACGATATAAGTCAAAATGAGTTTATAAGATTTAATTTGTACACTTCTAACTTAATCGGAAATATTTCAAATACTTTAAAAGACACCGGGATTGAGTTGAAGGGTTGCGAGAATTTTCAGCACATCGTAAATATTATAGTAAAGAACTTTTTCAAACTTGCTCTGAAGTTATCTGAAACTCGTATTAATCCTAAGATTACTCCTGCTGAAAAATAAAATATAATATGCTTTCCGTTTTTATTGTATTGTGCTAACAAATGCGGACGAAAATATGTTTAAAAATATGCTTAAAAATAATAATTTAATATTAAAAAATGAATAAAGTTGTTAGAAAGAGTGAAATTTAACCTGATCGTTCTCGTTTATTTCTTTGTACTGATCATTTAGCTATCAAATTCGAATAGTATAAAAGTAACCATACTAGATACATAACCTAATATTAAACATTTTATTAAATAAATTATTTGTTAATTTAAATTATTTTTCTACAAAACTAGTAGCTTAATTTATAAAACCAATAAACACTGCTAGATGATCGCGGGTTGGCTCCTTACTAATGAATTTCGTAGTAACCTTTATATGTCGAACACGCAAATAAATCTATTAGTTTTCTATAGATAATTTTCTCTTTTGAAATCGCCAGTGTTGCATTGCCTCATCTTACCAATTCAATTTACATTAAACAAGTAACAAAAAAATCCAGCAGTGAGCTGCTTAACTTTTCTGCAACATTTAAAACTGCGTGGGTGGAACCAACTTTTATTACTAAAACCTTTTGTGTTATTAATAACTATAAAATGTCAAAAAGCTTAATTTTGAAAGTAGGGCTGGGTTTTAAAAACGATTGTAAATGATAACAACGAGTAAAATTCGTCATTAAATTCGACCCTACTAAAAATACACACGATTCTCCTTTATCTCTTTATCCTTTCGTCCTTTAACCACCAAAATTTAATAGCATCGATCCCCGTAGTAGAGTTCTCTCCAAAATATTTCTGAAATTTTCGGCAAAACGTACACGCGTTAATAAGCTTCTAAGAGGAAAAACGAAATCGTGCCCCTTACTCACACCCACTAACATTCATACATACAGAAAAAAAATCCTGATTGTTTTCGCATTTCTTGACATTTTAAGGTAAGTCCAAATATGTTAAAATTTTGGGAGGGGGGGTCATTTTTTTGCCAGATCGCTATACTTTCTCTCTGTTATAACAGACAGAACAGTAAAAAGTTCTTTATCTCATCTGTCAGACAAATAAATTAAAGTGATAATATTAGAAATTACCTGTATTTTCGGCATACAATAAAGTTAGACGACGATTATAGATTTATACTATAAATTAAATTACTCTAACAATATAATTATTATAACAAAGTTATATTCAGTCCGACAATACATAAATGTTCCTTCAACTTACACAACAATGAATTTAAATATTCTCGGCGTAAAGAGCAGAAAAATAATTATAAAATGGTTATTATATCACCTGTTCGTCGGAAGAATATCGTGTTCCATCATTAAATTTCTTAAACAATACAATACGTGATGCGATTTTTTATAAAGATAGAAAATTTACGAAATGACTTTTATTTTTATTATAAACATATTAAATATCATTTAATATTTTGTTAATTAAATGCAAGGCAAAATGGTAGTAAATAATATTTTTTCACACTTAACATAAGACAGAACGTCACTTCTGTTACAAACCGCCCATAAAAATTTTTTGGAGTAAATAATTTTTTTTATACTTAAATTTCTAATTCGAAAATAAGTTTCGATAAACTAAGTAAATTAATTTCGAAGTATGAAACAACAAATTCAACTTTATTGTTGTTAATTTGTTTCTAATCATTGTAATTTATCTAGATTTATAATCAGAACATACTTAATTAGCATAAGAAAAGCCTAAACTCAATTATTGTAAATATTACATTACAATTAACTGTATTAATTATACTAAAACGTAATTAATACAACTGCGTTTTTATTTCATGTTCCTAATTGATTTTTGTAAATTTAATTTACGTCATTTTAAACTCAATTTGACATTCATATTCAGAAGTGTACCTCGAATGTACGATGAATTACGGGTTAACTGAGAATTGGACACCACTCTGTAAATGTAGAACGTACAGTACATCAATGAAAATGAGATATAATTTCTATTTTGTTTATACTTATTATCAACTTTGTTTTTCAATCAGAACAGTTCGAACACGTTATTTTCTTACGGTCTGTCCACTCATATTATTGAACTGATATTTTTCATACACAGTTTTCTTATTTGTTTGTAAAAAAGAAAAAATACAGAAGGTATCATTATTTTGTATAATCTTAAATAGGTGTAAAACTAATTAAGGAAGAACTTTTACACGCAGATATGCACTACAACCAATAGAAATTATAAGTCTACCCGAACTCTCCGATAAAGTAGCGAATATTCAATATCAGTTTATTCGTTTCCAATCCGCAATCAAATAAAAATATCAAGGTAACTTATACCAACTTCCAAATCTGATTATATATAAATGGCGGAAGGTGAAGAAGCAATTTCCGCTAGTTTATCTTTTGTATATAAAATTGAAAGTACTTGCTAGCGCTTTCTAAAATTTGTAAAAACCGTTTGTACCCCGTGCGAAAGTTGCAAGAGCGTTACGCAGCATTAAGTTGCATGTAACGTTTCATGCAACTTAATGCTGCTTCGCTCTTGCAGTAGCGGAGTAGCTCAGCTATAAAACTCTGATATGAGTCGTTTATTTTGAAAGAGGAGCAAGTCCATTTTGTGAAAAAAAAAAAAAAAAATAGTTTGCTTTGCTTCACGTGAGTCTTTGCTGTAACTTATTTTGTATTCTAGAAGGATTTTGTCACCTCTTTTTGTTCGGTTTCCACGAAATTTACAAAAGAATTTTTAATTTTTCTCGATACAAATATTGACGAAACTGGGAAGTAAACACATATTCTTATTAAGAAACTAATATGATATATTCAAATTTCTGCTATAATAAGTTGCAATGATAAATAATGAACTAGGAAAATCGATACTACAAACGAGTTTTTGATGAATTTTATCGATCTTCGGTGCATTGTAGTTAATACAGATCAAATCCTTTCTTCTTAAGTTACTACAGGTACATCTTTACATTTAGTTTTCATCTTCTGATGCTAATCTTTATTACATTTGCAAAGAATTAGTACATAAATATGGATTGTTTCAAAAATTGGAAACCCCTGTTATGCAGCATGCGGATTTTTGGACTAAAAATGGAAGGAAAAGGTTTTCATCTACACGGCATCGTGATGTTAATCCTTGCAAAGTTAGTATTATGTTTGTACGTTTACAGAATGGTTAAAAGTGTTGCTGTTAAGGACACTTTTGTTAACGTTTGTCTCTCAACATTCTTTCTATTTACTCAAATAATCTCTATGGTATCTTCTCTCCGTTTCCATGTCGAGAAAGTCAAACTCCGCACAGTGGTTCAGAATATTTGCAAAATTTCTTGCAGTAGCGGAGTAAGCAAGAAAAAATTGATCATTCGAATAGCATTGATATAGGCTCGACTTTATTTTTATTAATGTTCTTAACGTATTCGGTATTATTCTCTATAAAAACGATTTTATTTCTTACTTTAATATAATTTTCTTGTTTGGTGAAATAAACAATTATCTTTTTTACATTCTTTATTTCTTAGTCACGTTTCTCTTTTCTTCTGTGTTTATAATATCACAGAATTTTCTATTTCTCTACTTCGAATTGATTTGTCAGGAATTGGCACACGCATTTAAAACGTTACGCTACAATATGATGAAAGAAGGCAACAAGCGGAAAGACATTGTTAGGATCGTAACGGAATTCTCTACGCTAACTGAATATGTGAATTCGATTCGTGACGTTTATTCCTTGCAATTGTTCCTGTGGACCATTCAGGTGACTGGAAGCGTAATGACCTTCTTTGGACGACTCTTAAGTTATTACGAATTTAGTTCGTGGATCTATTATTTGAAAGTGTTTTTCGTTTCCGGATTTTCGTTTTTTCAGTTTATTAACTTATGCTTTTGTACTTCTTTCGTGTACGACGAAGGAAAATCTGTTTGCTCTATGTTGTATGAAAAATCCCTTATCTGCAGCGATAAAACTCGGGAAGACATCTTTCGATTTTACGTGAAGAATTGGCTGGAGTTTCCAAATTTTACGGCTTGGGACATGTTTACTATAGACAAAAGTCTAGTCATTACTATCTTAAGTGCACTCGTTACTTACCTTGTTATTGTTTATCAATTCAGTAGTATTAAACTTGAGTAATTGTAACCTATATAACGATTGTTAGACTCGTGTATGTGACACATTTCGATATACTGTGGAAAAGAATTCATAAATTTATTGTTTGTTTGGTTGCAATGTGAAAACTTTTGAAGACAAATTCCCACTGTTGCTGTCCGTCCCCTGTCTTTCATTAATGTCGAGAAAGCGGTTAGATAGGTGAAAGTAGAAACCGAAACCAGTTATGAAAATTATAGCGGCAGCAGGACCCGATTAACTGTGTAGAGACTTCCCGTTTGCATTGAAAGTTACGTTATTTCAATTCAAAATTTTCCCCTGAACGGAGTTAGATAGATAACCGGCACGACTCTATTATACAGGAAAAGTATGACTTACAGGAAGAAATCTCTACTAATTTGATATGGATATAATCATATCAAAATATGATATGATTAAACATTGCAGCCCGGCATGTCACAATAAATAATTGCTTGTTTACTCTGTTATTGTATTGATGAGATATCCTTAAACAGTCGAAGAACTGTAGAAACAGTGTCATTTTGTATTATTTAATGAAATTAATGTGATATTTATGTGATTTTTGTATTTGAAATCGTAATAATCAACCAAAGTATGTTTTAATGTTAAATTTGTAGACATAAAACATTATATATGTAATTATTGTCATTTATTTAATGTAACTTTGCAGAAATGTCGCGACATTAATTTAAATTTTGAAATCGACATGCATAGTGATATACGTCATGTTCTAAATAAATTAATTAAAATAGATTATATACCGTATATTAAATGTTAAAAATTAATAATATTACTTATACAGTTACGAACTGGGCGCAAGTTGGTACGATCATTTTCATTGGTCAGCTAGCATCTTTCAGGTCACTACGGTATACGCGGTTTAGAATAGGAACGATTAATCGCGATAACTGGCTGTAGTTATCACGTGATTTTGTCCTCACCACGTCTCTTCAGCTGGGGCACACGATGCAGTAGGTAATTCCATATCTCACGGTCGTTTAATTGCAGATCGTATTTGATCCCAGATAAACCATTTATTAAACAAATAAAGTCTTTTTAAATAAACAATTACTTTGAAATCTTCTTGTGAACAAGAAAAAAAGTTGATATGTGATTTCATAATCATACTTCTCAACTTCGAAGTTACGTTGTATCTCAAAATCCGATTGTTGACAAATTTTATATATGCATTTTACAGCAGGATCTATCCAAACCCTTTGATTCTCATCTTGGGTTGTGTATTTTCTATTGGTGACGTGAGATAAAATAGACCCAATGGGACTCGTAGGCACTTTCTTCGATGAAATTTTGAAAAATTGGGGAAAAAAATCGTATTCTTTTTTTTAACTTGTTGAGTCGGATTAAAATAAAATTTGCATTTTTCTAGTTTTGAAAGGTCTATCAAACTTTATTCGACGCTTTGCGTATATGAAAAAATACTTCTTAAACGTAGTACTTGTTGTATCTGATATAAGAAATAGACCAAGTAGTATATACACAACTGCAACTAGGTATTTGTCAAACTAAGCATTGTTTTGACCAACGTGCGTGAATAAAATGCCGGTTATATGACGTTTCGTTTACGAGTAAAATACACACAATGTAAAGTCGATGGTAGAGGCATAATTTAATACGTTTCTAGCTGAAGCAACAGAAGTACAAAGTTGTACAGTAAATGGAAGTCCAGGAAATAAGGAAACACCATTGGATACATTGTGCCCAATTCAGTTGTAGTATTTATTCTATTGTGCATCAAAATCAAACCGCTTATTCTTGTCAATCTTCATTCCTGGAAAAGTACACTGCTCGGTAATATTTCCCGGTAAAATTTGTGTTTTATGAATATTTGAGACTACAACAAATATACTTGCAACACATTTTCAGATAATACTGTATGACAGAAGTTGCAGATAGCTATGTGTGGGACCTGAAGCAAAAATTATTAAGTTTCAAAGAAGGTAAATAAAATCGTCTGTCCCTCACACACTGTCATTCATAAAACAGAAAATACCCCGAGACTTTTTGTATTTCTTGGCGTTTCCCGAGTTTAAAAGTGTAAAATTTGAGGTGGGTCATGTTCAGACTGATAATATTATCGGTCTGAACATATAATATATATATATATTACAGGAAAAATATGGCAATATATATATGCATACAGTATGTATCAGTACAGCGGTTACAAACTTTCAGGCGAGATAGAGTACACCTAGATGATGAGAAGTCACATAGCAATGCATGGTCGGAAACGCTTTCCTGGTGCGGTAGTGACGACACAAAATACAAGAAAGGAAAGACTCGAACAGGGTGAGAAAACAAGTATATTGTTCTTAGTACAGCAAAAATGTTGGTTTAGCGACATCTATCGCGTACACCAGCCAAAGACGTTCCAGCATTTTTGCTGTACTAAGAACAATATACTTGTTTTCTCACCCTGTTCGTGTCCTTTCTTTCTTGTATTTTGTGTCGTCACTACCGCGCCAGGAAAGTGTTTCCGACCATGTATTGCTATGTGATTTCTCATCGTCTAGGTGTACTCTTTCTCTCCTGAAAGTTTGTGATCACTGTTCTGATCGACCCTGTATATAACATCCGAAAAGTAAAAATTATATTCAACTTTGGTATCTGTAGAAGTGATTTAATATTTTGACGTAGAACTAATTTGTGAGACATTATCTATGGAGGCATGACACTTATCTAAGAATTAACACTTCATATTTATCTAATAATCTCACTTATTTTAAACTGTTAATTCTCTACGATAAGAAACATCATTGAAAAGAAAGAAAATCACTCGAAAATTTCGAACTTTTCATCCTTATATTTCGTCACTGTTTTGAATCGAAATGTATGCAAAGTAAATATTTGTAAGGTTGCCGATGGGGGTAGAAATAGCAAGAGAGTCAAAGGTGGCGAAGGGTCGTTTGTAAGTGCGATGTTCGCCGAGTCAGTCTCTACGGTTACAAGAAACCGTTAATTTGACATGAAAAGGGCTTACAAGATTTCCGCCATATTGGATGCTCTAAGCAGGCAGCGGCCTCAAGGTGTTCCTCTCTTTTCCAAGATATTTCGAAATGAAGAAGTGTCCCGGCGGCGATTCACAGTTCTTTCGATGTGTCGACTCCAGGACAATGCGCTCGACTTTAAGTGATGGGATACTCTTGATCCGCGGACGGGAGACTGAAACGGACACGAGACAAATACAACAATTGGTCCAACACTGGGAACATTTGGGAGAAATCGTCGCGTCCTTGAATTCCCGGGTCTTTTATATTAATTTTTTCGTCATTAATCGTCCATTCCGATTGGTGGCATTTCCTCATTCTCGTTTTCTAAGTGGTTGAGCACTCGTTACTATGCGTAACGCGATCTCAACTCAGATCGAGAAAAAGGTCAAAATCGATGTTTAATTCGATACCCAACCGGAGATGGTCGATCTTACGGCATACATTCTCCTATTGTTTAAAGGTTCGTGTCGCGTTTACATACAAAAAAAAGTATTGCTAGCTTATATATTTTTTCTTATATATGTGTCGTCTTTTATCCGGTGTTCAGTACCCTAATTTACATTATTTTGCGTTACGGGATCAGTCAGTGATGTAGATTAGTAACTTTGTCTTTTTGACTTTGTTTGCACAAAGGGATTAAGGGTGTGTCCTTAAGAAAAGAAAATCCCCGAAAAGAAAATAACTAATTAAAAGTAACGCTTAAAAACATAAAATAAAGATCGGGCATCAACTCCTTTCAACAGTCCTCACCCAGTTCTATAAAGGAAGTCGTTGTCAGCTCGTTAACTTCGTCGCCAAACGAACTTATTAAGTGTATCTTATTTAGATTAATACCGTCGCCAAAACATAATACTAAATTACCTCTTAATAGGACTAACTTTTTCGTCAAAAGCCACGACAATTATAGATCTCACCACTACTCTCACGATAGGGCGGTTACCACGTCTACCATCAGAAAAACCAAACCTTACGTAAATTTTTTATATATGGAGAAAGGTTATTTACACATTACGTATATAAAAGGATAATTTACCAGCTGTACAAGAACCAGCCTGTATATATATAAATATCAATGGGATGGAGAAAGAAGCAAAGATGAAGAAGGGTGTACGAAAACTCTGGCACACTTTATCCTTACCTGTTTAATATACATATTCAATATAATATAGCAGGTGAAAAGTCAAAGAAAAGTTAAAGGCATAATAATAATAGGGAAAATGAGTAATTTAAGAAAGAGAAATAGTTCAAATGTTTAGTATGCTGCACGAAAACATACATTAATGCATTATTATTTGAAGTCGTCTACGTGGACGTTATTTATTAATAGGACCTTGTACTGGTGAATTGGCACAGTAATGTGCCAATACACCAGTACAAGGTCCTATTAATAAATAACGTCCACATAGACGACTTCAAATAATAATAAATTTTAAGGACAGTAAGGCTTTTCTAGTTCTAAATACATTAATGCAGTTTAATTAAGATGAATATTAAGAAAACAACAACGAAGGTAGTAGAAAAGAAAACCGGAAAACAAAAGCTAACATCAGGATTGATAAGAACGAGGTGTAACAAGTAAAAATTTTACTTATTTAGCGATAGACGTAACAAGGAAATAAGAAAAAAATCTGCTAACGTTTGAACACCTAAGTACAGAAAGAAAGAAATCATTTATTAAAACATTTCTCTGGAGCATTTTGCTAAATGGAAGCGATTGCTGAACACTAGGTAAGCAGGACAAGACCCGTCTGGATGCAGGATATGAAGAGGAATAAACAATAGAAACTGGACGGAACAAAAGAAAATTAATAGAGAAATAGAGAAAACGAAAATTACATTTGCAGGTCATATTATTATGCCAATAATTTTGTAAAAACTATAGTCGAACACAAAACTCTTGGAGGGAAAGAAAGAGAAGACGAAGGATAAATTATCTAATGATAGGTCAAAGCTTCTGTGGGGTTACGAAATTATTTTTGGGTTTAGTTAAAGCAAGAAAAATCTCCCGGTGTTGCGAGAGGTGGAGAGGAATATCAAAGACAAAGACAATGGAAAAAAACTAAAATCGTTGGGTAAGTGGCTTGGATGGAAATCTTCAGATATGGAGAATCCAGGAGAATACGACATACCTGGAAGATTTATTATAAATTAAGTAAAACCCTAGTTGAGAGAAAGCACTTGGTTCAGCGACAACAAATAATTATAGTAATAGGTGAAGAGAGAAACGAAAGTATTCGTGTAAAGTTCGCGATTCATTGCTACTTGCTTATTGCACGGTTAAGAAGTATAAACCGAGATTCTAATACAAAAAGTGGCATTAAACATCTTACATCATCTGCTAGACAACGCGTGTATTACTAAAAACACTACAATCATCCTTATACATTATGACGAAGTGAAAAAAAATGACGTATTAATACAAGTTAAAAAAATACACAACAAGAAGCAAGGTTGCATGCTAATAATTTTATTTTTTTAAATAAGTTAAATTCATATTACATTGTTTAAATTTATAATAATGAAGAAAAATGAATTTCAAATTAGATTACGTATTTAATATTTTTTATTAATTATCAGAATATTTCTTTCATCGTTTGTTGATTATATTTTTCGTTATTTTACTCCTATGCAAAATTTCGGTATGTCTTTTTCATTTAGATTGCCTTGAAATAAATTAGATATAACGCTGAAAATTTCCTTCAGAAGAAGTTTAAGATCGTTATATAAATTGCTACATTCGTATTCGTTTTCGGCGTTAATATTGTCAACAAAATAAGCCAGGCAATTCATAAGTGCCCTAATACATCTGTTAACATAATCGAGGCAATCGAAATTCTTCAGCTCATCGATGATGCATGCCAAATAAGTTGTAATATTACCGAGAAGCCCACATTTATCGCTTAGCAATGAAAATTCATATTCCCAATCGAATGGATCGTCGCACGAGTCGCATCTGTCCTCGCGACGAAGTGCACCATTTAAAAGCCCATCTAATTTATCTACAACCTCAGAAAGGTCTAAGCCAAGAAGAGTGAGATTCGCATAGCATCCGTACAAATCAGACCCAAGCTGAGAAAAGAAAAAAGAATTATATTCATTAATAATAATTAATAATCCTTTTCAATATATAATTTATAAAATCATAATGAAATTTAATAGATTTGAATTTGGTAAAAAGTAATTACTTTATAAATTTCATAAGATTTATAAAGACGTAGGACTACTTTTATTATGCCTATATTTAAATTTGTTAATCTTTTTTAAAGAAAACGTTTAAAATTGCGGTATAAAGAGATTAACATTTCTATTAATTCTAATAAATAATAATGCTGCGATGTAGTATTAATTAAAGTATCACAAAATCGAATTAAAGTCAGATATAAAATATAAATAGTTAAATATCAACTGAATTTGTAAACTTTTAATAATGTTGTGGGTAATAACATAAATACTTGCAACAAAGAAAAATGATAATAATTTAGAATTATATTAGAATAAAAATAAATATGTAAAACTTACTTTGAGATAGGTACAATTCAAAAAGTGATTCAAATCCAAGGCGCTGAAACCATACAAAAGTGAGAAAATATTCACGGTTTCCGGGTTGTTAGGCAACACGTCTGTAAAACCTGGAATAATGGCGCGCATTTGGCGATTTGACTTCTCTTTAAAATTGTGTGTGTTCTTCACATTTTTTCCACTCCTGACACCATCGACAGACTTTTTCTCGCCTTTATCAAATGCGACGTCTTTCTTTATTCCCTTCTTAGATGCATCGCAGTTTGCTACGATTGCAATTCCTAACGAAATAAATAATCTTTCATTAATCCTAATTTATGTCTAGTGAAGTTAATTGGCACAATATTGATTTAAAATTTGAGAACACGTTTACAATAATACGTAATATAATTTTAATTATTTTGTTTGTTTTTAACCAAGTAATATCTTTAAAATTTAACTTGAAAGATAACAAGAATATATATATATATAAGTTTAAGCATTAAAAATTCAACATTACATCATTATTTATTTACTTGTTTTAAAATATATCGTTTTCACTTCAAATAAGTAGTGTCCTTCCCCTGTACATTCTCCTCTTTCCTTTAAGAATAGAGTGGTGCCAGTCATCTATCTAACACCTTACAGGGGAAAGACTAAATTGAAATAAAATAACTGACAGCTTTCATCGGAACTTCATATTTAGTTAATAGGGGCCTCCCCTCATCTCCTCTAAATCCGGTCTAGTGTTTCATTTATCTAAATCCGTGTTTTCGAGACAAAGGAAAGACAATTTTTACTTGTGTCTATAATTGTTAAATTTGTAAATTCGGCTACAGTTTCAGCCCAATTAATCTACAAATTTAAAGATTATAAAAAATACTCAACTTACCAGAAAGAACCAGTAGAAAGAGGATAGTTTTCATGTTGCTTTCGGTTCGTTGATCGTAGAAATTGCTTTAGCGGCAGTCTTCCATGCCTGTTTATATCAAAATTCTGCATAGGATTGTATAAATTCAGCGCGATTTCTCCTCCTACCTGTCAATTCAAAATTTTGACATTGCAGATGGTATTTTGAATTTCGAATCCAATAAAATTACGTCATGTAATTTACGTAGATTTTGCCTGTCTTTTTTCGTTTCATTTCGTATCCGGTTGTTACGCTTTACGGATCAGCAAGAAAATATCCTTAAATCGGCAATCAGGATTATCACCAATTAGTTTAATTACCATTATAATTATTTTAACATTTTACTAATGCAAAATGAGATAGCATTAGATTCGTTGTAAAAGCATCGTAGCGTATTATTTATATAATAAAGGTTGATATAAAATATTTATTTAAATTTATAAAACAAATCGAATCGTTTTGTACGCCACAATCGTTGCTCGAAGCTGACTTCGATATAACGTTTTCTCCAACGTTTTCACTTTAATAAGTCAGTGTTTAAAATTATTCAGAAACGTAAGTCGAATGTTTAATAATATAACTGAACAGAATGTTGAATAATGTTTAATATGTAAATTATTTTATTTTTCTAACATCCAAAAATATTTTACAATTTGTGAGGAGAAAAACCTTCTATCTGTAGTAAGTTATTTTAGTTTTTTATATAACTTCTACGTATGATATCATATTTCGTTATTATTTTTGTATTGTAGTCGTTACTGGCCTGCAATTTGAAAAAATTGGAGACCTAAAAATTTTCACTGTCATCTGTCCTGTGTCTGTCATTTCTGAAAGGTGTTAGATAGATGACTGGCACGACTCAATTGTTGAAGGAAAATTATGTACAAGGACAAGCCACTACTAATTTTAATATATTCGAAAATTTGAAGGTAAGATTGATAAAATATAAACCTTATTCATAATTAGGTGATGATTTATTTAGTAAATGAACATAGAAATAATCGAAACATCTGGGACGATTGTTCTACGCCACGTCATCAAAAATTGGCTTCATACAAAGGTAATTAACTATTATATTTTATAAATGAGAATAAAATAAAATGTATAAGTAATTTCTACACAAATTATTATACATTATTGTAAATAATATAAATATTGCAATTGTAACCTGTAAATACGGACATTTAAATAACATTTAAGTGTCTGTATTTAAATTTTATCAAATATGATAGTGAGATTATAAGTTCGACCATCTCGAATACCTTCTAAACGTGCAATATATTGAAAAATAGATTAAAGTGTATAAATATGTTTTATAAGCTATAATTATATAGAATAAGATATAAACGTATGTATATTTTAACAATATCAAAAGTGTATAAAATCAATTATTTAATATTTAATACTAAAAGAATTTAAGACGAAATGCTTTTATATTGATATTTCGGGTCTAATTTATATTATAATAATATGATTTAAATATTAAAAATCGCATTTATTCGAATAATTAAACATGATGATTTTTATCGATGCAAAGTAGGTGTAACTCGAAATACGGAAAAGCTGTTATTAAGGGACACCTGTTGTTTACACGTGGAAGACCTAAAACTAAAAATTTTTCGAATTAAAATAATTTAAAATTAAATAAGTCTTAAAACAATTTTATTTCAGCCAAAATTGTATTTTAAATTTATTAATTTAGTTTAAAATATTAGAAAGTTAAGAAATATAATTTGACATGACAAATTTTAATTTTTATAAATGCAAAGTAGACTTACGTAACTGGAAAATGTGTGAAAGCCATTGTTAACAAACACCTGTTGTTTACTGTCTGAAAAAGTTGTTGGAAAGACTGAAAAATTCGATTTATAATAATTTTTAAATTTAATTCGTTTAAATATTATTTTAAATAAAGTAAAATTGAATTTTCTAATTTCTGACTGAATTTAAAATACTGGAAAATTAACAAATCTAATACAGGCGATTATAAATTTATATTATTTAATAAATACAAAATAAAACATAATCAATTTGTAATTATATAATTGTAAATATAAATTATTATAAATTAATTATTATTATTATTTTTTAAATTTTAATATAATAATAATATTTTATTTTCCAAGGGAATTTCCCCTATATTGGGGGGTATACATATAGTAATATTATATTACATTTTATTTTATGTAATTATATAGTAAGAGACATAATATAGAAAAATAAATCAATAAGTTCACATGACTCACCAACACAACATTAATTGATGTTTTAAACAACTCAAAAAATACAAATTGTCTTAGTCATTCATTTTCTAGAATTCAAAGTTGTGTTGGTAAACCGATTGTTAAATAGTACAGAGAATTTTCTCAGTAAATTTTACAAAAAAATTGAAAATTTTATAGGCATCTTTTTTATTAATGTTGTTTAATTTATTTTTGAAGTCAATAGGTGATTTTAAACAGCATATATTTTTGATATTGCATTTTTCTCGTATATTATTCAAGGGTTGACAGTTTTGTAGAAGGTGAAGCACCGAGAAGTCTTCTTGTTGACATAGCAGGCAGTATTTATTTGAAAGATTTATATAAGTGTTATTAATAAAAAGTGAGTATTTATTTAGACGTAGTTGAATTATTAATCGTTTTACATTCAGGTCTACTGGTAGCCATATATAAGGTTGGAACGAAGGAATATTTAAGATGTTGGTGTACCAAGGATGATAATTGCTTTGGGTTAAGGAAAGTTGATCTTTATTGATTGATTGAGCGATAGCAGAATTCATCAAAAGAGAGTAACCATATTTCCAGTCCTGAATTGAGTCTGTAAACAATAGTTCCGATATTCCAAAGGAATTTAATATTCTTCGAATTTTATATTGCCATAACTGTTTATTATTGTTGTTTTTACTTTGTTTTACCATTTCTTGGTATAATAATTTAATATTGTCATCACTTTTATATTTAAGTCTGTAGTAAAATTTTATTATTCTTTTTAACAATTGAGGAAAGATCCAGGAGCGTGATGTTTCGTGTCGAATGGCATATCCAGGTATAGTATTTTCTAGTTGTAACAATTTACGTAGGAAATAGATATGCAAAGATTCAAGACTGTAAATGTAGTCCAAGCCCCAAATTGGACTGGCATAATAAATGATAGGACTTATTGTAGTATTATAAAGTTTAAGATGAATGTTTAAATTTGACGTTTTCATTGTTGAACATAAAAATAAGAGGTTATCAATTGCCTTTTTGACCCTGACATTTAACTTTGACACTTGATGTTTAAAGGTTAAGTTCCAATCAAATTCCACTCCCAAATATTTGACTTCATTAGTTATTTGTAGTAGAGTGTTTTCGTGGTAGATTTTCAAGTCCTTGTTAGCTAATTTTTTGTTTTTACGAAAAATGACAATGTTGGTTTTTGTAGGATTTATTTCAAGGTAAATTGAGTTGAAATAATGATTGAGTTGATTGATTTTGCGTTGCAGAGATATTTTGTTTGGAGCCAAAATTACTAAATCGTCGGCGAAAAGGATGTAATGAAAAGAGGTATTGTTTATCTCAATGCCATCTGAGGAATAATTAAAAAGTTGATCAATGTCCCTTAAATAAAAATTAAACAAATATGGTGACAGAGGATCTCCTTGGAGTACACCGCGTGAAAGATTTAGAGGTGGAGATATCGAATTACCATGTTTGATTCTAACGGTATAATTTCCATATAATTGTTTTATTGAAGAAGTGAATTTAACACTTGCACCACTAGCTTTTAGTTTATTTATTAATAGCGGTGTGTAGATTGAGTCAAAGGCTTTTTTAATGTCTATAAATGCGGTGTAGACTTTCCTGTGTTTTTTTAAAAGATGTAGTTGAATTATCATTAATAAGATAAATATAGCAGATTCTGTTCCTTTGTTTTTTGTAAAGGCGTATTGAAATTTGGCTTCTAAATCATTAGTTTTAGTCCATTGTTGAAATCTGTTTGCTATTATGGAGGTAAAACATTTTCTTAACATTGATAGCAATGCAATAAGTCTATAGTTATTTGGAGATGATTTGTCTCCCTTTTTATAAATCATGGTTAGATTAACTGTATTCCAAGATTCGGGAAAAGTAGATGTTTTATACATAGTATTATATAAATGAAGTAATTTTGATCTAGAGCTGTTAGACATTAATTTTAAAAATTTCGTGGGAATATTATCATGGCCTAAAGCTGTGTGGCTTTTAGTTTTTCGAATTGCGTCATTTAATTCTTCAATTGTAAAATCAGCATCTAGATATTCGTCGTAAGCTTTAGCGCTAATTATTGTTAAAGGTATTAAGTAAATACTTGGGTAGCGCTGAAAAAAATTTTTCCAGGTATCGAAGTCAATAATTGTAGGAATTTCGTTTATACAAGGTTTAGGTCGGTATTTCCTTACAGTGGACCAAAAAATTTATTGTCCTTATTACATTGAATTAGATTTAATTCGAGCTTCTTGAAATAATTTTTCTTTTTTGTCTTAATTAAGTTATTATACGTTCGTTTAGCATCCTTATATTTATTAAAGTTGGTTTCATTTGAATATATTCTGAACGTTTTTAGTTTTGCTAGTTTTTCCTTTTTCATATTATAGCAGTCGTAGTCGAACCATCCCTGTCCAGGTTTTTTGTGAAGTTTCTTCCTGTCGCTATCCACAATTATGTAATTATTCATTATGTTTATCATTAAGTTATATATTTCATCGCTGTTACATTCTGTAATTTTCGGTATATTATCAAATCGGTTTTCAAATTCGTTTGCGTATCTATTTAGTTTATATTGTATATTTATTTTTCCATCCAAGGTATTTTTAGAGTTTTTTTCCAAAAAGAATAAGAAAGTTGTTTTTGTGGGAAGGTGATCCGAAATATCAAAATCAAGAACATCAAATCGTAAGCAATAATCCAATAATAACTCCGAACACATCGTGTAATCAATAGTTGATTTTCCTTTGTGAGTTAGGCAGGTATATTCTGCAGGAATATCATTCTTAATCCGTCCATTTATTATATACATTTTGAGATTTTTTATTATTTCAATTAACTTTTGACCGAGGTTATTTAAGTGCTTATCTTATGATTGACGGATATTTTGTATTAAAAAGTTGTTACCGGTATATTCAGAGTCCATTATCTCTGCAATTCTCGCGTTGAAGTCGCCGACTAGTAAGTAGTAAGGAGTCATATAGTGCCAAAGTTCTATTTGTTTAGATATTTCATTCAATGTTAATATGTCTTCAGGTGGAATATATATGAGCATCAAATTTATTGGGTTATTCGTAGTATTATATAAAGTTGGTTTCATGAATTGAATAAGTAGCAAAATGAAGTTGTTAGATTTTTTTGTCTGTAGAATTTTACATAGACCTTTTTTTATTAGTAAACACAGGCCTCTACTTGGACGACCTGGACCTATTTGTTTTTTTGCTAGAGTTGATACCAATGTATAATTTTCGAAGAAGCTTGAGTTATAGATTGATTCTGAGGTTATCCAGGTTTCGGTAATTGCGGTAATATCCGGATCGTGCTTTGAATTAAAATTATTTAGTTGTGGTATTTTATTTTTGAGGCCTTGGCTATTCCAATTTATTATTGTTAAATGTTGATTATTAGAACATGATTTGCGGTAATGAGTTTTCTCTCTCTTATTGATGTGTCATTTAGATAAAGTTGTTATTTTTGATGATGAAAGAAACGTATCAACATATACCAATTTTCCCGTTCTTATACTGTAAGTTATCTTTTCTCGCCCAATTATTAAAATATCGTTCCGTAGTTTTACCTGGGGATTTTGTTTTCGTAGTTCGTGGAAATTTGATAGTAGATTTTTACGTCTAGTTCTTGAGTTAATAGTTAGGTCCGGAGAGATCTGGGCGTTTTGCCAGTCACCAAGAAGATTTTGTTGTTTTCTACGTATAAATGAAGAAAAGATGAGATCTCTCGTTTGGTTATTATTAAAAGTGATTCTAATTATTAGATTTGGAGTTTTGACAATTGAATAATCTCAAATATATCCTTTTGAGTTATTTCTTGTAAATTTAATGTATTAGTAATAAAGTTGAGTATTTCTGCTTTTGAAATGTTTTTATAAGTTGGATAATTATAAATAATTATATTGTTGTAACGATGTTCGTTTGTTAACGAGTCCATTTTAAATTGTAAAAGATCTTTATCCGTTTGTAGCTTGTCTATTTCTTGCTTCAAGCTATTAATCTCTACTTCCATTTTTTTTCTGAGTTTCCTTCGTTTCTCGAATGTTTTTGTGATTTTTTGATAATTACCATTTGATTAAATAGTTTGTCGTTAGTTGTATTTATCAAGTCCGAAATTTTGTCCCAAAGTATAGAATTAGTGGTGTCTAAAGAAATGTCCAGTTTGTTAGTCAAGATTTGTTCAGAGATAGCTGACTCACCTGGAGTATCACTTGCACCAGTTTGCGATGATTTTCGAGTATAATTCACTTTTTCGATACTTTCTTCCTGAAGGTTTTCTTCGGGGCAAAAATTAAAATCCATTATCGTTTTAGAGCTTAATGAAGATGACTGGTTCTTCTTTGTTCCTGGTTGGGTACGACTTAATGGAGGTCTTCCTCGTTTGGGTGGTGAACGTTGCATAATAATTATTTTTGATATAACCAATATAAGTTGTAATAAATAATTAATAATAACTGTGTTATCTTATTAGTGATAGTTAACGTTTAAAAAACGATGAAATTCTTATTCTTGGTGTAGAAAGCCGAGTGCTTCAAAAAATTCGCCAGTAGCCTCCTTTTAAATTAATTATTAAAAGCATACTGTAATTAGTTTAGAAAATAAAAACTGCTTATTAAAAACTCGTAAGGCAATAGTCAATGTGTAACACGTCATCATACCGACGAACATACAGGTGACTACGTTATATAAAGCAATTAAGTTATTAACGACACGAAAAAAATTTTTTGCTGGTAAAAGTTCGATAAAATGCACTTTAAGATTTTAAGTATTTAAAAAATATATTAATAAATTTATTATTTTTATTAAAACTTGATTGCTTTGTATTCACCTCAGTTAATTAAATTCTACAAGTAACACAGGTTAGTACAGGTACGCCTCACTTTACGACCTATCTGCTAAAAGACCACTCGCACTTACAACCAGTTTCGACAGAGTTTCGACCTGCAATTCGGGGAATCTCCTTTCTCAGCTTGAGGGTCGATCAGTGGCGTATGGTGACATGCCACTGATCGACCCTTAAGCATCAAAGTTCAAGCCACGTGACTTCCGTAGGTAAAATGTTACGGTTTACATTTACATCATTTTGTTATTCCAATTTTAACGGAGTGAGTTTTTTTTATGACTTTATTCTAAAATTAAAATGAATTCCTTAAAGTATGAAATACCTAAAAGAAGAAAGAAATGTGCAGAAAAATCGAAAGAAACAAAAAAACTGTGGCTTAAAGTACATTTTCCTCATATCACAGAAATTTAATCTGAGAAAGGATCCACCAACAGGGGAAGTAAAAGACTTAATACTTCAAAAATATACACGTAGACTTGAGATTTACAATACATGGATAGTATTTGGTTTAAATTGTAAGTTGAGTTGTCTGGATGGAGACGGTAGATATTTACGATGACAAACTTAGTGTTAAAGATATTGAGCTCAATACAGACAGAGCAATCGTTGCTATAATTGGTCTGGTGAAGAACAGAGATGTTTTTTCTGAGTGACGACCGTAATTGCCCATGGATATTCGTTTGTACCTTTTGTGATGGAGCAATTGGTAGGCAGGGAGGCAGGGAATTTGCTAAAACAGTATGGTTCCTGAATTAGGATAATATCGAACTTGTGTAGCATAAAACAAGAGGGAAGAGAAGGCTATGCCTCTGCCCAGATTGATCTACAATAAACGTAGTTTAGAATCGTTAGTCTGACACATAATCTGTACGAGCAATAATATTTGATTTCATTTTAATACAGATTGTGAATGAACTGTCCCTAGCGTTGTGGTTGGCTTTACGTGTTTCGTCGTGTAAACAATTGATGCATTTTGCCTCCTTATTTTTATGGAAGCATTCTTTGAAGGGGTATTCTGCACATAAATCTTTTCTTCTCTAATCGAGACGTTGGAGAACAGCCGTACTTGCATACAACTCGATAATTTTTTCAACGCTAGTGATAATAAATTGCGGATGCCGTTTGTTACCAATTTTCACACTGGCATTATGCCTTCAGTTCGTCCAGGATAGCAAACGCGGAGAGTCTAAGCTCAGTTTGAATAGACCTCTCATCACCAGCCATCTCAACCAAAAGAGATATGCCGCCAAAAACGAAAATATCTTACTAACTAGATTAAAGATGTTATGAAAGAAAAATGAATGTTTAACCAAACCAAGATAACACATAAAACTATTAATAGTAAAACAAATAAATAAATAACTTAAATTCTGCCCCTAGTTATAATAGCAAGATAAAAATAATAGCGAAGTTAAGATAACCGAGTAGAAACTAGAGTAAAATGAAACATAGGTGTTAGGGGAGCGAAGAAATTAAATCTGAAAATCAACAACTTTGATTCCTGTATATAGGGAAGAGAGGGCAAGATGGAAACTACTTACCCACCCCGAACCGCGCGATGAAGCACCCGAATCTTCATGCACACAGAGACACCCGGATATCTAGTATCTACGAACGGCGACTCAGACTGGTTGGTGCCACCAAGTGATGTGTGCAAGTATTTCTTATTTCGCAGCAGATTATTATGCAATCATTGGACTTTTGCAGTGTTATTATTTATACCTATAAGGTAAGTATTACTATTTTGTTTTTATACAAAGTACCTATTAGGGATAGATTGCATGAATTGATATTTAAAGAAGAAAAAATTCAAGGATTTTTAAAGCGTTGATATTATTATCGGCAATGGGTATATGGGCAAGATGAAAAATTGCATTTTAGGGCAAGATGGAATAGTTTCCATGTTGCCCGCGCGCAATTATTTCGATTTCTGTATTCAATTTATCTAACTAATTGAGGATGTAATTGTTTTTAGATGGTGAACAGTATATATAAGAAAGAGCAACAGAGGTTCTTGGACTGAAGAAACGATGCACATGGCGATGGATGAAGGTTTTGTGTATTATGTAGAGAACCATATGTGGAAACGCCCACAGAGGAATGGGTACAGTGTCCAGTGTGTTGTCGTTGGGCACATGAACTATGTACAAACACAAAAGATAGATGTTTTTTATGTGTCAATTGTAAAATGTAGGGATATCCCAGAGCCGTAACTAGGATTTTGGACGCCTATGGCCAAGAATAAAAATGGCGCATTTTTAATTTTTGTTATTAAAAAAATGCTATTCTAAAAAAAATTATCTAATGACATTCAATATATTTTTCAACTATATATACGATAAATAATTAAAATATATCTTTATAAATAACCTTTTTTTTGACTATCATGGATTTCATTTTGTTACACAGGCAAATGACTCCAACATATATACTGCTGCTTATCAACAATGTTATGAAGTTAATAATATCACTTTTAAATGTCAAAATTAAATAAATATTTAACCCTTTATTGGTACGTTACTGGTAACAAAACACAAATAAAAATTACTTAGTAATAAACATAAAAAATAAAAGTTTATAATTAACATATCTGATTGATGAGCGTTCACAATATTAACAAATATCTTTCGAATAACAATCACGAAATAAACTTAAACAAAATAAACTTTTTTCGCCTTCAGATTTGCAAATTCATCTATAACGTCCTTAAAATCAGTTTCTTTAAAAATATCATTTTCTATAGATGATAAATTTAAACTACTCAATCTGCCTTGGGACATTGTAAAACGTAAATAGTTTTTAATGATTTTTAATTTACCGAAACTTCTCTCACCGTAAGCAACAGTCACGGACAGAGTAGGCATTATTCTTAATGCAATACTGATATCGGGATAAGACACACAAAGATTCCACTTGACCATTCCCTGTAATATTTGTAAATGGTGTAAAGATATCAAATTTTTAAATATTATTTTTGCTTGACTTTGAAAGCGTCCAATTGCACTATATACAATGCAACAGTCGGCTGCAGCTTTTTAAAATCTACTAATGGCATGGAAACCAAATTTTTCCCATTTAAAAAATCAAAAATCTATTATATTGAACGCATATTTTTAAATCGATCACCTAGTTGGGATATAATATTGTCAACAACTACATAAAACAAATGTTTTAATTCATTCTGACTTGAAAGTATAGTTCCTTCTGTTTCTCCGGGTAACAGTTTTCTTTTGCGTTTTCGCTTCATCTTGGACATTGAATCAATTCCCAACTCTTCACATTTTTGTTTGCATTCCAACATAATAATATCATACCAATTATTTCTAAAATGTTGAAAAAAAATACTAGTCCATTTAATAATTCGGAAGAGCAAAAAATGTCTCGTGATTTATTCTGTAACTGGTTATTTACAACAGTTATTTTGAATGATATATTTTCCCTCATAATTAACATAACAATAAAATTGTATGGTTCAATATGTCCAATACTAATTCTAGCTGTAGCGACATTATCTCCCAATGAAGAGTATTCCGATATTTCTTTAAAGACTTCTATTTGTATTTTTTATCGGATGCTCGCCCTCTAATGTTTAAAAACAAAACTATTTTCTATCTGAATCGTTTGATTCATTCTTGTGTATTATCAGCAGTAAAGATGAGTAGCAATAGAAAAAGCAAACTTATATCAGGCTCAGGCTTTGAAATTGCAATTTGGAACGCAACAGAAAGCTTTGCTTTTTCTATTGCTATTCTTTACTATTTTATATCTTTCTACTATTCTTTACTATTCTTTGCTATTCTATATCTTTACTGCTGATAATACACAAGAATGAATCAAACGATTCAGATAGAAAATAGTTTTGTTTTTCGGGCCGTGGACAGGTATTCGACCCCTGCGGTATCCAATTGATGATCTTGTACTTTTACTTCTTTTCTATTATATTAGATAGTCTTTTTTTTCTTAATTTGCTTTATCATGAACGGAAAAATGATTAAACCGGCCTTTGTATTTTTCATATAAGCAATTTATATATTGAAACAGAAAGTACAAGGGATTTATTTTTTCATTTTTAACGTTGTATGATTACTGATATAATGATTACACCACTGTTCTTAAGATTTTTCAAGGAAAAAGAACAACAAGAACAACGAACAAGAACAACGTTACACGATGTTTTCATGTAACGTTGTTCTTGTTCGTATATTTCTTAACTTCATCAGAAGGTATTTCTTTTCATTTCTATGCAACAATACGATTTATAATTAATTGTTTTTTTAACATTACAAATTGCTCTTTGAATTTTGAAAAATACGTATACCATTACTTTAGAAGAATTGAATAACTCGAATTTTTATAATTTTATTTATTGGAAAAAAGATTATTTCAACTTTAAAAAGTTTTCTAATAAATATTATTTTAACAAAATAATCCTTTCTGAAATATTTCAAATCCATTAATGTTTTTACGTAACACGTAACGTAAAAATACGACGGAACCGTAATACGTCACGCGTTCTTAAAAATATATTACAACAATACCTAACAAATTCTTGGAATTTATTGTTGGCTTTTTCTATTGTAAGAAACTATTGTTAAGCGTAAACTTGTTCCAAATTTTTACGTTTTTTTCTTCCTTTTTCTTAGCCTTCCCGGAAATTTTGTGATTAAGAATACTTCAGGAATGTATGGAAGTCAGAGAAGGCTCTGTGTGTCTAAGCATCTTTAAGGCCGCGGAATGAAGACAGAAGATGCGGCCGGGAGGAAGAGAAGGCTCCCTGTGTGCCGTTTCTTGAAAACACGATCGAGCGAAAGAGCCGACGGGAGATGAAGAGGGCTCTTTGTGTTCGCATCTATATTCCAACTATATGAGAACTGAGATTTCAACAACTGTGCGAAGACTGTTTTATAATAACTCTGCACGAACTTCTCAATCTGACAACTATTCATTCACTTTTTATTATTTATTATTCATTAATTGTCTGTAATATAATTCAGTCAAACTCTGTATGAAAAATGTTATGACAAAAAACATACTTATGTCGGGAAAAAATTGTAATGCGAGTGCGACCGCTCCAAAAATTGTAAACTCCTGCAAAGCTTGGAGAAGCGGGATATACTGGAATAAAGCAGAGCACCTAAACTCCTGATGCGGCCAAGCACCAGGATGCTCTATTAAGTGTGTGTTCGCATCTATAAAACCCGTCGAGAGAAGACAGGAGACGTCGACGAAAGTCGGAGAAGGCTCTTTGTATCTCGCTTATTTAAGTCTACCTTGGTTGAAGACAGAAGACGCGGACGGCAAATATTTTCAGTCAAATTTTGTAATAAACATTTTTTTACAAACCAACAATATACTTTTCTATTTATTTTGTGTAGTATTTCATTAATTTTTTCCTAAGTATTAACATATGGATTTTAAAAGAAGAAAAAAAATTGATAAAACCAATTTTAAAAAAGATTTTTAATGGAATGGGTATAAAAATTTAATTAAATTCAGTTATAAAACAGAAGACTAGTGAAACCTCACATCTTTTTCTACCAATAACCGTATTGAATCAGAGAGGTAGTCTGATTTTTACTTCATGATTCCTAACAGATTTTATTCTTAATATAAATGATTTTTAATTTCTCAATTTTTTGACCATCTAAGATCTCTGTCGAGACTGATTAAAGTAAAAGCTTTATATTATGTTGTTTTATCGTTTTTTTACATCACAAAGTTAACCCTTCCATCCTGCCCTCCTTTCCCCTATAATCAGTCATTTTTTGTATATATATCTCACTGCCGTGATTTTCTACATCAGAAGAACCAGCTTTAAGCGTAAATACACCACTAACGTAATCACAAAAAAGTAAAACGGTAAAACCGTATTTGGGACAAGACTTTGGTCTCGTATTTGGTCTTGGAGACTCACTTTGACTTTCAAGGCGGACCACGTTCTCATTCTCCAAAATTCTTTGGTATTGCTGGTTTTAAGTGCGATCCTTCAAGCTTCGCCTGCCACAACCACGAGGTCGTCCACGATACATTTTCGGTGAAATTAACCTATCCAATGTCGAAATTTCTCCGTTGCGTGTCGGCCCCGCGATATTTACAATAGTGTCGAGATATAATACAAATCCAAGATTTGCACGGCTGTTGACTCGAAAGGTTAACGAACGTGAAGTGAAAAGCTGTCTCTCCTCGTTGGAGTACGGGACCAAAGTGAGGTCATAGGGCGAAGGTCACGCGGTGGCGCCCTCTGCCCTACACGTAAAATTTTTATCGGTCCCACGATTTTACTATACTAGATAATGTTAAAAAAACCACTCGTAATGACATAAAACCCTGTTTTAACGTCATATTTGAAGCACTTCCAAATTTACAAAATTAGATTACAAATTTTATTTAACAAAGAAAATACTACGTGTTCAGTCCTAGGATCAAAGTCCACTTCCTAGAACGACTGTGGGTGGTACTCTCACTTCCTGACTTCGCTGGGGTGAGGTGCCTGTTTACCTGTTTGTAGAAAGAGTGTTGCAATTTTGTATTTTATTTTGACTCGGTTCTCGGTCCCCTGACTATTTGCAAGTCTGTTTCTTTTTAACCGCAAATGATTTGGGCACCTAATACTCTGTGCCAAATTGCAACTCCTGACATGTACTCGTTCATACCTCTAAGCTGGTAACACAGGCTGGCAGTACGATTTTATAAACAAGAGGTAGTCTTGTCAAAAATTACAACTCAAATAGATAAAAATTATTTATTGAGAGGTCATTATATTCATATTAAAGTGAAAAGGTATACCTTGTTTTATTTATTTTCCAAATTTAGAATAAGAACTGAACGTAAACAGAAATAATTTTTAAATATTATTTTATAATTTTCCTTATGTTAACTATACTTTATAATTCGAACAAATTAAACATATGTAAAATAAAACAAGATATGATTTAATTATTTTGGTTATCTGTTGAAACAAAATGTCACTCTTCTGAAAGAGGTCATCAATAGAGATAACGAATATTTAATGTTAACGTTCATTTAGTTTGGAGCACGTTGGCAGATCGCCAACGTGTCCAAACAAAATAGGTCAATGCCAATGCCTCCAAATAGGTCTGTTATGTAAAAGTGGCTTCCATTTAATTGTTACTAACGTGACAAAAACCCGGGAATTTCCACGTGGCCAGTCCGTTGGCGAGGTGCGAACCCACGCCCAACTATCAGTAAACGTTTAGTGATCACGTTCACTTGAATTTATGAAAAACTTTAATGATAATTTCGTGAAAAATTTGAAAAAGTCATTAAACAATATATATTATAAATCTACTCGAATTTTCCATTAAAATATAAATTCAATAGCACATTCATAAATTTTTAGATGGGGTGTAGAAACGAAAGAATGTCTTACAAAATTTTTTACTACTTGAGATACATCGCTTTACTCGGGAGAAACCCTCAGAAGGCACATTTCAATATCACATTCATAAATATGAATATTAAAAATTTATGAATGTGCTATTTACAGTTGCCCCTAGCTCGCCCCTTAAATTCACCCAAGAATTTACATTAATAATTCATACTTTGTTTTTAATTTTACACTTTAATAAACAACTTTTTTCTATGTTGTTAATAATTAAGCATTATAATCTGTGACTTAGATCTGTGTTTTTATCGCCTATTGAATAAACATTGTGATATATTGACATAAATTTATAGTGAATATTCTCCCCTCTGTGCTGGAAGTGTATTTGGATATTGTCATTGAAATCGAATTTAAATTCAATTTGTGAAGTAAGTTACATTTCTATTACGAATTTAAATATTTTCAGCATAAAATTTGACCGGAGATTCATTGTTTAATAAGTATAGTTTTTAAATGGATTAATGGTTAGATAATAAAAACTAAAATTAACTCCTTTAATTACACAGACCTGTATATTAATTTCAAACATTTTACTTTGATTAGTTTTAATTAAATTTATAAAGTAAGGTTAGAGTTAGTTTGTTGATTAAACTCAATACAGAAAAAGTAAATTGTTTCAATTTAAAATAAACTAAGGAACTATTTTATTTTGTAAAAAACCCCAAAAATATATATGCGAAAGATAGTTTATAAGATTTAAAAAACTTGTTGGCCCACTGAACACTGGGAATACGATCGTGGGTTCGTGTACTCTTCAAGACGGGCTGGCCACATGGTGTTTTACGGGTTTCTCCACGTCTGTGATGCCTAAATAGGGGCCAGTTACCCTTAAATAACCTCTCGGAAGGTATCCCACTAGGCAGATCGCCCAAGTGTTGCTTTGCCGTAAATTGACAAACAAATAATTTCGGTCTTTACTGATTTTTTGTAAAAAAAAAAAAAAAGGAAAAACTTAGTAGAGGAAGACAAGAAACTTAAAATAAATATTTTCAGATGTACTAATCGCTAATGAAATTTAAACCCTACCTCATATTATAAAATCTTGTTTTAATAAAAAACTTATCAAATTAGTTTAAGGTAACATAAATTATTTGTCTTATTTATTATATTATCAAATGAGATTTCAACATTACAGACACGTGCAGTATTGAACTCTAAACTTCTGCTGCCGCTTGTATAAATAATAAATTAATCAGCTTATCAATATGAATAAAGATGAAAAAAATATATATTGTAAATTTATAACTCAGGAAAGATTTTCTATGAAAATTGGCCACTATTTAGGTATCAAACACATGAAGAAAACCCGAACCAACTACCAGTGTCAAGGCAATCTATATTATAACGGACACAATACCCACCAGTGGCCCAGTGTGTATAAAACCATTGAATACCCGTAGTTGGTCGTGGGTTCGCACCTGGCCAACGAGCTGGCTACGTGAAGTTTTCTCAGGGTTTTTACGTTAGTAACATCTAAATTGAAGCATTCCTTTCTTAAACCTAACTATAACAAACGACTTTAGTTTTCAAATGTGTTCACTTCAAAATGACGTAATGATCGTCGCTAGTGGTGCTAGTGAAGCTAGCTTGACTACCCTGTTATGTTTACAAAGGCCAAATTACTTTCTTGTGTTACTTTAAATTTATAATAATTGTTTAAACTGGTTAGATGTATTGCTTCCCTTTGCACAAATTAGTAAATATTCGAAAATAAAGTTAATTATTTCTAAATTTATCAAAATATTTTTGCGTTGTTACGCTGTTTTTAATATTTTATATAAATTCAAATCGATTGTTGTTATAAATTTAATTTAAAAAAAACTACTCAAGCTAAAGTTATGCTGATGCCAGGATGCCAGTAGTGTAGTCCACTCTGTGGCAAAAATCCGCCATCTTGATGTCAATCGTTTAACAATAGGTGAGTAATATAGCTCATATATGGTGTACTACACCTAGAAAAAATTTTAAGTCATCAATCACATTCTCTGATATTTCTTTTGTGTTATTATTGTAAATTCCTCTAATATTTTGTTACAGAAATCATCTGATAAAAAATATACGTTCCATATACAAATCCTAATCAAATAAACGACAATTAATTGTACTCAGAACAAAAATATTGAACTCCTTATGGAAAAAGTTTTTGAGATGTTACAAAGCTGTGGAATTGAGTAAAGAATAGAAACATAAAATCGATACTTAATAATTTGTATCAACTTTTTCTGCTATAATTACTGCCGTCATTTTCTTAAGAAATTATCCCAAAAGGTGTTTAGTTTTCTGCAGTAATCTTTCTTCAGGTATTTTTAATAACGTTCCTTAGCACTTCCTTATTTGTAAGATGTTGAGTGTTAACAAAATGCTTTAATAAACGTCATACATTTTCGATGAAATTTAAATATGGACTGTTTGGTGGCCAATTGATTCTATTCAAACTTTTTCGCGTGAGAAATTTCTCAACGGACATAATTGTGTCGCAGCGTGTTTTCACATTGAAAAACAAGCTAATAATATAAAAAACCATTTTTTAAAGTCAATTCTTACTTAGGTCAACAAAAAAAAATTTATTTAAGTTAGTTTTTATTAAATAATTACTAAGTTCGCTTTTTTCTCCTCGCGCTCTTTATCGGTCAGAATGTGCATATTGCTGACGGGCGCCAAATATTAATTAATTAATTATTTGAAAAAAACTGTATTAACATCAAGTGTCATCCACTACAAGTTTAAAAAAATGTATTTGAACTTGAATGGATGAATAAAAAGTATTTTATTAACGAATGGAAATTTGAACAAGATAAATAAATAAATAAATATATATATATATATATATATATATATATTTATTTATATATCTTGTTCAAATATATCTTTATTTATATATCTTATATATATATATATACTAACAGATAGGCCCGGCGTTGCTCGGGCAAAAGTAACGATAGCGAAGATTATTACGTTATAGTCACAGAAGAAAGAGTAATTTCATCAACAAACTAAATATTTCTAAAGAAAGGTCGAAGTTGAAAATCGAATGTTCTAATACTGTTCGATTTTCACGACGTGCTCTGATTATATCGTTCGATTTTCATCGAATGTTATAAAGAAAAAAGTCGAGAAAAACCGAACTAATCTGTTTAAATTTGAAACTCGAATATGTTCTAACATATTACTATTTTTCTTTCTTTTTTTTTCCTCCAGCGCCCGTAAATCTTGCACGTCGCTTTCTCTTGTTCTCCATTGTTACTTAACACTTCCATTGTTGATGGAAGTGTTAATTAAGCCTTAATCCTGTTCGGTTAAACCTGTTAATCCTGTTCTGTAAAACAATTAAGAGTTGAAAGTTGAAATTTGGTACACAATTAGGGTACGTCACGAGAACTCACACTAAGAAGGGTTTTTTCGAAATTCCTTTCCACGGTGGAGAGGAATTTCGAAAAACCCCTTCTTAGTGTGAGTTCTCGTGACGTACCCTAATTGTGTACCAAATTTCAACTTTCAACTCTTAACCGTTTGGGCTCCGCGCTGATTATTATTATTATTATTATCAACTCGTCTCGATTATATATATCGATATAGGGAGAGTGTGAACTAATAGCAGGAATTGAATAAACACGTCATCGCCGAACTGGTGTTTAATTTTTGGGATAAGAAATTCTTTCATTATGTCTATGTAGATTTCTGCATTTACAGTGACATTAACAATGCAGAGTTTTGTAGTTTCTCGTGCTGAGATATACGCCCCTATGACGACGAACTGCAGAAATTTGATTTTGCATTTTAGATACTTGTCGTGACATTCCTTACAGTTCGTCACTACCATAGTTGATGTTGATATTTGACTCATTGCGAAAGATAACATGACAATTTTTCATTTTACTACAGTTCAATTTTTCATTTATTAAACCAAAACAGGCCTTTTTGTCTGTGAATTTGGTTAATTTTGCCTTGTTCTTGCTGTTTTAGTGGAATAACCCATGAAATGGATACGATTTCTTTCTGTTTTGTCGAAATTCGTGTTCTGCTGATCATCGATCAAGCAGCATTCAGTCACTTCGAGTTTGCTTGCAGCAATACTGTTGCGTAACGTTGTGTCTTCGCATCAAGAGATCATAGTCGCCCACTTCTGTATTGTGTTTTTACAATTCCTCTTGTTGTATACAAATACCATATCTTACTTACAGCGTACTGTAAACCTCCATCGTGAGGGCAATAAAGCGTCGGGAACATTCTTCAGCAATGCACTGATATGGTTTTATACGTCGTCAGCCAGTTCATTCATTAAAGCAATTTCAAGTTTTAATATCAGGACCCACTGTTGGCAGTTAAGACACATAAAACATCTTTTGGTATTTAAATAGTTTTGTATTAGATACATAATACCTAATTTTCGAAGGATTGATTATTTAAACTGGTAAGCAGAAGATTCCACACTCGATTCCGTTGCTTGCATAATTCCAAACTTCTGTCAAAGAATGATTTATTACTTCTGTCCAAAATAAATTTTTATTTCGCATTTAGTTTTCGTTTAGCAGTTGCATATTGTAATGCTGGTTTCTTTTCACTTGATTTCTGTAACAAAACATACAGGAATTTGCAGAGATGACACAAAACATGAATAGTGTTTTTATTTTTTTTCTCAGCGGTAGTACTGTTTTTCCAGCCGAGAATTTTAAAAATATTTAATTCAAAATTTCGAGAGACTTCAAAAAATAAACAAGAAATAACGAAATCTAGATACTCTTACATAAATATATAAAGAGATAGTGAATTTATAGAAAAGTTAAGGATAAATAATAAACTGAAGATAGAAAATTACTACGAGGAATATTATTGATGATTATAATCATACCTTTTATTTGAATAAGCTTTTCAAACACTGTATAAATCTTAAGAATAGATTTTATTCAAATTATTCAATTGTGTTACATTTGTAAACAATGCCCACTTTTCTATCAAAATGTCAATAAAATTTTAACTAACATAGTTTTTATTTATAAGCATTAATTAACACACACATAAATAATATTTAATAAAAATTCACTATTTTCAGATATTACATTATAAATTAACCAATGAAAATTTATATAACTTTTCTATCTTTTTCAGAATATGAAGCATACAAAAGAGAAAAAAAACTACATAAAAAATTTTATAACACAGTCTTTTGAAAACTTAGGAAAACAAATTGCAAGACATCCATTATATTTTATAATAGTACCTTTGCTGTTTTCACTTTCCTTTGGCTTTGGAATATTTAAATTGAAGTTAAATGAAAATATCGAAAATCTTCTTGAACCAGATAGAGGTAGAACTGTAGACACGAAGATATTTGTCGAAAACACTTTTCCTTTCAACTCTTCTGAAAATTTTGATTTTGCAAGATATCCTAATGTTCCTAAAGCTCTAATGATTTATCTCTTACCAAACAATTTGAACGAAAACATGATGAATAAAGACATACTTATGGAGATAAAAGAGTTGGATGAGATTGTTAAAAATACTAATATTTCCATTAACAATGTTGAGATTGGATATCACAATGTATGTGGAATTATTCATAAAAAGTGTTTCGAAAATCCAATTTCATACTTGATATCGAACATGGATATTATATTGTCTAAACGAAAAAGAATTAAATTTCCCGTAGAGATAGATTTGCTGACTTTATCGTATCGTATTTATTCATTAAATTTTGGTGGTGTTCAAACAAATAGTAAAGGATATGTTGAAAAAGTGAAAGCTATGAGACTGGTCTATCCATTTGATGTCAGTACGAAATGGAAAAAAGAATGGTTTGAACAATGGACCGAAGCAGCTTTTAAAAATATAGAAAATCACGAATTTCAATATATAAATCCTTTGTTTGATCCATTGTGGATGGCAATAAGACATTCGAAAATAATATTTAATGACATAAAATCAAGAATAGTTGCAGTCGTTATTTTTTTATCTCTATTTTCGATCATTAGTTGTTTGAGTGTCCGGATGATTAGAAGTAAACCGTGGCTCGGTCTTGCAAGTGTTGTATCTGCTGGTTTGTCGATAGTGACTTCATTTGGATTAATGGGAATATTTCAGGTAGAAAGCACATATTGGAATATTTGCATTCCCTTTTTAGTTATTGGTGAGTATTTTAACGATAGATTTTAATTTATTCATTCACAGGGTGCAATTATATTTAAAATTGTTTATATCGTTAGTCACAGAGATAGACGATGCTTATGTGTTAATAGCGTGTTGGAGAATTACTGATCCAAAAAGTAGTGTTAAAAGTCGACTTGCTTATACTTACAGCGAAGCCGGAGTTTCTATCACATTGACTTCTTTGACGAATTTTCTTGCATATTGTATTGGAATGACGATGTTGTTTCCTCTTGTAAAACTATTCTGCTATTATTCTGCAACTTGCATATTCTTCACTTATATTTTTCAAATAACGTTTTTTGGAGGTTGCATGGCATTAAGTGGATACAGAGAAGAGAAGAGACTTCATCCATTCACTTTTCGATTTTCCGGTAAGTAATATTATTATTATTATTTTATTTATTTTCAAAGTTAGGTTCAAATTTTATAGTTGTATCTCAATATATTTTTAATTTTATTTACTGAATAATGAGACATTACACGAAAAATTATTAACTTTCTCACGAAAATGCAAAATATAATATCCGGAAATTAAAGAAACGCTAGAAACAGTAGTAGTGTTTTCGGTTTTATCAGGCATTGAAAACCGTGTTAAAATAAACAAAAATATAAAATTCGCTGAAATGCTTGATAATGGTGCAGTGTTTTGCCAATAAAATTTCTGAATCGTATAGCAACAATTACCACCGATGGAAATTAGGAACCTTTTAAGAATTATGTTACCCATACAATAAAGCATAGTGTGAGCCCTGGCCTGACAAAAATTTATCGAGGAAAAATTCATAGAAGATATTATTAAAGCTTTTCCCACGGACTTGCTTCCTTTTAGAAGTGATACAGCTTTCTAATGTGTCACTTGGAACCAACGATTGAAATTTAACTATTGGGCCGTTCAGAATAATCCCTAATGAGGTGATGGGAGAAACCCAGGACAGATCTCTTATAGAAAGGAGGGGTCGATGATTCGTAAAGCAGTCATTTAGTTTTTATTAAACTGTGTGTGTGACCAGCCGCTCGCCATCGCTGATCTTAGCTATCGCCACCCGAGAAAATCTGTCCCCGTTTGAGAAAAGAAAACACCGCTCCAGGGGAAAACGACTCTTTCAAACCAGAAGTTCCGAACTTCAATCTCTACGAACTGTTAAGGTATTAGTCAACGCACCAACAATTGTAAGCTCTCTCTCTTGCGGTCAGGGTCGTGGTTGTGGGAATGCCGGAGGTAGGACGGAGTTGTGACCCTTTTTTGGCAGCGTACAGGTCGGAAAGACCCACCCCACTGTCAAGGATGGCTTAATTTATCGTAATATCCCGTTTTATCGGGATCGGTAATTAATTGTCAGGTCGAGTGGAGGAAGTGTGTGGGGTCGTCGATAAGAAAACGGCAATAACCGCAGTAACAGGACAACACAAATAAGATTTATTTAGACGGTAAAGAGATACAAAAGCTCTAACGCGTTCTGTTTCTAACCGCGAGAGAGAGAGTTTACAAATTTAGGAGGGATCATACCTCGTCCTAGGATTAGTTGTAGGATTAGCTGTAATCGTAGGATTAATCTTCTCAGTTTTCCGGTCGTGGAGGTAAGCAGGAGGATCTGTCGGCGGCTCGTGTCGGCGGGCTTCGGTGACTTCGTGTCTCGGCCCTCGCTTCTCGGGACGGATCCTACGGGTTGGGTGTCTTGTGCGGACCTCCAGCGACCTCGTTCTCGGCTTTTTTCCCCCCTTTTATACTCCCGGTCTCATCCGCTGCGATCACCAATCGCGACGGAGGGGATGAGTCGAGTTCCTTGACTCAGAGGTTAGATCCGGGGAGGAGGGAAGTGAGTTTGCTGGCGGAAGACTGCACATCCTTTGAATCTTGATCGCTATCTCCCGAGGGGTTTGAACAATAAAATGTAAAACGGACTGGTCGGTTTTACCGGTCGTCACATGGTAATAATGATAAGGTTTCTATATTCTTAGCATCCGCCAAGCATCTGAATTGTTATCGTAGATCTAGTAAATAATCTCGATAAATAAACAGGTATTTTTGTTAAATAACAACTTGTGGAGTGTACTTTCGGGTGCCTCCTTCCGTCTCCATTCCGAGTATAAAAGCCTACAAGCGCAACCGCTCACGCGACTTCTAACGTAAAGGCCATCGAAATTTCTGTGTCGGAAGACACGGTGGTGTCAGTCAGTCCTGACAAGGCATCTCCTTGATGCCTTGTCAGGACTTGTCAGGATCTACCAGGCATTTGCTATTGTGCCTGCAGTCACAATAGCAAATGCCTTGTAGATGACAGTGAGCTGAATACAACGAACTAACAGCTGTAGAACGAAACGTATCCTGAAATTGCATGAACTCGGTTGGTTGATGCGCACAGTTGCCACGCGTGTTGGACACAATGTGAGTACCATCTAGCGACATGTGACACGATGGGCGCTGGAAGATCTGCAAACACGCCAAAGAGGGAGTGGATTGCACAAGCTCACGACAGAGCGCACAGACTAGCAGATTCACAGAACTGGCTGTAAAGATTCGTTTGCCACGGCACGTGAGATTCGAAACGGCCGTTGTCATCACAGCTGCATCTGTGTCCACTCAAACCATTTGCAACTGGTTGCATGAAATCGAGCTGCAGGCATGGCAACCAGCAATGGAGGGTAACGTTAATTTCTTGACACAGGGCTTTATGCCTAGCGTGGTGTTGTCATCATTGCAACTGGATCACTGATTGATATCGGGTATTCTTTTCGGATGGATTTCGCTTATGTGGTGTAATCACGTCGTGGATGGATGTGGCGGTATCCTGGGGAACGCTACGTGCCACCTTTTTTTTGCCAAACGTCACACTGGCCCTACAGTGGGCATCCTAGTTTGGAGGTTTGGGGAGGAATCATGTTCGATCAGTGGACAGCCCTAGTGCACATTTCCGGAGCTCTCACAGCAGAGCAGTCACCTGAACCGTGGAGCCTGTGGCGCGACCACTGGTGCTGGCTGCACCCAACACGATGTTCCAGCAAGATAATATCTGGTTGCATGTCACATGCTAAACTCTCATTAGCTGGAATTCACATCTCTTCCTGGCTAGCAGCTTTATCAAATCTATCTGTGTTACTTCGTCTGATGTGAGTGCACCAGGAACCACTGCCACATACTGTAGACTATATATGCGTTGCAGTGGATGCTGTATGGCAAGAGATATTTCAGGCAACCATTAATTGCTTTATTGTTAGTATGCCCCGCTATATAGCGGCCTGTATATCTGCCCGTAAAGGCCATGTTTGTTAATTAATTAACAGGTGTCTGTTGCATATCTTTATTTGCGTTTTTAGTCATTTGCATATGTCTTTTACCTCTACCAGTCCTGTAATGTGCATGTGATCACGCCCATTTCTTCGTGTCGTTGCGATTTTACTTTTGATAAGTTTTTTTTTTTTAACTCTTTCTGCCCTGTGGGCACTAAGAGGGCCTCTTTTAGTGGGCCCATTGTGGGTTCGGCCAGGCCCACAATGGGACGACCGGGTGATGAGGGACGGGGCCCGACATATCCGAACGAACCACCCCCCGAGAAATTCCTGGGGATTATTCGACCCGTTCGGATTCGATCCCGGGTTTCCCAGAGCGGTAGGCTGCCACCTTGACCGCTCAGCCATCCGGCCGTCTACTTTTGATAGGTTTATGTAATTAAATTATATTCGAAACTTCCATGTTGTTTGAGTATTTATTTATGAGATGAAATTTGAAATAAATTTTGAATTTATGCCTGGGGATCAAACGCGTAATTAATTCTGTTAGTTTTCCATTACAACATAGTAACTTACTTAAAACGGTGTGAAAAAAAAATAAAATATGAAACGGAGTTTATTCTTGTACAGCCAGATTATGAATGTTTTAATGCTCTCGGATCGAACTGAAGTACAGTTTTGCTGGTGATAAGAAAGATTAGAAAGGATTCACCATGATAAAATCTGAATATGGAACCTTATTCAATACTTATTATATTGTATATTTATAGTATAAAAATACAATATAGGCCAACAAGGATACATATATGCTTCTTCGACTACATAGAGGATATTATAATATTTACAAGTTGTAAGTTTTTATTGAATTCATTCTATAACACGATATAGAGTTATATTATTGTTTAAAATTTCTTATACCAAATATTGTTGGTTTTAACAAAGGGAAAAAATAGTTTCTGAAAATTAACAGATAATTGTCAGTTCTCGAGGGTTTTTCTGTATAAATAAAATGTTTTTCTGTAGTAATTTTCGGAAATAGGATTGGCCTTTCTTTTTCCCTAAAATAATTACTGTTTTCTAATGATTGGTTTTGTCAACTTTGTTAAATGTGCAGTACTTCAGCAAGATCACAACATGCCTTGCAAAAACAAATAATGTTGAACCAATTTAGCAATAGTAATTTAAATATTATATATTTCACACGAGTGATTATTGAAATTCAGCGCAACACAAAAATAAAGAAATACATTACCTGTAAAATTGAAGAAATAAAACTGTAAAAATATAAATTAATCAGATATTTTTAAAATATAAAAACGCCTTTTACTATTTATCTTCATATTATTTTTAAAATTTTACAGAAATCTGTCGTCAGAGTAATCAAGAAGAAGACGAAGAATTCTTCATGAAAGTGTTCAAGAATCAAATAGGAGGAGTTCTTTCTTATTCAATAACAAAAATTGTAGTTATTAGTTTGTATTTTATTAATTTGGGGTTTGGAATATGGGGAACATTTTCAATGAAGAGGGGTATAGACTGGGAAAACATGTATTCCTACGATTCTCCTGTATCCAAAAGTGCACGAACTTTGTTTACATATTTCGGTGAATATGCATTTCCCGTTCAAGTAATCATAAATGAAACGTTAGATTATTCAGATCTCAGTGTACAACAATCTTTAGAGAAACTTACAAATACTTTTGAATATAATCCACATATCGCTGACGAGAGATTTACTTTGTCATGGTTAAGGTATTATAAGCTATTTCAAGAGAATCCTGTATCTAAATACTCCTTACGAGGTTACAATATGTCAGACAAACAAGACTTTTTGGACGGTTTGTATAACGTTTTCCTGAAATTTAAAGGCGCTAATATGTTCTCTTCTGACATTTTATTTAATGAAAACAAATCAGACATTACTTGTTCTCGTTTTATCCTTGTAGCTAAAAATATATCAGGCTTCGAATCGGAAACAATATTACTTGAGAACTTGTTGAAAGTTGCAGATTTGGCACCATTTTCTGTCTTGGTACAAACTTCAATATCAACACTGATGGAACAGGCAATTGCCATTCAAAATATTATCATTCAGCTATTTTGGGTTACGTCTTTATTGATAATTATTGTATTTCTTTTATTTATTCCGAATATAACTTGTGCTATTTTGATGGCAATTTCTGTCGTTTCTACCATTACAGAAACTTTTGGTTTCATGAATTTATGGAATGTTAACTTGGATATCTTTTCTACGATGAGTTTGATTTTATGTGTCGGATTTTGTGTAAATTACCCAACTCATATCGCTTACTCCTTTTTAAAATCTATTCACGTAGCACCCAATGAAAAATTAAAAGATTCTTTATATCATTTAGGTTATCCTATCTTTCAAGGATCTTTAACCACTATTTTAGGGATATTATTTCTCACTAAAGACATTTATGTATTGTTAGTTTTTATCAAAATTGTATTTCTCATAACAATAGAAACAGCTTTCCACGCTTTGTTGGTAATTCCAGTAATTCTGTCCCTGATGTCATCAGTGTCTCACAATACAAAGTTTACGTCTATTTTTGCAAATTGTAAACTCACTAGAAAAAAATAAATTGTAGAAAATTTTTAAAATGTGTTATTGAAAAGATATTTTCTGTAGTAAATCTGATATTCATGAATCAAGGCTAATTATATCCTTTCTGTTTATGCGTACGATTTACAGCATATAATGTTAAAAATTCAATGTTTTTTCTATAGCAAAACCCATTTCAAATTTTGCAAATAATGTCTAAAACTGTATTGAAATGTATTTGGAAATATTTTAATAAATCAACTAAATATTTTCGGAGCGTATTATAATTCAAAACATGTGCTAATTTTAACAAATTTATTTATAATTAGAATATAATGCTACTCTTACATTTCACAACATTTTAACATTATCATTTTATACTATAAGTCTGTAGGATTAGAGTAGGTTTACTCGTAAAAGTAGTTTCTATATTCCATTTCACAGCTGCCTTCTATGTTACTTTCTTGATTAAAATGAAATCGTTGAAATGACTTACAAAGAAACGGGATATAATACATATCATTCCATTTGCATCATTGCAACATAATAGAATGTAAATAGAATGAAATATATAGTTATAAATAAAAGAAATTCAATTATCCTAAATTTTTGTTTTTTTTTTCAGTAACATACATCAAGCAAGAAAGTTTCATTCTTATAGGCTTCGTTATTTGATGTGCATTTCGAGTTATAATGATCCTTTATCAATCGTTATTTTTTGTACAGATTTACTTATAATTTCAATTTCTATTCAATAATCAGCTAATAGGAATAAAAAAAAAATGATGTGCATATTATTTGTAAACACGTATGTGTGATGTAATTTATAACTATTATTTCTTTTAAAAGATCTGTACAAAAAATAAGAGTGAAGAATGGTCATTAAAACCCGAAATCTATATCCACATCCAATAATATAGTTGATATCAATAAGAGCTGTTGTATGATGTAAGTTACTGAAATAAAACCACGAAGTTTAGGTTTTTAAAAAATCTACAGAAACTAGCAACGATCAGTTAAATCCAATTGTTGGGGAGACTATCCGTTGTTTGACGTGATAACTTAATTCTTTTTTTGTCTTATAGGTTAATTAATTTCTTTTATATAATGTTGTTTTTTATTGTTTGGATGGTTCTCCTCACAATTTTTTATGTTGATATTTTGTTAAATATTTCTTAGTGTTGTTTTGTAAAATTTGTTTGTTTTATTTACGTATATTTTGTTTTTATTGTGTTTTCTGTAATAACTCATCAATTGTAACATTAGTATAATTTGCAATGTATATGTAATAATTTTGTTGTATGTATTCTTCGCATCTATGGGTTCATCCCAGTATATCTAAATAAATAAATAAAATAATTAGATTTATTTTATTTATTTATTTCTAAAATATATATGTGATTATGTTTGTTTGCTATACGGTCCTAGTGCTTTCGTCAAATTAGCTATGAAACTCTGCGACGAGTACTTTTATAAACCGGGGCATCGCTGGATGTAACAGGCTAGTAATTATTATAATACAGGTGGAAAATCGCTTCCATTACAGGAAATTTTAACTCGAACAATACTTGTTCTGCACTCTGAAACTCATCTTACGTGTACGCAACTATTTTAGTAAACATTTTATTATTAATATTTCTTTTATAAGATAGGTTGCCCTAACTGTGCCCTGCCTCTCATAAGGCCGAATGTATCTACATGTTGAGATGCTGTTAGCCAGCAAATGATACTTCAGTATCTTTATTTGTCACGGATAGAGGAAATTTCATTGTTGCTAAAGGAACAGATGACTTCTACATTTCTTCAAAGTTCAAAAAAGAATGTTCTGGAAGGTTGCTTGAAAAATTATTGTATTAAATTTAAAAAATGTTATAAAATATCAGGACTGTGAATGATATTAAGAAATGGGGTAGTGGTGAATACGTGAAAGAAAGAAGATATGCTACATTTGTTAGAGAACAAAATATATAACTGTAACGTATTGCTCTGTAAATGTTCGTAATAATGCCAACTGCAATAATGATAGAGTTTATTAGAAAGAATATAAGATTTGTGAAATACCTGTTCTTCCTATGTTAACTAAGTCTATAACAAAAAATAAAGTCTAAACTTTACTTTTCAAAATATTGACAAAAGCTCTGGATGCAGTGAATAAAAGAAAAACTGAGGAAAATGTACTTATGAAGTTTGAAATTTTCCTTGGAACTTTAGGGAACATGTTACAAACAGTTTAAACTGATATGAAAATGAGATAAGGCTGCTTTTACCGAAACCACAAGAACAGGAGTTAATGCAAAGAATTATGCGTTTGTCACTCACAGCACTTCCTCTGATATCTCAAGAAATTTAGGAATTCTCTTTTCGAAATCAACAATATACATACTCCTTTCGATATAACTGTTTAATATCTTAAACAGTAGACTTATTTATCTTTTCGATTTCTTTACGCATTTCGGCTTTATTAATAGGCTTTTTCAGTCGGGTTACGTATACAATTAAACACTAGTATTATAATTAAAATACACATAAAGTAGCTGATACAATAAAATACAATACTCGGATAAACCAACATTTATATTGTTAAACAAGGACTGCGAACAACGTTAGACGTATAAGGATACCGTTGTACGAAGTAGTGCAAAAAGCTGAATTAAATTGATGTTGAGTTATCAAACACTAAAGTTTAATTTTCTACCTCACATGTATTGTTGGTAATGTTTACTTCTTGGTATTATTTTCATTTCGATATGTTCCTTATCTTCTTTCCAAAGTCGAATACACCTCAGTTTGATATTTATAACAATAAGGCCAGCTGGCTCATATGGCTATTCACTACTACGACACATACCCCCTCTCATAAAACTCAAGACGGATTAATCAGGCAAAATATACAGTCTTACTACATGTTATTTGCTGAACAATAACACTAATTACTAGTACGTATATTTCGTATACACATTTGTCTCAATCATTATTGTTACTTCACCACATTTTCATTCTCCTTTACACTTATTAAGTGGACTTTATTTGGGCAACGTAAGTTAATAATATTATGAAGAAAGCATTATAAATCCGAAGATAATATACATATTCTTAAAATTTCAGGTTCCATAAAAGTAGCTTTTGTATTCTTTCTTTATATTTGGCATTTTAATTTTTCTGCGTAAGTTATTTGAATTTTGTAATGTCATTATTACATGATTACAATTGCGTTTAATTTATACAAGTTTATATCACTTTTAAATCAGACTATTTCGAAGAAAATAAAATACTGCCAAGTTATGATGCTGACCAGGCTATAACATAAATCGTTTCACGTAGCTTTGTTAGAAATACTTATAAAGCTCCTCTGAAATTAAAGGTTGTGAAGCTTAAGCTTCACTAATTTCGTAGTACAATCGCCATTGATTACGACAAAATTCGAATAAATTATTTTTATTTATTTTTTTGTCTTTATTCACTATCCGTTTATGTTCTATAAGAATTTTATTACGGTTTATATATTTCAAATTTTTCATGCCAAATTTGGAATTACGTCATCAATGATTTGTACATTGATGCACGTTTATCAGATTATTAATAAAGTCACACGCTTCATAAATCAATATGATATTAAATAAGTAATACAATATAATATCACAGAGAATTTTGTCGCTATTAAGTTCTTTTGTGAGTTTTTCAATTATTTCATGTATATTAAATTTAAGTTAATCGATTTTTAAACTTTCATATATACATGCTCGTCTTTTCAATAATTTTCGGAAAAAGTCATTTTTATATTTAAAAATTGATAAAAACATTTAATATATATTATATAATTTATTTTAATTTCTTTATAATATAATATATATTATTATACATTTCGATCTGAAAAAAATTTTCAAATTAACGTACTGAAATTTCTGATAAGTTAGATTAAATAATTTATTTAATCTAACTTATCTCAAATTAATGTACACAGAAGACATTAAATATGAAATATTTGCATATTAATGTTTTCTATCTACAAATTTAACATTAAAAACTACTTCTGTTGATTATTACGATTTCAATAAAAACATATTACGAAAATCACTGAAATATTGCATTATCTTCAATAAATAATTAAGAATTAGAGTATTTTAAAGTTTTTTTCACTGTTTAAAGATATCTTATCAATACAATAACAAAGTAAACGAACAATTTTTTTGTGACATACTCACAGTGTCAAACTGCAATTTTCAATTATATTTCTTATATACAGTCAAACCTGTTTTTGTGCGGTCTTTTTCTGTGCGATTTGTTTTGTGCGGTATATGAAAATTTCAATCAAATTGGAACATAATTGACTCCTGTAAAATTTTTTAAAACTCTATTGCATGTTTTCTATGACATCAGCAGGTTTTTTAATTTTTTATTCAGGAAAATTTTTTTCTCTTACGTGTTTTTCGGTCCCCTCTTATTTTAATAGCATAAAAATCATAAATATTATGTTATGTTTGAACAGATGCGGTAAGTTAGCTCTCTTCCAGCTTTAGACTGCAGGTGTGAAATTTCACGCCTTGTTAAATGAAATAACACTTTTTGCAGCTATATTTATCAAATAAAATCATTTTTAACGATTATTTTTAACTTTTTAACGTTAGATTCGTATTTAAGTGAAAATAAATAATCAATATAAAAATAAAATTCTTATAAGATTTTTTCCCCATTAGGTGTTGCAGAAAAAGGCCCAAGGAGTTAAAAAAGCAATTCCTAGTTATTTCGTACTATTTTGAGTTATTTTCTACGTGAGACTTTTTTTATGCAGTGCCTTTTCATAAAGAAATACTTTTTTAATTGTGTTGCGAAAACTATGTTTTATAGCCGCCCGTGAAGTTTCGTGCGGTTTGTTTTTTGATGCGTTTTCTTTTATGCGGTCCCTATCCACCGCACAAAAACAGGTTTGACTGTACTTAATTTAAAATATATGGTCTTGACATTAAAATTATTTTATTGCATATCATACTTTTGTTAACAATAAAGTTGTGCCGATTACCTATCTACCACTTTTTAGATAGAAAGTTTCAATTTAAATTACGTAACTTCCGGTGCAGACCAAAAGTGTCTGTACAGTTTATCGGGGCTTCCTGCCCCTACGGTTTTCAAATTTCGTTTAGACTTTCATCTATATAACTTTTTTCTCGAGATTAAGGTATGATACACCGACGAACAGTCGGACAGAGGACAGCGACAATTTACAGGTCTGCAAAATTTTTGAAATTACAGCCAAACAAACATTCAATTTATGGATTCGTTTCCACAGTATATCGAAAAGCGTTACATACATGAGCTTAACAATCGTTATATAGGTTATAATTACTCAACTTTAATATTACTGAATTGATAAACAATAACAAGATACGTTACGAGTGCACTTAAGATAGTAATAACTAGACTTTTGTCTATAGTAAACATGCCCCAAGCCGTAAAATTTGGAAACTCCAGCCAATTCTTCACGTAAAATCGAAAGATGTCTTCCCGAGTTTTATCGCTGCAGATAAGGGATTTTTCATACAACATAGAGCAAACAGATTTTCCTTCGTCGTACACGAAAGAAGTACAAAAGCATAAGTTAATAAACTGAAAAAACGAAAATCCGGAAACGAAAAATATTTTCAAATAGTTGATCCACGATGTTAATTTGTAATAACTTAAGAGTCGTCCAAAGGAGGTCATTACGCTTCCAGTCACCTGAAATGTCCACAAGAATAATTGCATGGAATAAATGTGACGAATCAAATTCACATATTCAGTTAGCGTAGAGAATTCCGTTATGATCCGAACAATGTTTTTCCTCTGGTTACCTTCTTGCATCATACTGTAACGTAACGTTTTAAACGCGTGTGCCAATTCCTGACAAATCAATTCGAAGTAGAGAAATAGAAAATTCTGTGTTATTGCAAATGTAGAATAAAAGACAAACGTGACTAGGAAATAAAGAATGTAAAGAAGATGATTGCTTATTTCACCAAACAAGATAAGGAGATTAAAATGAGAAGTAAATTTTTTTTTATAGAGAATGATACCGAATACGTTAAGAACATTAATGAAAATAAAGTCGAGCCATATCAATGCAATTCGAATGATCAATTTTTTCTTGTTTACACCGCTACTGCAAGAAATTTTGAAAATATTTTGAACCACTGTGCGAAGTTTGACTCTATCAAGATGGAAGCGGAGACAGGATACTATAGAGATTATTTGAGTAAAGAAGAAAAACGTTAAAAGACAAACGTTAACAAAAGTCTCCTTATTAGCAAAACCTTTAACCATTCTTAAAACGTGTAAACATGATAGTAACATAGCAAGGATTAACATCACGATGCCGTGCACATGAAATCCTTTTCCTTCCATCTTTAGTCCAAAAAGCCGCATGCTGCATAACAGGGGTTTCCAATTTTTGAAGCAATCCATGTTCATGTATTAATTCTTTGCAAATTTAATAAAGAGTAGCACCAGAAGATGAAGACTAAATGCAAAGATGTACTTTTAATAACTTAAGTAGAATGACTGAGCTGTACTAATCTAGAAGAATGGCGAGTTCTCTATTAACTGCAATGCACAGAATGTTGATGAAATTTATCAAAAACTCGTTTGTAGTATCGATTTTCGTTTGTGAGTTCATTATTTACCATAGCAACTTAATATATTAGAAATTTTAATATATTTTTATTTATTCGTTAGTGTGTTTACTATCGAGTTTCGTCAATATTTGTGTCGAGAATAATTAAAAATTGTTTTGTAAATTTCGTGGAAACCGAAGAGAAAGTGGTGACAGTACCGTACTGGAAAACAAAATAAGATACATCACACGTTCACGATATAAAAAACGGACGAAAATATGAGAAGCCTCAATTGTCTACAATAATAAACTATTTAAATTGACGTATGTATCCATCTATGAAGAATATCTACATTTTCCTTATCTATATGGAAATATGTGTACATAATCTATACATTAAAATCTTTATCATGGATACATTATCTACTTTAAACTGTGATAGTTAATTTGATTGTAATAGGTAATTAGATAATAGGTAATTTACGTGATAGGTAATATTGAACTGATTTAATTTTATTTTTCTTTAAATTTAGCTGTTAAAGTATACGGATAAAATTATATTTCCTTTCTGTTCCGACTTATGGATCTCAAATATAACTAAAAAATTTTTCCAAAACATTTATAAAATGAACTTAAAAAATCTTAAAGTTAATAAAAAGTTAAAACGAAATTAATTCGCAGAGAAAAAATATCATTTATTACTTTAACAATGCTCCTAAATGCATTTCGCCTTTACCAGGCCTCTTCAGTAGGTTTAACATTACGTTTACAAAGCTCATTCCTCGACAGTAATCTCTTTGTCTTTGTCTTTGTATGATGTTGGTTCATATGGAGCTTCTAGCCCTATATATAGTTTTTTTTCTCCGATGAGTGTCGTGATGATCGCTATGCGACCGAAGAGCCGGCCGTTTATACGACAGTAACTCAATGGAGAAAGCCACTTATAATGATTTACAAAGACTTCCCAGCATTCCGCTGTTAACACTCCCGTATTCAAATTTACATTGTTACTTTGCATAATAATGGCAAAGTGTTCTTTTACTTTTCGTTTTACATTATTTTTCTCTCTAAATACAATTTTTAACTTATTAACATTTATATTACAATTATTAATATTACAATGTTGGAAGATAGGAGAATTACTAATTTTTAATCTTACAGCGGCTAAATGTTCCGACAATCTGATCTTTAATCTTCTTTTGGTTTCACCAATATAATAACTGGGGTTGTTACATGTGCATTCTATTCTGTAAACGACGCCGTCTTCTTCCAATAAATCTTCTTTGTTGTTAGTGCTTCGTACAATCATCAGTTCTGATAACCTATTATTTTGGGATGGAGCCAATCTAATTAATTTTTGATTAAGAAACTTATTATATTTTTCATAAATACCTTTGATATATGGAAAGGATACATACTGCTTTATTTCTTGACGTTGTTTAACTTTAAATCTATTTTTAAGAAATCTGTTGTACCATTTAGTTAATAATTTTCTCGGATATCCATTTAAGATGTATTTCCTATGTGTATTTGCAATCTCTTTATTCCTTTGGTCTATATTTGTTATTCTAGAAAAAATCTTTGTTATTTCCATTAAATATACATTATATTTTTGGTTTAAAGGACAATATGATTTGAAATTAATTACTTTTTTCGTATTACATGGTTTTTCAAATTTACAATATTCCAAATGATCATCAAAACGTTTAATTGTTATATCCAAATAATTTAACTGATTATTTAATTCATGCTCTTGAGTAAATTTAATATTTGGATTAATGTTATTCGCTCTGTTCCAAAATTTGCAAATTTGTTGTTACAGCACTATTATATATGATCAAAATGTCATCAACGTACCTTGCAAAAAACTCTATGCCAGTCAATTTTGATAACATTTTATCTACGTCCAACATATAGATCTCGGCTAATTTTGGCCCTATTACAGAACCCATAGAAATGCCATTGGCTTGACGATAGAAATCTTTATTTACTGTAAAATAATTATTATTCAATGTGAAGATTATGTAAGTATGGTGTATCAGACTACTTGAAAGACTTAATAAGCCGACCGCGAGCGATAGCGAGCGTGTCGGCGGCTGAGGGGCCATAGGCACCGAGGTCGAGGAACACGAGAAACTTAACTCCAACTGCAGATGATCGATGTGCTCGTGGATCAACATCTGCCTCTGTTGATGGTATATATGGCCTACTTTCCAGACTGCCTGTTAAACGCTCGATAGGCTTAGCGGAGAGAGTGAGGTGACTCATATCATCGCGCGATTGCCGAAAAAATATAATAACTTTTTAATTTTTCGTTGAACTCGTCTCAGTCCCCTCAGTTCAAAAATATACTCAAAGTCCCGAAATTCTGTAGGTGGTAATCTATAGTATCTCCGAATAACAGGTTAATTTTACCTTAGGTTTCAAGATGGAGGAACATCCAGTAATCTCGAAACACAGACACGCGCGATACTGATGATAGAGGAAGCTATCTGATAATAGTGTGACGAAATATGAAAGTATGTTCAACGTGATGTAAAAGTAATTATGAACGAATATGCAAATTTGTAAGATTTGACGCTGTAGATAGAAGTATGTTCTGATTATAAATCTAGATAAATTACAATGATTAGAAACAAATTAACAACAATAAAGTTGAATTTGTTGTTTCATACTTCGAAATTAATTTACTTAGTTTATCGAAACTTATTTTCGAATTAGAAATTTAAGTATAAAAAAAATTATTTACTCCAAAAAATTTTTATGGGCGGTTTGTAACAGAAGTGACGTTCTGTCTTATGTTAAGTGTGAAAAAATATTATTTACTACCATTTTGCCTTGCATTTAATTAACAAAATATTAAATGATATTTAATATGTTTATAATAAAAATAAAAGTCATTTCGTAAATTTTCTATCTTTATAAAAAATCGCATCACGTATTGTATTGTTTAAGAAATTTAATGATGGAACACGATATTCTTCCGACGAACAGGTGATATAATAACCATTTTATAATTATTTTTCTGCTCTTTACGCCGAGAATATTTAAATTCATTGTTGTGTAAGTTGAAGGAACATTTATGTATTGTCGGACTGAATATAACTTTGTTATAATAATTATATTGTTAGAGTAATTTAATTTATAGTATAAATCCATAATCGTCGTCTAACTTTATTGTATGCCGAAAATACAGGTAATTTCTAATATTATCACTTTAATTTATTTGTCTGACAGATGAGATAAAGAACTTTTTACTGTTCTGTCTGTTATAACAGAGAGAAAGTATAGCGATCTGGCAAAAAAATGACCCCCCCTCCCAAAATTTTAACATATTTGGACTTACCTTAAAATGTCAAGAAATGCGAAAACAATCGGGATTTTTTTCTGTATGTATGAATGTTACTGGGTGTGAGTAAGGGGCACGATTTTGTTTTTCCTCTTCGAAGCTTATGGACGCGTGTACTTTTTGTCGAAAATTTCAGAAATATTTTAGAGAGAACTGTACTACGTGGACCGATATTATTAAATTTTGGTGGTTAAAGGTCGAAAGGATAAAGAGATAAAGGAGAATTGTGTGTATTTTTCAGTGAGGTCGGATTTAATGACGATTTTTACTCGTTGTCAGGGCCGGATTATCGAATAGGCAAAGTAGGCAAATGTCTAGGGCCCGTAATTCGGAGGGGCCTGGCTTCATTAGGCATTGCCTAAAAAAAAAGGTCAACAGCCATTCGTGCGTCAGAAGTAATCTCTCCCACGAGATCTCTTGCACCACAATCTAGAAATATTCCTAGCGCCGCCTCTCATAGTAATACTGATGTATGGTTATGATTAATTTTCTATATTTCAACTTATACGTCGCGACATCGCATATTCGATGCAGCGTTCAAGTTGCTCGAGTGCGAAGTTATTACAATTCAATAGTGTTTTATAAAACAGTTAAAAAGGGTGACACTACGGTGTGACTTGGGGTGACACCACGATATCCGCACCGGGTATCACCCATGCTAGCTACGCTAATGTCACATTATATAAGATTTGTTTAGAAGCAACTTATTTAAATAGGGCCCCAATTTAAATTTTGTCTAGGGCCCGCTAGAGGCTTAATCCGGCGCTGCTCGTTGTTATCATTTACAATTGTTTTTAAAACCCAGCCCTACCTTCAATATTAAGCTTTTTCTCATTTTATAATTATTAAAAACACAAAAGATTTTAGTAATAAAAGTTGACTCCACCCACGCAGTTTTAAATGTTGCAGGAAAGTTAAGCAGCTCACTGCTGGATTTTTTTGTTATTTGTTTAGTGTAAATTGAATTGGTAAATGAGGCAATGCAACACGCGATTTCACAAGAGAGAATTATCTATAGAAAACTGATACATGTATTTGTGTGATCGACATATAAAGGTAACTTCGAAATTCATAAGTAAGGAGCTAACCCGCGATCATCTAGCAGTGTTTACTGCTTTTATCAATTAAGTTACTAGTTTTGAGGAAAAATAATTTAGTTAATGAAATATTTTAATATTAGGCTATGTATTGAGTATGGTTACTTTTATACTATTCGAATTTGATAGCTAAATGATCAGTACAAAGAAATAAACGAGAACGATCAGGATTAAATTTCACTCTTTCTAACAACTTTATTCATTTTTTATATGAAATTATCATTTTTAAGCATATTTTGAAACATATGTTTGTCCGCATTTGTTAGAACAATACAATAAAAACGGAAAGCATAATATATTTTATTTTTCAGCAGGAGTAATTTTAGGATTAATACGAGTTTCAGATAACTTCAGAGCAAGTTTGAAAAGTTTCTTGATTATAATATTTACGAAGTGCTGAAAATTTTTGCAACCCTTCAACTCAATCCCGGTGTCTTTTAATGTATTTCAAATATTTCCGATTAAGTTAGCAGTGTACAAATTTAACCTTATAAACTCAATTTGACTTAAATCGTGTAGAGTGCAACGGAAGAAGCACATACAATTGGAGATAACTGGACAAATTTCGGGCAGAGCATCCAACGCTTGGCAGGTGTTGCATTCTGACTTGGCTATTGTTCGTCTGACGATATCAACAAATTTTTTTAACGGCGAAGTTGAAACAGAAAACTTTTCATTTTTTCCCTATATAAAAAAAACCTTATTTTTTTAAAAAAATATATAAATATATTAAAATATTATGAAATTGTTTATAAAATTCTCAATAAAGATAACTTATGAATCTGTAATACGTTTCTAATTTTAAAAAGTCATATGTGTATTATAAACATTTATATAAAACAGTAAAACTTGTCCGAAACGAAAGCATAATTAAACGAAAACCTGCCGAACTGGAGAAGCACTCGGTACCGTGCGAGTCCGGTTTACGCAGGTTTTACTGTATTTAAAAGCCGAAAAATTACTTATGTTGGTTTCATACATTTAAAAACTATTTTTCATATGGTTTATCTCTCTCATTTTTTCTCAATCCGTCAATTCTCTCAAATAAAAATATTCCTGAAAAAAAGTATATAAATAATTAGCCTATAAATAAAATATACAGCTTATTAACTGCATATTATGTTTAAAATTAATTTATTTTTTAAGTTTAGTTATATATAATCTGTAAGCAAATTGCAAACTATATAATAATTGAGTAAATACTTACTTTCGATATCGACGACGACGATCTTAATCTTCATGTAGCTTATCTGCAATGAGTAAGTGATGCTGCTGCAAATATTAACGATTTTTATACACAACTTTTTCAAACAATTTCCAGGTACTTTGATAAATAATTACCATATTTGTATAATATAATGATATTGATTCATAGAACAGAGTCTACAGTGGTGTCTTTCAATGATACATTGTAATTCAATTCATCTCCTAAATAGTATACTTTAAAAAATAATAACTAATTAAGGTAAACGAGTTTGTAAATTTCAGATGACGATTTAGCACTTAAATAATTTCTAATCGGTAAATTAATTGAAATTTATTATTCTCTATTTTGTAGATTATAAGATGAATAACGTACATTTTATCGTGCGCAAACGGGTTGTAACATGTTGTAAAATGTTAAAAATATTTACATTTATTACGTTGTTTTCCTTAAACAAAACCTTAGCCAGTTTTTATTGCGTAGTATTTACACTTACAATGAAAGCAGAATTTTTCGAAATTTCGCGTTGTCCAAAAGTTATATCTGAATGTAATTCGGTGTATCATTCGACTACCTGAATACTAAATCCATACATTATCTAGATTTTTAAAAACTGAATTTATCCTTATACGCTTCGTATTTGAATATTTCTCATTCGGGGAGATGGAGGATAAAGGAGATTTATACAAAGCGCTTTTCTTTTGTTTCTCCATTCCTGATGTCATTTTTTCTTATATTCTATATTTTTTTCAATAACACAAAAACCTGCAATTTTTATTCATGGGGGATTTTACTGAGTTATGAGAGTATTTTCGACATTGTGGTAACACATCCTACATCAATATCGTAGCCTCTGTTTAGAAATATGGATAAAACAAGTTCAACAAGGTGCCCCGAAATAGTCAAGACGTCAGCCTGCTGCTCTGGAGGAACCAGGATAGAATCTGGGTTGCGAAAAAACCAACAAAGTTAACAATAAAAATTAGCATCCTGTTAATTTTAAAAATGTGTTCTTGTACGTAATGAAATTAATTACTTTTTTGTTATTTTCGAATCTAAGAGTCACTGCTCATAAAGAATATTTTTTAAAAAACTGTTTATTTCGATTTAGTACGTATATTTATTACAGTTTTTAGAATTACGGTGACTGAGGAAACAATATTACATGTATAAATATTTTTGTGAAATTAAACTTCTTATACTTGATTAATTTTTTACTTAGACAAACGTTTGCACATAAGTAAAATATTTACTAACGAGTTGCGTAACTTTTCCGGCTTTGAGAAAATTTTAAAAATATTTTTTATATTATTAATCAGAATAAATAAATAAACTTATGTGTGGCGTTATCTATTATGAGATTTTCTTATATAAATTTGTTTTATTCTTCGTTATTATAAAATTGAAACAAGCTCAATTTTGAAAGTAGTAATTTATTTTTATTTACAAAAAAAAAAAAAAAAAAAATTGTAAATGGTTAGGAGTGGAATTTTCAAATTTGTAATTTCCACCCACACGAGATATGTTGATGTTGTGGATATATGTGGTAATTTATGTGGATATTTTGTTTAAATATTTCTTAGTATTGCTTTGTAAAATTTGTTTGTTTTAATTATGTATATTTTGTTTTTATTATGTTTTCTGTAATAACTCAGGAATTGTAACATTACTATAGTTTACAATGTATATGTAATGATTTTGTTGTATGTATTCCTCGCGTCACGGGTTCATTCAAGTATGTCTAAATAAATAAATAAAATAATTGATTTATTTTATTTATTTATTTTCTAAATATATTTAAGTAAAGATATTTGTTCGCTATACAGTCCTAGTACTTTCGATCAATAGCTATGAAACTCTGCGACGAGTACTTTTATAAACCGGGGCATCGCTGGATGTAACAGGCTAGTAATTATTATAATACAGGTGGAAAATCGCTTCCATTACAGGAAATTTTAACTCGAACAATACTTGTTCTGCACTCTGAAACTCATCTTACGTGTACGCAACTATTTTAGTAAACATTTTATTATTAATATTTCTTTTATAAGATAGGTTGCCCTAACTGTGCCCTGCCTCTCATAAGGCCGAATGTATCTACATGTTGAGATGCTGTTAGCCAGCAAATGATACTTCAGTATCTTTATTTGTCACGGATAGAGGAAATTTCATTGTTGCTAAAGGAACAGATGACTTCTACATTTCTTCAAAGTTCAAAAAAGAATGTTCTGGAAGGTTGCTTGAAAAATTATTGTATTAAATTTAAAAAATGTTATAAAATATCAGGACTGTGAATGATATTAAGAAATGGGGTAGTGGTGAATACGTGAAAGAAAGAAGATATGCTACATTTGTTAGAGAACAAAATATATAACTGTAACGTATTGCTCTGTAAATGTTCGTAATAATGCCAACTGCAATAATGATAGAGTTTATTAGAAAGAATATAAGATTTGTGAAATACCTGTTCTTCCTATGTTAACTAAGTCTATAACAAAAAATAAAGTCTAAACTTTACTTTTCAAAATATTGACAAAAGCTCTGGATGCAGTGAATAAAAGAAAAACTGAGGAAAATGTACTTATGAAGTTTGAAATTTTCCTTGGAACTTTAGGGAACATGTTACAAACAGTTTAAACTGATATGAAAATGAGATAAGGCTGCTTTTACCGAAACCACAAGAACAGGAGTTAATGCAAAGAATTATGCGTTTGTCACTCACAGCACTTCCTCTGATATCTCAAGAAATTTAGGAATTCTCTTTTCGAAATCAACAATATACATACTCCTTTCGATATAACTGTTTAATATCTTAAACAGTAGACTTATTTATCTTTTCGATTTCTTTACGCATTTCGGCTTTATTAATAGGCTTTTTCAGTCGGGTTACGTATACAATTAAACACTAGTATTATAATTAAAATACACATAAAGTAGCTGATACAATAAAATACAATACTCGGATAAACCAACATTTATATTGTTAAACAAGGACTGCGAACAACGTTAGACGTATAAGGATACCGTTGTACGAAGTAGTGCAAAAAGCTGAATTAAATTGATGTTGAGTTATCAAACACTAAAGTTTAATTTTCTACCTCACATGTATTGTTGGTAATGTTTACTTCTTGGTATTATTTTCATTTCGATATGTTCCTTATCTTCTTTCCAAAGTCGAATACACCTCAGTTTGATATTTATAACAATAAGGCCAGCTGGCTCATATGGCTATTCACTACTACGACACATACCCCCTCTCATAAAACTCAAGACGGATTAATCAGACAAAATATACAGTCTTACTACATGTTATTTGCTGAACAATAACACTAATTACTAGTACGTATTATTTCGTATACACATTTGTCTCAATCATTATTGTTACCTCACCACATTTTCATTCTCCTTTACACTTATTAAGTGGACTTTATTTGGGCAACGTAAGTTAATAATATTATGAAGAAAGCATTATAAATCCGAAGATAATATACATATTCTTAAAATTTCAGGTTCCATAAAAGTAGCTTTTGTATTCTTTCTTTATATTTGGCATTTTAATTTTTCTGCGTAAGTTATTTGAATTTTGTAATGTCATTATTACATGATTACAATTGCGTTTAATTTATACAAGTTTATATCACTTTTAAATCAGACTATTTCGAAGAAAATAAAATACTGCCAAGTTATGATGCTGACCAGGCTATAACATAAATCGTTTCACGTAGCTTTGTTAGAAATACTTATAAAGCTCCTCTGAAATTAAAGGTTGTGAAGCTTAAGCTTCACTAATTTCGTAGTACAATCGCCATTGATTACGACAAAATTCGAATAAATTATTTTTATTTATTTTTTTTGTCTTTATTCACTATTCCGTTTATGTTCTATAAGAATTTTATTACGGTTTATATATTTCAAATTTTTCATGTCAAAATTTGGAATTACGTCATCAATGATTTGTACATTGATGCATGTTTATGGATTATAATATATTAAATCAAATGATATAAATATAATACAAACAAAAAAATTTTGTCGTTAATAAATTCTTTTGTGAGTTTTTCAATTATGTCATGTATATTAAATTTAAGTTAATCGATTTTAAAAAATCTCTCGTCTTTTCAATAATTTTCGGAAAAAGTCATTTTTATATTTAAAAATTGATAAAAACATTTAATATATATTATATAATTTATTTTAATTTCTTTACAATATAATATTATTATACATTTTGATCTCAAACAAATATTGAAATTAGTCTTGAAATTTCTGATAAGTTAAATTAAATAATTTATTTAATCTAACTTATCAGAAATATATGTACCCACAAAACATTGAATATGAAATATTCGCATATTTAATGTTACAATACAATAACTAAGTAAACGAACAATTTCGTTGAGACATACTCACAGTGCAGGACTGCAATTTTAAATCATATTTTTTGTATATTTAATTTAAAATATATGGTCTTGACATAAAATTATTTTATTGCATATCATACTTTTGTTAACAATAAAGTTGTGCCGATTACCTATCTACCACTTTTTAGATAGAAAGTTTCAATTTAAATTACGTAACTTCCGGTGCAGACCAAAAGTGTCTGTACAGTTTATCGGGGCTTCCTGCCCCTACGGTTTTCAAATTTCGTTTAGACTTTCATGTATATAACTTTTTTCTCGAGATTAAGAAATGATACACCTACGAACAGTCGAACAGAGGACAGCGACAATTTACAGGTCTGCAAAAGTTTTGAAATTACAGCCAAACAAACATTAGGCTTAAATTTATGAATTTTTTTCCACAGTATATCGAAATGTGTTACATACACGAGCCTAACAATCGTTATATAGGTTACAATTACTCAAGTTTAATACTACTGAATTGATAAACAATAACAAGATAAGTAACGAGTGCACTTAAGATAGTAATAACTAGACTTTTGTCTATAGTAAACATGCCCCAAGCCGTAAAATTTGGATACTCCAGCCAATTCTTCACGTAAAATCGAAAGATGTCTTCCCGAATTTTATCGCTGCAGATAAGGGATTTTTCATACAAAATAGAGCAAATGGATTTTCCTTCGTCGTACACGAAAGAAGTACAAAAGCATATGTTGAAAAACTGAAAAAAAGGAAATCCGGAAACGAAAAACACTTTCAAATAATAGATCCACGATGTAAATTCGTAATAACTTAAGAGTCGTCCAAAGGTGGTCATTACGCTTCCAGTCACCTGAATGGTCCACAAGAATAATTGCATGGAATAAATGTTACGAATCAAATTCACATATTCAGTTAGCGTAGAGAATTCCGTTACGATTCGAACAATGTCTTTCCTCTGGTTACCTTCTTGCATCATACTGTAACGTAACGTTTTAAACGCGTGTGCCAATTCCTGACAAATCAATTCGAAGTAGAGAAATAGAAAATTCTGCGTTATTGCAAACGTAGAATAAAAGAGAAACGTGAATAAGAAATAAAGAATGTAAAGAAGATGATTGCTTATTTCGCTAAACAACAAAAGTATATTAAAATAAGAAATATAATTTCTTTCATAGAGAATGATACCGAATACGTTAAGAACATTAATAAAAATAAAGTCGAGCCATATCAATGCAATTCGAATGATCAATTTTTTCTTGTTTACACCGCTACTGCAAGAAATTTTGAAAATATTTTGAACCACTGTGCGAAGTTTGACTCTATCAAGATGGAAGCGGAGACAGGATACTATAGAGATTATTTGAGTAAAGAAGAAAAACGTTAAAAGACAAACGTTAACAAAAGTCTCCTTATTAGCAAAACCTATAACCATTCTCAAAACGTGTAAACATGATAGTAACATAGCAAAGATTAACATCACGATGCCGTGCACATGAAATCCTTTTCCTTCCATCTTCAGTCCAAAAAGACGCATGCTGCATAACATGGGTTTCCAGTTCTCGAAACAATCCATGTTCATGTATTAATTCTTTGCAAATGTAATGAAGATTAGCATCAGAAGATGAAGACTAAATGCAAAGATGTACTTTTAATAACTTAAGTAGAATGACTGAGCTGTACTAATCTAGAAGAATGGCGAGTTCTCTATTAACTGCAATGCACAGAATGTTGATGAAATTTATCAAAAACTCGTTTGTAGTATCGATTTTCGTTTGTGAGTTCATTATTTACCATAGCAACTTAATATATTAGAAATTTTAATATATTTTTATTTATTCGTTAGTGTGTTTACTATCGAGTTTCGTCAATATTTGTGTCGAGAATAATTAAAAATTGTTTTGCAAATTTCGTGGAAACCGAAGAGAAAGTGGTGACAGTACCGTACTAGAAAACAAAATAAGATACATCACACGTTCACGATAAAAAAAAGGGACGAAAATATGTGAAGCCTCGAATGTCTACAATAATAAATACCACGTATTTAAATTGACGTATGTATCCATCTATGAAGAATATCTACATTTTCTTATCTATATGCAAATATGTATCCATCTATACATAAAATCTTTATCATCGATACATTATCTACTTTAAACTGTGATAGTTGGGTAATTGAACTGATTTAATTAGCTTTACATAATAATTATTTTACACGTAATAAAAAATATTTTAAACAATCCGACAGTATCTTTATGGGTTCATGTATAGGCCCTAAACTAGCTGAATTAAGTATGATAAAAATAAATCATATTACTAAAAACCTTAGAGGCATAATAGAATACAATAGTTATGTACATGACTGCTTCATAATTTATGATACTACTTTAACCAACCCTCAAACCATTCTCAACTGTGCCAATAATATAGTAATTAACATACCATTTGATATCGAACTTAAATATAATAATAAATTTCCGATTGTACATATTACAGTCTAAATGTCTCATAACAGCTTGAATTTTTAAAAAATATATTAAATCATGTAATGTAAGGATAGTCGTTAAATATTATTCCAGTACATTTATGTATATCAAGAAAAATATTTTTAATAACTATATCACCAAAATTAAAACACGAATGAACAATTACCTTGAACAAACTAAATAAATAGAACACATTTATAAAATTTTCACACTAAACGACTATCCAAATAAAATAATAGAAAACTGGCTTACCAACACCAACCCAACTTACAACCCAAAAATTATAATATTTCAAATGGCTTATGAAAAACCTTACATTCCCACAGTATTCGAGAAAATATTAAAACCACATAATGTAACTCTAGCCCCAGTATTTACTAATAATATTAGGAAGTTACTAATAACTAAACAAAATATTATTCAAAATATTAATGCAACAGAATAACGTTATATATAGAATATCCTGCAGCTGCAAATCGTATTACCAATACATAAGTAAAACTGAAAGAACCCTTAAAATCTGGCTAAAAAGAATAAACACTAATTCTGCTGTAGTCACAATAGTAAAGGTTGCGAGATTTCAATCAGTAACCTAAAAATACTTAGGAAAAAATATAAAAAAAGAAATTATTTATACAGTTCCAAAATACTAAAATAAAAACTTAAAAAATACACTTAAACCACGGGTCTAACTCTTCCTTAACAGGTAGTATCCACAAATTCTTCCATCCCGCCCCACCTCCCCCAGATGGCCCCATCTGGAAGTTATTCTGCCTTCCCGTATTAATCCACAACTGCATTCCACAAGTGCAACCGTAAACTTAACCCCGTTATTTTACCCAAGAAAAAAATTATATTAAAGTTAGAAATAAAGTCATTTTTATAATGATACCGAATACGTTAAGAACATCTATAAAAAGAATGTCGAGCCATATTAATGCATTTCGAATGATCAACTGTTTCTTGTATATATCGCTACTGCAAAATATTTTGGAAATATTCGGAACCACCGAGCGCAGTTTGACTCTATCGAGATGGAAGCGGAGAGAGGATACCATATAGATTATTTGAGTAAACAAAAAACAATGTTTTCAACATTGTATTTGCTAATAAGATCACTTTTGTTAACAAACGTTAACAAAAGTGATCTTATTAGCAAAATTTTTAACCATTCTGAAAACGTATAAACACGATAATAACATTAGAGGGGTTGCGACAGACGTTTTTAACGTGAAAACGTGTACATCGGACGTTTAGAGCCGCCATCCTATAAGCCTAAATGTTTGACAATGAAGTTTAGAATGTAGAGCATGATTCCGCTGACGTTCTAAACGCCATTGTCAAACTTCTAGGCTTATAGGACGGCGGCGATGAACGGCCGACGTATACGTTTTCGTGTTGAAAACGTCGGCCGCAACAACTCTATTGCTAGGATTCGCCGTGTACATGAAAACATTTTCCTTATATTTTTAGTTCAAAAAGCCGCATACTGCATAACAGGGGTTTTCAGTTCTTAAAGCAATCCAAGTTCATGTATAAATTCTTATCAAATGTAATAAAGATTATCATCAGAAGATGAAGACTAAATGCAAAGATGTACTTGTAATAACTGAAGAAGAATCGCGTGTTCTGTATTAACTACAATGCACCGAAGATCGATAAAATTCATCAAAAATATGTTTGTTGTATCGATTTTCCAAGTTCATTATTTACCATAGCAACTTATTATAGTAGAAATTTTAATATATTTTATTAATTTTTAATGTGTTTACTACCGAGTTTCGTGAATATCTGTGTCGAGAAAAATTAAAAATTGTTTTGTAAATTTCGTAGAAACCGAAGAGAAAGTAGTGACAGGTATGTACCGGAACACAAAATAAAATACTGCAAACTCTCACGGGTTAAAAAAAAAAGAAAATACGAAAACCCACGATTATCTACAACAATAAATATTTAAAATAATTTAACCTGAACAATGCACTCAGCTTGGCACAAGTGTTTAAGAAAAATTAAGAGATACTCGTTTCTATCATGTGATAACCTTGTCATCTTAATATTGTGTTTTACATTTCACACAAAGTACGACAGATGCACTCTATTGAAATAAAAAAATGGAAGCAAGTGAAAGCCGCTCTGCGATATTAAATAAATTCTGCTCGTTGAATAATAAATAAATAAATAAAAGTTTAATTACAACTTCACAGCAGGATTGTCATGCTATGACGATGCACTGTAAAAATACAGCAACGAATTACGTAACGTTTTCTGTTGTTTTAAGATTTTTTTTAAAAAACAACTGTTATAGTACACTTTTACTTATAACAAATAACAGATAATGCCACAATACAATCTTATGATGTTTTGTAATCTGTTATCAAGGACTTTTAAATTTTTTAATTATTATAATGCAGCAAAAAACTCAAATTTCGTGGATAGTGTTGAATTTCATAAACTGTAAATGCTAATAAACAATGACATCTTCATTAAGTCTGGCTTCCTGTTAATATACGATTTACGAAACACCTCTATCTTTCTATTGTTTCAACCATTATAGTTAGAATAGAATTAGTGTTACATATATATATTGTTGACTTTGAAAGTGGAGAAATTCCTTCTTATATTATTGCTAGATATTTAATGGTTTGAATTTTAATAGATTTAAAAATATTAGTAACCAGTAATAGTCTTATTTCATGTAAATTTAATATACGCAATAATGGTCAGCTATGTTAGGTGAAAATATTCATGGTTTTAGTATGCGTCAATGGACTATTCTTACTTTCGAAAGTAACGATTTGCTGGAAAACGTTGATTTTCTTTGCATAGAATATAATTAAATTTTTAAAGTATTCATGATAAATGGGTGATACATATGATCATAAATCCAACATATCGTTATATTTTTCTTTACTAACAGGCCTAGTTTTCGCATTTAAACATGATAGTACTATTCTTCCGAAAATACTTGGATTACCTCGTTATAATGATAAATCAATTGTTTTAAATTGCGAATGACGTCTCAAAAATGCACTATGTTTGAGGCATTTTTCTATTAATTTGTAATAATCCTGGAGAAATAAAATTTAAAAATGTGTAAGATTGCACTCTGTGTGATAAACTCTTACGTAAGACAACCTTTATAGTTATATAAACTAAATTCTACAATATAATACAATATAGGAGTTAGAAGTACGAAATTAAGTAATCTTAATGTTTATTTTTATTCTTTGCCCGGGCACACATGCTGGTTTGTAATAATACTGCGGAATATAAAGAAAATTAGTTTTTCGAATCGCCATTTTTACAACTTCAGAATCGCAATCGTTTGGCAACAGTGAATATCCTAACAATAAAAGTTTATAGCGAATAAAAACTATATTATTGTCAAATAATAAATAAATAAAAGCAATGGGATCGGCTAATACGACATTAAAAAATTAATTAATTCTAAGAAATTTTTGATTTAAAAAAATCGCGAGAATTACAAGTGAAAACACTCTTTAATTCCGACTTCGACAGACTTGAAACAAGAGAAAGACCAGTAAACTATTCTCAGTGATTTTTACTTTATTGTATCCATATATATTTCGCTTTACACAGCCTCTTCACTGGATATCACCCTGTTGCATTGCCGGTACTTTTATAATTCATCAAACAATCCCAGCATGCATCAATGCATACGCCGGTATTTAAATTTATACAATTTGCATGTTGTTTTATACAATAATGTTCTATAATACGTCGTTTTTCGCGATTTTTTACTTTATACAGTATTTCAATATTATTTCGGTCAATAATACAATTTTTTATGCTGCAGTGCTGTTGCCACGGGGATTCTGTTCTGTTTAATTTAATTGCCGCCTCATGCTCTTTCAGCCTCACTTCCAGTTTTCTTCCTGTTTCTCCAACATAGTATTTCCGTTCTGTGCATGTACACATCAATTCATATACAACTTCAGCAATCTCCAAAATGTTTTTTGCTTGTATCTCCTTTGCTTTATTAATCAGACAAATATCTTTGTTTAGTTTATTTCGTTGTTCGCTTACTAAGTTAACAGAAAATAAATCTTCAATATACAGTTTATATTTTTCATAAAAATTTGAAATATATGGTATTTTAATATATAAATTTTCTAGTTTTTTATTCTTAACATGATATCTATTATTAATATACATACTATGCCACTTATGTATAAGCTGTTGCGGATAATCATTTAATAGGTATTTTTTATAAAGGTTCTTAATCTCAATATCAATATATTCTTTTAAAGTTGTTCTATTAAGTATTTTCTTTAATTCCATCAAAAAAAAAAAAAACATTTCGTTTTATTCCTATAGAGCAATATGATTTATAATTAATTACTTTGATGTTATTGCATATTTTTTCGTACTTATTAAAAATTTATATATTAAAATACCATATATTTCAAATTTTTATGAAAAATATAAACTGTATATTGAAGATTTATTTTCTGTTAACTTAGTAAGCGAACAACGAAATAAACTAAACAAAGATATTTGTCTGATTAATAAAGCAAAGGAGATACAAGCAAAAAACATTTTGGAGATGGCTGAAGTTGTATATGAATTGATGTGTACATGCACAGAACGGAAATACTATGTTGGAGAAACAGGAAGAAAACTGGAAGTGAGGCTGAAAGAGCATGAGGCGGCAATTAGATTAAACAGAACAGAATCCCCGTGGCAACAGCACTGCAGCATAAAAAATTGTATTATTGACCGAAATAATATTGAAATACTGTATAAAGTAAAAAATCGCGAAAAACGAGGTATTATAGAACATTATTGTATAAAACAACATGCAAATTGTATAAATTTAAATACCGGCGTATGCATTGATGCATGCTGGGATTGTTTGATGAATTATAAAAGTACCGGCAATGCAACAGGGTGATATCCACTGAAGAGGCTGTGTAAAGCGAAATATATATGGATACAATAAAGTAAGAATCACTGAGAATAGTTTACTGGTCTTTCTCTTGTTTCAAGTCTGTCGAAGTCGGAATTAAAAAGTGTTTTCACTTGTAATTCTCGAGATTTTTTTAAATCAAAAATTTCTTAGAATTAATTAATTTTTTTTAATGTCGTATTAGCCGATCTCATTAAGAAGCTAGTTTTTTTTTATCCTCTGAATGCAATTGTTTAATTTCTGGTATATGTATCAACTCCATTGTCATGTAAATTGTGGGAACCTTGATTTAAAAAATACACGTTTCGTTTATAATATGCAATAGAAACTGTTAGTTTATAGTGTGAATTGACTTAAAAAAGTAAATTTCATGTTAATTTTAATAACAACTTTGACTTAACTAGACTTATAATTTTTATTGGTTGTAGTACATATCTGTGTGTAAAAGTACTTCTGTAATTAGTTTTATATCTATATATGATTATACAAAATAATGATACCTTCTGTATTTTTTCTTTTTTACAAACAAATAAGCAAACTCTGTATGAAAAATATCAGTTCAATAATATAAGTGGACAGACCGTAAGAAAATAACGTGTTCGAACTGTTCTGATTGAAAAACAAAGTTGATAATAAGTATAAACGAAATAGAAATTATATCTCATTTTCTTTGATGTACTGTACGTTCTACATTTACAGAGTGGTGTCCAATTCTCAGTTTACCCGTAATTCGTCTTATATTCGAGGTACACTTCTGAATATGAATGTCAAATTGAGTTTAAAATGACGTAAATTAAGTTTACAAAAATCAATTAAAAACATGATATAAAAATGCAGTTGTATTAATTAAGTTTTCGTATAATTAATTCACTTAAATGTAATGTAATATTTACAATAATCAAGTAAGTTTAAGCTTTTGTTATGATAATTAAGTATGTTCTGATTATTAATCTAGATAAATTACGATGATTAGAAACAAATTAACAACGATAAAGTTGAAGTCGTTGTTTTATAATTCGAAATTAATTTATTTAGTTTATCGAAACTTTTATTTTCGAATTAAAAAGATAATTCTTTATTCCAAGAATTTTTCATGGGCGGTTTGTAACGGAAGTGACGTTCTGTCTTATGATAAGTGTGAAAGTATATTATCTACTATCGTTTTTTTGCATTTAATTAAAGTAACAATGATATTTAATATTATGTTATAATAAAAATAAAAGTCATTTCGTAAATTTTATATCCTTATAAAGAATCGCATCACGTATTGTATTGTTTAAGAAATTTAATAATAGAACACGATATTCTTCCGATAAAAAGATGACATAATAATAATTTTATTATCATTTTTTTTACTTTTTACGCCGAGAATAATTAAAGTCATTGCTGAGAAAAAGGAAGAAACATTCATGTATTGCCGGACTGAATATAACTTTGTTATAATAATTATATTGTTGTTAGAGTAATTTAATTTATAATATAAATTTATCATCGTCGTCTAACTTTATTGTACGCCGAAAATACAGGTAATTTCTAATATTATCACTTTAATTTATTTGTCTGACAGATGAGATAAAGAACTTTTTACTTTTCTGGCTGATAAATATATAACAGAGGAAAAGTATAGCGATCCCGCAAAATATGGCCCCTCCTGAGATTTTTACATATTTGGACTTGACACCTTAAAATGTCCAGAAATGCGAAAACAATCGGGAATTTTCTCTGTATGTATGAATGTTAGTGGGTGTGAGTAAGGGGCACGATTTTGTTTATCCTCTTCGAAGATTATTAACGCGTGTGCTTTTTGTAAAATATTTCAGAAATATTTTAGAGAGGACTCTACTACAAGGATCGATGCTATTAAATTTTGGTGGTTAAAAATCGAAAAGATAAAGAGATAAAGGAGAATTGTGTGTATCTCCCAGTAGGGTCGGATTTAATGACGATTTTACTCGTTATTATCATTAATAATTGTTTTTAAATCCCAGCCCTATCTTCAACATTAAGCTTTTTCTCATTTTATAATTATTAGAAACACAGAAGATTTCAGTAATAAAAGTTGGTTCCACCCCCGCAGTTTTAAATGTTGCAGGAAAGTTAAGCAGCTCACTGCTGGATCTTTTATTATTTGTTTAGTGTAAATTGAGTTGATAGAATGAAGCAATGCAACACTGGCAATTTTACAAGAAAGGATTATCTATAGAAAACTGATACATGTATTTGTATGGTCGATATATAAAGGTAACTTCGATATTCATTAGTAAGGATCCAACCGGCAATCATCTAGCAGTGTTTACTGGTTTTATCGACTAAGCTATTAGTTTTGTAGAAAACTAATTTTAATTAACAAATAATTTATTTGATGAAATATTCAATATTAGGCTAAATATGTTGACTTTAAAAAATTATAAATTTTTATACTTTTTAAAATAAATTCTTCGAGTTTGGTTACGTTTATACTATTGGAATTTGATATCTAAATGATCAGTATAAGGAAATAAACGAGAACAATCAGATTAAATTTTACACTTTCTATCACCTTTATTGATTTTAAAATTTAAATTTTAAATTTTTAAGCATATTTTTAAACATATTTTCGTTTGCATTTGTTAGCACAATACAATAAAAACGGAAACCATATTATATTTTATTTTTCAGCAGGAGTAATCTTAGGATTAATACGAGTTTCAGATAACTTCAGAGCAAGTTTGAAAAAGTTTTTCACTATAATATCTACAATGTGCTGAAAATTCTTGCAACCGTTCAACTCAATCCCGGTGTCTTTCAAAGTATTTGAAATATTTCCGATTAAGTTAGAAGTGTACAAATTAAATCTTATAAACTCATTTTGACTTATAATCGTGTAAAATGCAACCGAAGAAGCACATAGAATTAGAGATGACGGGACAAATTTCGGGCAGAGCATCCAGCGCGTGGCAGGTGTTACAATCTGACTTAGCTATTGTTCTTCTGACGATATCAAGTATTTTTTTTAACGGCGAAGGTGAAACAGAGCACTTTTCATTTTTTTCCTGTTAAAAAAATCTTACATTTATTTTTAAATATTTAAATATATTAAAATATTATACAATTGTTCATAAAATTCTCATTAAAGATAATGTACAGGACTCTAATACGTTTCTAATTTTAAAAACTCATAGGTTTATTATAAAGCTTTGTATAAATAAAGTAAAACTTGTCCAAATACGAAAGCATAATTATACGTGCGATTCCGGTTTACGCAGGTTGTACTGTATTTAAAAGCCGAAAAATTACTTATATTGGTTTCATACATCAGAAGAATCTTTTTCAGACGGTTTATCTCTGTCATTTTTGGTCAATCCATCAATTCTCTCAAATAAAAATATTCCTGAAATAAAGTATATTACTTATAAATAATTAGCTTATAAATAATATATACAGCTTATTAACTGAATTTAATGTTTAAAATCAATTTATTTTTTAAGTTTAGTTATATATAATCTATAAGCAAATTGCAAACTTTATAATAATTGAGTAAACACTTACCTACGACAGCGAGAATGATGATCTTCATCTTGATGTAGCTTATCTGCAATGAGAAGTGATGCTGCTGCAAATATTGACGATCTTTATACACAACTTTTCGTACAATTTCCAGGTACTTTGATGAAATAATTACCATATTTGTATAATATAATGATATTGACTCATAGAACAGAGTCTACAGTGGTGTCTTTAAACGATAGATTGTATTTCAATACATTTTCTAAATAGCATATTTTAAAAATAATAACTAAATAAGGTAAACGAGTTTGCAAATTTCAGATGACGATTTAGCACTTAATTAATTTCTAATTGGTAAATTAATTGATAATTATTATTTTCTATTTTGTAGATTATCAGATGAAAAAGGTACATTTCATCGTGCGTTAACGGGTTGTAACATATTTTAAAATGTTAAAAATATCTACATTTATTTACGTTGTTTTCCTTATATAAACCTTAGGTTTTATGCAGTTTTTATTGCGTAGTATATATGTTATGGACAAAGTAATTAATCGGGCATTATTCATAATGGCCGGACATTATGAACAATGACCAAAAAGTGCGTGCAGTGTGATAAATATTGATTCATTTATCAAATTGACTGGTCATTATGAATATTGCTACCGCCTAGTCGGGCAAAGTGATGATAATACGTTGAGGAGTGATCATCCGACATACGCTAGCCAATCGGCACTCAGTCGCGTGTGTGTATCGTGTTTAGTTACGAATTTTAAATTTTATTTTAAAAAATCTCCACTTATTTCATTTAGATATATATATTTTTTGTGAATTATTTCAAAGTACTATTACCTGATATTCTTCCGGTAAGTTAGAAGTAACTTCCATTTTTGACTCTCATTTTTTCTATTATTAACAAATACACTGATTTTGTAAAAATTTAATTGTTTTCACCTTTTTCTGCTATCAACTCGTTTAATCGGTTGTTCATGTCACTTAATGATTCCTCCATGATCGTTACTTTTGTCCAAAAGAAAAAGATTAACTACTGGTCACATAAATTTAAAATTCGGTACTAAATGCAATACGCATGCGCAACTAAGATGTAAGTTCTGATTGGCTAGCATATGTGGGATGATCACTCCTCAACGTATTATTATTACTTTGCCCGACTAGGTGGTAGCAGTATTCATAATGACCGGTCAATTTGATAAATTATTGAAATTTATTACAATGCCCAATTTTGTTGGCACTTATTCATAATGACCGGGCATTATTCATAATGCCCGTATTAATAACTTTGTCCATAATATATACATTTATAATAAAAGCAGAATTTTTTCGAAATTTGGCGTTGTCGAAAAGTCCGATAACTACTCTAAATGTAATTCGGTGTATTATTCGACTACCTGAATACTAAATCACATACATTATCTAGATTGTTAAAAACTGAATTTATCTTTACACGCTTGCCGTATTTGAATATTTCTCATTCAGGGAGATGGAGAATGAAGGAGATTTATACAAAGCGTTCGTCTTCTGTTTCTCTATTCCTGATGTCATTTATTGTTATATTCTATATTTCTTTCAATAACTGACAGTTATTGAAATAACTGCAGTTTTTATTAATGGAGGAATTTAACCGAGTTATGACAGTATTTCCGACATGCAAGATAAGACATCCTACATCACTATCGTAGCCTCTGTTCAGAAATATGGATAAAACAATTTAAACAAGGTGCCGGAAACAGTTAAGGCGTCAGCCTGCTGCTTTGGAGGATCCAGGATAGAGTCTGGGAGACAGAATAACCAACAAAGTTAATATTATTAAAAATTAACACCCTGTTAATATTTGAAATGTGTCTTGTATGTAATGACATTAATTAGTTTCTTTTTATTTTCGAACTTAAGAGTCTCCACTCATGAAGTGTATTTTATAAAAACTGTTTTTTATTTCGATTTTGAACGTATATTCATTACAATTTCAAAACTACGGTGATTGAGGAAGCAATAATACATGTAAAACATTTCTGTGGAATTAAACTTCTTATACTTGCTTAATTTTACTTACACAAACGTTTCTACATAAGTAAAATATCTAGTAACGAGTTGCTTAACTTTCCCGGCTGTGAGGCAGTTTTATTTAAATAATATCTTTTATATTATTAATCATAATAAAGAAATAAACATATGTGTGGCGCCATGTATTATGAGATTTTCTTATATAAATTTTTTTATTGTCAGTTATTATAAAATTGAAAGAAGCTAAATTTTGAAAGTAGTAATTTATTTTTATTTTAAAAAAATTGTAAATAGTAACGAGTAAATTTTTCAAATTTGTAATTTCCACCCCACACGAGCCCATGAAATGTAACACGTGACCACCGTTAACCTCACCAACCTCTCCACCTTTCACAACCAAAATTTAATAGCATTAATGACCCTTATAATCAAGCTTCCTTCACAAATTTTGTTTCTTCATTTTTACTCCATCGTGAGATATTAAACAAAATAGGCGTCTACATATAAACATAGAAACATATCCCCGGAGTTCTTCTGCTTTTTTTACTTTACTTCGTTTAAGAAATTTCTAAACATGGCAATTTGAAAAAGCTTCGAAAACAAAATTTGACATTTAAATTCTTTCTTTTGTTGTGTGTACTGCACATAAGAGAGAAGAAAGTAAAAAAATTGAATTTCTTTTAGTTTTTTAACATGCACATTTAGAAAACCTACTTTATTATATAATGGACGTTCGACTATAATATATACCCCTCGGCCAAAGTTGTGTGTTAAATCGAGATTTCACTGTATTTGTAATAAAGCAGCACGTATCTGTGTAAATATTCTGTTTTATTTCTCTCAAACGAAATAACATAAAAGTATTAATTACATATACGATCCACTTTGAGTTGTACAAAGATTACTAGCATTTAATATATTGTATTTTAAAAAATATACAGAAAATTAAAAGCGTGTAGTTTACCCTCTAATTAAATTTATAATATACAGCTTTTATTGTTGACATTCGCTTTACTTGATGGTTTTTCAAGTAAAATTGTAAAACATTTGAGAAATGACAAATACCTGAGTTAAAAAGAAACCAAAACCCTGAAAATAAAATTAAAATATACAGATATTATTATATTTTTCATTATTATTTTTATATTATAAAATAATTGTTTTAATACATCAAATATTATTCCATAAAATTCAATTCAAGTTTAAACAGAGTTGGAGAGATGACTCCATTGAACTGAGTGGGAGAGATTTTTTGTATGTACGGAGAAAAATTAACGTTAAAGAAAAATAAACAATTACGTATGTAATTGTTTATTTTTCTTTAACGTTTATCACATAGTTTGATATTTTTGTCCTGTGAGCAATATTTAAAAAAAAATAATGTGATAGCGATTGGGAAGTAATTATAATTCAATTTATACGAGTCGTGAGACGTACTTTTTTCTATGTTGATAAGAGTATATATGTGTCAGATAATACATGGATGTTGTATAAAACGACTTATGTGCTACGTTATTCGTAGTATGCGTTGAATATATAAACAGATAAAACTTAAAACTGAAATATTGTTAGGAATTTATGTGATTATATTAAATTCCATAACAAGTATGTAATCCCAGTTACGCACAGATACACGTGTTTTCTAGTAAGTATGTATTTTATAAATAACGTACATACTAGTAACCGTCACGTATTTGCTAGGAATTTCGGGCACTCAGCTAAATTACATATCACTGTAATACCTTAAACATTTTTCTAAATTAATTTTCCTCTGAACTGATTTATAGTTATGCACATTTTATTCCTATGAAATTTGCCAAACTATCTGAATCTAATTGTTATTAACAAATGTAATAATACTAATATGGTATTATTACATTTGTTAATTAACAATAATTATAATGTAACAATAATGTAATAATGTAATAATACTACTGTAATTTAAATATTTCATAAATAATACCTTTAATATCGATAATCTTGTAACTGGAATGTGAGTAAACAATTTTAAAGCTAGTTCCTGTTCCGTACAGAGATTCATCATACTGTAAATCTGAAAAGTGCATTTTTATTATTTTTCTTAGAAATTGTATAAATGTTAAGATAAACAGACACAGATTATTTTATAAAAAAGTAATTTTACTTATCACTTACCATATTGATATCTTCTGTTCTGTTCGTTTGAAAATACAAACTGTAAATTTCTATAAAGATATTTTCATCCTAGAATATAATTATACTTTAATTAAAGACGAAAACTAATATCAATTTTCGTCTTTAATTTATTAAAGACGAAAATTAATATTATTATCAATTATAAATTAATTAATATTAATTTATAATTGATTAATATATTAATATTAATATCAATTTTCGTCGATTAATTTTATGAAAATTCTAATATTTATAGTTACTGTTTTAGTAACGTAATTATGTATGTACTTTTCAAACGACATATCAAATGTCTTTATAACAAAAATTTTATTTTCCACTCTAGTAACTCTCGAAAATTTAAAGCATTTCTGTCGTGGAAAAAAAAGATTTTACAACCAAATGCAAATTTCTCGGTTTCAATATATAAACATCGTGTTTCAAAGGGACCGACTAGGTCTAGAGAAATTTAAAATGAAAACAAAAATATATATTTTTATACAACTAAACGTACAAAATTAATTATTTCTTATTTTTAAATGATAAACCAAACAAATAACGGATAAACTGTATACTGAACTTTCGAATAAACTTCTATTTATACTTTAAATACAAGATTAAAAGTGTGTTTTAAACAGATCAAAGCAATGAATACACTGCTTTGCAACGTCTATTGGGATTTTGTAAGTGATACGTCAAACATCTTAAACTTTTTGTTATATGCTATATAAATTCTATAATTTCAATGTATAATATAAAAATACAGGCGGGTTCATCCTAGTATAAACATGGTCAAAACATTAATTATTTTTGAAACTTATAACACATTTAACATTCTAACAACAACAGAATTTGAAACAAAAACTTTTATGCCAATATTATATGCTGCTTTGATATTATTTATTAAATAAATTATACGACTTTATAATGTAAGGATATAAGATGTTTACAAATTAAAATATATATATTATAATTAACACAAAATATAAGTAATGTTACTTACATTTACTGCGACACTCGACACAAAATAACTGTAAACAAAAATGACGAAAGCAAGACACACAATAATAATTTTAAATGTAATATTTACTCGTGTGTCCAAAACTGTACTTGTTAAAAGTCTGCCAAATGTCAATTCTGTACACAACAAAATAATAATTCCAGACAACGAGAATTCGTTCTGTACAACGTTGCATATCTTCAAACTCTCTCTGACATTTTGAATTAAATTCCATATTACAGTTACGTCAATATCGTTCGTTTGATTTTGGATATATTTACGAATTATACGAATCTGTAACTTCTGAAATTCGCATAAGAATATTAGAAAACATATATGAGAGAAAGCACTCATAATTACGTAAATATTCCAAATTGTACATTGCAGCAAACAGACGGATTGTCCGAACGACCATTCGTAATTGTTAATTTGTAAATAGATAAGCGAATTTGAAATTAACTGAACGAAACTTATGAATCCGACTGCGCCTATGTAAAAGCACACAAGATTATTTTGAATTTTCAACAAAGAATTTACTATGCTTATCTTATGTTCGTTCAGAATTTTTGTCCACACAATTCGAGTATTCGTGAACAATCTTCTGCATTTTGTGCTGTTCCAAAAGTAAAGATAATTTAAAGTAAAACATATGAAAGACGTCATCAAAATTCTCACAACCACAACATTATTTTTGTACTTGATAGAATTTTCGCACAGTTGTAACGCCACGTGTTCGTTTCCAATGTATAATATCAAGATATATGTGATTACCTTAAACGTAAAGAATATTTTCAGAGTTAGAATATAGAAGTAAGTGATGTTTATTTTCTTATGTGATTTTGTAAAGAAATCGGCTCCGGATATCTTCATTATTAGGATAATTGGAGCAAAGACGATATCTGCAGAAATTTCACTTTGCATCATATTTTTGCAGTAAACAATATACACTCTGTGGAATAATAGTATTATTGTAGTTAAATATGATTACGTACATCAACCAAATGAATTAAATGTATGCCATATGCCAGGTAAGATTTCACTTTCATATTGATAAGGACTTCATGTCTTATCTTTAATTTTTGAAGACATTAAACACATAAGTCAAAAATAATTGAAATTTGTTCACTTTTTAATAAAGACTAAAGTATGTATGTGAGATCCACAGACAAGTTCTACTATAGAAGGTATTATCGTTACGGTATTAAATGTCATGATATGAATATCAGAAGACTCGTTCCTTTTAGTAAATGGAGTTATATAATATCGATCTCGTTTCAAGAAATTTATGACTGCAAGAGATGCATAATTTATAACGCTTTGGATCGATTAATGGAATACTTTCTTAATGGATGAACAAAACATTGGTAAAATATCAATAATTTTATGAATATTCGTAAAGATTTATTAGTACGTGTATTGCTAATTGCTTTGTTAAGGTTATTATATTTCAGCATTTACAACTTTTTGCTTTTTTCTTGTCTCACAGTAGAGGGGTTTTTTCTGAATAAATTGCAGTAATAGCTTTTTGGAAATTTTAAATGATATAAAGTACGTCTATTTCATTTCAGAAATAATTATCAATCAACAGTCAATGAATCTTTATTATTTGATAAAATGGGTGTTATTGCAAAGGGGTTAAAGAACATTGTTATTTTCAGATATATTTTCAAAAATTGTCTACTTCACCAATGAAATTGTGCCATTTCGTACCATCCGAGTATCGCTATAAACGTAATAATGATAGACTAAAATAATTACTCTTTATATGTTTTTTTTTAAAGTTTATCATATTATAGTATATGATTTATATAATTACGTAATGATTTAACACACCGAGTGACCGATTTAACACATTATAAAAATTATTTATTTTCCTACTGTAAACAATTTAAAGAATTTTTAGTGTGTCAGATTGATCACTCGGTGTGATATACCCTTTCATAAGTTACCCTTTGTAACTATGAAGTAATATAATAGAAGAGTTAGAAGTACGAAATAATGTAATAATCTCAATCTTTGTTGTCGTCATCTGCTACTTTACCAATATATTTTTACTCTTTGCAGGAAACAACAAAGTTTTCGGACGTTTTTGTATATTTATTCTACAAATTTTCCTCCTTCGTCTTTTCGTGTTGGAAGAGAAGAGTGTAAAATGCTCAATGATGTAAGAGGTAGGTAAAAGATCACGTAAATTTTAATTATAAGATGACTCTTATTTAAGAGATGTGAATCGGTGTAAGAATCTGCATGCTTATGTTAATTATCGAAAACAAGAATAAAGGTGGAAACAAAAAATTACATAAAATTCAATTCACTTTAACACCCCATTATTCTATTAGTGAATAATTTACTCAGAATATATTGCCATGACGTTATATCAGAAACATTGACAGCAAGAAATCATTTCGTTACAGAAATGATGCTAACATAGCCCAGTTATTAACGTGAAAATAAAATCAAAAATTGAAAACAGGCTTTATTGATTAAATTGGTATTTTCATACCAATTTAAGCATTTTGTATTAATTGGTCTTACAATCCAAGGGCACGACTTTAAATTTTTTTCGTGTCTATCATCGCTATAGTGTCTGTCTTCATCGTGACATCACTGGAGTGAAGTCACGTTTCTTGGCGCAGCAGTTTCATTGTGAATCACAATTGATTCTGTCGTTTGTCAGTATGGATCAACGTCTGAAGAACAGTTACGTCTAGAAGAATTTCTTCATTTTGCTATCACTGTACTTTCATTGTGTATGAAGTACCTGTGACAATAGAACACACTGCTGTTACTGCTAAAGTCGAGTCAAGTTGATAAAAACAGTTAATACGAAAGCAGAATATTTTAGCCTTCACTTTTAACTGGCTTTACTCTCTTGATTATAAAAAATACTTTATGTTAATAACCCTAACTGGTTTCATGGTAAGGCCTATTCTTAGTCGTCTTAGTTTCTGTGTACTCTGTGTTTGTTTGTCCCTGGTTATTTGCCCGACTTCTACGTTTTATTTCTTAATTGAATTAATAATAATATTAAAAAATTTAACACTCTATCGAGAAAAGCATAATATAATGTGCGTTAGGCAAAATTTAAAGCTGTGGTTTACAAATACTTAGTTTTACGAATTTGCTAAAATCACTACAAATGCTTGATTTCTCTACAATTTCACACAAATTCCATGTGTTAATTTGTGAGTTCTTCAAACTTTCGTTCTTCTTTAGCCCGAAATTCAAACGACGGATTCTTCTGTTGTTCAGCTTGTATGTTTCTGTATATATTTACATGTCTGTGTATCTGTACATACAAGTTTCTAAAAAGAAAGTTTAAAGTTTTGCATAAAAGACATGTTCATAAAATATATTTTAAAAAGAAACTCATATCATCACATTTTAAACACCGTCGAGTCATGAAATTAATTAAATTTTGTAATAGTTGGTGGACTTCATTTTGGGAAATACCAGATAATTGAGTGTGAGAGATGAGGAGCAATTTTATTAAATTAATATGTGTTATTCTGCTATGAAATGCTTTTATTATTTGTGACATAAATATTTATGAAATAAACTTAAAATATGGACAAATTTGATGGTTTTAAGATATAAATAATAAGTCTTGTAATTAAAAATTAATTTAATATCGCTTTTTTCTAATATTTTTACAGAGGAAATTGAGGAGTTGCTGTTTTATCTATAGTATAATCGAGACGAGTTGATAATAATAATAATCAGCGCAGAGCCCAAACGGTTAGGAGTTGAAAGTTGACATTTGGTACACAGTTAGGGTACGTCACGAGAATGCACATTAACAAGGGATTTTTCGAAATTCCTCCCCACGGAGGAGAGGGACAAGATTAAGTCTTAACACTTTCATTAACAATGGAAGTGTTAAGTGATAATGGAAGTGTTAAGTAACAATGGAAGTGTCAACAATGGACGTGTCAACAATGGAAGTGTTAAGTAACAATGGAAGTGTCAACAATGGACGTGTCAACAATGGAAGTGTTAAGTAACAATGGAAGTGTCAACAATGGAAGTGTCAACAATGGAAGTGTTAAGAGCCCAAACGGTTAGGAGTTGAAAGTTGAAATTTGGTACACAGTTAGGGTACCAAATTCACATGCCAAAGTGTTAAGTAACAATGGTGAACAAGAGAAAGCGACGTGCAAGATTTACGGGCTCTCAAAAAAAAAAAGAGTAATGTAAAACACATTCGATTTTCAAATTTAAACAAATTAGTTCGGATTTTCTCGACCTTTCTTCTTTAGAACATTCGATGAAAATCGAACGATATTAGAACATTCGATTTTCAAATTCGATCTTTTCTTAGAAATAGTTCGTTGATGAAATTACTCTTTTTCTTTTGTGACTATAATGTAATAATCTTAATCTTCGCTATCGTTACTTTTGCCCGAGCAACGCCGGGCCTACCTGCTAGTTCTCAATATTTTTATGTATTTTGTGAAAATTCGGTTTTAAGACAGATTTCTGGTAATTATTTTGGAGATTATTTTCGTATTGATTTTATAAATGTTTGAATCGAATAGTTTTTTTTTGTTATTCACATAAAAATTTAATTTACATTTCAGATTACTTTTTTAATAATTTTAGTATTATTCTGAGGATTAATTGTATTTCTTATTATACGTTACATGGACATTACAATAATTTCTCTGTAAAAATTTCTGGTGCAATATCATTGAATATTTATCGAGAACGTGCTATTGAATAATCTGCTCAACGTTCTGAGGGAAAATATTGAACTTTATTTTTTTACAAATTGAATGATAATTTTGACAAGATTTATCAATTTTTCAATGCACAATTGATAAATCTTGTTAAAATTTGACAGAAGAAATTTCGGTAGGATCCCATTTAGTGGAATGATACAATGGCTGTGATTAAAAGAATAGTGGCTTTAAAATGGGTCATTTCGGTGAATCCGGATCGTTGGCTTCATTTTCAATTCTGAAAAAATATATTTAAAACTTTACATTTTCATGTTCATAATTAAAAAAGTTTATTTGTTATTTATTTATATTTCGTTCATATTTAAATCTTTATAACTTATATACAGAAATGTAAAATGCTTATGTAAATAAACGTATTGTTTGATGTTAAATACGTCGTAAGTGCACTTCTTCCGGTTGTCTCCTAGACCTTCTTAACCCCGGGCCCGAGCGCCTACACACGCGATTGTAAGCGTAAAACGAACTTAACACCTATCGAAATTTCTATGTCTGTCCGTAAGACATAGTAGTGTTAGTCTTGACTTAATCATCGCCGACGCGATGTCGACCCTTTGGGTCGTCAAAGAGATTCAGCTTGCCACATTTCATTGCAAAGAAATATTCAAATCCTAGATTTAAATATATTTAAAACGACCCAGAAATAATGTTACAATAAATTTGACTCGTAAGCTTATGGATATTAAAAATCAAATTGTTTAATGACAAACAATATTATAAAGCACTCAGCAAATCATTATAGATATACGTACTTAACACCTTACTCTTGCCGAGAAAAAATATATTTATTTGCAACAACAAACAAACGTTTTCAGCCTGATTCACAGGCCATCTTCAGGCTTGGAATACATTTGAAATTAAAATTCCATCCATGGAATACAAAAATTCAAATTCAAAATTAAATAAGGTACAATCAAAATAAAATATTGAATAACTAACATAAAGCAAAAAATAACAAAAAATATATAAAAATGTAACAAAAGAATACGTAAGCATTAATAAATGCAAATTTCTAAGACATACAATAAAACCACTATATTGATTGGTTAGAGCCCTTATTAAACTTCTTAACCATAAACTTCCATGCAGAGGGAAGACTATCTGCGTCCCTCGCATTAAGACAGCCTTCTTGTAATCTACTTCTAAAAATCTGCAACTTTTCCGCTGTCAAGGCTAATGATGGAGACGATAAAGGATTTATGATGGCCGCCTCATTCCATTTGACCGTAGCTCCGCAAAAAATTCGGATTATTGAATGATCTCGTTAGCCTAGAAAACGCTATATACAATGAAGATCCAGAGAAACTAGTTGATGTGAATAAAAGAGTGGTTGATCTAGCTGAAGCAGTCCAGAAGAATTCTACTAGTAATTATGTGAAGAAATTAAAATGGATTATACATAAACAAAAGGTTAGAAATACAAAGAAAAATCTTATTGCTTTCCGCGCGTGGGACCAAATTGAGGTACCAGGAAGAATTAAGAAGCTTCTAATAAAAGGCCCAAATTTTGTGCCTGTGGAGGCTATGAATTGGGAAACCTCAGTACAGGAAATTGAAAGAGGCATTGTTGGGCTAGACGATTTAGAAAAAGAGTACTTCAGATGGAAAGCAGTCCTCAACAACAGGCAGAGGGGCCGTAAGCAGGATTTTAGGAGTAGTGACATCCGGCTCACGAAGAATTGGTTAAAACATAATGATTTGGTCTTGACTAGGGCTGACAAAAGTAAACAACTAGTCATCATGAAAAGGCGTACATATAACGAAGCACTAATGGATTACATCGAAAAGACGGAGTGTGAAAAGATCAACAGCAATCTTATTGGAAGCTTGGATAGAAGGGTCAGGAAACTGGAGGTCTCTAAGCTTTCCAAAGTTTTGCCTTTTCTCAAGAAATGCAGGAACCCTAGGCCAGGAACACCTAGATTATTTGCTTTCGCGAAGGTGCATAAAACCGGTAAAGAAATAAGACCTGTTGTAGAGAAGTGCAGGGGTCCCACATTTGTCTTAGAAAAGAAATTGCATGAATACTTATCCTTGCAACTAGACACGGATACTCTTGTTGCCCGTGATCCTATGAAGGTGGTTAAGGATCTGCAAAGTATAGCATTAATGGAGGATGAAGTTGCAACGGTTTTCGACTATGAGAGCATGTATCCGTCAGTAAGGATAGAATCGTGCGAGGAGGCACTATTGGATTTCTTATACAGCAATAACTCGGAATTGCTTAGTTATACAGAAGAAGTAGAGAGTTTAACTAGTTTGGTCTGCCGGGAGTCTTGTTTCGTGTTTAATGGACAGGTCTACAGACAGAGAAGAGGGGTCCCTATGGGAAGTCCACTCTCAGGGATCCTATGCGAATTGGTAGTTAGGAGGCTGGAAAGAAGAATTTTTCATGGTTTTAAGGATGATATCGTGTATTTCAGCAGATACGTTGATGACCTACTTATATTATGGAGAAGTAACAGCAGAATTAAGGATTTTTTAGATAAGATCAATGATAACAATGATGGCCTTACTTTAAGATTGGAGCAGAAAAGTTCCTTGAATCTGCATTTTCTCGACATCGATATCACATTCAAAAAAGGCCACTTGTCCACTAGTGTTTTTATTAAACCATCCCACAGCCCATTGTATATTCCCTCCCAATCCAAGGATCCGTATAAATATAAAATTGCAGCTTTCAGGGCTTTAATAAGAAGAGCCTTTTTGTATTGCGAAAGAGTACAAGACAGGACGAAAGAAATAAATAGAATAATAAATGTAGCCAGGACCCTAGGTTACCAAAAAAGTACAATTCTAGGAATAATTAAGAAATATGAACACAACATCAAGAAAGGATGTTTTAAGAATGCTCCCAATAAGTTTGTAAAGTTTACATATAATGAAAGTATGAATACAGTCATGAAAGAAATAGCACACAGAAAAAGTTCGAGGATGCTTATAAAAAGGGCCCCTAATTTATACAAAATCCTCAGGAATGATAAAGATGTTATAAAGGCAGAAGAGAAAGCAGGAGTTTATAAAATTCCGTATGAAAACATGCAATTGGGCGTTAAAAAAGATTACATCGGAGTAACCACTAGAAGTTTAGGAATTAGAATCAAGGAGCATAGTTATAATATCAGAAAGGGGTCTAATGCAACGGTTTTGTCCCAAATGGCGCAAGCGCCAGGAGCTACGGTCAAATGGAATGAGGCGGCCATCATAAATCCTTTATCGTCTCCATCATTAGCCTTGACAGCGGAAAAGTTGCAGATTTTTAGAAGTAGATTACAAGAAGGCTGTCTTAATGCGAGGGACGCAGATAGTCTTCCCTCTGCATGGAAGTTTATGGTTAAGAAGTTTAATAAGGGCTCTAACCAATCAATATAGTGGTTTTATTGTATGTCTTAGAAATTTGCATTTATTAATGCTTACGTATTCTTTTGTTACATTTTTATATATTTTTTGTTATTTTTTGCTTTATGTTAGTTATTCAATATTTTATTTTGATTGTACCTTATTTAATTTTGAATTTGAATTTTTGTATTCCATGGATGGAATTTTAATTTCAAATGTATTCCAAGCCTGAAGATGGCCTGTGAATCAGGCTGAAAACGTTTGTTTGTTGCAAATAAATATATTTTTTCTCGGCAAGAGTAAGGTGTTAAGTACGTATATCTTTAATGACAAACGATAAAACACATTCAATAAAATCACAAAAATGTGTGATTATGTGAGTACAAATTGATGAACTCTTGTAAATAAACCGCAATTAAAAACTTCCTTCCTAGCATTTTATCAAATCTGTCAGATATATGCTCTATTGTAAAGTTGTCTTTCATTACGTATGTGAGATGGTGCTTTTACTATGCATAAATGTTCTAAATGCAGTTCCTTGTAACGGTTAAAATACAAGATACCCTCTAAAAACGTTGGTGAATCATTTTCTCTCCGATCACAAATACTTCCATAACTACACTCGCCCCTTCTATTTCTCTCACAACATTAATAAATTGATTTTTTGTAATTTCGATATGTAATAAATATAAATTATATCTAAATATAATAAATATAAATATAACCTGTGTTACTTGTCGAATTTACATGATGCGAATATAAAGCAATTAAATTTTAATAAAATTAATAAGATTTGTTAATAACTTTTTAAATACATAAAATCTTAAAGTGCACTTCGACAAATTTTTACCAGCAAAAATATTTTTTGTATGGTTAATAACTTAATAGTTTTATATAACATCTTTACCTCCACGTAGGTCGATATGATGACGTGTTACACGCCTTATGAGTTTAGAAAATAAAAACTGTTTATTAAAAACTAATTACAATACGCGTTTAGTAATTAATATATAATAGTTTATATTTAGAATTACATAATTACGAATTTATTGTGATTTATTTCATATTTATTGAATTTAAAATTTCTGAATTTTATAATCTCCTATATTAGATTTGTTAATTTTCTAGTATTTTAAATTCAGTCAAAAATTAGAAAATTCAATTTTACTTCATTTAAAATAATACTTAAACGAATTAAATTTAAAAATTATTTTAAATTCAATTTTTCAGTCTGACCTTCCCAAAGATTCAGACAGTAGACAACAGGTGTTTGTTAACAACTACTTTCACACATTTTCCAGTTAAGCAAATTTAGTTTTCATACATAAATATCGAAATTTATTATCTCAAATTATATTTCTTAACTTTCTAATATTCTAAACTAAATTAATAAACTGAAAATACAATTGTGGCTTAAATAAAATTGTTTTATGACTTATTTAATGTTAAATTATTTTAATTCGGAATTTTTAGTTTTAGGTCTTCCACGTGTAAACAACAGGTGTCCCTTAATAACAGCTTTTACGTATTACGAGTTACACTCACTTTGCATCCATAGAAATCGTCATGTTTAATTATTCGAATAAATGCAATTTTTAATATTTAAATTATATTCTTAAATTATAAATTAGACCCGAAATATCAATATAAATGCATTTCGTCTTAAATTCGTTTAGTACTAAATACTCGTAATAACTTGTTTTTATATACGTTTGATATTTTTAAAATATACAAACGTTTATATCTTATTCTATATACTTATAGCTTATAAAATATATTTGTACACTTAAATTTTTTCCAGTATATTTCAAGTTTAAAAGGTATTGGAGATGTTAGAACTTATAGTCTCACTTTAATATTTGATAAAATTTAAATACAGAAACTTATATGTCATTTAAGTGTCTGTATTTAAAGGTCCGAATCAATTGCAATATTTATATTATCTACATTAACGTTCGGTACTTTTATTGTAAATTACTTAAATATTTTATTTTATTTTCATTTACAAAACATAATTGTTAATTACCTTTGTATGAAGCCATTTTGTTGATGACGTGGCATAGAACAATCGTCCCAGATGTGTCAATTATTTCTATGTTTTAATTATTTAATCTAGTCACTTTTGTCTTTGTCAATGGTGTGGTTCATATGGAGTTTTGTGGCTATTCGCCTTTACTCAGAGAAACTTGTGGATTTTTATTGGATTCTAATTCAAAATACTATCTGCAATGTCAAAATTTTGGATTAGCGGATAGGAGGAGAAATAGCGCTGAATTCATGCAATCCTAGGCAGAATTTTGCTATAAACAAGCTTGGACGATTCTGTTAAAGCATATTTCGGCGATCAACAAACGGAAAGCAACATGAAAACCATCCTCTTTCTACTGATCCTTGTTGGTAAGTTGAGTATTTTCTGTAATCTTTAAATTTGTAAATTAATAATTGGGCTGCAACTTAAAATATTGTAGACCTATATACTTTTACTGTCGTCCGTCTTTCCTTTGTCTCAAAAACACGGATTTAAATAAATGAAACACTAAACAAGATTTAGAGTAGATTAACTATATATGAAGTTTTGATAAAAACAGTCAGTTTTGTTATTTTAATTTATTCTTTCCTCTGAAAGGTGTTAGATAAATGACCGGCATCACTTTATTGTTAAAGGAAAGCGGAGTATATATAGGGAAAGGACACTACTCATTTCAGATGGAACCTATATATTTTAAAACAAATAAATAAAAATATGATTCAGTGTTTTACTTTCAATGCTTAAACTTATATATATTCTTGTGATCTTTCGTTATATTTCAAGTTAAATCTTAAAGATATTATTTGGTTAAAATCAAGCAAAATAATTAAAATTATATTACACATCATTCTGAATGTGTTGGCATAATATTAATTATAAACATAACAATTATCTTAATTGATAATCTTAAATAATCATTCATTAATACTCATTTATGTCCAATTATCTTAATTGGACATAAATGAGTATTAATGAATGATTATTTATTTTGTTAGGAATTGCAATCGTAGCAAACTGCGAAGCATCCAAGAAAGTAATAAAGAACGATGTCTCATTTGATAAAGGCGAGAAAAAGTCTGTCGTCGATGTGAGGAGTGTAAAAAATGTGAAGAACAAATACAATTCTAAAAAGGACTCAAATCGACAACCTGGCAGAATGGTGCTTGGTATTCCAAGTGGGAAACGAAATTCACCAATTAACTACCCAGGAGCCGTGGATCTTTTCCCATTTTTGAGAGGTCTCGACGCCTCGGATTTGAATAAATTTTTAAACTGTACCTTTAACAAGGTAAGTTTTACACATTTTTCTATTTTAATATAATTCCGAATTATTATCATTTTTCTTTGTTGCAAGTATTTATGTTATTACTCACAACATTATTAAAAGTTTATAAATTCAGTTGATATTTACATATTTATGATTAATACAGTAGAGCATCGATTATCCGACTTAATTGGAGACTGGGGTTGGTCGGATAACTGAAAAGTCGGTTAAGCGAAAAGTATGAAAAAATACATTATTAGTATAGTGAATTAGGCCTGGTTTAAATACTAGCCTCCCTTTCATGGTCGAGCCAGTGCTGCCAGCTAAAACATGCAAAAATTTAACAAAAATAATATTAAAGTAGCCAAGACATAACTAAATATTGTAGCGCCACATCACTAGCGGACATTTGAATTTGCCGACTAGTACGCGGTCGGTTAACCGATACGTCGGTTAATCGGGGATCGGATAATCGATGCTCTACTTTATTTGATTTTATCTTTTCACTTTAATTCAATTTTATAATACTATAGTTAATACTACATTGCAGCATCATTTTTCATTAGAATGAATAGAAGTGTTATTTTTTTATAACGTAATTTCTACCATTTTCTTTAAAAAAAATTAACAAATTAAAATATAATAAAATTAATCGTACGTCTTTTTGTCGGTCCTCAAATGTTTCAAAAATAAGTTCGAGAAGTAGTAATTTTTGTTGTGAAAAATCATATGTTAATCTTTGATATTTTGATATATTTTTAATTTTATAAATTATACATTGAAAATGATCTTCAATTCACATTAATGAAAATAATTCATTTTTCTTTTCTCAGCTTGCGGTTAATTTTAACAAGAGCTATAATAGACTTGGTCTTCTTCTCTTAGACCTTTCTAATATTACGGATATCTTAGATGACGAATTTGTTGATCGTTTCTTTGGTCGCGAGGACAGATGCGACACGTGTGATAATGACAGTTGGGATTGGAAATCTCAATATTCATTGCTAAGCAAGGAATGTGAGCTTCTCGATAATATTACGAATAATTTGGCTTGCGTCATCGGTGAGCTGAAGAATTTCGATTGCCTCGATTGTATTGACAAATGCCTTCGAAAACTTCTGGGTTGCCTGGAATATTTTCTTAACAGATTTTATGACGAACCCAATTATGAATGCAGAAATTTATATCACGATCTTGAAAATGATATAAAGATTGTCTTACGCATTATAATTACTTTATTTGGAGGCAGTTTAAATGATCCAGAAATACCATATTTCTGCATTAATTTCTGTTAATTATTTGCGAAGCTACTAGAGTTTAAAGTTTTTACCTTTAAACAAAGGCAGCTAAGCCTAGTTAGGCTTACGGATCTAGTTGTTAGACACGTGTTTTGTAACTTTTTAGTTTTATGCGGGTTATCAATAGTAAAATATCGTTGTACCCGGCTCGTTACGTAGATTAACGCGCCGTTTGTATTTTTGAAATCAGTTCAGTAGTTTTATTTTTAATTCACTTTCAGTAAAACTACTTCTTTGTCTAGTTACCAATTTGTAAAAATTTCTCATCTTGATTTCCCGTTTGTCTTATATTATTGGATAGGGAATTTAGTTAAGGAGTAGTTTATTACTGTGTTTATGCAAATCTTTTGAGCCGTTTTTGTACGACTCGCTGCTCAAAATGTCTGCAGATGAAACAAAAGATATCCAGGAAGTAGAAGAAGACGAAGGTGACAAAGTAAAAGAATACAGAAACAGCATAAAAGAAATACAGAGATGCATTAATCAAAGCAAAAACATCAATAAAGTTTTAAAAAAGAGTGCCCTAACACACGTCGATTGTGTGTCTGAACTGTTTGAAGACTTATTGTTACTCTACCATGAGGAAAGGGATAGAACCCTTAAGCTTGAAGAAGAGTTGAAAACACTTAAAAGCATGACTATTCAACCTGAACCTAAGAAAAAATTATATGCAGAGATCTTGAAAAAACCAATACATAAGACGACAGAAACAGACATAATGGTGTTTCCAAAGGAATCACAAATAAAACCAACCGAGATGGATGAAGAACTAAAGAAGACAATTGACATTAAAGAAATAAAAGTAGGCGTCAAGGATATGAGACAAATAAGAAATGGAGTTATACTGAGATGCAGCTCCAAGGAGGGAGCAGAGAGACTAAAATCTGAAATAAACAATTCTAACAAATTCGAGGCAAAGGCTCCCAGAAAACAAAACCCAAAAATTACAATAAACAAAATACCTTTGAGCTGGAAAAACACAGACGTAAAAAAAAACTTGATGATATATAACACAGAACTGCAAGAAGATAACTTCAAACCACTCTTTCCCATCAACAAGAACGAGCATACGGAATTGTGTGCTTGGGTGTTAGAACTAATGCCATCTTGTCGCAGGAAATTAAAGGACAATGGAGACATAATCTCAATAGGCTGGAACAGCTCAAAGATAAGAGACTTTTATAACTTCAAGCGCTGTAATAAGTGCTTTCAATATGGACATCTTGGGAATGAATGTAATGCCGGGATTCACTGCCCTGACTGCTCAAAAGCAGGTCATACTTCACGTGAATGCGAGTGTGAGTTACACGAGTTAAAATGCATCAACTGTGAGAAATATAACAAATCATGCCGAAGAGAGCAAGATAAGGTTAATACCAATCATGGAGCCAGAAATCGCAACTGTCCTGTCTTTAAATATCAGTGTGAGGTAGCTAAAGCAAGGGTATGCGAATATTAAAGAAAAACTCAATTAACTTCATACAAATTAACTTGGATAGAGGTTCTAGTGCTACGGACCACCTGGTAAAATATATCACAGAAAACAGTACAGATATAGCAATAATTCAAGAACCATACCATACAGATCAGATCAAGGGCTTTCCCCAGCGATTCAAAGTACACACAAAGAATCAATACACAGCCATTGTTGTTTGCAACCCTGAACTACGGGCTACTTTAATAGAAGAGCTCAGCAATGAGATAATGACCACAGTTTATTTGGAAGTTAATAATTTGAAATTACTAATAAACTCCACCTATTTCCGACCAAGTGGCAATGTTAACGAGCAGATTCCAAACATAAAATACCTTTTAACAAAAGCAAACTACCCATTGCTAATAGGAATAGACTCAAACTGCAGATCTACAGCATGGTGGAACAGGGTTGGAAATGGCCGTGGCGTTGCACTTCTCGAATTCATACTGAACAACAACATCACACTACAAAACACTAAAGGCCCGCCTACTTTCTATAACCACCAGGGTTCTAGCCATATAGACCTCACACTAACCACTGGGAACATAGGCCAGCATATTACAGACTGGTCAACACTGCTAACAGAAACACTATCAGGACATAGATATATTACATTTAGCCTTTTCATAGGAAATCAACATCAAAGAAACACAGCAATAACTAAAAAATATAATATACACAAGGCAAATTGGGATAACTTTAACTTGGATTACAATAATGAAGCACAAAGCATTAGACATAATTTACAATTAGACCTACCCATTAACGAAATAGTCGAGGAATACACGAAGAAAATCATACATTGCTGTGATAAAAATATCCCTACATACTCCAAACATAAACAATCAGTTCCCTGGTGGTCTAGCGAACTAACCCTACAGAGGAGACTATTAAATAACGCGAGGCGAAAGTACCAACGCTGTAAGCAACAATCCCAACGAGACACACTAAGACAAACATATACCCAGCTAAGAAACAATTACCAAAAATTAATCAAACAATCCAAAGCACACTCTTGGAAAGAATTCTGTACTGATGTAGGAAATCAAAACCCATGGGGCAAAGTATATAAATTTCTAAAACACCAAAGCAACATCAACCAACAAACTGTATTATTAAAGGATAAAAATGGAAATAAATGTATGACTAGCGAGGATGAAGCAAAAACAATACTTGACTACTTTTATCCTAAGGATGAGCAAAACACAGACAATAGCAATCATAGCTCAATTCGTCTCTGCATTAATGAACCATATCTCAAGGAAAATGACTCCCTGTTTCAGATACATGAGGTCCAAAATGTAATAAAAGCACTTCAAAATAAAAAAGCACCCGGGCACGACGGGATCCTTCCAGAGATAGTAAGACATATATTCCAGATAACTCCCGATATCTTGCACAATATCTACAATAGCTGTCTAAAACAAGCTACCTTTCCAAATACCTGGAAGATGGCAATATGCAAATTAATTCCAAAGCCTGGCACCCAAATTCTCAGTGAACCCAAAAACTACAGGCCGATCAGTCTCCTACCAGTTATGGGAAAAATTTTGGAAAAATTACTAATAAACAGAATTAATTATCACCTTCACAAAAATAACATACTTAATAGAAAACAATTTGGTTTTACCCCACAAAGTAGTACTGTAGACGCCCTATCTGCAGTTACCAAAATAATTAAAAATAGTCAAGATAACAAAGATTACTGTTTAGTAATATCCCTTGATATCTCCGCGGCGTTTGATCGTGCCTGGATTCCTAAGATACTTTACACATTACGTAGATATAACTGCCCAAAAAATTTATATGATCTAACAGTTAGTTACTTTAAAAACAGATGCACAACACTAATACACAACAATAACACTTATACCAGGAATGTCTCCCTGGGCTGCCCCCAGGGCTCTGCCTGTGGGCCAGGCTTTTGGAACATCCTAATGAACACAATATTTGATATCAAACTACCAGCACATTGCGAACTGTTTTGCTTTGCTGACGACTCCCTCGTAACAGTTGTTGCTGATAACATTAAAGCACTAGAAAACAAAGCAAAATCAATCCTTCGTAAAATTGAAAACTGGGGGGAAGAGTGCAAAATTACATTTAATACGGATAAAACTAAGTTAATGCTAATACACAAAGCAGGTAAGCACAAAAAACCTACGTTAAGACTACAAGGTAAATATTTAAAATATCAAGAAGATATTAAATACTTGGGTTGCACTCTCGACTTAAAACTCACTTGGAAAGAACATATAGATACAAAAATACAAAAAGCTGAGCGAATGCTGCTAATGCTACACAGAGTCGCTACCTTACGTTGGGGTTTAAATTCAAACACATTAGACACTATCTATGAAGGTGTCCTCCTCCCACAACTAACATACGCCTGCCAGGTGTGGGGTCATGCGCTAAATCGCAAATATCTTTGTGAAAAATTATTAAAATTCCAACGAAAAATCTGCATTAAAATGATAAAAGAATACAGAACACTTTCAAGAGAGTCAGCGTTGGTAATAGCCAATAAAATTCCTATAGACATACTCATAAAAAGTAAAATGGAATTACATAACACAATAAAAACAAACAGATTAATCATAAATACAAAACATTATTGTGGGTGCCGGGAGGCGGCCGATTTCTCGTTCCTCCTTTTTGTCGGCTAACAGGTCCGTGAGACCTGCCCACGTCAAGATGGCGGTTCGGAGGAGTTACGCGTTACGCGAGTGGATGCGAGTGGAGGAAGTGAATGGGTTCGACGGTAGAGCGGCGGATGATGACATTCGAATAAAGGACATTACAACGGATAAAACAATAACAAAGATTTATTAAAGCTAACTTGAACCAATTACAGAATTACAAAGCTAACCAATTACAGAAACGGCGAGCGTCGGTCGCCTGAGTTCGTATTCGCGGAGGGAGAGTTTACAAAACTTCGGGTCATACCTCGTGATCCGGGTCGATCTTCACGGTCGATACGATTTCGTGGATTTCCGGCGGTTCCCCTCGACTTTTTGGCCGCACGCGCACAGGCTATGAGATAAACGTAACCGACCCCCCTTTTCTCCGTCGTCGCCCTTTTATTCTCTCGGTCACGAGTTCCAGGTTCGCCAACCCGCGTTTTTCGACTCTTGTTCCTCCTGATTCATTTTTTCTATCTTTTGACTCATATCCCTTTTCCTTCTACTCGCGCGGAAAGGGATGTATCATTACCGGCTAAATTCCGGTGGGTTCGAATTTTCACACCACCTTGGGCTTTCTAAAATCGAAGCTGTCCCTGAAGGGCAGGTTCGATTTTCAAGAATATCCGCGAGAATATCCGGAGTAAAACGGATAGGAGGCTCACGAACTAATTTAAGTGGCTGCCTCTTCTCGACGGGAGACGTCCTTTTGTTCACCTTCCAAACCCGTGAAACGGAAGATAAAAGGATCCAAGAGTCACGGGAGACGTCCGGAAAGACCGACGAATCAAGAAGCGGGCGACGCTACTCAGTCGCGACAATGATTTATATGGCGAAAACTTTTTTCACGATTTACTTGGCGACATTAACAATTTAATGATTACGCGACAATCAAGGATTAATCGGGCGCGCGTTACAATAAGCTGTTATGTTAAACCGACCACGGTGGGTTGGTAAATAACAACGGCGTTCCCGGAAGTAGGGTTGCTTCCTAGCTGGCACGTGGTGCAGACGTAGTTTTCTTTCGTCACTTGGGCACGAGAGTAAAGTTCAAGGTCTTGAGTGTTCGTTGTTCTCGCACGTTATGTGAAAACTTTGGGTTCGCCTCGGGCTACAGCAACAAGTAGTGTATCTACTGGTAGTCCGGCAGTGTTGGTAATCTATTACTAATCTCAAACCGCCTAGTTTCTTCTTAACGAGAAGCGCGGCTGAACTCCAGGGTGATGTAGAATGTTCAATGATGTTATTCGCTAAAAGTCCATCGATTATTTCATTTAATTGCTGCCGTTGCGCATATGGAATTCGATAAGGGGGGGAGTACACGGGCGCCGCATCGCCGGTATCAATTTTATGCTGCACAATATCACAATACCCCAAATCGTAATCATTAACGGCAAAAACGTGTCGATATTTATATAATAAGGCTAAAAGCTCTTGGTGTTCATCTTCCGGGATATCGGTCCAATCAAATAATTGGTTAAATTCGGCCTCGGATAATTGTGCCGTTTCTCCTTCTCGGATAGTCCCGACCGGGTCTATTTCCTGGACCGCCTCGAAATACGTGCCTACTTTTTCTCCTTTCTTTAACGTTATCGTTTGGTGGGTCGAATTGCGGAGACGGATGGGTACTTGTCCCTTTTTGTTGGGTGTGACCAATACATCGGCTCCGAATATTCCTTCCTGGGCAAGGGGAAGTGTCTCAATTACTCCCATTTTATTACTTGTGCGACGTCCTCGGATGGTCGCGCTTACGATATTATCCGTCATGGGGGGAAGTCGGCACGGTTCTATTAAGACTACCTCCTTTCCTTCTCCGTTTACCTGTCCTTGTGATCCCTTTTTAGATCTTATAGCCGCAGTTACCTGGGCCTTTTCCCTCGATTTATTCCGACTTCCCTGGACCTGTCGGTTACGCGTTGTCGTTTCGTCGGGTAGTTCCGTCCCCGACTCGTCTCCGGACATCGTGGAGTTTAATAACGTTACTACCGTAACAGGAGGTATAATCAATTCTCCTTTCTTTAAGTTGATAAGAAAGCCCTTATCAGCGATCATATCCCTTCCAATAATGCCGTCGCAAGGATATGTAACGTCTATATCCACTAGACAACACGCAAAGGGGAACTGCAGGTCGCCGATTTCGAAGGTAGGGTTCGCAATACCGTAAGTTTGAATGATATGACCGGTAGCGCTTCGTAAATCGGTCTCTTTATGGTGATCGATGTGTATCCTTTCCTTCATTGTTTTGGCAAAAGCTTTAGACAAGAGGGATACCTTAGCTCCAGTGTCTATCTGCACAATGGCCGGGCTTCCTCCTATATAACATTCAAAGGTAGCTTCGCTTCGAATATCGGGATAAGTAATAGCAGTGACCGCTTGAGCCTGTGGTCTCCCGGTGTGCGGTTTTCGCTTTTTGTCCTTTTCGGGAGTGTATTCGGCACGAGAGGGTCGTCGCCGGTTATTATACGGGGATCGCTGGCCCTGGACGCTTCGTACTTTTCCTCTCCACCTGTTGGGTTTCTCCTCTCTAGCACGACCCCGATAGCTCTCGCCGCTCTCGCGCCTTCTTGGGGCCTCCGCATGCTCGACGTCGCTTCGCGTACGCATAGGAGCATCGCTAGGATTGTTCTCTCGGCGATCGGAGGGATTCCGGTTCCGATAGGGTTGATTATTCGGTCGATTGGACATACGACTAGTGTTACCGGCGCGGTAGCCTCCTCGTTGGGAAGGCGGATTATTCCGATTACCTCGATTATCTCCCCAATTATTTCGCCTCTCTGGAGGGATTCTAACATTACCGGTCGCGGAGGTTCGGGTTAACCCTTCCACTCTGGCTTGCAGTTCTTGCATAGCCGACGTCAATTGAGCTATCTGATCCTGTGAGGGGGGGTCGGTCACTCGCTCGCTGTCCCGGACTGTTCGTAATATTCCCCGCGGATGGGAGGTGAGCTGTTCGATCGTCTCCTCACTGATCGCGGCTTTGAGTGCCTCATCGAAGGTCTCAGCCTCGCGACTCATTACTCGTCTACGGATCTTTATATCTATTCCGTTAAGAAATTGCGCCTTTAACCGTTCATCTAACTCCTTTCTTTGAATGCGCTGAATAATAGCGGCTTCTGCGGCGTCGGCTCCGGGCTCCGGCGTGATCTCGATTTCCATCGCGAGCGCTTGAAGTCGGGCGGCGTACGTTTGTACGTCCTCGTCCCGTTTTTGGACGCAGGTATAAAATTTACTAAGCCTAAACGAATATGGTTCCCTTTCGAACCGCGCGATCATTAAGCGCTTGAACTCGTCAAATTCGTCGACCTCTTTAATTCTTCTATCCTTCCGTACGAATTCCCGAGCTATCCCGGTGAGTTTGAGCTTGGCTACGGCCAGCATTTGGGCCTTTGACCATGCCGCGACTTTCGTTACGTCCGCTAACGAGTCAAAAAAATCCGTAACTCGGAGACCTCCCGTTTCTCCGGAAAATACGGGCAGGAGTGGAATGATTCCGCCCAACCCTCCTAGGGTGAGGGGGTTTGGATTCGGATTCGCTTGAGCTGGCCCTACCGCGGGTTGTGGATTGCCCTCCATTTTTTTTGCGATAGGTTTAATTAGCTTAGGAAGACAGACTAGGAACAGTATCGGAAGTAGTTCTATGACTTAGGTCCCTACTTCGACTGGAATGGTCCCTTTTATTCGAATATGATCCTTTCCGCTCTATCGATATTTCGAAGGAGTCGAACCCCACTCCTGAAAAACCAATTTGTGGGTGCCGGGAGGTGGCCGATTTCTCGTTCCTCCTTTTTGTCGGCTAACAGGTCCGTGAGACCTGCCCACGTCAAGATGGCGGTTCGGAGGAGTTACGCGTTACGCGAGTGGATGCGAGTGGAGGAAGTGAATGGGTTCGACGGTAGAGCGGCGGATGATGACATTCGAATAAAGGACATTACAACGGATAAAACAATAACAAAGATTTATTAAAGCTAACTTGACAATTACAGATACGGCGAGCGTCGGTCGCCTGAGTTCGTATTCGCGGAGGGAGAGTTTACAAAACTTCGGGTCATACCTCGGGATCCGGGTCGATCTTCACAGCCGATACGATTTCGTGGATTTCCGGCGGTTCCCCTCGACTTTTTGGCCGCACGCGCACAGGCTAAGAGATAAACGTAACCGACCCCCCTTTTCTCCGTCGTCGCCCTTTTATTCTCTCGGTCACGAGTTCCAGGTTCGCCAACCCGCGTTTTTCGACTCTTGTTCCTCCTGATTCATTTTTTCTATCTTTTGACTCATATCCCTTTTCCTTCTACTCGCGCGGAAAGGGATGTATCATTACCGGCTAAATTCCGGTGGGTTCGAATTTTCACATTATGAAATAGACTCTCCAGCCGATTTTCGCGCCCTCACTCACCCGTCATACACACATGCACAAGCAGTAGTCAAATACACTTCTAACAAACGCTCCATCATATATACTGATGGCTCCAAATCAAAAAATGGTTTGGGTGCTGGTTTCTGTCACATCAAGGATGATAAAGTACTTCAATGTTCAACATTTAAGCTAGAAAATCACTGCACAATAACACAGGCAGAAATATTAGCCATCAATCATGCACTAAGATACATTGTAAAATATAAATATAACGACACACTCATATGTACAGACTCAAACGTATCAATTAAAATTTTGAGCACACCTAAAATTAGCAGTAAACTATACTACAACACTTACCTACTCTTCAAAGCAAGTTACACCAAACACAACACGCAAATCTCTTGGATAAAAAGCCATTCATGTTGTGGCTGCAATGAGCTTGCCGACTTACTTGCCACAACCGCTTATCTAAATGATACAATTAAATACAGTGACGTACCTGTGGTATTCGCTCGTTTACATCTCCAGCATTGGTCAATCAGGACATGGCAAACTCGTTGGCATGAAGATAATAAAGGACAGATTACACACAAGTTCTTCCCGAAATTAGAAACTAGACACAACTGCAAAATTATAACCCACGATTTTCGGCTAACACAAATACTTACAGAACATGGCAAATTTAATAATTATCTAACTAGATTCAAAATTATAAATCAACCGAACTGTAACTGTGGAGAAAATGTACCCGACACTGTAGAACACATAATTTATAATTGTGCTCCTTTCGATCCTTGGCGGAGGCAACTCATTACACACTTCACAAATAAATTAATTACCTGGCCCGTAGCACTAAGTGAACTCATACAGAACGAAGACTATCTTAAAATCTTCAAACGTTGCATCATAGAAAGCTTCAACAAATATGGACAAACTAGACGAGTAACGTTTTCCTATCCTTACTGTACTTTGTATACTTTACTGTACTCTGTTGATCTGCACCTACCCACTACTGACTACTGTTTTCATCTATTTATAATTTGTTATGTTTTATATTTGTTTGTGTTACTTGTATGTAAAGATAAATTTATATTTTAAAAAAAAGTAATAATAATGGTAATAATGATAACGATAATAATAATGATAATAACTCTCCCGTGGTCACCACCTGGTCGTGGTGGGAGAGCCCAGTAATTTTACTGATCCATAGGGCAATGCAGGCTGGAGCATAAGCTCCTGGTAGGGACACCCATGCCAGTAAGGTCTATGGGGAGAAATGAAGCTAAGAGTGACCACACCCACATTCTGTGGAGATATTTATTATGGTAATAACTAGATCAAAGTGTGATACCGGCTCGGACGTCGCCCGGGTTAACAAGGTCCGCGTTCGTGGGTTAGGCAGAGGCTCACGTTCGAAAAATAGGCCACAGTCTCCCTTGGTTACCGGTGGCGAAAGCAGCACCGGCCCAAGCATGGCTACTGCAATGCCCTCAACAGATGTGAGGAACAAACCCAACCTTGGTGTTTCTGTGGCAATGCATCCACAGACCACAAAGGCTGGAAAACCACGCCAACGGATGAAATGGACAGTAGAAATGAACGAGTTTATCATCCGTACTTACTACACCATCACAAAACTCGAAACAAACATGACAGCATACAGACAACAACTACATCATAGATTCACACAACAGTATCCTCACCTCACTGTCACCGAACAAAGGGTTGTTGATCAAAAAAGAACAATTATACACAACAACCTTATTCCACAAACAACACTTGAACTTATCAAACAACAGGTTGCTGATCCAAATACATCTTTGGTCCAGTGCTGTCACGCATAATGCTAATGCAGGCTGGATCGAGGAGGAGAACAGAAACTTGCACAACATACCAACTATGCCCTGTGTTGAAATAAGCATACATGATTTCCAATACACTGTTAACAGAACACACAACTGGAAGACACCTGGTGTAGACAACATTCACAATTTCTGGTACAAAAAGTTTACATCACTGCACCAGGAACTAGCTAAACATCTAACACACATCATCATCAATCCACAAGACATGCCAAATTTTCTTACTCAGGGCATCACCTACATGAAACCTAAAAACAACAATACCACAGACTCTACACAATACAGACCAATTACATGTCTTCCAACACTCTACAAATTATTGACATCCTGTATTGCAAACAAAATATACAAACATGTTGAAGAACACGACATTCTAACAGAACAACAAAAAGGTTGTCGTAGAAACCACAGGGGATGCAAAGAACAGTTACTCGTAGATTCAGTCATTCTACGGCAAGCACACAGACAACACAGAAACATACACATGGCATATATAGACTACAGAAAAGCATTCGACAGTGTTCCACACAGTTGGCTGCTACATATTCTACACATGTACAAAATACATCCATCACTCATTGCATTCTTTCAAAACACTATGCAGCACTGGAGAACAACACTACATCTCAGGGCCCATAACACTTCCATACAAACAAACCAAATTTTTATTAGGCGAGGAATTTTTCAAGGAGATTCCTTCAGTCCTCTCTGGTTCTGCTTAGCCCTGAACCCATTATCCAACATGTTAAACAACACGCAATATGGTTACAATATCAGACACGAAAAAACAACACAGTTTACACTGTCACATCTCATGTACATGGATGACATAAAACTTTATGCATCCACACAAAAACAACTTCATCAACTCCTACAAATCACACATTCATACACCAAGGACATACAAATGGAATTTGGCCTAGATAAATGCAAAACAGTTCACATAGAAAAAGGAATCCTGAAGAAAGAAGATTTTGCACTTGGAAATGGAGACATTATTGAATCCATGGAAGAGGGCGAGTTCTACAAGTATTTAGGATTCCAACAGGCCAAACTAACAGAACATACACAAATAAAGCAAAGATTAATTAAAGAATACCAAAGTAGGTTAAATGCTATTCTCAGAACACAATTAAATGCAAAACACACAGTTAAAGCAATAAACACATATGTCATCCCAGTACTCACATATTCTTTTGGAGTTATACATTGGACTCACACTGATCTTGAGCAACTCCAAAGGAAAACAAGAACAACACTTACTAAGCATAAACAACATCATCCTAAATCCGCCACAGAAAGATTAACCCTTCCACGTAAAGATGGCGGACGTGGCCTGATTGACATAGTTAACCTTCACTACAAACAAATACAGTCACTGCGAGAGTTTTTCTACAAAAAACAAGAAACATCACAATTACATAAAGCAGTAACTCTAGCAGACTCGAATAACACACCATTAAACTTACACTCACATCATATGGACACAACACAACATATAAAAAGCATAGACACCATTAAGCAATCGTGGGCTCGAAAGGCACTCCATGGCAGGCATCCTTATGATCTGGCCCAGGATTTTGTTGACAAAACTGCGTCAAACAGCTGGTTAGCTCGGGGATGCCTCTTTGGGGAGACGGAAGGATTCATGATTGCCATACAGGATCAGATCATAAATACTAAAAACTACAGAAAACACATACTCAAAGATGCAACACTCACAAATGACACATGCAGAAAATGTCACGTCATGCCAGAAACTATACAACACATCACCTCTGGTTGCAAGCTCTTGGCACAGACAGATTATTTACACAGACATAACCAAGTAGCAAATATAATACACCAAGAGCTTGCAAAGAAACACAAATTAGCAGACATCCACGAACCATACTACAAATACATTCCACAGACAGTATTGGAAAACAACATGCACAAAATGTACTACGACAGAGCCATAATCACAGATAAAACAATTTACCACAACAGACCAGACATCACACTCATTGACAAACACAATAAAATCACATACATTATAGACATATCCATTCCAAACACTCACAATATACAAAACGCATGCACTGAAAAAATTAGCAAGTACACAGAACTCGCCCAGGAAATAAGGCATCTGTGGAGGATGGATAAGGTGCTTATTGTACCTGTTGTTCTCTCCTCTACAGGTGTCATACCACACACACTACACAAAAGCCTGGGCACATTAGAATTGAATAGAAACACATACATCACACTACAGAAGGCCACTATATTGAATACATGTCATATTGTGAGAAAATTCCTGAATACAGACACACACACTGATACACTTCTTTAATTTCTGTTTTGGTTACTATGCCTTGACTTTGGTTCCGGTATGTAAAGATAAATTTATATTTTAAAAAAAAGTAATAATAATGGTAATAATGATAACGATAATAATAATGATAATAAGATATAAAGAAAATAAATAAATAAAATAATAATAATGTAATAAATAAATACAATAAAAAAAGGAAAAAAAACCAATTATACTGTTTTGTGTTTCTTGTCTTTATATGTACAGTATATTACGTTTGGGTGTTGGTGTCTACAACTATATCTTACTTGATTCTTAGTTTAGTATTTATTCTATTATATAAGTTTAGATTTAGCCATCTATTTTTATTTTGATTAGTATAAAAAGCTATATGTACAATTCATGGAATGCTTAGAGGCTTGGTGATACTTCTACATCTCTATCTCTTCTCGGTATATTACATGCTGTTGTACCGAATGGGCAGCTTCCCTATGCATTGGTGAGTCATTCTTGAAACCAAATATACACTCTTGTAACTCTCTTAGTGCTCTTTGAGCAGAAAGAGTGTGTCTCCTTAACTGCCAACTTTTACAAAAAGTAAAAATAAAAAACGAATGATTAAAAAAATATTCTAATAATTAATACAAAATATTAAATACGTAATCTAATTTGAAATCTATTTTAACATTATTATAAATTTAAACAATGTAATATGAATTTAACGCATTTAACAAAATAAAATTATTAGCATGCAACCTTCTTGTTGTGTACTTTTAAAATTTTCATTAATACGTCATTTTTTCTATTTTGTCATAAAGATTAAGGCCGATTGTAATGTTTTTAGTAATACAGGCGTTGTCTAGTAGATGACGTAAGACTTTTAATGTAACTTTTTCTATTAGAATCTCGGTTAATACTTCTACTAACGCACGGTTCAGAATTTTAAAACTCGAATGCGATAAATTTCTACGAATTTGCGACAACTTTTATAATTAGCAAGTAGCAAAGTATCGCGAACTTTACACGAAAATTATCGTTTCTCTCATCAACCTAATGCTAAAGCTATTTGTTGTCGCTGAAACAACTGCTTTCTCTCAACTAGAGTTTTATTTAATTTTTAATAAATCTTTCAGGTATGCCAAATTCTTCTGGATTATCCAAACATTGAATATTTTCATCTAAGCACCAAATGATTTGAACCTTTTTCAAGGTTGTCTTCTTTCATATTCTTTTCACCTCTCACAAGTTTGACAGATTTTTCTCGCCTTTATCACACCACATAAATAATTTCGAAACCGCAAATGTAAGCTTTGATCTCTTACAAATATTTTTACCTTTGTCTTCTTCTTCCTTTCCTGCCAAGTATATTCGTTCGACGATAGTTTTTACAAAATTATTGGCATAATAATATGACCTAAAAATGTAATTATCGTTTTCTTTATTTCCCTATAAACTTTCTTTTGTACAGTCCAGCTTCTATTGTATATTCCTCTTCATTCCCACATTTCAGCTGCGTCCAGATGGGTCTTGTCTGCTTACCTAGTGTTCAGCATTCACTTCGATGAAGTAAAATGCTTATGAGAAATGTCTTAATGAATGATTTCTTTCTTTCTGTACTTAGGTGTTTAGGCATTAGCAGATTTTTTCTTATCTCCTTTATACTTCTACCGCTAAATAAGTAAAATTTCTGCTTGTTACACCTCGTTCTTATCTACCCTGATGTTTGCTTCTGTTTTTCCGGTTTTCTTTTCTATTGCCTTTGTTGTTGTTTTCTTAACATTCATCTTAAACTGCATTAATGTATGTTTTCGTGCAGCATCCTAAATATTTCATCAATTTCTCTTTTTTAGTTATTCATTTTCACTTTTATTATTATACCTTTGACTTCTCTTTGACTATTCAGCCGCTGTATTATATTTAATATGTATATTAAACCTGTAACGAGAAAGTGTGCCAGAGTTTTCGTACACCCTTCTTCATCTTTGCTTCTCTCTCCATCTATTGATATTTATATATGTAGATAATTATTAGATATATATGTAGATATCATATATGATATTTGTATATTTATATATGTATACGACACTGCATTAACCATATCTAAGTCAGGATGATACCAGTTTAACATATCCACGTCAGTGAATCACTGGGATACCAGTTTAACAACTAATAACCGTTTGTTTGAATTAAAAATAAAGGGTTTACATGATATATACATCGTACTATATCGAAATAATTGACCTATATACCGTAGATGGTAGCGAGAAAAAGAGTTTACAGGATATTGCCCGTAGACGAATATACATGAAGTTCTGTTTTCCCGCTGACAGAAGTGGTAACCTCCGTGTCGTGAGTGTAGTGGTAAAATCTAGAATAGTCCTGGCTTTTGACATAAAAGTTAGTCCTATTAAAAGGCAATTTAGTATTCTGTTTTTGCGACGACGTTAATCCAATTACGAGACTCAGCGCAAACATGATGGATTAACGGCGATGATTTCCGTTATAGAACTGAGTGACGACTGTATTTATCGCAGAACGAACGGCGACTGCCTCAACGAGCCATTAATTGTTACATTAAAATTAGTCGCATACGGTCGAAAGGCCAAACGTCGCGAAAAGTGGCGCTTTCGATGTCAAAAACATGAAATACGAGATGTTCTCAGTTATGAAACTTTCATTATCAATTAAAGAAACGATAAAATTGTGTTATTTTCTATTAAAATCCGGGTTCCCACAAAACATTGATATTACAGATATATTTCTCGATTTATTTAATAATTTCATGATATAAAAAGACTTGTTATGCAGCTTGAACAATAAAAACTATTTATAAATCAATGTAATTAATCAAATTCAACATTAATTTGAATAAATGTCGTAAATCTAAATGATGGTAATGTTCCAAGTCGTCCATTTCTTCAATTTTAATCAAACAGATCAAAACGAGAACTGATATGTGATGCTGTGGATAGGCCCGAACTTTCTCTAAAATTCACGTTAAAATTATGTTTTTAAATAAAACAAATATATAAGCTAGCGATAATTTTTGCATGAAAACGCGACGCGAAATTTAAACAATAGAAGAATGTAAGTCATAAGATCGACCTTCTCCGGTTGGTGATCGAATTAAACATCGATTTTGCCCTGTTCCTCGATCTGATTTGAGATCGCGTTGCACATAGTAACGTGTAAACAACCACTTGAGAAGCGAGAACGAGGAAAAGCTACCAATTGGAATGGCGATCAAGGACGAGAAATTAATACAAATCCGAGAATTCAAAAACATGACGACGACTTCTTTCGAATTTCCGAGTGTTGGACTAATTGTTGTGTGTTTGACTCTTGCCCGTTTCTGTCTGCCTTCCACGAATCGACAGGATTTCCTTACCGGAAGTCGAGCGCATTGTCCTGGAGTCGTCGACACGTCGAAAGAACTGAAATTCACGAACCGGAACACTTTTTCATTTGGAAATATCTTGGAAAAAAGAGGAAGACCCTGAGACTGCTGTCGATTTAGAACTTCCAAGATGGCGAAAATCTTGTAAGCCCCTTTCATGTCAAATAAACAGTTTCTTGTAACTGTAGAGTCTGATCGGTGACCATCGCACTAACAAACGACCGTTCGCTACCTTTTGACCCTCTGGACATTTCCATTTCCGTTACCGACATTACAAATATTTACTTTCTGCAGACGTTTAAATTCAAAATAGTGTTGAAATATAAGGATTAAAAGTCTGAAATTTTCGAGCGATTTTCTCTTTCATGCAGCTTCTTATAATAGAGAAATAACAATTTGAAATAAGTGAGATTTTTAGATAAATATGAAGTGTTAATTCTCAGATAATTATGACACCTCCATAAATAACGCGTCACGAATTAGTCTACATCAAAATATTAAATCGCTTCTACAGATATTCAAATTGTATACAATTTTTATTTTTCGGATGTTATACAGTATACTTGTATATATTGAAGGAAAAATATGGCAATCGGTCAAAATATGACCCCCTCATATTTTACGTGTTTGAACTCAGTGAACCGTGAAACACCTACAAATGCAAAAAAACAAAAAAATTGCAGGGTATTTTCTGTTGTATAAATGTCAGTGTGTGTGGAAAGCACGATTTTATTTACCTTTTTTAAATCTTACTAATTTTTCCTTCGAGTACTACACACAGCTATCTGCAACTTCTGTTATACAATATTATCTGAAAATGTCTTGCAAGTTTATTTGCTGTAGTCTCAAATATTCATAAAAACAAATTTTACCGAGACAAAGAGCAGTGCACTTTTCCGGGAATGAAGATTGACAAGGAGAAAAGGTTCACCTACCCATCGATTTTGATACACTTGACAAATCGAAAAAAAGAATAAATACTACAACTGAATTGAGCATAATGTGTCCAATGGTGTTTCCTTATTTCCTGGATTTCCATTTACTGTACAACTTTGTACATTTGTTGCTTCAGTTAGAAACTTATTAAATTATGCCGTTACCATCGACTTTACCTTGCGTGTATTTTACTCGTAAACGTCATATAACCGAAATTTTATTCATGCCTGTTGGACAAAACCATGCCAAATAACTAGTTACAGTTGTGTATATATTACTTCATCTATTACTTACCTCTTTTATGATCGTCCGGCTTTTGTGAGAAGCCCTCTGGTGTTTTTTGTGGCATTTTTTTCTGAAATTTTTCAAAAAATTTCAAAAAATTTAAGTTCTCCAATCTTTTCGAACTGCAAAAAATGCAATAAATAACGTTTTTATTTCGCGCTTAGTTTACTCAGAAAAAAATTCGAAAAAGTGCCGGCTTCTAACAAGCTTTCATGCGACTATGCGCAGTAGCAAAAAATCGGGAAAAAAACGAGTTTGCGATAATCGCTATGGTCGATCGCGACTATCGCGAACATCGTTTTCGCTATCAATTCTTTTCTCTCAAGAATTTTACTTTTTTCAAGAAAAAGATCTATTTTACTTTGATTTTGAAACGAGATATCGCAATTTATTATTAAACTCAGCGATGTCTCATCATACTTTGCGAGAAATCGCGTTTGTCCGCGCGAGAAATAACAGCGACAAAAATTCTCAAAAGTAATATCTTTAATACAAATTGCGCTAATTTTACAAATTTTTTTTCTTAAGTAAGAATTTCATTTAGGTATTGTTGCAAATGCATTTTTTTGATGAAATTTCGAGAATATTTTTGTTATAAATAGATGAATTTACGTATTCGATATCATGTCGTAAATTGCCAAATTTTCGATGGTCCACGCATTATTTCTTTTATTGCTTCATTTCATGCACATAAAACATTTATATCTATACTATCAACAAATAATTTTGATGGATTGAATAATATTTTGAGCGATGTCAACTTTTATATTAGGTGATCGAATTAAGCCTAACACCCGACTATACCATATTAAAAATTAAAACTAAAATTCATGTGTAAAAATTTAAAGAAAATATCTGTTAAATTTTAAATACAACATTGATATGAGTAAAACAAAATAAAAGCTTTGTTAATTGGTCGATTTACAAGTCAGAAAGAAGCATTTTAAAATAGGGTCATAAAACAATCAACGCTTATTGACTTTTGCAGTAGGGGGTAAAGCGGGGAATGTTGACAAATTTTTTTGCAGTAGTACGAAATTTTTACTGACTTCACTTGAAAGTGTTATTACAATTATGAAATCAGATATCAACATCTTTTTGTTTACAAGAATTCAAAGTAATTGTTTATTTAAGCTGAAAGATCCTAGCTAACATATGACAATGTCGAGCCAACCTTCAGCCGGTTCGTAAATGTCTAAGTAAGGTAGTCAAGATACAACACTAATATTATTAATTTTTAACATAAGAAAATTTATTGTATATATTAATATGTGCATCATATATGTTAAATCTGTAAACTATTAATTACTTCTAAAAAATGAAACGATTGTTATTAACAAAACTTTGGTAACAAATAAATAAGTTAAAAAAATGACTGGTATTTGAGAATTGAGAACTGGATAAGGCAATTACATTCTTCTTGTTAGTTTACATTCCTAATACATTTATTAAACAAAGTTAGTCACCTATTTGAAAATAAGGCTTATATTTTATTAATCTTGCATAAACATTTGTATTCAAATTTTCAAATGTATTGAAATTACAAATTTAAAAAAAAATTTAGTGACTAAATACCTGAGGTATGAAAACATAAACCTTATTTTGCACCTTCAACTTTTATTAAAAAACAAATGTCTTATTTTCTATACCAGTTTAAAGCATTTTCCTTGCTGTAGCCATAAAAAACGCACGGAACAAAGAATTATGATAGATTTACTTAATATATTTAAATTTATAAGAGTAAGTTAACACTGTTTTCGTATACAATTGAAAGATAAATGTAATATTTCTTAATATGTCCACAAGTTTCCAGAATGTCTATTTTGAATTTTTCGCCACGCCAGAGCGTATGTCGTGGCAGCCATTAAGATACTGCTCGTTGACAGTGCCTGCAACTTTTAGTTTTTAATTGGCAACATGCCTTATAAACTCAGATTCACGTAGATATTGTGCAGTTCTTGGCTACCGTCACAGACAGAAAATTCTACATAGGTGGTTTGAAGTTGTATCTATGTGCACGAAAACAAGATGCATCAACATTGTCCGTGTATTCAGTCGTTCTACTTACATTTATTTACACCTGATGAAAATTTAATAAAAAAATGGGTAACCAGCTTTGCATGTACTGTACAGTACATTCAGCTAGTGAAATAACTTTGCCATCATTAGACACACAAGTCCACACAGAATTATTACTTGCAGATAGAAACTCTATCTGCAAGTGCCGGTTATACACTTGTCTTAAGAAAACAGTTAGTTATTAAACAAGTTTTATTTTTTATAAACGCGGAATTTTATAAACGAGAAAATTACGTGAAGAACCCTTATTTGAATAATTTATGTCTATGTTGGTGTATTACACAATAGAAAAATAAAAAATAGACAATAAACAACCTAGATATACAATAAAGATCCTATAAGAAATTTTATACATTTTAAATACTATTGTTGGGCGTAGTATAGATTTTTAAAAGACGTTTTATAAAAATTGCTAAAGATTATTATTGCAAACATGCTGAAGAAAGCCTTCAGGTTTGAAACACAAATCAGTGTGTACAAGTGAAAATAAAGATATTTTGTTTTTATCTTTCTGAATACATTCTCTTCTATTTGCTGAACGAAAAATACACCAGTGTAATAAATCCTATTGATAAACAAAGTCCAAAGTAGATGTGAGAATTCGAATCTACCAGCAAAATATAAATTTAAATTAGTCTTTATTTCGACATCAATAACCAAATTCCAAACCAAAAGCGGACCCGTCTTAGGGGAATGACTGTATTTCCCCTCCCCTCGAAACTCGAAACTGAGTCACAACGGAACTAAAGACAAAATTCGCTTATTGGCGAGAAAATTAACGAGGGGACGAAATAAAAAGGAGGGGAGCTAGGACAAAGGGGTCGTCGTTCGTAGCTCCCGCCTCTAGTCGGACTCGAAGCCTCTACGCCTAAATTCTACGCTCGAAGTCTCTACGCCACTATGATTGGATTCTGTATTGACTCAGTCCTCCCACTCCAATACTTGTTGAGGTATGACGACCACTTATTTGTAAACTCTCACTCGCACTCGGGTTCGAACTTTCCTACGTTAGTACGTAATATCGCTGTCAATGTTATCCGATGTAACTGTTCTTTATTGTCTCGTAATAAATTCTGTTTGTTATTTTAACTGGTGTCATTTATTCGAATCTCGCCTCTGTATTATCAACGAGCCCCCTCTCCTCCTCCACTCGACCTGACAAGCAATTAGTTCAGGACTGGACAGCCATCCTTGACAGTGGGCAAGTCTTACCGACCTGTTAACCGCAAAAAAAGAGGTCTGACGCCGTCCGACCTCCCGGTGAACCCACATAGACAAAGTTATAATCAAAAATCTGCAGAGAATTGTTATCGCTAAACAAGCCTCACAATTATAATCTCTTGTTTTATGAACTTTAAACGTGAAAAATAATAATAGTAACAGAAGTGCCTATCTAGTCAGCTATCGCTACTCACAAGGGAACTGTCGGAGTGTCATCTAATAGATTTTAATAAAATTTAGTTAATAATTACGTTAAAAGTATACAAACTCTATGACAAATTTCTAGAATTCACTAAAAGTGTTAATCAGAGTTATTAGCAATCAAATGTCGTACTATTTTATAGTACTTAAACACAAATATGCAAATTTTTAGAAGTGAAAGGGTCGCGGAGGAAGACGGCGATATTACATTTAGAATAAATTCTGGAATTTTCGAAAATGGGAGAAGAATTAATAAAATTTAGTTTAATTACGTTAAAAATATACAAACTCTATATTAAATTTGTAATGTTTACTAAAAGTGTTAATCAGGATTAATAGCAATCAAATGTCGTACTATTTTATAGTAGTTTAACACAAATATGAACATTTTTAGTAGTGAAAGGGTCGCGGAGGAAGATACAGTAATACCTCGATTTTTGTTGACTTTGGTTTTCGTCATTTTGTGCAAAAAATTTGCCTCGGATTTCGTCGGAGTGCCACATGATCTCGTTGCTAATTTTGCGAAAACAAAGAGCGACCTACGCATTTTTCTGCTCACAAGTCATCGTGGCGGTGTTTTTTGCTGTATGAGCATTACTCCGCGCGTCTAGCCAAACAATTCCATTGCTTCCATTCTTTTTAGTTCCATCGTGGGAAGTTTCCAGAGCCAGTAGCCCTTCGAAGAAGGCCAGGAACACGATCGAGTTGAAGGAAATCATTAAAAAATACGTGACCGGCATTAAAATTGCTGAAATCGGTCGCATGTACTGTACGGGAAGTCGGCATCCACGATAAGTTTCGTTGTGGCGAAAAAGGAGGCTAATGTAGCGAAAGGCGTAAATGTGCTAATGAAACAGAGACCGCAAAGAATTGAAGAGGCCGAACAGTTATTATTAATTTCGATGAATCAGAAACAGTTAGATGGCGATTCTGTTTCGGAGACCATTGTATTAGTTTTTTATACTCATTTTATATTAATTTCTTAATTTTTTTAGTATTAAACACTACGAAAACAGAGGTATCACTGTATTACATTTACAGAGTGGAAGAAGGAATGACTCAAATAGGAAACTCAATAACGAAACGCAAATAAATATTATAAAAGATTAGATATATATACTAGTTTAACAATGAAATTTAATATAAAAGTATTGATAGAATAAATATAAAGAAAACAATCGAAACGTAATAAATAAATACATTTTAATAGATATATTTAAAAGTTATTATATTCACAAATTACTAGAAGGGCAACTATTTACATGATATTTTTCAACAAAGCAAAATAAACAAAGAATCTGTTGGCATCGTGCACATTTAACAAATCGAAGATTTTCGCAATTACTCTCGACACAATTTAAACTGTCAGTGTTTAAAAAAGAAAAGAACAAACTTGTTTTACATTTAAGAATTGACACCTTTCATTTATGAGTCCAGAAGCAACCATGCATGTTTACATCAAATTATTACTTTTGTTCTCATCATATTGTAGCGTAACGTTTAAATTCGTGTGCCAATTCCTGACAAATCAATTCGAAGTACAGAAATAGAAAATTCTGTGATAATGAAAACGTAAAATAAAAGACAAACGTGACTAAAAAATAAAGAATGTAAAAAAGTTGATTGCTTAATTCACTAAACAAAAAAACTATATTAAAATAAGAAATACGTTTTTTTTTATAGAGAATGATACCGAGTACGTTAAAAACATTGGTTAATGTTACCTTAAGATCCAAAATGGCGGCCAGGGAAATTTTTCCTTACTTCAAAGACTGCGATGGGGAAAACACGATAGGGAATTTTTCCTCGTTCGGTTTCTACCTTGCGTTCGACGTTGCCGAGTATCCTGTAACCTCGAAACGGAGACGGTAGTGTGTAAATTTGCGACGGTAGAGGGCGCCTTTTCGTGACGTCGTGCAAGAGTAAAATCGTCGTGACGTCGTGAGTTGCAACGACGAATTTTGGTCGAGATGCACTCTCCGTGATTTCTACAAGTTGATGGAAGACGACTTTTCGGAGCTAGGTTTGCCTCCCCGTATCGATAACGCATCGAATTTTGCTGTAAAATTAGGCATACAGCCGACCGAGTCCGTTTGCATTCATTGCAATGAAGATAAGAATTGCTTCATATGTCAGGTGAACGACAGATCAGAAAACACTGTGAATTGGATTGTTTATAAATACGTGAATTCCGGCAGTACGATAATAACGGACGAATGGAAAGGATATATGTATATTGACGACATAGAAAGAGTAGTGGTCGAACATAGAACTGTCAACGATTCGAAAAATTTCGTCGACCCCCAAACAGGAGATCATACTCAGAATATCGAACAATCGAAAAGTGAGTAAAAAACTCCTCTTTTTGTTGTTTTTTATTGTTTATTTCGGTGAAAAAATCCGCGGAGTCTGCAGAGAAATTTAAGATGGCGGCCGGAACCGCGGCCATCTTGAATGGAGGAAAAAATTTTTTTCCCATCGCAGTCTCCGAAGTAGGGAAAAATTTCCCTGGCCGCCATTTTGGATCCTAAGGTAACATTAACCAAAACATTAATGAAAATAAAGTCGACCCATAACAATGCAATTCAAATGATCAATTTTTTCTTGTTTACACCGCTACTGCAAGAAATTTTGAAAATCTTCGGAATCACTGTACGAAGTTTGACTCTATCAAGATGGAAGCGGAGACATATAGAGATTATTTGAGTAAAGTAAAAAAACGTTAAAAGAAAAACGTTAAAAAATGTCTCCTTATTAGCAAAACCTTTAACCATTCTTAAAACGTGTAAACATGATAGTAACATAGCAAGGAATAACAACACGATCCCGTGCACATGAAATCCTTTTCCTTCCATTTTCAGTCCAAAAAGTCGCATGCTGTATAACATGAATTTCCAATTCTTGAAACAATCCATGTTTATGTATTAATTTTTTGCAAATATAATGAAGATTAGCATCAGTAGATGAAGCCGAAATGCAAAGTTGTACTTGTAATAAGTTAAGTAAAATGACTGAGCTCTACTAACCTAGAAAAATGACGAGTTCTGTATTAACTGCAATACACAGAAGGTTGATCAAATTTACCAAAAACTCGTTTGTAGTATCGATTTTCGTTTGTGAGGCATTATTTACCATAACAAGTTATTATAGTAGGAATTTTTATATATATTTTTATTAATTTCTTAATCTTTTTACTATCGAGTTTCGTCAATATCTGTATCGAAAATAATTAAAAATTCTTTTGTATATTTCGTGGAAACCAAAAAAAAAAAAAAAAAATGGTGACAGTACCGTACTGGAAAACAAAATAAGATACATCACACGCTCACGATCAAAAAAGGAACAAAAATATGTGAAGCCTAGAATGTCTACAATAATAAATACCAGGTATTTAAATTGACGTAGGTATCCATCTATGAAGAATACATATTTTTAACTATATGAAAATATGTATTTACCTATATATAAAATTTTTATTATCATCGATACATTACCTACTTTAAACTTCGATAGTTGGGTAATTGAACTGATTTAATTTGTTTTAAATAATAATTATTTTACAGGTAATAAAAAACGTTGCGACAGAAGTTTTCAACGTAAAAACGTGTACATGGGACGTTTAGCGCCGCCTTCCTATATGTTTAAATGTTTGACAATGACGTTTGAAACGTCGAGCACAATTCCGCTGACATTCTAAACGCCGTTGTCAAACTTCTAGGCTTATAGGAATGCGGCGCTGAACGTCCGACGTAAACATTTTCACGTTGAAAACGTCGGCTGCAACAACTCTATTGATAGGATTAACATTACGACGCCGTGTTAATGACAACATTTTCCTTATATTTGGTTCAAAAAGCCGCATACTGCATAACAGGGGTTTTTAATTCTCGAAACAATCCATGTTCATGTATAAATTCTTTGAAAATGTAATAAAGATTAGCATCAGAAGACGAAGACTAAACGCAAAGATGTACTGTACTTGTAATAACTGAAGAATCGCCTGTTCTGTATTAATTACAATGCACCAAAGATCGATAAAATCCGTCAAAAATACGTTTGTTATATCGATTTTCTGAGATAATTATTTACCATAGCAACTTATTATAGTAGAAATTTTAATATATTTTATAAATTCCTTAATGTGTTTACTACCGAGTTTCGTGAATATCTGTGTCGAGAAAAATTAAAAATCGTTTTGTAAATTTCGTGGAAACTGAAGAGAAAGTAATGACAGTACCATACTGAAACATAAAATAAAATACAGCAAACTCTCGCGGGTAAAAAAAGAAACGAAAATACGAAAAACCTATTTATTGTTGTAGACGATTGTCTTCAACAATAAATATATAAATTAATTTAATCAGCAAAATGCACTCATCTTGGCGCAAGTGATTGAAAAAAAAAAAAAAAAAAAAATTGTAAGATACTCGTTTCTATCATGTGATAGCCTTGTCATCTTAATTTTGTATTTTCCATTTTACACAAAATACGACAGATGCGCTCTTTTGAAATAGAAAATGGAAGCTCGTGAAAGCCGCTCTGCGATATTAAATAAATTCTGCTCATTGAATAATAAATAAATAAATAAAAAGTTTCATTACAACTTCACAGCACGATTGTCATACTATGATAATGCAGTGTAAAAATACAGCAACAAGTTACGTAACGTTTTCTGTTGTTATAAAATTTTATTTAAAAAACAACTTTTATAGGATACTTTTACTATAGTATACTTTTATAGTATACGATAAATAACAATACAATGATACCACAATACAATTTTATGATGTTTTGTAATCTGTTATAAAGGATTGTTAGATTTTTTAATTATTATAATGCAACAAAAAACTCAATTTCTAGGATAGTGTTGAATTTCATAAAAAACTGTAAATGCTAATAAACAATAACGTCTTAATTAAATCTGGCTCCTGTTAATGTAAGATTTATGAAACGCCTCTATCTTCCTATTGTTTCAACCATTATTGTTAAAATAGAATTAGTGTTACATATATAAGTTGTTGACTTTGAAGTGGGGCAATTACATTTTATACTATTGCCAGATATTTAATGGTTTGGATTTGAATGGGTTTGAAAATATTGGTAAGAAGTAATAGACTTGTTTTATATGTTTTGTGGTCTTATTTCATGTAAATTTAATACGTAATAATGGTTATCCATGTCAGGTGAAAATAATCATGGTTTTAGTATGCGCCAATGGACTTTCCTTACTTTCGAAAGTAACGATTTGCTGGAAACGTTGATTTTCTTTGCATGAAATATAATTAAATTTTTAAAGTATTCATGATGAATGGGTGATACATATGATAATACATCCATCATATCGTTATATTTTTCTTTACTAACAGGCCTAGCTTTTGCATTTAAACATGATAGTACTACTTTTTCGAAAATACTTGGCTTACCTCGTTATAATGATAAATCAATAGTTTTAAATTGCGAATGACCTCTCAAAAACGTATTATATTTGCGACATTTTTCTATTAATTTGTAATAATCCTGGGGAATTAAAATTTAAAATGTGTTAGATTGGGCACTCTGTGTGATAAACTCTTACATAAGACAACCTTTGTAGTTATATAAACCAAATTCTACAATATAATACAAAATACGAGTTAGAAGTACGAAATAAAGTAATCTTAATGTTTATTTTTATTCTTTTCCCGGGTACACTTGCTAGTTTGTAGTAATTCTGGGGATTATAAAGCAAATTACTTTTTCGGATCGCCGTTTTCACAACTTCAGAATCGCAATCGTTTGGCAACAGTGAATATCCTAACAATAAAAGTTTGTAGCGAATAAAAACTATATTATTGTCGTTAGACGGGACAATTTTCATACAGATTAAGGCTAACATTCTGTTTCTATTTGGCCAGTGCACATATCACTATAAACTATAATGTGGTTTTGAGTTGTCACATTTTGTAGGTGCATTAAACAGCAAGTAGCTAGTTTTTGTCATCCTCTGAATGCAATTGTTTAATTTCTGGTATACGTATCAACTCCACAGTAATGTACATTGTGGGAACCTTGATTTAAAAAATACATGTTTCGTTTATAATATGCAATAGAAAATGTTCGTTTAGGATGTGAATTGATTAAAAACGTAAATTTTATGTTAATTTTAATAAGAACTTTAACTTAACCCTTTCCATGCGGTTATACGCGTTCAGGCGTATGTCACGTGACTTGCCGTTAATTCGTGATGCGGCATACGCCTTTCGGCGTAATTAATCAAAAAATTCGATTATTTTGCGTTATATTCGATTTTCCAGCGATCTTAGCTTTAATTCGCTATTCTGTAGGTGGATTGACTTTGTTTAAGCCAATAAACGTTTTGTTACCACCCCTGGGCCATAAATATTTTGGTAAATACATCCCATACTATTCTACAGTAAATCTTCGCAGTTAACTACACAGTTGGCTGAAAACAATCAAAGGGAAACTCCTTCTACAGTTTTATTGAGTCTTTTCTGTCTTTGTTGACGTTACTTTAACTAATCACAGACTTATGAAACGAAAAAATTGCCGCGAAAAGCCCCCCTCTAACCTTCGAAGTAAAATGTAAACAATCACTGTAAATTCGCTTTTTAAATCGATTTTTAATTCTAATTAACTAATTTAATGCACTTAGACATTAAATTAGCTAATTCGACAATATTTAAGCGAGTAAATATGTTTTTAAAACTATCTTCACGATAACAATCGACTACTCTTTCAGCTAAGTAATTAGAGACATAGTGTGAATAATGGCAATAACTTCTCCCCGCTCTAGGTAGAAAGCTGCGGTTTGTTTTGTTTAATAGAGGACAGATGTTTCTATCTAACAGATGTACAAAGTTCAGCGATTCTCTGTAAATTAATTTTTTTTTTCTTTTGTTCGTAAGCTTCAAATTTTAATATTATTTTAAACTTCTATTAAACTAAAAATTAAACAGTCGTAAACTGTGATATGTCCTTAATCAAACGCAAAAAACAGATTAAACATAACGCGATTTTAAAGCGAAATATCGCGATTTAAAAATCATCCAAAAACTGCAAAAAATGCGCCGCATGACGAATTCCACTCAATTTTTTGCTGTAGATCGCCCGCATGGAAAGGGTTAATTAAACTTATTATTTTTATTGGTTGTAGTACATATCTGTGTGTGAAAGTTCTTCCTTAGTTAGTTTTATATCTATTTAAGATTATACAAAATAATGATACCTTCTGTATTTTTTCTTTTTAACAAACAAATAAGAAACTGTGTTTGAAAAATATCGGACCGTAAAAAATAACGTCTTCGTAGTGTTCTCATTGTAAAACAGAGGTGATAATAAGTATAAACAAAATAGAAATTATATCTCATTTTCATTGATGTACGTTTCACATTTACAGAGTGGTGTCCAATTATCAGTTCACCCGTAATTTGTCTTACATTCGAGGTACACTTCTGAATATGAATGTCAAATTGAGTTTAGTATGACGTAAATTAAGTTCACAAAAATCAATTAAAAACATGATATAAAAATGCAGTTTTCGTGTAATTAATTCAGTTAATTGTAATGTAATATTTAGAATAATCAATTAAGTTTAAGCTTTTGTTATGCTAATTAAGTATGTTTTGATTATAAATCTAGATATATTACGATGGTTAGAAACAAATTAACAACAATAAAGTTGAAATTGTTGTTTTATAATTCAAAATTAATTTACTTAGTTTATCGAAATTTTTATTTTCGAATTAAAAATTTAAGTGTAAAGATAATTATTTATTTCAAGAATTTTTATGGGCGGTTTCTAACTGAAGTTACGTTCTGTCTTATATTAAGCCTAAAAGAATATTATTTACTACCATTTTGCCTTGCATTTAATTAAAATAACAATGATATTTAACATTATGTTTATAATAAAATGAAAATCATTTCGTAAATTTTATATTTTTATAAAAAATCGAATCACGTATTGTATTGTTTAAGAAATTTAATGATAGAACACGATATTTTTCTGATGAAGAGGTGACATAACAATAATTTTATTATCATTTTTTTGCTTTTTACGCCGAAAATATTTAAATTTATTGTTCTGTAAGATGAGAAAACATTCATGTATTGTCGGACTGAATATAACTTTGTTATAATAATTATATTGTTAGAGTAATTTAATTTATAGTATAAATCTATAATCGTCGTCTAACTTTATTGTATGCCGAAAATACAGGTAATTTCTAATATTATCACTTTAAATTATTTGTCTAACAGATGACATAAAGAACTTTTTACGTCTCTGGCTGTTATATATAACAGAAAAAGTATAGCGATCTGGCAAAAAAATGACCCCCCCCCCGAAATTTTAACATATTTGGACTTACCTTAAAATGTCAAGAAATGCGAAAACAATCAGGATTTTTTTTCTGTATGTATGAATGCTAGTGGGTGTGAGTAAGGAACACGATTTTGTTTTTCCTCTTCGAAGCTTCTCAAAAAGCGTGTGCTTTTTGTCGAAAATTTCAGAAATATTTTAGAGAGAACTCTACTACGGGGATCGATGCTATTAAATTATCGTGGTTAAAGGTCGAAATGGTAAAGAGATAAAGGAGAATCGTGTGTATTTTTCAGTAGGGTCGGATTAAATGACGAATTTTTAACGTTGTTATCATTTACAATTGTTTTTAAAATTTATCCCTACCTTCAAAATTAAGCTTTTTGACATTTTATAGTTATTAAAAACACAAAAGGTTTTAGTAATAAAAGTTGGTTCCACCCACGCAGTTTTAAATGTTGCAGGAAAGTTAAGCAGCTCACTGCTAGATTTTTTGTTATTTGTTTAGTGTAAATTGAGTTGATAGAATGAAGCAAAGCAACACTGGCAATTTTACAAAAGAGAATTATCTACAGAAAACTGCTACATGTATTTGGGTGTTCGGCATATAAAGGTAACTTCGAAATTCATTTGTAAGGAGCCAACCCGCGATCATCTAGCAGTGTTTACTGGTTTTATCGACTAAGCTACTGGTTTTGTAAAAAAATAATTTTAATTATCTAATAATCTTTTTAACAAAATGTTTAATATTACGCTATGTATCGAGTATGGTTACTTTTATACTATTCAAATTTGATATCTAAATGATCAGTACAAGAAAATAAACAAGAACGATCAGATTAAATTTCACTCTCTCAATCAACTTTATTTATTTTCTAATATTAAATTATTATTTTTAAGCATATTTTTAAACATATTTTCGTCCGCATTTGTTAGCACAATACAATAAAAACGGAAAGCATTTTATATTTTACTTTTTAGCAGGAGTAATCTTAGGATTAATACGAGTTTCAGATAACTTCAGAGCAAGTTTGAAAAAGTTCTTCATTATAATATTTACAATGTGCTGAAAATTCATGCAACCCTTCAACTCAATCCCGGTGTCTTTTAAAGTATTTGAAATATTTCCGATAAAGTTAAAAGTGTACAAATTAAATCTTATAAACTCATTTTGACTTAAAACGTGTAGAATGCAACCGAAGAAGCACATAGAATTAGAGATGACGGGACAAATTTCGGGCAGAGCGTCCAACGTGTGGCACGTGTTGCAATCTGACTTAGCTATTGTTCGTCTGATAATATCAATAATTCTATTTAACGGCGAAGGTGAAACAGAGCACTTTTCATTTTTTTCCTGTTTAAAAAACTCCTACATTTATTTTTAAATATTAAAATATATTAAAATATTATAAAATTGCGCATAAAATTCTCATTAAAGATAACTTACAAATCTTTAATTAATACGTTTCTAATTTTAAAAAGTTATAAGTGTATTATTAACATTTGTATAAATACAGTAAAACTTGTCCGAAAACGAAAGCATAATTAAACGTGTGATTCCGGTTTACGCAGGTTTTACTGTATTTAAAAGCCGAAAAATTACTTATATTGGTTTCATACATCAGAAGAATCTTTTTCAGACGGTTTATCTCTCTCATTTTCTCTCAATCCGTCAATTCTCTCAAATAAAAATATTCCTGAAATAAAGTATATTACTTATAAATAATTAGCCTATAAATAAAATATACAGCTTATTAACTGCATATTATTTTTAAAATTCATTTACCTTTAAGTGTTCTTATATATAATCTATAAGCAAATAGCAAACTATGTAATAATTGAGTAAATACTTACCTACGATAGCGAGGACGATGATCTTCATCTTGATGTAGCTTATCTGCAATGAGAAGTGATGCTGCTGCAAATATTGACGATCTTTATAGACAATTTTTCATACAATTTCCAAGTACGTTGATGAAATAGTTACCATATTTGTATAACATAATGATATTGATTTATAGAACAGAGTCTACAGTAGTGTCTTTCAACGATAGATTGTATTTCAATAGGGAAAAAAAGTGAAATTTACTCCGCACGCGGCGCTAGTATCGATGAAGTCGTAAACAGACTAAGCGATATGTTGTCGGTTGTAAAGTACCATTTGTTTTTTCTTTAAACGAAAATCTAATAAATATTTTAAGTTTCAAAAATGCCAAGTACGTGGTGCTGTGTACCACATTGTTCTAATAGTGGTGGTCACAAGTTTCCAAAAAATCCAGCATTGCGGAAGAAATGGATTCACGCCGTTAAAAGAGCAAATTGGAAACCAACTTCATCCAGTCTCGTGTGTAAAAATCACTTCACACCTGATCAGTATAACGAAATTAATATCTTTGGTAAGCAGATTATTTAAAGAATTATAATAACTGTACAATATTTTTTCAAGCTATTAGCAATTAAGAAGCTTCAAACACTTCGCTTGAAAAATACTTGATGTTTACATCAAAAGTCTCTGTTTAGTTTTAATATCTAGGCGTGATAAGCCCTAACAGTAGAGGCTAGATTTGAGCACTTACATAGCATTAATGCTAAGTTAACAAAAGATAAAAAATATATATAGTACCATGGATTTAATTGTTAATTCTTTATGCTAAATGAAAAATAAATAGATTTATTTTACTTTATTAAGAAACATTCCAGCAAAGAGACAACTGAAGGCTGATGCTGTACCAAATGTATTTTTTTGGTCTAAAAAAGAGGCACCTTCGGTTGCGAGCAGACGAGCAAAAAGAGAAAACCGTGAACGCAAAGTTCAAGATAATCATGATGCATGCTATATAATGGATACTGGTACATTAGAAATAGGAGGAGAAGTAATAATAGATGAGGAAAAGGAAAACGCTACTTGTCTTATTGAAAATAATGTAGCAAGCACTATGGTCTGTGTAACTACACAGACCCATACTTTTGAAGTCCCAATGTCAGTTGAAAAATTTGAGTTTGACAACAATGCTATACATTACTATACTGGGTTAGAAACTACAATTCTTTCAATTTTGTACTACAAAGTTTGGGACCAGCAGCATACAGCTTAAAATATTACAAGTTAATACACAATAACTTAATTTGTTTAATAAAGATTAGTAATTTTCCATTATAATTATGCAAATTAGATATAAAAAAGATCATTGCGCAAATTCTCCCGCGAACCATGGATGACTCTTACGTCACCTGGATTGAAGTTTTCCTGAAAAATACTAAAAATTTTATATAATTATTTTACTAATCCAGTCAAATTTAAATAATATAAAATGTCTAGATCTGTTTAATAAAGATTAGTAATGTACTATCACTAATATGCAAATTACATATGACAAAGATCAATGTGGGAAAATTCCCGCCAAGATAAAAATAGCTTTCGGTCACGTGATCACCAAGAAATATGAAGAAATATGTTTAAAATTTAATGTTTGTGTACAAATTAATAAATTTTAACTAATGTCATCGTTTAAAATTTAATGTTTCTGTAAAAATTAGTAAACTGTAACAAATTTCATCAAAGACAACAGAATAATTTTCAGCTTATAAAAACTCTACAATAAATAATTATTTCTTCGAAAGACGTCGATATGCACGAATAAATAATAAATATGTAATAATGCTTTTATCCATTTTAAGTGGATATTGTAAAAATTAAGCTATTTAATTTGTTTGGCTTTTATAATTTAGTTTCCGAATATTTTACTGTGAAATTCCATTCAGTAAACAGAAACAAAGTTCAGCTATTAATTATAAACAAGACAATAGAATAATTTTTACGTAAATTGAGTGTAAATACAGAAAAAAAAACGATTTATATCAAAAATGAGACGAATAAGCTGACATCCCTCGAACAGAGCTCATATACTCATTGTCATTTTCAGTCTGGTCCCACTTCGACTGTTTTATCTTGGTAAAAGGTTAATTTTTTAAAATAAAAGTACTTTGTTCTTAGTGAAGAAAGATAAAAGTATCGAAATATAATATTCACACACACAAAAATATTCATGTATATCCATATTAAAAATGTATATTTTTTTTCATATTTGAAATAATATCACGAGAAAAACATTAGATATATGAAATACGGCCATAAACAATTTCTTTCTGTCAAATTACGGATTAAACAGGTTTATTTAGAAAAATTCAATCGCGAATAACTGACTTTAAATATACGGAGGATACAGTATGTTTGTTATGTGATAGTATCTGCGTTTACAAATTAACAGAATTTGCCGTTTTTTACACATTATTATGCTATAATCTAGGAAACTATGTTTAATACACAAGACATACTACAGAAAGGGTAAGAAAGGAACGTCAGTCATTGTAACTAATGTATTATTGAAAGTTTCATTCATATAGATAATTAATTTTATCAAGATACATTTTTCCAGAAGAAAATTATCGATATTTATCGTAAATATAAGTAAATTTTATTATAATTTAGATAAAAACTCATTTTTTCCCCACGCATGGTTTCTTTCCCCTCCCTCTTACTCCTATACTTGGAACATTCCATTTCATAATTTGATGTAATAATAACGTTTAAAATGATTCTAAATAAAATATTGACACTTAAAGTAGGTTGGTATATATTGTCATGACTCTCAGGTGTATTCATAAAAATGTAATAATCTATACAATAATACTTTCTCACATGCTCCATGTGTTAAACTTTGCAGCTGTAATTGAAGGTAATATATAAAGAAACAAAATGTTTATATTATCAATAGTTATAAAAGATATCTTATTTTCACGTAGAAAAACAAAATAAGACAGAAGAAACAGACAATCACACGATATGTCTATCCAGGACATTCTATAATTCATTTCAAATTTCTAATGTCGACATACATGAATATTTTTGTGTGTGTGAATATTATATTTCGATACTTTTATCTTTCTTCACTAAGAACAAAGTACTTTTATTTTAAAAAATTAACTTTTTACCAAGATAAAACAGTTGAAGTGGGACCAGGCTGAAAATGACAATGAGTATATGAGCTCTGTTCGAGGGATGTCAGCTTATTCGTCTCATCTTTGATATAAATCGTTTTTTTTTCTGTATTTACACTCAATTTACGTAAAAATTATTCTATTGTCTTGTTTATAATTAATAGCTGAACTTTGTTTCTGTTTACTGAATGGAATTTCACAGTAAAATATTCGGAAACTAAATTATAAAAGCCAAACAAATTAAAAAGCTTAATTTTTACAATATCCACTTAAAATGGATAAAAGCATTATTACATATTTATTATTTATTCGTGCATATCGACGTCTTTCGAAGAAATAATCATTTATTGTAAAGTTTTTATAAGCTGAAAATTATTTTGTTGTCTCTGATGAAATTTGTTACAGTTTACTAATTTTTACAGAAACATTGCATTTTAAACGATGACATTAGTTAAAATTTATTAATTTGTACACAAACATTAAACTTTTTGACATATTTCTTCGTATTTCTTGGTGATCACATGACCGAAAGCTATTTTTATTTTGGCGGGAGTTTTCTCCACATTGATCTTTGTCATATGTAATTTGCATATTAGTGATAGTGCATTACTAATCTTTATTAAACAGATCTAGACATTTTATATTATTTAAATTTGACTGGATTAGTAAAATAATTACATAAAATTTTTAGTATTTTTCAGGAAAACTTCAATCCAGGTGACGTAAGAGTCATCCATGGTTCGCGGGAGAATTTGCGCAATGTCTTTTTTATATCTAATTTGCATAATTATAATGGAAAATTACTAATCTTTATTAAACAAATTAAGTTATTGTGTATTAATTAAATTCATCGGTTTTTGTGGAAGAATTCTTTAAAACTTTTAGCGTTTATTTAGAAACTTTTTGTCACCTGATGACATTGGACAAGAGCATTTTCGTTTTGTCTATTGTATATGATCAGTTCGTGAAGTGCGGTTTAATGCTTCTGTGTTTCTCGTTTTTTCGAAGTTCACTGCGATAATTTTTTATTACGTGGATTCATACATTTTGCGTTGATTGCAATGGATATTTAAAGGCGTAAAGTTTACTGTGAATTAGTTCTAAATTCAGAAAGAAAGTTGAAAATAATTTATTTTTTCGACAATTTGCGAGAACTGACCTTTGGATATTACATATGGATATAAATGAAAATATGTATTATTGGGCTACTAATTTATTTGTGTTTATGTGTATTGTTGTACTGTAACTTACTTTGTTTTACTATGTTAGAGAAAGTAGGTCACACATTGGATTTTTGACATGAAACTTCTGCTTTTTCAGAGTGAAGCGGACCCTCTCAGTGAAGTGTGTTTTAAGGAAGTTATGCTTTTATTTCTGATGCATGCCAATGATGAAAATTGTTTTTAAAATTAAATATCGGTCAATGACGATAACATATGTTATAAATGTGAAGATGAATATAAAAATATTTCTACATTTTTTGTTGTTTCTTAAAAATTAATTTATTTAAATTTATTATATGTCAAGTAAGTTTATTTACAAAATGCTAATATTTTAATCCGCTTTAATATTTCGGTATAAATTTGAACAACCAATTTTAAAATTTTAAATAAAAGATATACTTAAATTTTCTTTTATTTACAAGATTACGTCACTTCTACAGAATGTAGAACACGAGACGACCTTCACCCACATTTCAGTATGGGGGGAAAGGCCGCCAGTCGTCGTAGTTGTAAACGTAACAACCTTTACGTCATCTATTGTTGTGGATGAAATTCGTTAACTGTCAATTACAGTTTCTTGAATTTGATTCGCAGGTTGGAAAAAATCGTCATTACTTAAATGCCTAAAACTTTAAAAAATTATATAAAATTGAAAATAAATTCAAAACTTTCGGAAAAATCGTAACGGATGGAAAATCAAAAAAGAATTTATTATAAATTTTTTTAAAAAATTTTGCAAAAAATTACCGCGAAAAAAATTCATATATAAAAATATTATATGACAATAAAGAACGATTTTTTCTTTACTAGACGTAACTGTTTAAAATTTTTTTTCCTAAACGGAAACGAGAAAAACGCGTGGGAAAATTCTTAAAAAATTTTCCACGCTTTAGCTCCACAACTAAGTGGAAGTGCTACGGCTGACTATTCCACTGTTAAGAGGTTAATTAAGATTAATACTTTATTATAATATTATTATGTATTTTATTACAAATTTCTATACATGAGAAAAATAATAATAAGATTGGTATTGTATATTCGAATATAAATTCGTGTATGCATATTTCCAATGGAAGAGCTGTATTGTCGAATATGAGACAGCTTCCACAGCAAAAATATTTTATGGTGTAAAGCAGCTAAATTATATCCATTTGCACGTGTGCATTACAAAGCAACAACCTCACGAGGTTGTTAAACCACGTTAAGTTGGTTCTACAGAACAAAATATAGTGTAATGCTTCAATCACTCCATTCAGAGCTGCCACAACTTTCCTATCATAAAATGTCACTGCACGCCACTTACACAGACAAGATATTTTAGTTCTAAATAATGTATAATTAATATTGTATATTATTTAATAATTTCCAACTAATACAATTAACATATACATTTTGTTTGATAAAAAGGAAAGAATGATTAAAGAGATCTAAATTAGTCTTTAGTACTTTAGAATTTTATAACTGAAAAATATTATTAACTAGGAAACTTTTTTCCAGAGCCCTACGTTGCTCTGGAAAAAAGTTAACGATAGCGAAAATAAAAATTTTTCGATTATAGGTGTGGGGACCCCGGGAGGTCGGACGGAGTCGGACCTCCTTTTCTCGGTTCACAGGTCGTTTACGACCTGCCCACTGTCAAGGATGGCTTGTCCAGTCTGGAACTAATTACTTGTCAGGTCGAGTGGAGGAGGAAAGAGTGGGATCGTTGATAAGACAGAGGCGAGATTCGAATAAATGATACCAAATACAAGAATAAACAGAATTTATTTACGAAACGATAACGAACAGTTACACCGAATAACATTGACAGAAAAATTACGTACTAACATAGGAAAGTTCGAACCCGAGAGAGAGTTTACAAATAAATGGTCGTCATACCTCAACCAGTATTGGAGTCGGATGACAGGTCAATACAAAAATCCGTAGAGGCGTAGAAATTCGGCGGAGAGGCTTCGAGCGTAGAATTTCGGCGTAGTGTCCAACTAGAGGCGGGAGCTACGTACGACGATGACGACGACGACCCTTGGTTCTTGTTCCCCTCCTTTTTATTTCGTCCCCTCGTTAATTTTCTCGCCAATAAGCGAATTTTGTTGGTAGTTCCGCGTGTGACTCAGTTTCGCGTTTCGAGGGGAGGGGGAGGTACAGTCATTCCCCTAAGACAGGTCAGTTTTTGGTTTGGACTTTGGTTATTGATGTCAAGATAATGACTAATTTAAATCTGTAATTTGCCGGTCAATTCTTACTCTCACATAGGCCATCTTACCCGATTCTACTGGGTGCAAAAATTAGGTTTACTCTCTCCCGAGACTAATTATAAAATTTTTAGATGGTCTAAAATTATGTTTGATTTTTCACAAAAACTCGCATTTAAAATAGTACAGTGAGATTCGAATTTAGTGGAATTCTGAACCTTCTCCTTTGTATCCGTGGGGGAAATTTCGGAAAGTTTCTTCTTTGTGTACATTCTCATCACGTACCCTGTGCAATAAATTGAAATTTTCAACTCCTAATCATTTGGGCACTGCGTTTCATATTATTATTGTGAGTGCCGGAATTTAATAACCTTTTTCCTATAAACTTTCATATTTATTTTAAAATAAAATTAAATAACGCTTAACTCAGAAAAAACCTTTCATTTTTTTCTTCCAACACCTAATAAAAAAACTGGAAGGATGAAGGATGTGATCGTATCTTCTTCCGGATTCACTTCCTTTCATAGGTGACACAGCTTCCTAATGTGTCACCCGAAATCAACGACCGAAATTTAACTATTAGGCTGTTATAGAAAAATTCCTAATAAGGTCATGGGAAAAACTCAGGACAGACTCCTTGATAAAAAGGAGGGTTCGATAAGTCTACAAGAGCCTCCATCCAGTTTTTTCTTGAACTGTGTATGCCTACCCGCTTGCCGTTGCCGTTGCCGATCTTATCCGTCGCCACTCCAGAAAAACGAGTGCCGCTCAAGAAAAATTTTCCCCGCTCAAAAGAAAAAGGACTTCCTCCCTTTCTAAGAATTTTTTAAATGGAGACTACGAACAATTAAGGTATTTACCAACGGGCGAACAATTGCAAACTTTCCCTCTTGTGGTCAAGGCTCGCGATCCTAATGATAAGATTTATTTTTTTCTATATGATATATAATTAGCGTTCGTAAGCATCTAAACTAACATCTCTATATGAGCTTTGTAAATAGAGCGCATTGATCAATAAACGGGTATTTTGTTAAATGATAACTTCGTGGAGTGTACTTCTTCTGATTGTCTCCATTCGCCTCTATTCCGAGTCCAAAAGCCTATAAACGCTACCTCTCTCGTGTGAACTAACTATTACCGGTTATCGAAATTTCCGTGTCTGTTAAGGCACGGTGGTATCGGAGTAGGATAGTTTTTGAATGAACATTTCTAATTTACAATGGAGGCAAGAGTAACGCAAATCCGCAAGGGCGTTCGCAGGGAGACACTCTTAACAGGTAAAATAAGCAAAATGATTGCCGCTAATTCCCGACATTTTCTGGGGATGCGACAGGCTTAAAGATAGCAGAGTTTTTCGACTCCCTACAAGAAATTGCGAAACTAACGAACTCGACTAATTCACAATGCTTAAGAGTTGCGAAGTTGAGATTATCGGGGATAGCACGGGACTTTGCATAGGAAGATGCGCGTATGAGAGAGATAGACACGTATAAGAAATATAATAAGCAAATGGTCAGGAGGTTCAAAAAAAACCTTGTTCTCTTCGTCTCAAAAAATTTATGCTTGCATGCAGGAGAGTGATGAAGACGTGCAACGTCCTCGTCACTCTCCTGCAGACATTCCTATTCCAAACAATCTTACAGAAAGTTGTCGACGATGTCCGGGAAATCAAAATTATAAAGAGATGTCAAGCAAAGGAAAGAAACAAGAGATTGCGTGTACAATTTTTAAGCAGTTTAAATGATATAATAAAGCGGCAAGTAATGTCACGATAAGAAACCTAAAAAATAAAAAAATGAAATAACCTATACCAAAATACTAGACAATTTTTCATTGACAGCCAAGTATCAAATGGTCATCTGCCATCTAATGAAATTACGCGAAAATCAGACCAAATAGTTGAACTCGGCATCCCAGAAAACCACTTAAAACATATTTTGTGCTCACCTGACCTCCTGCGCACCCTGTGAAAAATCTATTAGTATTTAATTTCCCACATATATCGACTCAGGTTTTTCATTTCTGAACGGTACTTTTTTAATTCTGATAAATGCCCAACAGTAGCAGAAAGGATAAAACCAACGAACTGTGTTAGTTAGTTAGTCGTGGCTTCGGGCATGGCAAATGGGCTGGCTAAGTGGCGTTTTCCGCGTTTTCTTAACTTAAATAGGGTCCAGCTTCCCATAAAAGGCTTTCTAAGATGTATCCAACGCGACACATGGGCGACTGCCCATGTGTCGCGTTGCTGTAACCAAATAAACCAAACTAATTCTAACAAACGATTATTTATTGCGACATCGTGACAATACTGGCCAGCAAGTTTTAGTCGCCATGTTCTCAATTTTTTAGTAGTTGTTTTGCCCTGTACGTCATACTTTTCCTGTTGGTCATTTATGTAATTAATTTTGTGCCAGTTATCTATTGAACTTCGTTCAGGAAAAATTTTAAATCGCTGTAAGGTGACATCCACTCAGAACCTGAAGATCCAATATACTCAATCTGGATCTCCTGTCACTAATGCTTTTACATCCAGTTTCTACTTTTATGTATCTAACTCCTTTCTTGAGATTGAGGATAGACATCAAACAGACAATCAGACTGACAGCTGTCAAAATGTACAGGTATAAAATTTTTCCAAATTTCAGTTCAATTATTTTTCTATAAACGCCATTTACACAAAAATATACTTTTTATATAATTTATACAATCTGTTGCAGAAATATACACACTTTGTTATAACATAAAATAATTAATACCCCGCAAGATGCTTCTTAACCTATGCAAAAACACCTTACTTCAACGAGAATTATTCATTAAGCGTAACGAATGTTTTTAACCTGTTTTACAGGCCATCTTCAGGTGTATAAAAATCATGTTATATTAGTAACTGTTCTTTTTTGTATAGAACAGTTAAAAACACATTTAACATATTAAATTCTGTGGAATACTGATTTAATTGAATCCAAAGAATAAATTACAGTAATGTATATAAATTTTAAAATAATAAAATATGTAAAATAAACGTTGTTAAATGTTGAAAACGTTCGTTACGATTAATAAATAATTCTCAGAGAGATAAGGTGTTTTGCGTAGGTATAACATAAAAGCTTTTATTCTTATACTTTTACAAAATATTTTCATTTAAACAAGTCAAATGATGTCATTCGGACATTAAGGTTAGCAATTCGATCACATGTGGTGTTATATCAACCTGTCTAACACTGATTGCTTTTCAAATAAACCATAGTATTTAGTAGTGTTTGACCATCCGCTCTTCCAGGAGGAGGTCCACTACTAGTTTTGCTCGAATTACTTCAACCCTTGTCTACAACAGTCTCTTCTTTCTATCAGAGTAGTAGTATAGTGGCATTGGAATTGGAAAATTCAAAATACAGTGGAACCTCGCTTAACAAGCATAATTGGTTCTAGAGTCTTACACCTAATGCGAAATATTAATTAAGCGAAACAATTTTTCCTATAGAAATTAATCTAAAATACGATAATGCGTTCCATGCCAAAAAAATACTCAAAGGTTTTAAGTATAGCGTTTATTCCAAAAAAAAAAAATGTACAACGTACACTGTTAAGGAGCGTGAATTATCATCATCATCTTTTCTTCTAGTGCTGAATGAACCATCCTGGAATAAGAATTCGATTTGCAGAAACAAAAAAAAATTATAGCTAATACGTTTGATAAACACTCCAAACGATATGCCGAATTTGAGTTATGTAAAGGCTATAATTAAGTATTAGAAGATGAACTCGTAGAAGTCTCTTTAATCCGAAAAAATCATTTAACGGTAGACTATCCCACAGTCTTTACAGGTTATAAATTCCTTTATTGTTGCATCTGTAGAAAAACAATAGAGGAGTTCATAACCTGTGAAGGCTGTGGGATAGTCTACCGTTAAAGATTTTATCAGATTAAAGAGACTTTTACTAGTTTATCAAATTATACAGTTGTCATTAGAAAATTTTAATAACAAAATTAAATATTAGAAATTAATTACTTTGACTAGAGGTAGGTAGTTATGTCTCCATCTCGTATTAAATTTAATAATTATAAATAGTTAATTTTTAATTCAGACATTTCTGAAATTTAATTTGGAATCAGTCATTAAATTTAATGACCCAAAAATTTGGCATATCGTTTCGCGTGTTTATTTCATAACAGCAATGGTTGTTGATGTTTATATGTAATATGTGTGAACACAAGTTTGAAAAAATATGTGATCACAAGCGACACTAAGATGCTAGCGGAACGAGTGCTAAACACAGGCTGATGGAGCATGCCGCATGACCACAATTCGGAACATCCTCTCTCCTCATCACTCGTTATGTAAAACATCGCTCGTTAAGCGATGCAAATTTTCACAATTTATTTTGCTCGTTATGCGAATAATTGGTTGTTGTGAGAGGTGCTCGTTAAGCGAGGATTCGCTATACAAGGTTACCGACCTTCACAAAATATGATTTATGTAGTATGACTGGAGGTCGGCACCTCATTAATGCCCTGTCAAGAATGACACCACCGTGTCGCGATTGAGAAGGAAGTTATATTTCCAGTAAGAGTACTCGCACGAATATGTTATAAACTTTTTTACGTAGTCAATTAAAGATTAACAGTAAACGATGCCAACAAATTCCTTTAAAAAATAAAATAAACAATAACATAAATTAAAACATTTTCAAAAAATTCGTGTGTTGCGTTAAATAATGTGATTATACGTTCTGTTCTGTACTAACAAAATAAATGTATGTAAATAAACGTAATTTTATAATTCAAAAAAATAACCAGGAAATAATAATCAGGCAATTAATTAAACGAGCCAGTCTGAATGTCTGAAACAAATCAACACTACAGAAAGCTTATAAGAATAAAACGATTTTCCTATATTTGAAGGGAGCGATTATTATAGCGATACAGTTACCTTTATTGTTTCTATGATATTTATGAATATCTTATAATGTCTTGTCGTGCGACATGTTTATAATGCTCAGTAATACACAAACTGTGTGTCCAGACCCAAGAAGGGACCGCAAGAAATATTTTGTGAATTACTCAAAATAAACTTAATTGCCTAATTTAATTACACTGTTCTGGTGTACAAAACATTTTTTTTTTTAAATAAAGATAAATTTTAGTGGATTTTGGTCCATAGCTAACTCTTAATTTATAAACTCGGAAAATATTACATTTTAATAATAAAAAACCACAAGATGATAAAAGAATTAAATAGGATTTTAAAGCAAAACGCTGAGAGACTATGAACTTCCGTTATCCAAAATATTTGAAAAAGGATTTCTCCATACCATTAACTGATTTGTGATATGTTGTAGGCTTGAGCTTCTCGAATCTACAGCAACCCGCGTTTCCCATACAAACAGAATGTCATTTTTCTGAACGTCGCGTGTATAATTAATTAAAGAAGTTACAATCAGCCATAGATATTAAGACAAAACGAAGAAATAGCGAATTAGTGCTGTTGTTTTATAATAAATAATATAGAATAAAAACCAAGTTTGCATCCTGTCGATTTTATTTTCTTAATTGTTCATACTACATTGTTTAAATTTATAATAATCATAACATTGATTTACATTTATATTAATGATTTGTTTTTATAATTACTAAAATATATTAATATTATTTATTTGATTATATTAGTTGTCGCTATATATATGATTTAGATTGGTGGTCAGGATTTAAATGCCGATTGTGCAGCCTTTACCTTGAAGCTTATCTCCAATATTTTGTAGAGTGTTGCCAACCTCTTCGATAATATTTAGACATTTACTTGGGTCTGTTTCGTCCTTAGGAAGTTCTCCAATTATACTTCCGAGGCATTTCATAAATGGCGCAAATGTCTTGCTAAGATATTGTTGACAAGGGAGTTTACTAAGCTCATCGACGACGCATTTTAGATTATCTGTAATGTTACCGATGAGGTTGCAGTAATCCATATTGGGTGACGGAGTGAACGGCGATCCATTACCGCATGAGGAGCAACTTTCGTCACGAGCATTTCGTCCAGAAAGTACGTCACTAATTCCCATTAGAAGGCTACTTCCGTTGAAGCCAATTAATTGAAAGTTTTTAAAGCATTTATCCAAATCAACATTAAGCTGAAAAAAATATATATTCGTAAATATTAAACGTCAATCTTTATTCAAACATAATTTAAAACATTATTAAACATAATTAGACTAATTATTAAAAATAAATTTATATAATTGATAGTTCATATTGGCTAAAGATTTTTTTAACTGTTATATTTAAACTAAAATTTAATGAAAAAAATAATGTTGAAATAATTACCAAAATTTTCAAATTAATGTGTTATTTTCTTTATTTGTCTAATAAAGAAAGAGTTTAATCGAGTAACGCAACACTCTCAAATATTAAAAAATTGTTGAAAGAGAATGTGTACAACGAGGTATAAATATCATTATATAAATGTTATAATTTTCTAAGAAGACAGACAAATAAACGAATGATAATTTTAATCATTAATGCGCAGCTTATTTTTATAAACAACTTAAATCTGTGTGTTATGAAAAATGTAAGATTTTAGTTACTAGAAAAAAACAAAAACAAATTGCTATAACATAGTGTTAAAGCATTACGAAGTTTTAAAACGAGGAAATCAAACGAGATACGTAATTTAAAATACTTAAATATTTTATTTATTTGTGAATAATAATATAGTTTAGTAAAATAAATATTTGCCTAAACAAAAACGACAATAGTATAGAATTATGGTAGAATAATAAAATACATTAAACTAACCTCTTTGAGTAAACATGCTGTGAAATTATATATATCAGCATTCTTTAAAATATCAGCCACGAGTCTGATAACAGTATAATCAATATTGTCTGGGATAGCGTCAGCTACAAATTGCACTACATTACCTACTGTACTTAAAACTCTACCTGACATCACTTGTTTTGAACCCTCTTTATCTATGCGTTTGCCTTGCTTTTCTGTAGCAAACAAATCATCTTTCTTTATTTCTTTCTTTGACGCTTCGCTGTTTTCTACGGTTGCAATTCCTTAAGTAAATAAATGAGTAAAGTATAATTAAAGATAATTATTTCTGTGAAATTAACAAATTTGATATATATTTAATTAAAAAAATTACTGAACATTTAAAATGGTGAGTGAAATAATTGTAATTCACTTAACTTGTTTTCAACAAGTAACAGTTTAGAAATTTCACGTAGAATATAAGAAAACAACACTAGAGAATTGAAGTTTGAGCATTGAAAACGAAATATTAAATTATCAATTTGGAAATATTGAAAATTGTTAACTTACCGATAAGGACCACGAGAAAGAGAATGGTTTTCATGTTGCTTTCGGTTTGTTGCTCGCCGAAATATGCTTTCACTGCGTTTTACCATGTCTTTTTATTGCAAAATTCTACGTTGTGTAATGTGAATTCAGCGCCATTTCTCCTCCTACCTGTCAATCCAAAGTTTTGACATTGCAGATGGTATTTTCAGTTTCGAATCCAATGAAATTACTGCATTTATTTACGTGGATGGTGCTCTTCCTCTTTCGTATTATTACGTTTCCTGAACTAACTGGAAAGTAATTGATCGAATTTTTGTTTACCGATATTCCTTCTAATTTTTTATAATTAAGACAAAAGTATCTAATCAATAAGTTTAATTTTTTATGTAACAAAACGGAGCATAATAAATAATGATTTAGGTAAAAACAAGCTATTTATTTGATATTTCGTAGCAACTAGTTCGACGTACAAATCGAAGTTTATTTATAAATACATTGAATAATTTATTCTCGGATAATCACTCGGTTGAAGTATTCACTCGTGGGTCGAGGAACTGCATTTTGTAACAATTATTTACAGTAAATTAGGTTAAAATAAAGTATTTAAGTAATTTGGAAATAAAATTACGTTAATGAAAGATGACATTAATATTCAAGTAGTTTGAAACATTTAAATCCATCTACAGGGCATGAGAATTCGGATTTTAACACAGAGTCGCTCTGGTTTATAATTTTTTAAATATCTTTTATGTTATATCATCGTCTTCCTAATTTTTAAGGTATTTATTCACATCGATTACCGTTAATATTTAAATGACTAAGTAAGACAATTTAAATTATTTACGTATGTTTCTCTTACTGGCAACATAATAACATTTTTATATCGTCGTCGTCGTTTTTATCATTAGAATTTAATAATTTACTTAATACTTAATATAACTGTATGTTAGATTAGAAGATAAGGACATCGTGAGGATTTTATAAACTTATCAGACGTGTAAAATTACATTTTTCTTTTACAAGAGAACAAAATAAGAATTTTAAAAATGCATTTTATCAGCTCTGAATGTAAAAAATACGATAGAAATATATTTACAGTTTCAAAATATCGAATATTACAAAAAGTAATTGATAATATTCGGTATTAAAATTATAAGAAAAAAATAAATTTATGTTGATATTTCGGACATAATAAATAATATGATAATATAATTTAAATATTAGAAATTGCATTTATTCGAATAATTAAACACGAAAAATTTCATCCAAACACACCACTTGTACTGTTTTATGCAAATACTTGTTAACAAACACCTGTTATTACGCATGAAAACGTTGATAGGATCTAAAACTAAAAATTTCGATTAGAAATAATTTTGAAGTAAATAAATTTAAAAATCATTTAGAATAGACAACAACTGAATTTTCTAATTTTCGAGCGGTTCAGTTTATTAAAATATTCACAAATATAATTTACGATACAGTAAATTTCTCAAATTTTAAATTTAATAATTGTATGATAAATAACAATAAAATTGTAGACAAATTTCGAATATATTACAATATATATATAAATGTACAGGAGAGATGTTCCTTGATTATTTTAGTAAATTACTTTTTCGATGCTACCGCGTATATGAAAATTAAATGTAGTGGTAACTTCATATTCGACCGAACACTCACGACATACTAGGACAAAAGTTCGGTTAATAACAGGTTAATTTTCTCATTAGTAAAATATTTTTTTTTTAATAAAGAGGAGTAACTAAGTTAAAACTTATTTGAAATTTTAGACTTCTGCTGATTAAGAAAAAACAACAGGACAAGAAAGAAAGACCACGTGCCAAATGTACGAGTGTTACTGCTTTTCTTTTTCTGGTGTTATAACTGATGATCTCTCACTAATTACTTTTATGGCATCCAACGCGCTAGCACTTTTCTCAAACATGCCAAAAAATGTAAACACTCGCTTTAATAGCCCTATTATAAACATTGATTTCTTTGAACAGCAATTGAACTTTGACTGATGTGTTACATCATCACAATAATCACCCTCTGTTCGGTGCGATAGGCTGCTTTAATAGATGAGAAAGGTACAAATTTTTCTGTATCAGACCACTATTAAAAATTTTTAAAAAATCGAAAACTTTTATTTCTGGAAAGAAAAATGATAACAAGCTTAAAAAATTATCCTGTAGTAAAGAACGTCAACTGACAGCACACGTGATTTAAATATATTTAAAAGTTTGAAAATAAATATGTATATAAGATTAATAAAATATAAGCTTAATTTGCAATTAGGTTACCAAATTTGTTTAGTAAATAAACATGGGAATAATCGAAACATCTGGAACGATTGTTCTATGCCACGTCATTAATAAAATGGTTTCATGCAGAGGTAATTATTAACTATGTTCGGTAAATTAAGATAATATAACATATTTAAGTAATTTCGGATAAAATATATTTTACTTTCATGTAGATAATATAGATATTGAATTGTTTATTGGAATATGAAAATATTTGAACCTTTTAATACAAATAGTTAAAATATTTTATAAAATTAATGCTATTTAAGCAAAATTATAAGTTCTACCATCTCGAATGCCTTCTAATCGTGAAATATATTAAAAGTACATTTAAGAACATAAATATTTTTTATAGAATACGGTATAAACGTATGTATATTCAATAAAAAATATAAAACATATATGAAAACAAGTTAGTACGATTATTTAATACTAAAAGTATTTAAGACAAAATAAATTTATATTGTTATTTAGGACCTAATTTATGTTTTAATAATATAATTGAAATATTAAAAATCGCATTTATTCCAATAATTAAACATGATTAATTTTATGGATGCAAAGTAGAGGTAGCAGTTGAAAATTGTGCAAAAGCAGTTATTAACAAACATCTGTTACTAACACGTGGATGACCTAAAACTGAAAAATTCGAATTAAACGTAAAATAATTTCTAAGTTTAATTCGTTAATTAAATATTATTTTAATTAAACCAAAATTCGGTTGTTTTAATTTTTCACTTAATTCACACTATTAAAATATTCACAAATCTAATGCACCAGATTATAAATTTAAAAAAAATTTCAAATTCAATAAATGTAAAATAAATAATAATAAATTTGTAATTAAATAATTGTAAATATAAATTATTATAAATTAATTATTAAAAGCATACTATAATAATTTTTAATAATCAGTTTTTATTTTCTAAGCTGATAAGACAACATTCAAAGTGTACCACGTCATCATACCGACCAACGTAGAGGAAAAGATGTTATATAAAACAATTAAGTTATTAACGATACGAAAGATATTTTTGATTGTAAAAGTTTGGTAAAGTGCATTTTAAGACTTGAAATATTTTAAAATGTCATTAATGAAGCTGATTATTTTTACTAAAACTTGATTGTTTTAAATTCACATTAATTAAGTTCTACAAGTAATACAGGTAAGTAAATTTATATTTATTACATATCTAAATTAAAAACAATTACTTTATTAATTAACTATGTGAGAGAAATGAAAGGAGCGCGTGTAGTTATAAAGTATTTTAACCTGCCACTATGACATTGTCTTTCCCACTTCCAGTTTGACAAAATACATTAACTTCACAACTGTGTTTTCCAAAATCACAGAAATAAAAAGGCAATAAACGTAAATAAATGAGCGACTTCGGACCTCTCAATACCGTTGTCGTTGTCATTAAGGTGTAATAATTTACTTAATATTTAACATAATTATATTTTAGAAACTTTCATAATCTTGCAACATATTTGAAATTACATTTTCCTTTGTAAGATAAGACATTTGAAATTGTGTAAATATAATAGCAGATGAGTCCAGCATTCTCGAAAAAAAATAACGGAAAACATTAAGATTATTATTGATACATTACTTCTTAATTTTAATCATTCTATTTTATTATATTATAAGATTCGACTTATATAATTACAAAGACACCAAAGTTATTTAAATTGTGTACAGTAGAGAAAGAAAGAACCTATAAAATGTGTTAGATTGGTCACTCGGAGTGATAAACCCTTATGTAAGGTAACTTTGGTAGTGATATATATCGAAAACTATAATATATAAGAAACAAGAAAACAAAAACCATATGAAGAGTTCGGTTATGTCAGCCTATCATTGTCAGGTTTATCTTGGTACACGGATGGTATGAAATGGTACAAATTCAATAGTCAGGTAGATGTGAAAGAATTGCAAGCAAACAACATCCTCATTTATATATCAGATATTTTATTTTTATTTGCTGAGAGGTAATAATGTTAAAAATCATTGCAGATTTCTGATATGCCGAAATATACTACAATGTGAAGCTTATGGGGATAGAAATAGAACTAAACGTGGAAACTGATAAAAACTTTTTTCGTAATAGACTTCTGAGAAGAGTTTCAGCAAAAGCAAAGCGGAAAATTTCAGAACTAAGTGGTTATTCTCGTCACTCAGAGGTTTGTACCAAACATTATTGAATATTGGATGAATGATTTTACGTTAACGAAAATTAAATATAAATTAACTTTTTTCTGGTAGTTTTCTTCCTTTGCTCATTCTCTTACAGAAGCAGCCCATTCTTTTGTCCCCTTTTGCTTTGCTCAATTAAATTTCCGTTATCTTGTCTCCCTCTCATACCACTCATTCAAAACTTTCTTCACTATTCGTTATTTCTCAGTGCGACCGATTTTATTTTGTTTTCGTAATACAAAAGTGAGTCGTGACAATTTTAAGTCTTTATGTAACTAGAGAAAGCTTATACTGTATATTTCTTTTATTTTAACACTATATATATATATATAAGTAGTATACGTTTGGGCAACTCTAATCACAAAATAAATTGCCAAGTAAATTATAAGTTGGTCGATATAAATTTATTATAACGCTAAATAACTTTTTAAATTATCTGTAAATTATTTTAAAAAATTGTAATTATAATACTTTTAGAAGTTAGTTGATATAAATTAAGTTGTGTTATAATTTATTTTGATTGCCAAGTAAATGAATAATTTTGTAAATTATAATTGTCAAGTAAATAATTTTTTAGATAAACTTGGTTTTATAAGTGTGTGTTAATTTAAAATAATATCGAATTTATATTCATGAATATAGTTTGTTTTAATATAGATTGTACATTTAATGAATACAGTTTCTTTCCAGTTTTTCTTTTAGTTTTTCTAAAGCAAGACATGTTTCTCCCAGTATCAACACCAGTATATTTTCACGATTGTTAACAATATACTCTCCATCTAATTTTTGATATTTTAAAATGTAACACTAACAAAGTTGGCATTGAAAGTCGTCGATAAATTTTTGGTCAAGTTTTTGATAACAAGAAACAAAAGTCCAGTTTCGATCTTTTAATTCACGTAAAGTTCCGATTTTTAATTGTTGGTATTTAAAAATGGTTTTAACATCAAATCTGTGCATGTGAATAGCAATAAAATTATTCGAAAGTGTTTGAAATTCCGCGACTTTATTCCAATCAAGATGGTCCGTAAAATTACTTAGAAAATGTTCATCTAATTGCTGATATTGGCGAATTAAATCCCATTTTGCGTAGTCAATATATCGTATAATAAATTCGACGTAAAATGTATAATATTTCCGTATGTATTCCCGATTTAACTTATTCGCGAATTCTAACATAAATTTGTTAGATAAATCGCGTCGCCGACTAATTGTGTCCAAGTGAACGAAGATGTGAAATTGTTTTATTGTTTCTTCGTTTACAGGCGAAGATAATAAAGTTTCCCTGTCGATTGTGGGTCATGCAGTGTCTACAAATAAACATTTTTTATATCATTTGCTGTTTTATTTGAGTATATACTAAATAATATTTGAATACATATAAGTGTATTCATTCAGAATTGGCTACATTAAAAGAGTACAAAATCTCTTTGAAATGAAGTAATTCCGTTACGGTCTTCAAAACATATTTTTGAGATAATGTAATTTAGTTACAGTCTTCAGAAAAGAGAATTTCGTCAGTTTCCATATCCCTCTTTTTGAGAATAGGCGTAGTCACCAAAGCCCATTTCACTTTTGTCGGTGTTACTTAATGAATCTTTTTCTGAAAAAGTAGAATGCATTATTCTTTGAAAAATTATTTGTGCTATTGGAGATCCACGTGCAAAAATAACAGTCTCAGGTCCAAAGTTATACATCATAACACTGATGTTTTCACGATAATCGGAGTCGATAACTCCTGCATTTATTATTATATTATTTAACGATAAAGAAAAAGATTTTGGAGTTATTTTAGCATAACAATTATTATTCAACATTTCAATAGCTAGATCTACAAATATTATTTTAAGTTCATTGGGGGGTAAGGACAAGGCACTTAACACAAAAAATATCATAACCAGCTGCCCCTGTAGAACCTTTTTTCGGAATTTTAGCAGTTTCAGATAGTTTTTTTAAAATATACAATTTAATTATTATTATTACATTTCATTCAATCACATTTTATAAAATATTTGTTTAATGTCGGTAATGTTATTTTATCATTAATTACGAAAAATTAACATTCATATGTTTTATTATTCGGCAATTTTAACGATGCCGCTTTAATTCATGTTTGTAGGATGATATATCTGCAAATAAAAAGTAGAATTTGTAGTGGACAAATGATAGCATATCTATTCCATTATCTAAAATGAATTTTTTATCGTAAAAGGGAGAAAGTGAAATTTTATTTTGTAGATGTGTTGTTACTACATGATTTTTGCTTTTAATTCCATATTGTTGGTGCCTTAATAATTTTGTATTAAACTTCTTTATATTTATGATGATTAACTGTTTTTACTCTTATTTATTCAGTCATCTTTGGTATTTTTGTTTCATATTCTGAATAAATATATTATTTTAATTAGATTAAATTCTAAATAAATATATTTTTTTAATTAAAATAACAGATGAGTCAAACATTTGCATTCTAAATAAGTATTATATTTATTAACTTATGTTCAAAATAATAATAATAGTAATAACTTACTATCTTCAGAGGTCATGATTGTAGGGATAAGTTGTTCTTACTTGCAGAAAACGAGTTCCTAGGGTTTATTTGCGCTCCTTATATACAAACTATTAAGGTCTGACACTCCCAAATTGACGCAATTTACTCGGAAAAAGTAATTATTTCTGACTGGCCTATTCCAAGAAATTGATACACAAAACCTAAGTTGTATCGTGAGAAAACCTTGAAATTTGTATTAGGTGTTAGTCGATAAATATGTTCGATTTAACCGTTAATTATTTCTGCTCTGAGAAATCGAAACACAAAAAGCTAAGTTGTGTCATGAGAAAACCTTTAAATTTGTATTAGGTGATAAAATACATATTATTGATATATCTGACATAAGCAGTAACTAACGCTCGAAACATTGAGATATGAAAATAAATTCTAACTCGATGAGAAAATTGGTCGGGAAGTAATTAACAACCAAAAGTTTGACCTATTTATTTAGTGTGGGAACGCCGGGAGGTAGGACAGAGTCGTACCTTCTTTTTTTTCGGCGAACAGGTCGGCAAGACCCACCCCACTGTCGCGGATGGCTAAATTTTTATGATATCCCGACTTGTCGGGATTGGGTAATTATTTGTCAGGTCGAGTGGCGGAAGTGTTGTGGGTTCGTCGATAAGTTTAAGGCGATATTCGAAATAACGGAACGATGATAAAAACAAATAACGATTTATTTAGACAGACAAACAAAATACAGCGAATAGATCTATTCTAACGCGTCCGGTTCCTAACCGCGGGGGAGAGAGAAAGTTTATAAATTTCGAGGTCATGCCTCTTCCTAGGATGTATCGGCTGTAATCGTAGGAGTAATCGTATGGTTAAGCAGGAGGATCGGTCGTTCTCCGGTCGTGGAGGTTGGCAGGAGAATCGGTCATGGCGGCTCGTCGTCGGGTCGGCTTCGGAGTCCACGGGGTTCGGCCCTCGATTCTCGATTCCAATCAGACGGGACGTGCGTCTTCTTCGGACCGTCAGCGACCCCGTTATCAGCTTTTTTTCCCCTTATATACTACAGGTCACGTTATCTTCGATCACCAATCGCGATAGTTGGTGAATCGCTGATGATTCGATCTCCGTGACTAAGAGTTTAGATCCGGAGAAAAAGGAAGTGCTTTTCGACGGCGGAAGGCTGCACATCCTTTGAATTTCGACCTTTTCTACAATTTCCCACGAAGGGATTTGAACAACAACAACAACAAAAAAAAAAAAAAAAAATTTTGGACCGGGTTAAACCCGGTCCTCACATTAGAATGCGAAACAAAACTTAAAGATAAGTCGCGAAAGTTTGACTTATCTGTTATTTTTAAATCAAAAAATATTTTAACAATAAGCTAAAGTTAAGTATCTAAATTAAAAGACATATATTATTAAAAATTAATATCTTTTAAATAATATTTATTTTATAGAATTAATAAATATGGAAACTAAATATGAATTAATAAGAGTTTTCTAAATATGAAAACTAAAGAATGCTAAAAGGAAAATATCTTTTCTACAGAAATCTCTTAAATAATACTTACTAGCAGAAGACATATAATAAATTTTGGCTTATTGTTAAAACAAAGATGAAACATTTTCGATGAAAATTTCTGTTTAACAAGACTCTAAAAAATATAACTATCATATGCATTCTTAGTTGTATAATATTCAACAAATGTAAGCATGTTATTATATTTAAAACTGTTTATATTTATAGAATTTGTACTTTTTAACAAACTATCCGAAACTGCTAAAATCTCAAAAAAAACTTCTGCAGGATATAATTTATTTTGTAATTGTGGCACCATAATTAGGCCACATGAACAAAAACTAATATTTACAAATCTAGCTATTGAAATGCCAACTAACTGGTGTGTAAGAATAGTCCCGAAATTTTCTTTATCTTTCAATGATATTTTAATTAATGCTGGAATAAGTAATTGCAACTTTTATGGAAATACTAGAATATTGATGTATAGTTACAAACCAAAAATGTTTACTATTAGAGCTGGAACAGCCATCGCACAAATAATTTTTGAAAAAAATTGATTGCGGAGATTGTAACGAAATTTTTTTTTCTAAAGAAACTAATTTCGGAACCTCTACCAAACTGATTTTCAAGGTGATTCGAGCCTTGGTCTCGAATCACCTTTTAGCGAAGTCAGATTCGTTAAACCCGCTCACATGGCTTGTGGATGGCGTCTAATTATTTCATCGAGTGGTAGAAGGGTCTGTCAAACGACCGAGTGGAGAGAACCGTGGATAAGTCGATAGGGGTCCGACTTTTGAATAACAACAGGTAAACACACAGGTCAAGAAAGATTAAAAGTTTAATAAACAAAAACAAGCGATGATGGATTACAAAGGATTAAATATATCTAGTTCGACGAACTACCTACTTATATTTAAATCGACCGAGAGAGAGTTTACATAAATTGGTTCATAATACCTATAGTTGAGCTGCTAGCTCGACCCCACTTATCGGCTACCTTGTCAGGGGATAAAAATTACTAATGTATATATGTGTATATATATTAGTTTAAAATCAAGTGAATAACATTACAATAACTTGAGTTTCCAAATAAAATCAAAATGTATGCTTTTAGAACATTTTAATTGCTTATAATATTTTATAAATGTTGTAAATACTTTTAATAAAATGTTGAATTTATGCCAATTTCGACCGCAGCTGGCGCTTTAATACAGAGAAAAACAATTGTTGTGTTGACACACTTATCTCTCGTTACAAACAATTGTTGATTGTCACTCCTTAAATAAAATTACTTTTTTACGCAAAAAGTAAAACAGGGGAAGAAAACAAAATTGATATAAATCCTTATAACAGAAAATATTTTCAAGTAATACATGAAAAGTTAAAATAATATAGTTTTGTTCTTAAAAGCATTATTAAAAAGTAAAAGTATATAGATAAGTACATTTTTTATGTACACTCATACACGTATGAAATGAGTACTTTGAGTTGGTTTTTCAGTGATCACATTAGCATGTTTTACTGTTTATTATAATATGTCATGGTCGTTTTCTAAAATGTTTTCTATCACCGTCAAAATACATTTATTTCGTGCGACCTGTTCGGTGCATTTTCACTTTTGGTTTACGCGCAGTTCGTCAGAAACATTAGGGAAACGATCGAATTTATAAATAATCGCCCACTTAAAATAAAGTTATACGACTTTAAATTTTATAGCCTATGTATTTCTACTTCTAAATTGTTAGACAGTCATTCAACAGACTTGTTTCTTTATTTTCATTATAATATAAATATATGCAAGTTTCTTTATATTTATTTTATTACTTTCGGTTATGACGATTTAAAACAGAGTTTACACGAGTCAATAATGATCCATAAGCGGTGTCAATGACAATTTAAGATCAACATATACTGTACATTTCTTTCAGTTAAATCTTACTTCCATAATTGCCTTACATCGTCGTCATTGTAATTTTGTAATAAATCAAAATAATTTAAAATAAATAAATTTCAAATCAAACATATTTTCGTCAAGAATTTGAAATTTATTCTAAGTGTTAAGATTCGATTTAAGAATAAGAACCTGATATTTTTAAAAATAAATAATGCAAAATAAAAACCTAGATTGCGTGCCCACAACTTTTTTTTTTTTGGAAATATTATATTCACACGGAATCTGAAATGCTTAATATCATTTTAACTATCAGAATAATTTTTGATTATTCGTGAATTAATATTTGTAATAGTTATATTAATAATTGTATTCCTTTATTGGCGAAGAACACAACATTGGAAAAATTTCGAGTGAACTGCTTCCCAGTAAATCAAGTAGTATGTGTATAACATGTGTTGTTAAGCTTCCAAGAGTTTCTGTAATATTGAAATTTTATTATTGCTGTTCAGTATTTCAACTTAATCTTAGAGACATTTGAGAATCGGTTGATGACAGCTGTTAACGTAATGAAGAATTTTTTTTTTTTAATCTTATATTTTATTTTTCTGGCACTTACGTATACGAAACGAGAAAAAGTATTGCACATGTGTAAAATTATACCATCTGAAACCTTTGTAAATATTCTTCTTTTGAGATCTCCAGAATAAAAAATATAATAAAATAGGTAATGATAAAAAAACAATCTTGTAACGAGAGTAACGTAACTTTCCCGACTAATATAAGTTTATATTTTAAAAAAAAACTTTATATTATGAAGCAAAATAAATAAAATTGTGTGTCAGGCAATTGGATTTGAGCTTTTAACATAAAAACTTTCATGTGTTAATTACTATAAAATGGCGAAACATTTAATTTTGAGAGTAGGTTGAATTTTATAATAATCATTATCTTCATTAAGTCCTATCCTTCTGTAAATATCAAACATGACAGTTTATGTTCTCATCGTTTCAACCTCTAGCCAGGAAAATTTAATAGCCTCAATGCACTTCGTGTACAAGCTACCGTGCCAAATTTCGTTTCTTAATTTTTACCTCATCGACTATTCATTGAATATCCTCAGTTCCGAATCACTTTTCTCTCCAGTTATAAATTAGGTCATGGTAAGGGAAAAATGCCTCCATGATTTTCTTACATCTCAGTCTAAATCCTTATGTAAAGCCTTTTAAACATCCAATCCAGTGGCTCTGGACTATGCTCTTGTAGCTAAAGTGGTTAGAAAGGGGATTAAAAATGGTGACATCCTTCCATTAACTTTTAAGTGTGTTATGCCTATTTTTATTTTCTTTCCTTCATTAATATGTATCATTTGTGCTTCAGTCAAAAACATATAGTTATTAGAAGTTTTAGATTTTTATACTTACAAGTACAGTGAAACCTCTCTTAACGAGCATCTCACACAACAAGTATTTCGCATAACGAGCAAAACAAATTGAAAAAAATTGCCTCGCTTAACGAGCAATATTTCGCATAACCAGTGAGGAGGAGAGGGTAAGTTTCGAATTGTGCGCATGCGGTATGCTTCATCAGTCTATGTTTAGTACTCGTTTCACAATATCTTAATGTCGCTTGTGATCACATATTTTTTTAACCTTGTGTTCACACATTACTAATAAACATCAACAACCATAGCCCATTATATTATAAACACGCCAAACGATATGCCAAATTCTTGGTTCATTAAATTTAATGACCGATTCCAAATTAAATTTTACAAATGTCTGAATTAAAAATTAACTATTTATAATTATTAAATTTAATACGAGATGGAAACATAACTGCTTACTTTTAGTCAAATTAATTGATTTCTAATATTTAATTATATCCTTTACATAAGCCAAGAATTTGGCATACCGTTTAGAGTGTTTATCAAACATATTAGCTGTGATTTTTTTCTTTTTTGTTTCTGAAAATCGAATACTCATTCCAGGATGGTTCATTCCGTGCTAGAAGAAATGATGATGATGATTCACGTTCCTTAACAGTGTATATCGTACAATTTTTTTAAATAAACGTTATACATAAAACATTTGAGCAATTTTTTGGCGTGGAACGCATTATGGTATCTTATTAATTTTTATGGGAAAAATTGTTTCGCTTAACAACTGTTTCGCATTACGAGTGAGATTCTGGAACGAATTATGCTCGTTAAGCCAGGTTCCACTGTATATTTGTTCTTGATTTTTATGGTGATATAAATTTATTTACAAGGAAATAAGTTACATTATTCTTTCACATTGTCATCGGTTATATAATCGATTTTAATAATATATTTAAAATTTTGACAATACTATTATATATTTTTGTTTGAACCTCACAGCTTATCAGTTAATTTATCTAATTTAACAAAGTCAAAACTGAAGAAATAAAAAAAATATTACAATATATAGCAATAGATAAATGAACAGCTAACAGAAAACTAGAATAGAGAGAACGTGTAACACCAGAAGCGACATTCTTCAAGCAGATTTACAGTTGAAGGCTTGCGGGAAAAAATGAAGAAAGCACACAAAAAATAAACTAGAAACGAGTTGCTTAACTTTCCCGGCAACATTTAAAATTTTGGTAATGCCATCTTTTTTCGGATTTCATTAAATCACATTTTATATTTTTAACTATTAGATGATGGCGAAAATCTTATTTTTGAAGATAGGGATGAGTTGTATAAGAGATTGTAAATGGTAATAATGATTTTACTCGTTATTACCATTTACAAGTCCGATTCTACTGGACATACACACCACCTTTATTATCTCCCACTCCCTTGTCTTTTAACCAGGAAAATTTAATATCAATCTGCCTAATGAGCAAGCCCCCGTGTATAATTTCAGAAAATTTAGTCAGAAAACGTAGAAGGTATAAAGCTTAAAACAGGAAGAAATAAATTGTGCCCCCCCTTACAAAGACAGTTTTCCATAACATTTTTCAGAAATTACCCTTTTTTTTGTTTTGTTTTTTTTTGCATTTTTCGACGTTTGGACATGTCTTAAACCAAAAAGAAATGTAATAATCTTGGGGGGTTAGTTTTTGAACGATCGCATTGTTCGCTTATGTACAAGGTGAAGCATTATAGAATCCCAGATTTACGATATGAATTCTAAAAGAACAGTACAAGAATATAAAAAAACTTTATTTATTCAAAGTATATGTAAGAAAGTTACTTTTGATTAGGATTTGAAAATGATGTCGTCCAATTGTTGGCTTTCATGGGCGATGCACATTTGGAGCCGTTCCTTGAAGTTTTCTTCAACTCTTACCAGCATATCTGGAGGAATTTTTGCGATTTCCTCATAAATGACCTCTATGAGTTATTGTAGGGTTTTTTGCCTTAACATACCCCCATAAGAAAACGTTACAGGATCTCAAATCAGGGGAGCGAGGCTTCTCCTAAAGAGATTTGTCGACCGGGAAACATTTCTGCGAGAACAACAGTTCCTATGGGCTGTGGCTCTATCCTGGTGTAACCGAAAGCTAACTTGTATCGTATTCTTTTATTTTGGGGCGCAAAATATTCTCTAGCATGTCGCAGTATCGGTTGGAAGTGTGAGTAACAGTGACGCCGTCCTTTTTTAAAAAGAAGGTCCTACGATGCCTACAGATGACGAAGCACACGACACGGTAACTTTTGGGCTGTGAAGAGATCATTTGTGAAGTTCTCGGGGGTTTCCAGCATCCCAATAACAAAATTTCTGCTTGTTCACTGTGCCAGATAGATGAGAATACGCTTCGTCGCTACTCCACAGGATAGCTCTAGCAGGAACAGCTGTAAAGATTTAACGACATCATTTTTAAAACCTAAGCAAAAATAACTATTTTATATGTACTTTAAATAAATTTAAAAAATTTCCATACTATTGTACTGTTATTTTAATTTTTAATTTACCTGGCAAATGTGGGACTCCATTATGCCCCAACCCGTATAACAGCCGCAAAAGTAAATATAAAACAAAAAAAAATTTCAATTGCAACATCGGATGCATCTAATGTATTAATAAGTAGTCTGTGTTAAAAATACAAACAAAATAATATATATATTGCTCGTGTTTTATAAATTGATATCAGTAACCCATAAAATATCAAATAAAATTATTTACAACAATTAATAATTATTTCTGTATTACAATTGGCGTACTTTCTATCAGTTAGGATTTATAATAAACTATTACTGCAATTTATTAAGAATAAACCACTCTACTTTGAGACAAGAAAAAGTCAAAAGTTATATATGCTGAATATAGCAATTATAAGAAAGCAATTAGCAATAGACGTACTAATAAATCTTTGTGAATATTGATAAAATTCAGTAATTTAATGAATATGAATAACGTGGATGAATGGATAAAAATTTGGTAAAATATTTTATCCATCCATTAATTAAGAAAGTATTCCATTAATCAATCCATAGCGTTATAAATTGTGCATCTCCTAAATTTCTTAAAACGAGATCAATATTAAAAAACTGTTTACTGAGAGGAACGAGTACTGTACTCTGATACTAGAACATTTAATATCAAAACATTTAATACTCTAACGATAATATACTGTACTGTACATCACCAAATTGTAAACATGTACTGTACGTACATGTACTCGTAAATTTAAATAACCGTTTTCTGCACTATATTAGAAACTAAAATTTATTTGTTTGTATGCTTGAAATAGATTCTTATTAGCCATATATTATTAAAAATGCATTTATAAATAAAATGCAGAACTGGGAATGGTAATTTATGGTTTAGCCTAGTGATAATGAAATTCGGAGAGAAGTAAATTCGAGTTACGTCGCCTTTCCTGGAACCAATTACTGACGTAAGGTGAGGTATACCTGTACAAGGAATTTTATAACCCACATTTTGTGTTTCTTCTTCGTGATTTTAAGTTATTGTCGTTAATTGTTTTCCTTTCAATCTACATTATAAGTTTTCATATTTTGGTGCTAGTTTTACATTAATTTTTCTCAGCTCTTTATCGATTTATTCATATAGTCCTCTGACATAGGGAAAACTAGCATGTATTATGTCATGGTCCTTTTTTAATCTTACGTATTTTTTATCATTTAACTTCTTCTCCCAGGTACTAATTATTCTATTCTGATGTCCATTTAGCATACATTTCTTTTTTAATTCGTTAGTTTATTTGTTTTTATTATTAGTTTTAATGGTTTTTGTGATTATCTTGGTGTATTCCATATTAAAAATGTTCTGTTTAATGTACAGTACATAGGTATATTAGACTTATAATTAATTGTTTTGTTTATAGAGCATTGTTTTTTAAAAGGTTTAAAATCTATGCTATTTTGATTTCTTGGTTTTGTAATGTCTAAGTAATTTATGCTATTATTAATATTATTTTCTTCCATTTTAAACTGAATTCTGCTATGTATATTATTTATTTTATTTTTTATGTTATAAATTTTGATCTGAGTATCGTTCTTTATGATTAGGAACAAGGCTTTCAGTCTTGTTAATTATTTCATCAATGTCGATCATTACTATTTCACCTAACTTTCGTCCCATGACGGATCCCATACTAATGTTCCCGTTTTGTGTGTAGTATTTGTTGTCAAGATCAAAATAGTTACTTCTATAGGAAAATTTTATTAGATCGATAATTTCTGGGTCTACATTAATTTGTTTAAATTTTTCTTCAACGATTTCCCATACTATTGAGGGGTACGTACCAATAACGTCTAAACTAGCGATTTTAAAGTGTTTTTTATATTTAATTCTTTAATATATTCTAAAAATTCATCGGTATTGTATACAGAAAGTCTAGAATTTTGGTTACATTTTAGTCTTTGCTTTGAAAAATTTTTAAAAAGATTTATTTAAAACTCTCCACACTGTTGTGCTGCTACAAGGCAAGTCTAATTCTTTTTTTTATTTTTCTTACTTGTGTTTGTTTTGTGGAGCAAACCTCGATGATTTATCTACAATCTCGAGGGGTAAGCTCGGGTTTTGGATCTGTCTTGAATTTTGGTACATCCTTGCCACGTCTTTTTGATAAATAATCACCAACAGTTGACTTTGGACGATTTATATATGCTGCAATTTCTCTTATTGATTTGCCTTGTGATTTATAGGCATCAATCTTCCGTTCGTAATCAGATAAATTCTTTGTTTTACCCAATTTAGAACTTTGAACAACATAAAAATTTGTATTACAATTAGATTTGCTAATTTGCATATTTCAATGCTTGAAACTAAACAATATTCTATTTAAGTCATGAAATGAGTGCCTGTCCAGATAAATATGTTACATTTTTTCTGTAAAAAATTTTCAAAAACATTATTTTCAGTGACAAAATCTTAATGTTTCATTAAAACTCTTATTTTGCAGTGTGGAAACATGTAAACCCACGTTATTTTTATAAAACATTTGTCACTTAATGCAGCAAATTTGGACTTAACTTTAATTTTTCGTTTTCATATAAATTTGAAACATCTTATTTTGTGTTCTAGTGGAATTCTGCCATTTCCTTCTCTTGTGTTTCCATGAAATTTACAAAACAATTTTAAATTTTTTCAACACAAATATTGACAAAACTGGAAAGTAAACACATATTCTTATTAAGGAATTAATATGGTATATTAAAATTTCTACTATAATGATAAAAGTTATATGATAAAAGTTACTAAGAGTTATTATGATAAATAATGAACAAGGAAAATCAATAATAAAAACGAGTTTTTGATAAATTTTATCGATCTTCGATGCATTGTAGTTAATACAGAACATTCTATTCTTCTTAAATTACTACAAGTACAGTACATCTTTGCACTTAGTCTTCATCTTCTGATGCTAACCTTTATTACATTTGCAAACAATTACAGTCGAGTCGGCATAAGTCGTCACCCGAAAAACTCGACCCTCGTCGGTTACGTAGTCAGTTTTTGTCGTCCCGACCGACTAACATCGGCATTAATGTTATTTATGTTCAAAAACTCAATTTACTCGACATCGTTTAATTAACTTGTCACCACAGGGTAAATCAACATACTTTTTCTGTTTCACACTTTTTAGACGTTTGATAAGTCGACTCCCCCCTAAAAAATGAGTTCACACCACACAGCTTATTGTACGGTGTAAACTCATTTTTGCAGGAAGGAAGTCGACTTACCAGACGTCTAAAAAGTGTGAAACAGAAAAAGTATGTTGATTTACCCAGTGGTGACAAGTTAAACGATGTCGAGTAACTGATTCATACTCGTACCCAGCAGAATTAAATAAAAAACTTAAATCAACACCTTAATGTTTGCTGAGAAATTTTTAATTAAACGAACGTTTTCGGCCTCATCTATAGGCCATCATTAGGTCGAAATACAAAAATTGGAACGCTTACGTTCCATAGATAGAATACAAAATTCAAACTAAACGTTTTTTAAAAAATGGAACTAATTAACAGAAAAAATAAATAAACATATAGTGAGAAACTAGAAAAAACAAAAATAATAATAACAAACGAACATAATATCAATATTACCTATCCTAACTAGAAATAATTCAATTTAAAATATAACTAAGTTCATGCCCCTCCTATAAGTTTTTAAGGGCATATTTCCAAGCCGAAGGAAGACCTTCCGCGTCCCTTGCGTTAATACATTTATCTTTTAGCTTACTTCTGTAAATTTCCATTTTTTCCGCTGTTCTCGCCAAAGTTGGGGAATGTACCTGTTTTATGATTTTCGCCTCATTCCACCGTACCACGGATCCTTCAGCTTGCCCCATCTGGGCTAGTACTGTTGTATTGGACCCTTTTCTAATATCATAGTTACGTTCCTTCATCCTTATTCCTAAGTTTCTAGTAGTAACCCCCACGTACTCTTTATTAATACCTAACAGCTGGTTCTCGTAGGGGATCTTATACACACCTGCCTTATCTTCTTTTTTAACTAATCCTTTATCGTTTCTAAGTATTTTATACAAATTCGGAGCCCTTTTTAAGATCACCCTTGCATCCTTCATGCTTGCTATTTCTTTCATAATCCCTCCTAGATATTTATTGAATGTAAATTTCGTGTACCTATAAGGCCCTTGTCTAGTGTCTTTATCACTGCTGGTCTCAAATTTTCTAATAATTCCCTCTATGACTTTCCTCTTATACCCTAATGTTCCTGCTATCCGTATAATTCTTTCTATCTCCGTAAGTCGGTCTATCACATTTTCACAGTATATAAAGGCCCTTCTAATCAAAGCTCTAAATGCCGCTAACTTATATTTATAAGGGTCATAAGAGCTAGCAGGGATATAAAGTGGGCTATGTGTAGGTTTAATGAATACGCCAGTGGATATATGCCCTTTGCTAAATACGATGTTAATGTCTAAGAAATGCAACCTCCTAGAGCTTTTTTCCTCAAGCTTCAGGTTAAGGCCTTCTTCGTTTTCGTTAATTCTATCCACAAAGTTAGCAATTACCCGATTGTCTTACCAGTTTGGTCTTACCAATTGGTCTTACCAGTTTTCATATATATAGGCTCTACATATTAGTCTGTAGTTATTTATAGGTATGTAAAACAATGTACTGGAAGTAGAATAAGTTAAATAAACTACACCTTTATCAATCCAGCAAAATTTAATAAAATAATAACGTTTTCAATTGTTTTTAACGATCTTCCTCGGTTACAAAAAAAAATAGAACATTAAATATAGAACATAAAATGTGTTCGGAATAAATATGAAAATTAACGGAAAACGCCCAAACGGACAAAATATAGATAAATAAACAAAATAAATGGCGGAAAAATATATACAGGGTGTTTTTTTTTAACTGACGATACTCAGAAACATCTGTAGAGCAATCTAGCAGCCGGACTGTCGCCAAATTTGGGAGAGTGACTAAGGACGACATGGAAAAGAGATTCCGCGAAGAAAAAAAGTAGTACCTAAATTCCAGTAGAAAAGGATTTGGCGCTGTTGTAGCGAAAAAGCTACCAGCACTTCACTGAAAAAAAGGTCATCAGTCGCTTTTTTCCACTTGCATGGCCGCCTCGCTCCTCGGATCTAACCCCATGTTACTTTTTCCTGTGGGGTTACTTAAAGTCCAATGTCTATCTTCGTAGTGTCCCAAACTTGATGACTTTGAAGGACAACATTTCTCGAACTGTAATGAACATTCCTGCGGAGATGTTACGTTCGGCCATAGAGAACACGGTGTTCAAGATGCAATGAGTTGTCCAACAGGACTGTGATCACATTGAAGAGAGAAGGTTATTTGCTGATTAATTAAACTTTCGTTATTACACTGAAACCTCTGTGTGATTATTCATTCGTGTGTTTGTTAATTGCAGCTGGATTTTATGCAGATTCTTAGCTGTTTTGCTACAACAGCGCCAAATCCACCCCTACTGGAAAATTTGGGCACTACTTTTTTCTTCGCTTAATCTCTTTCCCATGTCGTCCTTAGTCACCCTCCCAAATTTGGCGACAGTCCGGCTGTTAGATTGCTCTACAGATGTCTCTGAGTACCGTCAGTTGAAAAAAAACACCCTGTATATAAGATCCAACGAAACCAGCATTGTCCGTTAATAACATTAATTAATGTAAAAGAATCTCCACATGGTAGACAATGAGTCCGCATCTCTATGGTTTATACAACCAGTTGTCATGTGCGCCTTACAGATTTCCAATCTCTCAAGATGTTTGACCGTTTGCCTATTCGTTGTCGTTTTTATAATTGCCGCTTGATCGCATTGGACGTTAACATCCTTCTGTCTTGTGTATGATGCCAGCGCAGTGTTCTCAAGGTTCTTACTGATTGAATATTTGTGCTCTTGAACCTTTGTTTTAAACTGCGCATCGTTGCACCAACATAAACAAGCTTGGAATTGAAACGTTGGTCGTGTAAAGGCACCGAATATATACCCGTTGTTGAATTCCGATCCTCTTTCTTTTTATCGTTTCTTAATAGTTTGAAAACAGTGGGATTACATCGGTATGCAATACGAAAATTATCAGACCTGGCAGTACATCTATGTATCTTGTTTTAAAAAAATGGGATGTAATTAAGCACTATTCTTTTTATATTTATTCCAAACACATTTTATGTTCTATAGTTAATGTATTTTTTTCGTAACTGAGGAAGATCGTTAAAAGCGATTGAATACGTTATTATTTTATTAAATTTTGCTGGATTGATTAAGGTATAGTTTATTTATGAGTAATTTAATTATTAGTGTTAGTAAAGTAGTGAGTAAGTAATTAGTAGCAGTCTAGTAGTTAGCAAAGCGGCAACGCGACGACGTAGACTTTTTCGCAATTATTTAGAAAGTTAATTGAGTATTTGCGGATCCGCAGCGCTGGATCCAGCACCAGGTGCTGGATCCAGCAGGCCGAAGAATGCGCTGGATCCAGCTGGATTGCTGGATGAGGGATCCAGCAATTGCAATTCCTATATACAACTTTCAAATATTTTTCAGTAAGTATACTCCTATGTTAAATGATTTCTTACATACTATAAGTATACCTCGCCTTTCGTCGGTAATTGGTTCCAGGAGAGGCGACTTACGAAAAACGACGTAAGTCGAATTTATTTGTGAAGTTACGGCGTAAGTCGAAACTACGGTGGAAAACGCCAATAACGAGCACTTAAAGACCGCTAAATAAGACGAAACAAAAACACAGATGTTTTCGTGTTTCGTTCTCTAGGATTTATGATGATTATATTAACATTTACTGTAAATGTACATATTTTGATATGATTTTATGTACTCTTAACGCTTTTCTAGTGATATTACGACTTCAATATTTGTGGTGGACGGATTCAAAGACGAATAAAATGACTTAAACTTGATTTTTATTTTTCCATATACTTTTTTGAGAAACGACGTAACTTTAAACTACGTAAGTCGAGGTATAACTGAACTCTAAAATTTGAGTAATTTTCATATATCATTTAATTTTTCCTATTTTTGATTTCATGCAGGTTCATTTAGCGCCATCTGTTCTCAAAACATTTAATGAAAAAACTATATGTAATCATACATAAAGGATATAATTAAAGCGAAAAAATATTACATTATTACAATGACACAGCGCGTCTATTTCCTGCTATATTATTTTCACAATAATTAAGTGAATATATGTTCTATTGAAAAATGAAAATACTTGAACTGTTAGGTAGTGGAAACACAAATACTGACATAGTTTTCAGTTGAAAACCATATACTTGTAAGTAATTGAGTTTCTACATCTGTATTGGTGGGATGCCAGTGATTACTTGTAGGGTAGATGTGGATGCTGTTCCTGTAGGCCTTGGTGATCTTGAGAAGACTGACATGCTGAGCTTTTAAAGCATATGCTTTCCCTGTACTTTGTCCATAGTGTTTACCCTAATGGGTGCACCGTACAGGATGACCGGTTCAGTGGCCAGACAGAAGATATTTTTTAAGTTCTCGTTGTTGAGGCCTCACTTTTACCCTGCGAGAAAGCAGAAAAGGTTCGAAAGTTTTATGTCCTTGTCACTAGCGTTTTTTATGTGAATATTTCATTTCAAGCCCTGATTGATAGTAAGGCCGAGGTATTTTATACTGTCGATGTATCTTATCCTAGTTTCTTTTATTTACATCAAGTGCTGTTTCTTGTGTTGGGTACCTTTCGACAGTCCATAGTTCAAATTTCAAAATATTAGCATTCTCATTACACTGATTTTGCCCAGTTGTACATATTTCCAAAAAATATTATAATGGTCGTCCGTATTTCTTAATGGATGGATAAAATATTTTACCAAATTTTTATACATTCATCCATGTTATTCATATTCATTAAATTACTGAATTTTATCAATATTCACAAACATTTATTAGTACGTCTATTGCTAATTGCTTTCTTATAATTGCTATATTTCAGCATTTATAACTTTTGAGTTTTTCTTGTCTCAATGCAGAGGGGTTTATTGTTAATAAATTGCAGTAATAGTTTATTATAAATCTTAAATGATAGAAAGTCCGCCAATTGTAATCCAAGAATAATTAATAATTGTTGTATTTGAAATTTATTTTTAATTGAAATTTGAAATTTCATGGGTTACTAATATTAATTTATAAAACACGAGCAATTTATATATTATTTTGTTTGTATTTTTAACATAGACTACTTATTAATGCATCAGATGCATCCGATGTTGCGATTGAATTTTTTTTTTTTTTGTTTTATATTTACTTTTGCGGCTGTTATACAGGTCGGGGCATAATAGAGTCCCACATTTACCAGGTGAATTAAAAATAAAAATAACAGTACAACAGTATGGAAAAATTTTAAATTTATTCAAAGTACATGTAAGATAGTCATTTTTGCTTAGGTTTTAAAAATGATGTCGTTAAATCTTTACAGCTATTCCTGCTAGAGCTATCCTATGGAGTAGCGACGAAGAGTATTTTCATATATCTGGCACAGTGAACAAGCAGATATTTTGTTATTGGGATGCTGGAAATCCCGAGAACTCCTCAGATGACTTTTTCACAGCCTAAAAGTCACCGTTTGGTGTGCTTCGTCATCTGTAGGCATCGTAAGACCTTCTTTTTAAAGAAGGATGGCGTCACTGTTACTGTCGCTTCGAAACGATACTGGGACATGCTGGAGAATTTTTTGCGCCCCAAAATGAAAGAATACGATAGAAGTTCGCTTTCGGTTTCACCAAGATGGAGCCACAGCCCATAGGAACTGTTGTTCTCGCAGAAATGTTTCCCGGTCGACTAATCTCTTTACGAGAAGCCTCGCTCATTAGAAAACGTTACGATTTCAGATCCTGTAACGTTCTCTTATGTTAAGGCAAAAAACCCTACAAAAACTCATGGAGGTCATTTATGAGGAAATCGCAAAAATTCCTCCAGATATGATGGTGAGAGTTGAAGAAAACTTCAAGGAACGGCTAAAAATGTGCATCGCCCATAAAGGTTAACAATTGGACGACATCATTTTCAAATCCTAACCAAAAGTAACTTTCTTACATATACTTTGAATAAATAAAAAGTTTCTTTAATATTCTTGTACTGTTCCTTTAAAATTCATATCGTAAATCTGAAATTCTGTAATGCTCCACGTTGTATATAAGAGAACGATGCGATCGTTCAAAAACTAACTCTTCTCCCCAATATTATTACATTTTTTTTTTTTTTTTTTTTTTTTTTTTTTTTGATTTAGGACATTTCCGAACGTCGAAAATGTAAAATAAAAACAGAAAAAAGTGTAATTTCTGAAAAATGTTATGGAGGAATGTCTTTGTGTGAACGGCACAATTTATTTCTTCCAGTTTTATGCTTTATAACTTCTATGCTTTCTGACTAAATTTTCTGAAATTTTACACTGAGGCTTGCTCATTACGGGGCTTGCTCATATTAAATTTTTCTGGTTAGAAGACGAGGGAGTAGGAGATAATGAAGGTGGTGTGTATGTCCAGTAGAATCGAACTTGTAAATGGTAATAACGAGTAAAATCATTATTACCATTTACAATTTCTTATACAGCTCATCCGTATCTTCAAAATTAAGGATTTTGCCATCATCTAAAAGTTAAAATTATAAAATGTGATTTAATGAAATATGAAAAATGATGGCACTACCAAAATTTTAAATGTAGCCGGGAAAGTTAAGCAACTCGTTTCTAGTTTGTTTTTTGTGTGCTTTCTTCATTTTTCCCCGCAAGCCTTCAATTGTAAATCTGCTTGAAGAATGTCGCTTCTGGTGTTACACGTTCTCTCTATTCTAGTTTTCTGTTAGCTGTTCATTTATCTATTGCTATATACTGTAATATATTTTTTTATTTCTTTATTTTTTACTTTGTTAAATTAGATAAATTAACTGATAAGCTGTGAGGTGCTAACAAAAATATACAATAGTATTGTCAAAATTTTAAATATATTATTAATATCGATTATATATCCGATGACAACGTGAAAAATAATGTAACTTATTTCCTTGTAAATAAATTTATATCACCATAAAAATCAAGAACAAATATACAGTGGAACCTCGCTTAACGAGCATCATTCGTTCCAGAATCTTACTCGTAATGCGAAACACTTGTTAAGCGAGGCAATTTTTTCCATAAAATTTAATGTAAGATACCATAATGCGTTCCACGCCAAAAAACTGCTGAAATGTTTTATGTATAACGTTTATCAAAAAAAATTGTACAATATACACTGTTAAGAAACGTGAATCATCATCATCATTTCTTCTAGCACGAAATGAACCATCCTGGAATGAGAATTCGATTTGCAGTAACAAAAAAAAATAAATAAATAAATAAAACACAGCTAATATGTTTGATAAACACTCTAAACGATGTGCTAAATTTATGAATAATATAAAGGATATAATTAAATATTAGAAATTAATTAATTTGACTTGAGGTAGAGAGTAATGTTTCCATCTCGTATTAAATTTAATAATTATAAAAAGTTAATTTTTAATTCACACATTTCTAAAATTTAATTTGGAATCGGTTATTAAATTTAATGAACTAACAATTTGGCTTATCGTTTGGCGTGTTTATTATATAACGGGCTATAGTTGTTCATGTATATAAGTAATGTGTGAACACAAGTTTGGAAAAATATGTGATCACAAGCGACATTAAGATGCTAGTGAAACGAGTACTAAACACAGACTGATGGAGCATGCCGCATGCGCACAATTCGGCACATACTTTCTTTGCCTCACTAGTTATGAGAAATATCGCTAGTTAAGCGAGGCAAATTTTTCCAATTTGTTTTGCTCGTTATGCGAAATACTCGTTGTGCGAGGTGCTTGTTAAGAAAGGTTTCACTGTACTTGTAAGTATAAAAATCTTAAACTTCTAATAACTATATGTTTTTGACTGAAGCACAAATGATACATATTAATGAAGAAAAAAAAATAAAAATAGGCATAACATAACTAAGAGATAATGAAAGCATGTCCCCATTTTCAATTCCTGTTATAACCACTTTAGCTACAAGAGCATTGTTTAGCGCTACTGGATTGGATGTTTAAAATAGGGATTGCAATCCAGCAGTGTTTTCAATCTAGCTGGATTTTTGCTGTATCAAAATAATTCTAGCTGGATCCATCGCGGATGTATTTTTGGTGCAATAAAGTGTTATCTGCATATCTATCTATCTATTCAGAAATTAATGGTTTTTTCTAAAGAAATAGAACATTTTTTAAAAATACTTAAGAAACTTTTATTATTTAGACTGGTCACTATAAATCAGTAAAACTTTTTACACATTTAGGTAGTAAACTTAACTTTGGTTCGGTTTAACACTTGAGATAGAGATAATTAACTTTAAATGTTTTGTTAGACTATATTTATAATGTAATCTTTAAATTAAATAATAGCAAAGGTAATTCTACTAATTAATTTATATTCATATATTCTATTATAGTAATGTAAGGACGGATAATCAGTGGCTAAGTGGCTATCAGTGTTACCAGTTTTCTTATATAGGCTCTACATATTAGTCTGTAATTATTTATAAGTATATAAAAACTATGTACTGCAAGTAGAATAAGTTAAATAAACTACACCTTTATCAATCCAGCAAAATTTAATAAAATAATAACGTTTTCAATCGTTTTTAACAATCTTCCTCAGTTACAGAAAAGTAGAACATAAAATGTGTTCGGAATAAATATAAAAATTAACGGAAAATGCCCAAGCGGACAAAATATAGATAAATAAACAAAATAAATAGCGAAAAGAAAAAAAAAGAAAAGAAAACGGATATGACAAGGAAACCAGCATTGTCCGTTAATAACATTAATTAATATAAAAGGATCTCTACGACAATGAGTTTGCATCTCTATGGTTTATACAACCGGTTGTCATGTGCTCCTTGCAGATTTCCAATCTCTCAAGATGTTTGACCGTTTGCCTATTCGTCGTCGCTTTTATAATTGCCGCTTAATACTATTGGACGTTAACATACTTCTGTCTTGCGTATGATGCCAGCGCCGTGTTGTCAAGGTTCTTACCGATTGAATATTTGTGCTCCTTGAGCTTTTGTTTTAAACTGCGCATCGTTGCACCAACATAAACAAGCTTGGAATTGAAACGTTGGTCGTGTAAAGGCACCGAATATATACCCGTTGTTGAATTCCGATCCTCTTTCTTTTTATCGTTTCTTAAAAGTTTGAAAACAGTAGGATTACGTCGGTATACAATGCCAAAATTATTAGACCTGGCAGTACATCTATGTATCTTGTTTAAAAATTGGATGTAATTAAGCACAATTCTTTTTATATTTATTCCCAACACATTTTATGTACTATAGTTAATGTATTTTTTTGTAACTGAAGAGGATCGTTAAAAGCAATTGAATACGTTATTATTTTATTAAATTTTGCTGGATTGATAAAGGTATAGTTTATTTATGAGTAATTTAATTATTGGTGTTAATGAAGTAATAAATAAGTAATTAGTAGCAGTCTAGTAGTTAGCAAAGCGGCAACACCGACAACATAGACTTTTGCGCCATTATTTAGAAAGTTAATTGAATATTTGCGGATCCGCAGCGCTGGATCCAGCACCAGGTGCTGGATCCAGCAGGCCGAAGAATACGCTGGATCCAGCTGGATTGCTGGATGAGGGATCCAGCAATTGCAATCCCTAGTTTAAAAAGCTTTACATAAGAATTTAGACTGAGATGTAAGAAAATCATGGAGGTATTCTTTCCTTACCATGGCCTAATTTATAACTGGATAAAGGAGTGATTCGGAACTGAGGATATTCAATGAATAGTCGATGAGGTAAAAATTAAGAAACGAAATTTGGCACGGTAGCTTGTACACGAAGTGCTTTGAGGCTATTAAATTTTCGTAGTTAGAGGTTGAAACGATGAAGACATAAAGTGTCATGTTTGATATTTACAGAAGGATAGGACTTAATGAAGATAATGATTATTATGAAACTCAACCTACTCTCAAAATTAAATTTTTCGCCATTTTATATTAATTAACACATGAAAGTTTTGATGTTAAAAGCTCAAATCAGATTGCCTGACACACAATTTCATTTATTTTGTTTCAAAATATAAAGTTTTTTTAAAATATAAACTTATATTAGTCGGGAAAGTTACGTTACTGCCGTTACAAGATTGTTTTTTTTTATTTTTACCAATTTTATTTTATTTTTTATTTTGGAGACCTCAAAACAAGAAGATTTACAAAGTTTTCAGATGGTGTAATTTTATACATGTGCAATACTTTTTTTCGTTTCGTATACGTAACAGCTAGAAAAATAAAATATAAGATTAAAAAAAGCTATAATTCCAGAAGTACTGTTAAATTGGATTATTCAGTGATTACCAATAGACAAATAAGACAAACGTCTACGGCCTATATCTCGGAGGAACCGAATTCAGTACACGAAAAAATAAATATATATAATAACAAATTAAATACTAAAAACATATTGTTTGATACGCATGTAATAAAATATAATACTTATGTGATTATTCTTACCAGAATACTAATACAAACAAATGTCATCAGAAAATAATTTAAAATTATGTTTGAGAAATTGATAAGTTTACCGTTATTTATTCTCATTAAGTTATAATTTTATTTAAAAAATTTCAAAAAATATTTGGAATAAATTTGTAAAGAAATGAATTTTAATTTTTGTTACAACATTTACGCTTGCACTTTGGATAATCTTTCTAATTTCTTCATTACGTTAACAGCTGTCATCAACTGATTTTCAAATGTCTCTATGATTAAGTTGAAATACTGAACAGCAATAATAAAATTTCAATATTGAAGAAACACTTGGAAGCTTACCAACGCATGTTATACACAAACTACTTGATTTACTGGGAAGCAGTTCACTCGAAATTTTTCCAATGTTGTCTTCTTCGCCAATAAAGGAATACAATTATTAATATAACTATTACAAATATTAATTAATGAATAATCAAAAATTATTCTGATAGTTAAAATGATATTAAGCATTTCAGATTCCGTGTAAATATAATATTTCCAAAAAAAAAGTTGTGGGCACGCAATCTAGGTTTTTATTTTGCATTATTTCTTTTTAAAAATATTAGGTGTTTATTCTTATATCGAATCTTAACACTTAGAATAAATTTAAAATTCTCGACGAAAATATGTTTGATTTAAAATTTATTTATTTTAAATTATTCTGATTTATTACAAAATTACAGTGACGAAGATGTAAGCCAATTATGGAAGTAAGATTTAACTGAAAGAAATGTACAGTATATGTTGACCTTAAATTGTCATTGACACCGCTTATGTATCATTATTGACTAGTGTAAACACTGTTTTAAATCTTCATAACCGAAAGTAATAAAATAAATATAAAAAAACTTGCATTAATTTATATTATAATGAAAATAAAGAAACAGTCTGTCAAACAATTTAGAAGTAAAAAATACATAGGCTATAAAATTTAAAATCGTATAACTTTATTTTAAGTGGGCGATTATTTATAAATTCGATTGTCCCCTGATGTTTCTGACGTAGTGCGCGTAAACCAAAAGTGAAAATGCACCGAACAGGTCGCACGAAATAAATGTATTTTGACGGTGATACAAAACCTTTTAGAAAACGACCATGACATATTATAATAAACAGTAAAACATGCTAATGTGATCACTGAAAGACCTGCTCAAAGTACTCATTTTATACGTGTACGAATGTACAGTACATATAGCCTAAAAATATACTTATCTATATACTTTTACTTTTTAATAATGCTTTCAATAACAAAAGTTTATATTATCTTAACTTTTCATGTATTACTTGAAAATATTTTCTCTTATAAATATTTATATCAATTTTGTTTTCTTCCCCTGTTTTACTTATTGTGTAAAAAATTAATGTTATTTAGGAGTGACAATCAACAATTGTTGAACGAAAGATAAGTGTGTCAACACAACAATTGTTTTTCTCTGTATTAAAGCGCCAGCTGCGGTCGAAATTGGCATAAATTCAACATTTTATTAAAAGTATTTACAACATTTATAAAATATTATAAGCAATTAAAATGTTCTAAAAGCATACATTTTGATTTCTTTTGAAAACTAAAGTTATTGTAATGTTATTCACTTGATTCTAAACTAATATATATACACTTATATACATTAGTAATTTTTATCCCCTGACAAGGTAGCCGATAAGTGGGGTCGAGCTAGCAGCTCAACTAGAGGTATTATGAACCAATTTATGTAAACTCTTTCTCTCGGTCGATTTAAATATTAGTAGGTAGTTCGTCGAACTAGATATATTTAATCCTTTGTAATCCATCATCGCTTGTTTTTGTTTATTAAGCTTTTAATCTTTCTTGACCTGTCTGTTCACCTGTTGTTATTCAAAAGTCGACCCCTATCGGCTTATCCATGGTTCTCTCCACTCGATCGTTAGACAGACCTTTCTACCATTCGATGAAATAATTAGACGCCATCTACAGACCCTGTGAGCGGGTTTTACTAATCTGACTTTGCTAAAAGGTGATTCGAGTCTAAGGCTCGAATCACCTTGACCAAATAGATGAAAAACAACAAATCAAGTCAATCGCGTGAAATTTTCATAGTATTTTTACGTGTGCTAAACTTAAATAAGAGTGAATTTCCCTTACGCTGACGTTTATGCAGATTACCTAAGAGTTGCGATACATAATCTTAATTATCTTAAACAACAACATAAACAACTGTTATCCAATTTATAGATGTAACTGGTAAACAAGGCAGAGTTTACAGCAGACAACAAATTTTTATTGACATTACGGATTTAGGAATTAAATCAAGGGGGGACTTTACAACCGACAGTAAAATATAAATATAGAGAAATAAACTTGTATACATGTATTAATATATATATTTATCTTAGGATTATTTAGGTGATTAAACAGTAATGATCAGAAACAAATTTTTGTGTCAATTTAATCCTTTCCCCAAATTTTCGTATAGATCATTACTGTTTAATCTTGTACAAATTTATATGTACAGGGTGTATTTTTTCATCTTGAGACAATGAAGTAACTTAGTTAAATTTCATTATTTTGAGAAAAAGGTATCTAGAAAAGTTGTAGCGTTTCGAAGACCCAATCAATTGGTGACTTTGGATGTGACCTTGACCTAGACTTTCAAGGTCATTTAAGGGTCAAGTCTGTTTTTCAATGAGAACACATATTTTTGACCCTGGCAATGGAAAGAGCGGGTAATTTCGCAACCAGATATACCTTTGACCTTACGGTCTAGGTCTAAGGTCATGATTATTTTAAAGTTTAAATTATAAGCTCTTTCTAATGGGAAACCGTACTTTTTATTACTGGAATGGGCAGGGAGATAAAAGATGCATTTTTTTATGACCCTTTTACTTTCACCTTTGAAAGCATTCACTACTTTTAGCACTATCCAGGAGTAACAATGTGGAAGTAGTAGTTTTCTGCTTTCTTTGAGGTGCTTATGTTCAGTGAGTCTCTTTGCCTCTCACTATCGTGGTGCTTGTTTTTTGTGAATCACCTTACTTCTTTTCATTGCTTGAGATGTTGGTCTCAGGAAAAATTTTATAACAAATGTTTAAAATTATGCCCTTCCACTTCGATGCATTTGTTGAGCTGCGCTTAAAATTATCACGCTTGAGATGACTTCAAAGATCAAATTTCGGGTACTCAAGATCATCGCTGATTGTGAAATTTCCCGCTCTTTCCATGTAAGTGTAACTTTTATCTCATTCCCTCATTCCAGTAATAAAAAGTATGGTTTTCCATTAGAAAAAGCTCATAATTTTGCGAGGGTCTGAAACCCCCTTTCCCCTTTTGAGTAGTATCGCTCTTTTTATAAACCTTTTAATTTTATGTAAAAATTTAAAGTAAAAATTTTAAGGAGGCCTTCCAAGGTTAACGACTGCAACGATCTTTACGAAATTTTTGTTAAAATATATATCAACAAGAAAGAAATAATCGTTTGTATTACAGTAACTCAATAGACGATAGAGTCAACAAGACGGGAATGGGCGATGTTTTTTATCTCCTCTGGGATTGCACGTGACACGTGGCTGCAGCAATAAATGACCTAGATCGTTGTCGAGCCCGACATTGGACATAAACAATATCGAAATTGTTGAACAAATTGTAATAGTTATTGTCAGCTAGACAATAATTGATGAATGAGAGCTGTCCTATCTATAGAAATTTATATTTTAAGTTCACCTCTGCGAAGTACTTAAGTCTGTAATTTAAACAAACATCTCAATTCCCGGCACCCTTACTAGCCAGATCAAAACATGAACACACCAACAGGTGTGCATATAAATCCTGACTGTATGACAGTCCTCACCCCCTTGAATTGGGTATAAAAAAGGCTCGCACCCCCATTAGAAAGAATGACGTCAAGGATACTAGACAGGACTGACCAACTTTCATCCGCCGTGCCTTCGACACTAATTGATACCAACGACAACAGATAGCGAGGTAATTCTTGACTTATTATATAGAAATCTCTTTTTCCTAACTAAATCGAGGTTTAGTTAAGAATAGATAGAAAAGGGGGATTAAAAGCTTTTCGCTGATCGCGAATACGTACGGCATAACCCTGCTAACCGCCTTATTAGAAATTCCGTTAAAGTTTATTGTCGTCACTATTACTTATATTATTAATATTATTATCATTATTGTTATTATTACTAGTATATGTATCTTTTAAATAGTATCTTTATTGAATCGGTTTAATATCTTAAATATGTGTGATTACTCGAACACGGCCAACACCTTATCGACTTATCCGCAACCTCCCACTCGAGACTTTTTTTCCCCTCCAAAATTGCCATTCACTGACCACGTGAGCGGGACTCACGTTCCCGTCGTCGCTTGACCCCGATTCTCAGAATTTAAACCTTAAAATAATCGTGACCTTTGACCTAGACCATAAGGTCAAAGGTATATCTGGTTGTGAAATTTTTTGCTCTTTCCATTGCTGGGATAAAAAATATGTGTTCCCATTGAAAAAAAAACAGGCTTGACCCTCAAAAACCTTTAAGGTCAAGGTCAAGTTCACAAACAAGGTCACGAATTGATTGGGCCTTCGAAACTCTACAACTTATCTAGATGCCTTTTTCTCAAAATAATGAGATCCAAGTAAGTAATTTCATTGTCTCAAGATAAAAAAACACCCTGTATATAGATAAAAATAGACGTGTTTGTGCCTATACGTCACTTTGCAGCCAAAAGTACACATCGCACATGAATGGTGTTTGTGTGTGGTAGTAGCCCCAAGTTTTCCATCATGCACTATTGTGGTTGCGTCTCGATAGCTATAAGGGTGTGACAGATATGGGGTTTGAGAGTAGTTGACTTCGAAAACGTGTGACGCTTCAATGAGAATGTTTCAGTTTTTTCTAGAAATTCCAGAACCTAGAGGTTAAATTTTGTACAAAGGGTATGTCATGAAAACGCACACTAAGAAGGGACTTTTCGAATTTCCCCCGCGAAGGGAGAGGGACAGCATTAAGGTTTAACTGGAAGAACGACTTCTACTGTACTATTTGAGATGCGATATTTTGTTTTTAATTACGTTATCTTCATCGAGTACTTAGGAGTGTTAAATTGATAACATTTCAGACATTGTTATAAATATTTTTTTTATATATTTCGATTTTTTAACCAAATGTTCGAACCGTTTGAAATTCGAATTTCTTTTTGCATATCGGTTCGATTATGGACGTTCCAGAAAATTTATCAAATTAAAAACTGTTCGTTTGATTATCAGCAATTCGAATCATTCTCTGCGGTAGGTGTTAAATAACAATTACTATGATTGTTGAAATATTGAATGTAAATAGGGTTTGCTTGTAAAATTCAGGCGAGCGAAGCCGCAGATAACAGCTAGTTTTATAATAAAAATAATAAACCAAATCAGTCTGAATGTGTCTCAAATAGTTTAGAAGTAGAAAACTAGTAGGATATAACATTGAAAATCTTATAACTAATAACAAAACTGTATATTATTTTAACTTTTCATGTATTACTTGAAAATATTTTTTCTTATAAGGATTTATATCAATTTTGTTTTCCTCCTCTGTTTTACTTTTTGCTTAATAAAAAAATGTTATTTAAGGAGTGACAATCAACAATTGTTGAACGAGAGATAAGTGTGTCAACACAACAATTGTTTTTCTCTGTATTAAAGCGCCAGCTGCGGTCGAAATTGGCATAAATTCAACATTTTATTAAAAGTATTTACAACATTTATAAAATATTATAAGCAATTAAAATGTTCTAAAAGCATACATTTTGATTTCGTTTGGAAACTAAAGTTATTCTAATGTTATTCACTTGATTCTATACTAATATATATACGTACACTTATATACATATATACATTATACATATAATAGTTTTTACTATACAATAGTAATTTTTATATAGTTAAATACTTTAAGTAATTTTTTAAATATTTAATTATAAATTATGATAAATGGAAATTTTTAGTTTTATTCCTTCCCAACATTTCTACGTGCATTGAATAATGGCAGTAACTTATCTTCTTGCTGTTTCGATATTTAAAAATTACAAATTTATTTATACCGACATTTTTACATTCAAAGCTAATAAAGTATATAATATTTCAAAGTCGTTAACTTACAAAGGATAATGTAATTTTCAATATCTTTTATGAAAGTTTATAAAAGTGTCCAATATATAATCACATTAAATATAAAAAAGATTATTACAACTTAACGATGACTACGACGACGATATTATGAGGTCCGAATCCCCCTTAATTATTTACGTTTATTGTCTTTTCTTTCTCGACTACACAGTTGTGAAGTTAACGTATTTTGTCAAACTAGATGTGAGAGAAACGATGTCACTAGAGATTAAAGTACAACATATCTGCACGTATTTTTTTCATTTGAATCGCAAATTAATAAAGCGGTTTCTTAAAATAGTGGATTAAATAAATTTATTTTAATATTTATTTTATTGTCAATTATTTTAACTCGTAACTTTTTGTTTTAGGTCAGCCACGTGTAGGTAACAAGTGTTCGTTAATAACTGTTTTGCGAGTTACATCTACTTTGCATTTATAAAAAACATCATGCTTAATTACTAGAATAAATGCAATTTTCAATATTTAAATTATATTATTAAAATATAAATTAGGCTTAGAATATCAATATAAATATAGTTTGTCTAAAATTCTTTTAGTATTAAATAATAGTATTAACTTGTTTTCATATATGTTTGATATTTTCTAAATATACGTACGTTTATATCGTATTCTGTGCAAAATATATTTATGTACTTAAATCTACTTTTAATATATTGCACGATTAGAAGGTATCCGAGACGGTAGAACTTATAATTTTACTTAAATGACATTAATTTTATAAAATATTTTAAGTATTCGTATTTAAAAGTTCCGATATTTTCATATTCCAATAAACAATTTAATATCTATATTATCTACATGAAATTAAAATATATTTTATCCGAAATTACTTATATATGTTATATTATCTTAATTTACAAAACATAGTTAATAATTACATTTGCATGAGGCCATTTTATTAATGAAGTGGCATAGAACAATCGTTCCAGATGTTTCGATTATTCCCATGTTTATTTACTAAACAAATTTGGTAACCTAATTGCAAATTAAGCTTATATTTTATTAATCTTATATACATATTTATTTTCAAACTTTTAAATATATTTAAATCTCGTGTGCTGTCAGTTGACGTTTTTTACTACAGGATGATTTTTTAAGCTTGTGTACTTTATTAAGTATAAAGATATCACTATATTTGATTATCATACACGCGGTAGCAGCGAAAAAGTAATTTACTGAAATAATCGAGGAACATACATACATATATATATATATATAATTGTAATATATTCGAAATTTGTTCAAAATTTTATTGTTATTTATTATACATATATTAAATTTAAAATTTGAGAAATTTACTGTATCGTAAATTATATTTGTGAATTTTTAATAAACTGAACCGCTCGAAAATTAGAAAATTCAGTTGTTGTCTATTCTAAATGAATTTTAAATTTATTTAGTTCGAAATTATTTCTAATCGAAATTTTTAGTTTTAGGTTCCACCAACGTTTCCATGCGTAATAACAGGTGTTTATTAACAAGTATTTGCATAAAACAGTACAAGTGGTGTGTTTGGATGAAATTTTTCGTGTTTAATTATTCGAATAAATGCAATTTCTAATATTTAAATTATATTATCATATCATTTATTATGTCCGAAATATCAACATAAATTCATTTTTTTCTTATAATTTTAATACCGAATATTATCAATTACTTTTTGTAATATTCGATATTTTGAAACTGTAAATATATTTATATCGAGTTTTTTACATTCAGAGCTGATAAAATGCATTTTTAAAATTCTTATTTTGTTCCTTTGTACAAGAAAAATGTAATTTTACACGTCTGATAAGTTTATAAAATCCTCACGATGTCTTTATCTTCTAATCTAACATACAGTTACATTAAGTATTAAGTAAATAATTAAATTCTAATGATAAAAACGACGACGACGATATAAAAATGTTATTATGTTGCCAGTAAGAGAAACATACGAAAATAATTTAAATTGTCTTACTTAGTCGTTTAAATATTAACGGTAATCGATGTGAATAAATACCTTAAAAATTAGGAAGACGATGGATATAACATAAAAGATATTTAAAAAATTATAAACCAGAGCGGCTCTGTGTTAAAATCCGAATTCTCGTGCCCTGTAGATGGATTTCAATTTTTCAAACTACTTGAATATTAAAGTCATCTTCAATTAACGTAATTTTATTTCAAAATTACTTAAATACTTTATTTTAACTTAATTTACAGTAAATAATTCTTACAAAATGCAGTCCCTCGACCGACGAGTGAATACTTCAACCGAGTGATTATCCGAGAATAAATTGTTCGATTTATTTATAAATAAACTTTGATTTATACGTCGAACTAGTTGCTAAGAAATATCAAATAGATAGCTTGTTTTTACCTAAATCATTACTTATTATGCTACGTTTTGTTACTAAGAAAATTAAAATTATTGATTAGAAATTTTAGTCTTAATTATAATAAATTAGAAGGAATATCGGTAAATAAAAATTCGATCAATTATTTTCCAGTGAGTTCAGGAAAAGTTTTTCACATTTGTAATTTTATTGAGAAAAGCTCAACAATTATTAATAATGACATCAACTTCGTACAAAAGTTATTCTTCGCTTTAACACGTTTATAATGAATAAATTGTTTATTTTTTTTAAATTCGAGTTGAACAAATACATTAAAATACTTAGAAAACTATCGAAACTCACTGCCGGTGATTTATATTAAATACAAAAGATATTTTCACATAGGTCCGTAAAGCATAACCACCGGGAAACGAAATAATACGAAAGAGGAAGAGCACCATCCACGCAAATAAATGCACTAATTTTATTGGATTCGAAACTGAAAATACCATCTGCAATGTCAAAACTTTGGATTGACAGGTAGGAGGAGAAATGGCGCCGAATTCACATTACACAACGTAGAATTTTGCTATAAAAAGGCATGGTAAACCGCAGTGAAAGCATATTTCGGCGAGCAACAAACCGAAAGCAACATGAAAACCATCCTCTTTCTCGTGGTCCTTATCGGTAAGTTAACAATTTTCAATAATATTTTCAAATTGATAATTTAATATTTCGTTTTCAATGCTCAAACTTCAATTCTCTAGTGTTGTTTTCTTATATTCTACGTGAAATTTCTAAACTGTTACTTGTTGAAAACAAGTTAAGTGAATTAAACTTATTTTACTTACCATTTTAAATGTTCAGTAATTTTTTTTATTAAATATATATCAAATTTCTTAATTTGACAGAAATAATTATTTTTAATTATACTTTACTCATTTATTTACTTAAGGAATTGCAACCGTAGAAAACAGCGAAGCGTCGAAGAAAGAAATAAAGAAAGATGTTTTGTTTGCTGCAGAAAAGCAAGGCAAACGCATAGTTGAAGAGGGTTCAAAACAACTCCGTCAGTTTTCATGGCCGTCAATGCCGTCAATTCCGTCAAATGACGGCGGCATTCTTGATGTAATAGGAAATGCACTGGGTGATATAAACATCCCAAGCAATGGTGACGTTACCGTTATCGGACTTGTGGCTAATATTTTGGAGACAGTTGATATATATAATTTAACAACGTGTCTTTTGAATCAGGTTAGTTTAATGTATTTTATTATTCTACCATAATTCTATACTATTTTCGTTTGTGTTTAGGCAAATATTTATTTTACTAAATTATATTGTTATTCAAAAATAAATTAAATATTTAAGTATTTTAAGTTACGTATCTCGTTCGATTTTTTCGCATTTAAACTTCGTAATACTTCAACACTACGTAATAGGAGTTTTTTTTTTAAATTAAGTAACTAAAATTTTTCATTTTTCTATAACACATAGATTTAAGTTGTTTATAGAATTAAGCTACGCAATAGCGATTAAAATTATAACATTTATATGATGATATTTATACCTCGTTGTTTCACAATCTCGTTCATGTATTTTTTAATTTTTGAGTCTGTTGCTTTACTCGATTAAACTCTTTCTTTATTAGACAAATAAGGAAAATATCAGCATTTTCAAATTAACGTATTAATTAGTTTAACGTTATTTTCTTCACAAAGTTTTAGTTTAAATATAACAGTTAAAGAAATCTTTAGCCAATATGAACTATCAATTATATAAGTTTATTTTCAATAATTAGTCTAATTATGTTTAATAATATTTTAAATTATGTTTGAATAAGGATTGACGTTTAACATTTACGAATATTTTTTTTTCAGCTTGGACTTAGATTGGAGATGTGCTTTAGGAACCTTGAATTATATGGCTTGAACGCCAGTGGCATTCTAATGGTAATTAATAGAGTAGTTTCTGGAACGAATGGTCGTGAGGATTGCACCTCTTGTAGTAATGAACCGCCTTTCACTCCGTTACCCAATATGGATTACTGCAACCTCATCGGTAACATTACGGATAATCTGAACTGCGTTCTCGTGGAGCTTGGTAATCTCCGTTGTTCTCAATATCTTAGCGATTGTTTGAAGCCAGTTTTGGACTGTCTCGGACAAATAGTTAGTAGTCTTCCTAAGGACGAAACAGACCCAAGTAAATGTCTAGATATTGTCACTGAGGTTTACTACATTCTCCAAAATATTGGAGATGGGCTTGAAGGTAAAAACTGCACCATCGGCATTTAAATCCTGACCACCAATCTAAATCATATATATAGCGACAACTAATATAATCAAATAAATAATATTAATATATTTTAGTAATTATAAAAATCAAATCATTAATATAAATGTAAATCAACGTTATGACTATTATAAATTTAAACAATGTAGTATGAACAATTAAGAAAATAAAATCGACAGCATGCAAACTTGGTTTTTATTCTATATTATTTATTATAAAACAACAGCACTAATTCGCTATTTCTTCGTTTCGTCTTAATATTTATGGCGTTGAATGTGACCTGTTTAACTATACACGCAATGTCCAGAAAAATTACATTCTTTTTGTATGGGGAAAGCGGGTTGGTGTATAGCCGAGAAGGTCCAGCCTTCAACACATTACAAATCAATAAATTGTACGGGGAAATCCTTTCTCAAATATTTCGCAAAACTGAAGTTAGTAGATTTTCAGTTTTTTACATTTTTCTATAAACTTCCAGTTGACTATTTTTACAATGTAATATTCTTCGACTTTATATATTACGAGTTAGCTAAGAATTAGCCTTATCAAATAAATTATAAGACGACGTTCATTTACATATATTTATTTTGTTAGTTTTCAATTGTGTAGATCTATTTTCTATATTCGTTTCCGAAACGATTTAGAAGTTAGATTCTAATTGTACTTACCACGTAAACTACAAAGTAGGAAAATTCAAATTATTGATATAACACAGTGTTGCTCTGCTCCTTCTAAATGTAAACTTTACACAACTTAAAAGTTTATTTTTTTCAGAAAATATGTAAAAATGGTGAAGCATTTCGCTGAATAAGCAGTTCATTCTGTATGAGAAAATATTGTATACTGTTATGTATACAACTGAACCTATAATCATATTATTTAGCGTCACACACGAATTTTTGAATATCTGTTAATTTCCAATTTAATTTCAATATTTATTAGTCATGAAAGGCTTCTTCCAGTTACAAAGGGGGGAGGTTAATTTCACAGTTTATCGAATTTTTTACGCAAAAATTAGTTTTTCTTATGTTTATATTCTAACTTATACTTCACATTTAGTATATTCCGTTTTACACCTGTTATAAAACAGTTCAAATTTATTCGGTTTCTCACATACAATATCTCATTATTTTAGCATAACAAGGATCTTATTATCTTTTATTAAACTTGTATTTATGGTTAATACATTTACTTAGTAGATTAATTTAATTTTTTCTTATGACAATTTAATTTTTGCGACTGTTGATATTTTATACCAAAGAACTTCGTACCATAAAACTTCGTACAAATCACTTTTATTAGCACAACTCTCTAGTGTATACTCATTACCATGTTTGAGTTATCTTACTCGTTTTCTTACAATCACAGAATGTATAAAACTTCTTTATTATAATTTTACATCGTGGACAACATAATTGTGGAAATTCGAAAAATTTATTAAATAGTTATTATTAAATGGATAGTCTAAAATTCTTCTATATAAATCGGGTTTAGTTATTTTATTTTATTATTTTATTTTTCTTTTTTTTGTATTTCTTCTATATCTATCGAAATGGATATTTTCAATATTTTTTTTATTAAGTGTTGACTTTGTAGATCATTTGTATCCATTTAGTCCATAAATAGATCTATGGAAAAAACCATATATATTTAATTTTATCGAAATTTGTGCTGTCGAATTTCTATTGGTTCTTTATTCCTACCATTTTGTTATACTGTATACAATATCCTCATTGATAATTTTTTGCGTTTTAAACTCCTAGTAAAAATTTTCTATATATCCCTTTAGCGAGGTAGCCTTAATTTTAAATCTATTTAATTCCAATCATAAGGTATTTCCTGAGATGCTATTCTCAAGTAGGAAATTCTATGTATAAATTTGTTTTGGATCTTTTCAAGATTGTTAAAATTCGTTATACTCCAAATTCGTGCATTGTAACCTATTGAAATAATTATTACTGTATTGATAAGACGAAAGTATATCTGGACATTCTCCATTTTTGCTTTACTTAATATTTTAACCGAGTTGTTTATTAAACTATTAGTATTGACTGTCAATTAAACTTATCATCCAGGTTTCCATAAATCCAATTATGATGTTAGAATCTATTAATTTTTTTACTGAGACTTAGTGAATTTTCTCGCGAAGACTTTGTATATTCAAATGACCTATTAAATAAATATTTTTGACTCATAATTTTACTGCCGTTTTATTTTTTAATATCTCCCAGTTTTACCAAGCTATTATTAAATTATTTTAAATGCTATTTTCTTATTTAAGGAACTAAACTTACTTCGATATGATTCTTATGCCAGTCCTCTCCTTTTCTAGTTGTCTGCCTATTTCTAAATAACAATCCATTTGAGTGATCTTGTTTGTATTTATATCAAATGTGTATATTATATTACCCTTAAATTAATATAGTAATTCTTTCATATTAAAATTTTATTTTCACTAGTTTTTTCTACTTTAATCTGATCCTGTAGATTTTCAATCTAATTCTTGTTCTGATACACAAGTCCGTTGTGATAATTACTTTTTTTCTTGGTTTTATTAATGATTTTCAGTTTTAAAGTCCAAAATTTCTTGATAAGTAAATTTCTATCTTTTACAGATTCCAGAATTACTTTTATTATTAGATTATACTTATTACTTTTTAGTTAAACTACTCTTTTCATTTCTATATTTTTTAATTCTAATTCTTCGTTAATAAATTGTTTAATTTCTTGAGCAACGTCCAATGTATTAACCGGATAATTAATAATTATGATGTTCTTGTTAGTAGTCTAATTTACCAATTTATCAAATTCGAATTCCAACATATCTTTTAACTTTTTCTTGTGTGTGTAAATATCTTCTAAATTTTGTATTTTGTGACAAATTATATTCATATCTTTTTATAACTATTATTTTGTTCTTTTATCTTGTTTACTTTAGCTTTTATTAATTGTATTTATTAGTTTAACTAGCAAAATTTTTCCTCAATTAATTTGAATATATATTTTAATGTATATTGTGAATCGTCAATACCTTGTTCTTAGTTGCTCTTGCTGGTCGAAAATAGTCTTGAATTTTCGAATTTCTCGAGGTTTCATTTTTTTCTTTTTATCCTCCTTTTCGATTTAATTTTCCTCACTTTAAATTTTCAGTAACTACGTTTCCCTTTCTTCATCTTTCGTGACTTATCTTCCGAGGTCTATCTCTCCCTTTCTGTTGCATATCTAACTGACTTGGCCGAAGTGGTGAGCGGGGGAGAGGACCAGGATTGATTTCAATTCCGGCAAATATTAGTAGTATTTTAATCAATACTAAAGTTAATTTAGTATCTGCAACTCTAACTTATACTGTACATACCACATTGCATAAGTTTTTGTTATTTCCATCCCAAACTTGTTCTACCAACCTCTCAAAAAGTTCACTCGCACGCTCGACACCTCTGGCACACCACTATTTAACTTATACCATCGTCTTTCATTTTTTAAGATATTTATGCAGATGAATTACTGTTAATCTTTAAAGAAAACATCTTGATATTTCGGGCAAAATTAATATCGTCTTTGAAAATATAATTTAAATATTAGAAACTGCATTTGTTCGAATAATTAATCGTGACAAATATTATTGAAGAAAAGCAGACGTAACTCGGTACGATACGCAAACACTTGTCAACAAACGTCTGTTTTTTTACTGTCAGAAATTGATGAGATGCTAAATCTAAGGATTTTTATTTAATAATAATTTAAGACTATTTTAAATAATTTTAAAATTTATTCAAACTACAACTGAATTTTCTAATTTCCGAATCGATTAAATTTTTAATTTCTACACTTTCTGTACTACCTGACAGTATAAAATACTTATGTGATTATAAAAATAAGATTTTTATGTATATTTGTTTTGTAATTTAATCTGCAAATGCAAAAAACTGAAGTTATCAAATTTTAACTCACTATAAATTATTTTAACTTTTACTTATTGACATCAAATTTGTTAAATTTTCCAGGATTGTCTTATCTCTCAAGTTCAGGGAAGTAAGACTTAGTTTATTGTCTTCAGCTAAAGCAGGCATGTCAAACTCATATGATATTACGGGCCACATGATCTATTTTGTATTAAGTCGGGGGCCGCATGTTTTCAATGTTCAAAAAATTAATAAAATCTGATTTTTTACAATGATTATGTTATGTATTATGTATTTATTAGACTCAATGTATTGTATACAAGAAGCAGCCGTAGAAACCAAATTTTGGTTTCTAGGCTGCTTTATTTAGGTAGAAGATTTTGTCGAAGATTCGAACGAAGATATTGGATTATATTGAAAGATGTTTTCTTGGTTCGAGAAGGTACTGGTGTACAAAATACACTTATTCCTCGATTAAGGTCTCTCGACAAAGAATAGTATTTTGAGTAAGATTCGGTTGTTTTGTTCTTTGAATTGAATTATATATGATTATTTGTTTAGAATTTGTGTTAAATTTATTATCCTTTCCTCTTTATTCTGATATTAGTTATCTCGGTTAATCATGTCGAACTTTACGCCATTAAAACACCACGTGATTGTACTTGCTCACGTGACTACCAGACGAACTGTTATTGGCTGATAGAAACGCGTCTTGGCGGCGTTCGCCGCAAAACATAAAATTCGACCAACTTTTGCGGCTCGAAAAAAGCGGCACAAAATGACTTTTGCGGCGAGAAAAAGTGACGTCATTCTGCCGATTTCCTTGCCGCGCCGCATGTGTGCATCCGGCTTTAGAACAAAGAACAAAGAAAGATTCCTAAGCCTAACATAATATATTAAAATGTGTACAAATATACAAATATCAGTATGGCTGATGGCAACACAAACATGTGTTGTGTGTTGGATTAGATCGCTCCGCGTTCTATCGTGTTTCTAATCGTCTTGTGGTTGTATCTCTGTTCGGCTTCGGCCGCCGCTTTTCATTTGACGCCTCGCGCAAGCGCACCGCGTCCCAAGCGATCACGCAATCACACGCGACGCCAGCGTCAACCAAAAAGTTCAAACTTTAAGCGTGAAAGCTTGATATTTAAAAATTTTTAAAAAGTCTCGACGGGCCGTGTGTTTGACATGCCTGAGCTACAGTAATAAATTATGATAATCCCTCACTGTGGAGGTGAGCAAACTGCTAATCGTTTTACTTCTTTGTTTGCAGAAACTCCCTCCTTTACTAGTAATGAGTCAAATGGTCAACAAATTGCTTTCTTGCACTCAGGAAAATGTATTCTTTTAGATTCAACATCTAGTGTTGCTAGAAATGAATTGTATAATTTTATTTTTAATTTTTTGCTATATAGTTGTACACATTTAAAAAATAAATATCACTCGAAATATTTACAAAAATGTAAAAATTTGTTGCAGATTGTTTACACAGAAATGTTTTCTATACGAAAAATTAACCACTCGAAAAAATAATGTACAGACCACCAAATATTCTACATGATGTAAAATGAGCAATTTTAAAGCTGAATAATTTTTTAAAAAGTAATAAAATTACCAAATAAATATTTTGTTCACAATTACTATATTCATAATGCAAAATACTGTTGTAAATTTTTATAATAAGATCTTAAAAAGCAAAGATGATCGATATTCCATTTACTCAATCCGGTTCTTGTTTTAGTAATAAAAAGTATTGCTACCGAAAATGCCCTTTGATTCAATTGATGTGGTGCAGTTGTCTTTAATGCATTTAAGAGAAAACAGATGTTATGTGGTTTTTTTTGTTATTTTGCTGTGTAGTTTTCTTGATTTGTCTACTTCGGCTGCTTTAATAGCGATATCAAGCTTATGACCTGATAATTCGGAAGTTCGTTTGGCTTCAAGTTTATGTAGAAAAACTTCATACTTGCATACTCCATACTCGTTTATATCTTTGCCCAATTTTATGATATAATGCAGATATTGAAGCTATAAGCATGGTTTAAAATAATAATCGACGTATTTATTCAAGATGTTACGGGATCTGACAAGTAAAGAATTTTCAGAGTCCTACCAGAAATATGCTACATGTTGATTATTAACAATCTATGACTTGCCATAACCAGCAATAATTTAAAAAACTAATATGAGGCTTAAAATCGCTAAATACAAATGCATTCTGACAGTTAATCATACTTTTTATTTGCGAAATTTTCTCAAACTTAACACAAAATGAAAGAAAAGTTAGCTTTTAAGAAATTTACGAGATTTCTTGGGATGAAACGAATATCCCTGGATATTTTCCTAGTTAGAAAAACAGCCGGTATCTCGTTAGAAAAACCCCACCGTACACACTATACAAAAGCACGGAAACATTACAATTGAATAGAAACACATACATCACACTCAAATGGCCACTACATTGAATACATGTCATATTGTTAGGAAATTCCTGAATTCAAACACACACTGTCACAATTATTTAATTTTTGTCTTATGCGACACGCTTTTTGTCTAGTCTTGTTGTCGAATTATAAAAGCGCTAAGGTGGCTTTTCTTTTTCGCTAAACTCATTATACCATCAATAAAAAAAAGAGGGCAAGCTTTAGAAAAACTTTTTATTTTTTTTTTTTAAATGCATTTTAGACAATTATGACCCTTTTCAACTCGTGTTACAACTATATAGGGAAAATTACATACATGTCAGCATAATGTAGACAAGTTAACATTAGAATAAATTTATGCTACAAAAATTGTAAAAGGTCATTAGGAGACTTACATGGATTATGAGAAATCTATAAGTTGTGACATTAGATTAAATATGTTTGACGATTATTGATTAACAGGTATAATCTAAAATAATGATTAAAATGGAAATTATTTACAAAAAGAAAAAACAGTGCTGAGTTAAGATTATATAATTTGGAAAGTCTTGATTTTGGTTATGGTAAGAACAATAGAAAAAAAAGCCCTTTTGGAACAAACAGTATAATGAAATGAAGGTTGTTCATCGTTAAAATAAAAAGGCATAAGAAAATTGTTTTAATTTACAATAGCGTTTTACACGATTGGTTGGTCCACAAATTGTAAGTGGGAGAGTTAACAGGATGCATCAGAAAGGCATCATCTTGAGATGGGGGAGTTAGTGGAAAGCATATTTCGGCGAGCAACAAACCGAAAGCAAACTGAAAGCCATCGTCTTTCTCGTGGTTCTTATCGGTAACTTATAAATATTATAGAATATTGTTATTTAATAATTTAATATTTATTTGTTAATGCTTAAACTTCAATTTCATAGTCTTGTTTTCTTATATTTTAATAAAATGTTACTCGTTGGAAACAACTTACATGAAATAAAATGATATTACTCACCATCTTATATATTCCGTAATTTTTTCAATTAATTATATTTCAAATTTCTTAACAAAAATAATTTTCGTTAATTATACTTTACTTATTTATTTACTTAAGGAATTGCAACCGTAGAAAACAGCGAAGCATCGAAGAAAGAAATAAAGAAAGATGGGTTAATGTAACCCTTGGTGCCAAGATGGCGGCTCGTCTCTGATTCCAGCGAGGAAACAGTGGGACGCACGTTCTAACCAACCTAACCTAACCTATTCTAATAATTTGGTTGCTAATAATTATTAGCAACCAAATTATTAGAATAGGTTAGGTTAGGTTTGGTTAGAACGTGCGTCCCACTGTTTCCTCGCTGGAATCAGAGACGAGCCGCCATCTTGGCACCAAGAGTTACATTAACCGAAAGATGTTTTGTTGCAGAAAAGCAAGACAAAAACATAGTTGAAGAGAGTTCAAAACAACTCTGTCAGTTGCAATGGCCGTCAATTCCGTCAAATAACGGCGGCATTTTAGACGAAATAGGTGATTTAGTGAATGAGATAGATGGGGGTATCCCAAGCGAGTATGATTATACTGTTCTCGGAGTTGTGGCTAATATTTTAAAGACATTTGATTTATATAATTTCACAGCGTGTCTCCTCAACGAAGTTAGTTTAATGTATTTTATTATTTTAACACAATTCTATACTATTGTCGTTTTTATTCCTTAAAAATACTTATTTTACTAAACCATATTATTGTTAACAAATAAATTAAATGTTTAAGTTTTTCAAGTTAGGTATCTCGTTTTATTTTCTCACTTTAATTCAATTTCGTTATATTAAATACTACGTCAAAGCTATTTTTCTAAAAGAAAGATAAGAAAAATCTAACATTTTCCTGTAAAACGTAGATCCAAGTTATTTATAAAAATAAGCTACGGATTATTGATTAAAATTATCGTACGTCTGTTTGTCTGTCTTCTTAGAAAATTATAACATTTATATGATTATATTTACATTACGTTCTTTCATATTTTCGTTTGTCTATTTGTGTTTTTATTTTTCTTGAGAGTGTTATGTTACTCGATTCAACCCTTTCTTTATTAGACAAATAAAGAAAATATCAAAATTTTCAAATTAATGTATTAATTAGTTTAACATTATTTTTTCATTAAATTTTAGTTTAAATATAACAGTTAAAAAATCTTTAGCCAATATGAACTATCAATTATATAAATTTATTTTTATGTATAATAATTATATAAATTATGTTTGAATAAGGATTGACGTTTAACATTTACGAATATTCTTTTTTCAGCTTTGATTTGATTTGGAGAAATGATTTCGGAACCTTGAATTACTTGGCCTCAACGCTAATAGCCTTTTAAGGGAAATTAATAAAGTACTTTCTGGACCGAATGCTCGTGAGGATTGCAGCTCGTGGTAATAAATAGCCGTTCACTCTGTCATCTAATATAGATTACTGCAACCTCATCGGTAACCTCACGGATAATGTAAATTGCGTCCTGGACGAGCTTGGTAAAATTCCTTGTCAACAATATCTTAGCGATTATCTTGGGCCATTTCTAGACTGCTTCGGAGGTATAATTAAAAGTCTTCCTAAGGAAGAAACAGACCCAACTAAATGTTTAAATATTTTCAATAAGATTAACAACATTCTACAAAATATTAGAAACTGACTTCAAGGTAAAGCCTGCACCATCGGCATTTATTACACATGATTTAATAATAGTTTGACCACGTATCTAAATTATATAAAAAGCGACAAAAATGTATTCTAATAATAAAAAATTAATTTATTAATTTAAATTTGAATCAACTTCGTGATTATTTTACATTTAAGCAATGTAGTATGAAAAGTTAAGAAAATAAAATCCATAGTATACAAACTTGGTTTTTATTGTATATTATTTATAATAAAACAACAGCACTAATTTGCTATTTCTTCGTTTCGTCTTAATATCTATGGCTGATTGTAACTTGTTTAATTAATTATACACGCGATGTTTAGGAAAATTACATTCTGTTTGTATGGGAAACGCGGGTTGCTGTACATTCGAGAAGCTCAAGCCTACAACATATCACAAATCACTTAATGGTATGGAGAAATCCTTTTTCAAATATTTTGGATAATGGAAGTAGATAGTCTCTCAGTTTCTTGCGTTAAAATCATATTTAATTCTTTTATCAACTTGTCGTTTTTTATTATAAAAATGTAATATTAGCCGACTTTATAAATTAAGAGTTAGCTAAGGATGAGCCAGAATTCAACTAAAATTTATTTTTATTTAAAAAAAAATGTTTTATACACCAGAGCAGTGTAATTAAATTTGACACAAAATAAACTTAATTGCCGTTCACAAAATATTTTTTGCGGTACCTTCTTGGGTCTGGACACACAGTTTGTGTATTACTGAGCATTATAATCATTCGCACGACAAGATATTATAGGATATTCATAAATATCATAGAAACAATAAAGGTAATTGTATCGCTATAATAATCGCTCCCTTAAAATATAGGAAAATCGTTTTATTCTTATAAACTTTCTGTAGTGTCGAATTGTTTCAGACAATCAGACTGGCTCGTTTAAGTAATTGCCTGATTATTATTGCCTGGTTATTTTTTTGAATTATAAGATGACATTTATTTACATATATTTATTTTGTTAGTTTTCAATTATGAAAATTCATTTCCTACATTCGTTCCCAAAAAAATGTTAAAGTTGGTTCTCAATTTTACCCACCACGTGAACTACAAGGGTAAGAAAATTTAAATTTTAACAGTTTTTTCGGTCGTTCTAAATGACAACGTCACACAACTTAACTGAAAAAGTAACGTTTTTCAGATAACATCTAAGAATGATGACATCAGATGAATTCATATACACTGAAATGTATCAGAAAATATTATGTACTGTTATTTACAGAACAAAACGTATAATCACATTATTTAACGCAACACACGAATTTTTTGAAAATGTTTTAATTTATGTTATTGTTTATTTTATTTTTTAAAGGAATATGTTGACATCGTTTACTGTTAATCTTTAATTGACTACGTAAAAAAGTTAATAACATATTCGTGCGAGTACTCTTACTGGAAATATAACTTCCTTCTCAATCGCGACACGGTGGTGTCATTCCTGACAGGGCGTTGAAGAGGTGCCGACCTCCAGTCATACTACATAAATGATATTTTGTGCAGGTCGGTAACCGTGTTCAGTGGAACCTCGCTAAACGAGCACCTCTAACAACAACCAATTATTCGCATAACGAGCAAAATGAATTGTGAAAATTTGCATCGCTTAACGAGCGATGTACAGTCAAACCTGTTTTTATGCGCTCTTTTTATGTGCGATTTTTATTTGTGCGTTTTTTTTAATGCGGTCCCTATCCCCCGCATAAAAACAGGTTTGACTGTATCACATAAGAAGTGATGAGGAGAGAGGATGTCCCGAATTGTGCGCATGCGACATGCTCTATTAGTCTGTGTTTAGCACTCGTTCCGCTAGCATCTTAGTGTCGCTTGTGATCACATATTTTTTCAAACTTGTGTTTACACATATTACTTAAAACATCAACAACCATTGCCTGTTATATAATACACACGCAAAACGATATGCCAAATTTTTGGGTCATTAAATTTAATAACCGATTCCAAATTAAATTTCAGAAATGTCTGAATTACAAATTAACTATTTATAATTATTAAATTTAATACGAGATGGAGACATAACTGCCTACCTCTAGTCAAAGTAATTAATTTCTAATATTTAATTTTGTTATTAAAATTTTCTAATGACAGCTGTATAATTTGATAAACTAGTAAAAGTCTCTTTAATCCGAAAAAATCTTTAACAATAGACTATCCCACAGCTTTTACAGGTTATGAACTCCTTTATCGTCATTCTACAAATGCAACAATAAAGGAGTTTATAACCTGTAAAGACTGTGGGATTGTCTACCGTTAAAGATTTTTTCGGATTAAAGAGACTTTTACTAGTTCATTTTCTAATACTTAATTATAGCCTTTACATAACTCAAATTCGGCATATCGTTTGGAGTGTTTATCAAACGTATTAGCTGTGATATTTTTTTTGTATCTGCAAATCGAATTCTTATTCCAGGATGGTTCATTCAGCACTAGAAGAAAAGATGATGATGATAATTCACGCTTCTTAACAGTGTACGTTGTACATTTTTTTTTTTTTTTTTTGGAATAAACGCTATACTTAAAACCTTTGAGTATTTTTTTGGCATGGAACGCATTATCGTATTTTAGATTAATTTCTATAGGAAAAATTGTTTCGCTTAATGAATATTTTGCATTAGGTGTAAGACTCTAGAACCAATTATGCTTGTTAAGCGAGGTTCCACTGTATTTTGAATTTTCCAATTCCAATGCCACTATACTACTAGTCTGATAGAAAGAAGAGACTGTTGTAGACGAGGGTTGAAGTAATTCGAGCAAAACTAGTCGTGGACCGCCTCCTGGAAGAGCGGATGGTCAACCACTACTAAATACTATGGTTTATTTGGAAAGCAATCAGTGTTAGACAGGTTGATATAACTCCACATGTAATCGAATTGCTAACCTTAATGTCCGAATGACATTATGTGACTTGTTTAAATGAAAATATTTTGTAAAAGTATGAGAATAAAAGCTTTTATGTTATACCTACGCAAAACACCTTATCTCTCTGAGAATTATTTTTTATTCGTCACGAACGTTTTCAACATGTAACAACGTTTATTTTACCTATTTTATTATTTTAAAATTTATATACCTTACTGTAATTTATTCTTTGGATTCAATTAAATCAGCATTCCACAAAATTTAATATGATAAATGTGTTTTTAACTGTTCTATACAAAAAAGAACAGTTATCAATATAACATGATTTTTACACACCTGAAAATGGCCTGTAAAACAGGTTAAAAACATTCGTTACGCTTAATGAATAATTCTCGGTGAAGTAAGGTGTTTTTGCATAGGTTAAGAAGCATCTTTCTGGGTATTAATTATTTTATGTTATAACAAAGTGTGTATATTTCTGCAACAGATTGCATAAATTATATAGGAAGTATATTTTCGTGTATATGGCGTTTATAGAAAAATAATTGGACTAAAATTTGGAAAAATTTTAGACCTGTACTGTACATTTCGACAGCTGTCAGTCTGATTGTCTGTTTGATGTCTATCGTCAATCTCAAGAAAAAAGTTAGATACATAAAAGTAGAGACTGGATGTAAAAGCATTAGTGGCAGGAGGTTCAGATTGAGTATATTGGATTTTCAGGTTCGGAGTGGATGTCACCTTACAGCGATTTAAAATTTTTCCTAAACGAAGTTCAATAGACAACTGGCACAAAATTAAATACATAAATGACCAACAGGAGAAGTATGACGTACAGGGCAAAACAACTACTAAAAAATTGAGAACATGGCGACTAAAACTTGCTGGCCAGTATTGTCACGATGTCACAATAAATAATCGTTTGTTAGAGTTAGTTTGGTTTATTTGGTTACAGCAACGCGACACATGGGCAGTCGCCCATGTGTCGCGTTGGATGCATCTCAGGAAGCCTTTTATGGGAAGATGGACTCTATTTAAGTTAAGAAAACGCGGAAAACGCCACTTAGCCAGCCCATTTGCCATGCCCGAAGCCACGACTAACTAACTAACACAGTTCGTTGGTTTTATCCTTTCTGCTACTGTTGAGCATTTATCAGAATTAAAAAAGTACCGTTCAGAAATGAAAAACCTGAGTCGATATATGTGAAAAATTAAATACTAATAGATTTTTCACAGGGTGCGCAGGAGGTCAGGTGAGCACAAAATATGTTTTAAGTGCTTTTCTGGGATGCCGAGTTTAACTATTTGGTCTGATTTTCGCGTAATTTCATTAGATGGCAGATGACCATTTGATACTTGGCTGTCAATGAAAAATTTTCTAGTATTTTGTTGTATAGGTTATTTCATTTTTTTTATTTTTTAGGTTTCTTATCGTGACATTACTTGCCGCTTTATTATATCATTTAAACTGCTTAAAAATTGTACACGCAATCTCTTGTTTCTTTCCTTTGCTTGACATCTCTTTATAATTTTGATTTCCCGGACATCGTCGACAACTTTCTGTAAGATTGTTTGAAATAAAAATGTCTGCAATTGGACGGCGTACGTTTGCACGTCTTCATCACGCTTTTGCATGCAAGCATAAATTTTTTGAGACGAAAAGAACAAGGTTCTTTTTCGAACCTCCTGACCATTTGCTTATTATATTCGGTATACGTGTCTATCTCTTTTATACGCACATCTTTTTATGCGAAGTCCCGTGCTATCCCCGATAATTTCAACTTCGCAACTCTTAAGCATTGTGAATTAGTCGAGTTCGTTAGTTTCGCAATTTTTTGTAGGGAGTCAAAAAACTCTGCTATTTTTTAGTTTGTCGTATCCCCAGAAAATGTCGGGAATCAGCAGAAATCATTTTGCTTATTTTACCTGTTAAGAGTGTCTCCCTGCAAACGCCCTTGCGGATTTGCGTTACTCTTCCCTCCATTGTAAATTAGAAATGTTCATTCAAAAACTATCCTACTCTGATACCACCATGCCTTAACAGACACGGAAATTTCGATAACCGGTAATAGTTAGTTCATACGAGAGAGATCGCGTTTATAGGCTTTTGGAATCGGAATAGAGGCGAATGGAGACAATCAGAAGAAGTACACTCCACGAAGTTATCATTTAACAAAATACCCGTTTATTGATCAATGCGCTCTATTTACAAAGTCATATAGAGATGTTAGTTTAGATGCTTACGAACGCTAATTATATATCATATAGAAAAAAATAAATCTTATCATTAGGATCGCAGCCTTCACCACAAGAAGGAAAGTTTCAATTTGTTCGCCCGTTGATAAATACCTTAATTGTTCGTACTCTCCGATTAAAAATTCTTAGAAAGGGGGAAAGTCCCTTTTTTTTGAGCGGGGAAAATTTTTCTTGAGCGGCACCCGTTTTTCTGGAGTGGCGACGGATAAGATCGGCAACGGCAACGCAAGCGGGTAGTCATACACAGTTCAAGAAAAACTGGATGGAGGCTCTTGTGGACTTATCGAACCCTCCTTTTTATCAAGGAGTCTGTCCTGGGTTTTTCCCACGACCTTATTAGAAATTATTCTACAACCGCCTAATAGTTGAATTTCGGTCGTTGATTTCGGGTTACACATAGGAAGCTCTGTCAGCTATGAAAGGAAGTGAATCCGGAAAAAGTTATGATCAATCCTTCCAGTTTTTTTATTAGGTGTTGGGAAAAATAAAGATTTTTTCTGACTTAAGCGTTATTTCATTTTATTTTAAAATAAATATGAAAGTTTATAGGAAAAAAATTATTATATTTAGGTACTCGCAATAATAATATTAAACGCAGTGCCCAAATGATTAGGGGTTGAAAATTGACATGTAGTGTACAGGGTACGTGACGAGAATGTACACAAACAACAGACATTCCGAAATTTTTTCCCACGGATAAGGAGAGGGTTAATACATAAAGCTTTTGCTTTAATGTAGAGTGGACACTCCTTATTGAGTGTGTTATATTCATGTTCATCTAGGCCGCTCCTCAAACAATTCTCAAATTTAGGCTTTTCGTTTTTCTTTGTACATGTCTTAAACAAATGATCATCACCAGAATGGCTACAAACTTTTTTCGGTGATAGGCAACTTGCCGCCAAATGTCCAAAAGCAAGATGTTTGTAGCACTGTCATACAAGGAAAAAATTATAAACATTGCACGTTTTCCACTGAACATAAAGATATCCTTGCTTTTTAGTCATTGCCCTAACCTACGGTGACATCTCTAACACTCATGATAAAAACTCGCTATTTCTCTGTTTGATTGAAAATCGAATGTTTAAAACCTTTTTAAACTCTTCCAGCGTGTACTTTAGTGAAAAAATACTCTGTTTAAGCAGGTATTCTAATAAGTCCTTTTTGCTGATTAAGTTGGGAATTGAAGTCACTTTCATAAGAGGAAGACGCCATCTTGCGTTTCGTGCCGTTAATCCCTCTATTTTGTCTAATTGTTCCTGAAAATATTCAGGGTCCTCTCTGATAGGAAAATGAACAGCAATTCCACCCTTGTTAATCTTACGAATACGCTTAATAGACACCTTATGCAATCTTTGATAAAAGGAATTAGTAAGCAGTGTCTTAGTCTCTTCCGATGTGCTCTCTTTGTTTTTATTGTAAACTAGAACAGTATACGTTGGTAACAAGGACACTTTTTCAGACTGAGTATTCTTCAAAGAACTAAGATCGCATTGTAAAATATCTCTATATATCAGAGCAGTAGTTTGTTGAAACTCTTCCACCCGTACAAGTGGAGGTTTCTCTGTCACAAATAGTCTGTTTTACTTCCTGAATAGCCTTTAAATTTCTGTCACTCTGAGCAACAAGCAGCTGTTTGACATCCTCTTTTATTGCCAGAAAATCAAATTTCTAAAGCAGAAAATCTTATATGAAATTTTTCCTAATTACCTCTTTCGCGCTCTTCACTAAGGTAATAAATTTATCTGTAATAAATCTAATATGTTTCCCAGTACCCAATTGCCCTTTTGGGTTATTACGGAAATATCTCTTTAAATCCTCAATGGCTTCTTCAGATTCCTCCAGAAATTCTTCAATAATGCCAATTGCCATCACTGAGTATAATAACTTTTATAATTAATAATTTCCAATAATTAATAATATTGTCTTATAAATATGCTTAACATCTTCCTTATAATCTAACGATTCTAAAAATATAATATTACTATTGAACTATGAAGAGGAAGAAAGTTAATACGACTTCCAGAAAAATTCTGGAATTGTCTATGGCAAAGGTTAGTATGGAAACATTTGTTGAAGAAGAATGTTGAAAATTGTAAAAATAGTAAAATTAGGATATTTTAAAATCTATTGTTCCAATGAACTTCAAATTAATAGGATAATTTACGTTTGGTATTCTCCAGTGGCGTGCCATGACATTTGATGATAGGGAAGCTGTGTTTCTGTAAGAAGCCGACTTTCAGGGGCAATCAGTTAATTGCGCGTCAGTGATGGTCTAGGGTCCATTCGTACGTGCGAATGACAAAAATAAACAATTTATGTACTTTAATTCTAAAATACAAATAATACATACATAATACAATTATAGAAAAACTTGTTTCTTTTTTTTATTTTCTATAAATTAACTCTATTCGGCGATGTTTTCCCGCAAAGTCGTTAATTACTTTATCATAAAAGTCACTCGTCGTTGATTCCATCAACGTATTTAAAAGTTCTTTTTCTATAGAAAGCAACGCTAGTGACGACAATCTTTCCTCCGACTGAGTGTTCCTGGCGAATGTATGAATTCGCTTCATTGTTGAAAAACTACGCTCAACAGACGCACTGGTAGATGGTATTGTAAAAATTAATGATATTAAACCATATAATTCTATTAGTACGTCTTTGTTTAGGTCATCATTAATTATAATATTTTTTATGTCTAAGAGTGACTTGCCAATATAGTCCGGACACGAATATAAATATTGCAATTCACTACGTAATTTACATAAATTAAAATATTCTCCATAAAATTTACGTAAAGCATTAAAACTTTCTTCGGGAAATTGTTTTTCATAATATTTAAAATTATTAAAATCTAAAAGTGATAAAAATTCTAGAGATTTTATGTCGGCAAATCTGTCAATACAATTTTGTATCAATGTATCCATTATTTCATAAAACAGACGTCTATATAAATCCTTTTTAGACTCAATATCAGTATGTCTCATTCCTCTTTTTGGTTGAATTTCTAAAAATGTTTCATCTTTTTTCAAAGCGTCCCAAATCAAATCAAAATCATTTCTTTTCTGTCGTAAAAAATCAATAAAGTGATTTATTCTAGTAATACAATATGCTATATTAAAATTTTTTTTGTAATATATCAAAAAGGATATCTGAATGTGCAAATATTTGATGAAAAACTAGTAATAAAAAGTGAAAATCAAAATCTATTAAATAATGGTGTAATCCTCTTGCGGCAATTGTAGTATCAGAATCCCATTGTTCTGGACTTTCAACCATATTCAACAACAAAAGTTTTAATTCTTCTTTATACTCCATAACGCAGTTTACAATCCTGCTATTGTAATTCCATCTAATAGGTGTGGCTGAAGGAAAACGCTTATTGACTTCTAGGTCTAAGGCGTGAGATCTTTTAGAAGATTTAGAAAAAAATGAAGAAAATCCTGTCATAGTTTGAAAAAATATTTTACATTCTTTTATATATCCAACAGATTGAGAGAAAACTAGGTTCAATCTGTGAGCATAACAGTGTACGAAAATAGCATGTTTGGATATTTCTTTAATTTTAGCTCGGACACCATTATGTTGTCCGGCCATTACGGCAGCACCGTCGTATGTTTGTGCCACTAATTTTTTAGTGCATTGAAATTCGTCTAAGTAACTCTTAATGTGAGTAAATAACGAATTTGCGTATCTGTTCTCAGTCACATCAGTAAAGCCCACAAATTTTTCTTCGACGTTACCGTTTTCTTTCACGTAACGAAATACAGTCGACATCTGGGCTCTGTGGCTAATGTCCGTTGTTTCATCTACAATTATAGCAACAAATTTTGCGTTTTCAATTTCTTTTTTAATTTCTTGCAATAAAACGTTTCCTAACGAATTAACGAGCTCATTTTGAATTTTGTTCGATAAGCCAGTAAAAACTGTAGACTTCTCTAAATGCATTTTTAATTGATTATCTGACGTACTTAATAAAGAAACGAGTTCAATATAATTACCTCTGTTATTAGATTCAATACATTCCCTATGCCCTCTAAATGCCAATTTTTGCTTTGCTAAAAAGCATGTAATATCTATTAATTTAGATACAATATATCTATTAGCCGTAACTATCTTGTTATAATTTTTAATATTAATTTTATATTGTTTACTAATGTTAAATTCTATTCTATTTTGATTTCCAAATTGCTTCAATTTTACGAAAGAATCGATGTGACATTTACGATTTTCGTGTCTTTTTCTAGCTTTACTCAAATTATTTAAATCGTCAAAGCCATTCTTATTCCACACACTAATTTCATTTGAAAATAATAGGCAAGGCCAACAAAACAATTTTTGCATTTTTATGCATCCACAAAGCCATTTTACGTCTTGATAAATTTTATCGTGAAAATGTCGAACAAATTTTTTTGTCGAAGTACTTATATTTAATTTAGGCGTTGGTCTTTCTCTTTTAATAATGGCTTCTTTTTCATTATATTGTCTTAAGCCAAAACTTTTTTAAAGTAAATTTTTAATATCACAATTACAGTTTAAATCGCTAGCCATGATATGAGGGCTAAAATTAAAAATAAAATTATTAAAATTTACTTTGTAAAATAAAATTTGTGATGGATATACAATTATACATACCTGGTACAAAATATTCAATTGTATGAATATACTTTTGCGAAGAAACGTATATAAAAATAACATAAAATATTGTTTATTTTTAAATATTTAAACAATCCACTGAGTTAAAATTGCTCCCTGCGAGTGGCTCACGAATGGAAACAGAGACGATTTTGGTAGGTGTACAGTGAATGCATGCATGACAAATCCCGAGGGTGCCAATACCGGTCAATGTCAAATGCCTCTTTTGTGGCATCACTAGTATATCTCAAAGGACGCGACAGAGCCGTTGTAAATTTTAAACGTTTCTCACCATAGATGTAAATATGTTAAACTTAATAGTCATTTGTTTTCTAACTACTGCAATTCGTTTTAGTACCAGGTGTACACGGAAATCAGTTCCCCACTGTACTGAGCTAGTAATTGCTTCGGTTAAGCTTTTGTTTAAGTCAGCAGGGTTTTACTTATGTCACCATTCCCTAATCTCTTAATTATTTAACTACTTCTTAGTAGAAATAACTCGGAACCAGTTACTTTGTACTCGAATACCTGTAGTCTTGGGAAAAAAGTGTAAAGAAATTTTTATGACAACCGATACTTAGATCGTACATTTAAGGAAAATAAATTCTAGAGCTTTTTTTGTACCATTGTACGTCTCATTCATTAAATTTGGTTGTAAATGATGCCAAAGTAACAGTTAATTTTTTAACATTATACAAGAATTGTACACGTTTTATCTGCATTCCCTTACAGATGGGACATACTATAATCGTAATATCCCGGTTAAACATTGAAACCCGTAAGTAATATAAGATGGGAGAGCGGAATAAATATATCAAATATTTTAATGGATTTTTTTAAACTCCCGTCAACTATACAGAACTATCATAAAAACATGCCAGTAAACTCCTATCGGTTGGGTTAAGTTATAAATCTAGTCTAGGGTGGGCAACCTTTTTTATAACACGGGCCAGAATAAATTTTACGTTTTTCCGCGGGCCGTAGTAGTTAATTGACGCTTTTTTGTGACTCGTAATTTTTTTAGTCTGCAAATATGAAATAAATAAATAAAAAGTTTATACTACATTTATTTCTCTTATCGTTTTCGAAAATTACAAAGAATTGGAAAATTAACTATTAACTGGTTAAGTGTCCTGTTTCGAAAAAAAAACGCTTGAAAATTTAACTTGTTATTAAATATTAAAGCCAAAAAGTTCATTTTAATTTAAAAAATAGTTTTAACCAGTTTTTGTGTTTGCGCCTCGGATGGTTCCTAAACGGTGTCTTTCCCTCGCGATAGCCAACTTTACAGGGGCATCCCATCCTGCAATGTCGGCTTCACCATATAGGTTACGTGATTTGCTGGGAAGCTGCCGTTCGTGGGTAAAGTAGGTTAAAAATAATTTAAAAAATAAAACATGACAAAACATAAAATAAAAATAAATTTAATGACATAAAAGATATTTAAAAATAATATATAAAAGATACAATGATAAAAATACAAAAATTGAATCATAAAAATACAATAATATAATATAAAAAAGAAAATACAATAGGAAAAAAGATGAAAAGAATATAAAAAATTGAAAATTTGACTTATACATAAATTAAAAATGTAATTTCGTATGATAGATCTCAAAACACGGTGCAGGACATAGTGCAACCTCACATTTTGGGCACCAATACCGTGTTTCTTTACGTATTTTTTTCCCCCGGTGGTCGCGTCTGTTGCAACATACAGCACAGCATCTTGTGGGGTTGGCTTTTTTCTCTGTTGGCGGAATAAACGCCGGGAAATGCCTTTCAACTAGTCTAAGAGGACCTGGAGTCCTCGACCGACTATGTTGGCTGATCATCCTTTGGGTGTGATAAGTCATCACAAGGCACTCTACTAAATTCATTCGAAATAATAAAGGATTTTTTCCCCACCATTTTTTTATATAAAACGTGTGCGTTGTTTAACGAAAGGTCCAACATTTGAAAAAATATTTTTTTATAGTATTTTTTGCCCCTTTTCCTCATCACAGGATAATCATGGAGATGTTGATCTAAAAGATCAACACCTCCCATTCTCTGATTGTAATCAAGGACACATTCCGGTTTTATTATTTCTATTTCGCTCCGAGTTTTTGTATTAATCATTTTTGGACTGTGGAATGTAGAGAGCATTGTAACAGTTCTTTTATCCTGCCATTTTTGGATTAATACTTTTCCCCTCTTCATTGCCACAGTCTCCCCTTTCTTCAATTTTTTGCTTTAAATTTCGTTTGGAACGTCTCTTCTTGTTACGCGGAGCGTTCCACAAAAATCAGTCTGGCAACTTACTAGATGATCCGCTAACTGTGGCGAGGTATAGTAGTTATCTGTTGTTAGGCAGTATCCTTTGCCTAACAACGGGTCTATCAAAGTAAGCACGATTTGGGTCGTTAGCGGCATATTTTTGTATTTTTCATTTAGTATCGTGCCTTTGCCTGTATAAATTATAAAATTCCATAAGTACCCCGAGGAAGATTCGCACAAGTTGTAAAATTTTATACCGAAACGTGCTCGTTTGCTAGGAATGTACTGCTTCCATGAAAGACGGCCTTTGTACACGAGCAGGCTCTCGTCAACAGTTATGTTTTCTTCTGGTGTGTAGAGAGAAGAGAATTTAAAATGTAACTTTTCAATTATTGGCCAAATTTTGTTTAGTTTTGAATTTGGGTGAGTTTCCGGGTCGAATGTGTCTGTGTTAGAGAAATGTAAATACTTTTTTATGCTTAGAAATCTTTTTTTTGTCCTTAGTTTGCCAAATGAAGGAGTTATAAACAGTTCATTCCTGGACCAATTCATTTTTTCATCCGGTTTGTGCAAAATGCCTTCCATTTTGCATATTGTTAGAAATATAAACATTTCTTCCATGGATACTAACTCCCACGTATCTGTTGATGCCCGTGCCTGTTGCATTGAGAAGCGGTTTGTTTCCGTTACTATTGAAGTCATAATATCCAAATCAAAAAACAACAAAAAATACGCGAGAGGGTCGAAGAAATTATTCAGAGTGAAATGGCATCCTGGAGTTCCCTGAAAGGGAAATCGCGGCGGAGCTGGATGAGGGTTATCGATGCTGACATCACACCAAGTTCTGGAGGTGTTGTCTCCACTGTCATCATTCTCGGACACCTTGCTTTCGCTGCCATAGCTATCTGACATGCTATCAGATAGCTGGGAATAATTGAAATCAGATTCTGATGACATTCTGCCAAGAATAAAAATTCTCTAAAAGCTCGTTATATTTATCTAACGCGTAATAAAACAATTATTATTATTCTCTGGAAATATTATATTTCTTATAAACTTACTTGATAAAATAGCGAAATATATTTAGTCAGAACATAACAGATAATATCGATTTTCTAAATATCTAGCAAAAAGAAAAAAATTATCTAAAAACTCGTTATATTCATTTAACGTGAAATAAAACAATTATTATTATTCTCCGGAAATATTATATTTTTTATAAACTTACTTGAGAATTTCTGGATAAATTTTATCTAGCTTCTAAGAGCCCACAAGAACCAAAAGATAACTGTCTATTAGAAATTAAGACGAGTGAGAATTTCTCGAAGCATTCGAAAGAAGAACAAAGAGACAGAATTTCTAGGAACAAACATTAGACATTATTTATTGCAGTCATAAATTATAACATTCGAGAACCCCGGTATCGGAAACTTTTGTACTTACAGTACAATATACATTTCCATTTAGCAAATTTTTATTACACGTTAGTAGTATTAGGGAGAGAGACTCTGAGATAATTTGTTAAACTTTTAAGACTTTATAACTTTTATTCTAGTATCGCTCAACCTCCGGAGGGAAAGACGTCCACCAGGGGCTAAAAATGGCAAAAACCGTTGAATCGTTCGAGCGTTTCTACGATATTAGCATTCCAAAAGCTCTTGTAGACATTAAAACCACGCCCATTTTTGCTGCCCCTTCGGATATACTTCACCGCGAAATGTGAGCGAGCGTTTTTAGAATACGCCGAGTCTTAAGAGAAACGATATTTTTATTAAGAGATTTTTTTTACAATACGACGAGTCTCAAGATGTTTTCTCTCTTTACGATCTCTCTCTTTTAAGAGAATCAATATTATTTTCTTTATTTAAGAAAATTAATATTATTATATATATATATATATAACTTTAATATATTTTTCTTTTCGTTATGTTTTAAGATTTCTTTACAATACGACGATCTCTCTCTTTTAAGAGAATCAATATTATTTTCTTTATTTAAGAAAATTAATATTATTATATATATAACTTTAATATATTTTTCTTTTCGTTAAGCCATTGCCATCTGTTGGCAAAATATTAAATTGTTATTTTTTTTGTTTCTTTACAATACGACGAGTCTTAAGAGAAACGATGTTTTTTTTCTTTACGATCTCTCTCTTAAGAGAATCAGTATTTTTTTTATTTAAGAAAATTAATATTATTATATATACTCTTTTTACGATCTCTCTCTTTTAAGAGAATCAATATTATTTTTTTTATTTAAGAGAGAATTAATATTATTATATATATATAACTTTAATATTTTTTTTTCTCTTTCTTTTATTTATTTTTATATTTTTATTTTTTTATATTTATATATTTTTTTTATTTTTTGGTTTGGTTTTTAAGTTTTTTTGGTTTTTGTTAAGCCGGCGCTATCTGTTGACATAAATTGTTATTTTTTTTGTTTCTTTACAATACGACGAGTCTTAAGAGAAACGATGTTTTAAGATTTTCTTTACAATACGATGATCTCTCTCTTAAGAGAATCAATATTTTTTTCTTTATTTAAGAGAGAATTAATATTATTATATATATATAACTTTAATATTTTTTTTCTCTTTCTTTTATTTATTTTTATATTTTTATTTTTTTATATTTATATATTTTTTTATTTTTTGGTTTGGTTTTTTTTTTTAAGTTTTGGTTTTGTTTTTCCTCTTTCTTTTATTTATTTTTTATATTTTTATATATTTTTTATTTTTTGGTTTGGTTTTTAAGTTTTGGTTTTGTTAAGCCGGCGCCATCTGTCGACAAATTAATTTGACACAATTTTTTCTCTCCCTTGTTCTTTTCATTATGAATAAGAGCAAAAAGTTATAATAAAAATGATTACAGTAATAATAAAATGAGAGATACATTTTTCTTCATTACAAAAAATTATAATAAATATGATTACATTAACAATAAAAAAAGGAATACATTTTCATCATTACAATAATTAAAAAAAAATCACTACATTTACAAAATAAAGGATTACAATAATATTTGGTTTTTCTGATATTTCAAACATTCTCTCCCTAGAAATAAGAACAAAAAAAGTTATAATAAAAATTATTACAATAAATTGATTACATTTTTTTTTCATTACAATAATTAAAAAATAGCTACATATACGAAAATAAGGATTACAATAATACAAAAATGATTACATTTTTTCATTTTTAAAATAGAAATTATATGAATAATATTAAAAAGACGATAGAAAAGTAATCTAAATACCTAAGAAAAAATCGAATAATGTCCGTAGGATAGCATGTCTATTCCGCTACTTAAAATATATTTTTTATCATAAAAAGCTGGATCTATGAACATCTATAAAAGCCAGTTTATAAATTATCCATCCACTACCTAACGTAACGGCGATTGATATATCGCTTAGAATTTTTTCTATCGCGTTATCGATATTTTTCCAAGCCAAAAACGGGGATAAAACTCGTTCAGCATAGCTTGTAAAAAAAAAATCTTTAAAATCATATCGATGTCCTGTTTCTACGCATTTATACATTATTACTTTAAGACTAATAACAAATCGAATTCTATAGTCGTTTCCAAAATTCGTAATTACATTAAATAATTCGGATTTTATATCTCTAAAAAATATGACCGGATCAACATACTCGAGATTAGATTTTCGATAACATTGTAAAAAATTTTGAAAAGCGGATTCTATTAGCAAAAACATTTTTTCTTTACCTGATGTAATCTAGGTCGAGCTTTTTTTTTTCCTCGTTGTTCGAACAATATTCTTTGAAGGGAGAGAATTGTTTTTCTGATAAAAAAACATTCAATTAATTTACATAATTTTTTTTAAAAAACGTTATAAAATTGGAAAAAAATTTTTTTACTTACTTTTATTTACATGTACTCCTCCAAGAATTTTTCTACGGCTGCGAAAGCTTTTTGGAAAAAAGGGAATTCCTTGATAGGAATATTAAATCTGTTTTGAATCTCTGCATTAGAGTTTGATTTTGCTAAGCAGATGTAAAATTGCTGGCGAAATTCCTTAATTTCTAAATTATAACCATGAGAAATATATACAGAATATGGTGGAATCGACTTATAAGTTGTTTCGTCTTTTGAAATAATTAAATCGTATTTTTTCTTTTTATCGGCTGGCGCATCATCATTTTTTGTAGCTTTTCGCTTCTTAGAAGTAAAAGGATGATCGATTACAAATAAGGATTGAGAATCTAAAAAAAATGTCTATCTATGAAAATTATTAATAATTTAATTTTCTTATTCTTAAAAATAACAAAAAAAATCTAGATAATTACCTTCCATTTTTTTCTTTTCCTTGTGAGATTAAAAGCCTATGTGTTTAGAGAAAAACTCGCTAACGAATTAACCGAAGAAAGTAAACCTCCTGTCTTTATATCGTTGGGGGGAGTTGATTTGACCTCGTTTTGTAAAAGAGCGAACGAACCGGATGTGAGGCCAACACAGGGAGATGAGAAATACATTATAACCGATTCGTGTTAAGTAAAAAAAATACAACAGAAATATTCAATTCATTTCATTTTTTTTATTGAAATAAAAAAACATTTACATCAATTAAGAAGTAAGTATACAAAATACATGTATAAATGTATTAATTATATTTAAAAAAATTAAAGTCTTTCACATATTTTTGCCAAAACACGAATTAGAGCAAATTGATAATTATCAGTTATAAATTTGGCCGATAATTGTTTCTGATTACTGATGAGACTACACCAATCCAATTTATGTTTAAAATCTTTCATAAATTTTTCGGATAAATCTTGATATTCTGAAATAATCTCCCAATCCACATGGTTTTCAAGTTCTTTAATAGTTTCTTCGGTTAATCGTTGATATTTACAAACAAGCGGCATATTGAGTGAATCTTTAAAACTTATAATGAATTGTGGACTCAATTTTTGATATTGAGATACGAGATCCCAGTTTAGATAATCAGAATATTCACTCAAAAATGTTTCTGTTAACTGCTGATAACGACAAACATCATCCCAATTAATTCGATGATTATACTTGTTTAAAAAAATAGGAGAGTAATGTCTGTTTTTCCATATTTTATTCCAGTTTAATTTATCTTGGAATTCTTCAATAAATTCATCACTAAGATTTTTTTCAGAAATAATATCCCAATCAACTTTATCTTGAAGTCGTCTTATTATGTCTTCCGTCAAATTTAATTTAGAGAAATCTTTCCAATCAACCAACGAATTTAATTCGTCAGAGAGCAGGGCTATTTCTCTTTTCTCCATTTTTATACGACTTGTCTTCTTCCGATATTAATATAATACTAATTTAATTTTAGTTTGTAGCGCTTTATATGACGAAATCAATTTGTATGATGCAATCGATTAGTTTTGTTTTAGACCAATAAGCTTTTTTTATGATGCAATCGTTTAGACAAATGAGCTTTTTATATTTTTTTTCATGTTGCAACATGTTTTTTTATAAATATTATTCGAACTTTTATATATTTTTTCGTGTTGCGACACGTTTTTTTTAAATATCGTTATTAACAGAATTAATTATTTTTTCACGCGATCATTTATTACGTTGGTTGGAATTTAGGTCAGCGTATTTATTACGTTGGTCTGAGAATTTTTTCTCACGCCCATTTTTTTTAGGTCAACGTATTTATTACGTTGGTCTGAGAATTTTTTCTCACGCCCATTTTTTTAGGTCAACGTATTTATTACGTTGGTCTGAGAATTTTTTCTCACGCACATTTTTTTAGCTCAACGTATTTATTACGTTATAATTTTTTTAGGTCTCGAATTTTTTTTTCACGCTACAATTTGTTTTAGATCAACGAATTTAAAAAAGTATATATTATTTACAATTAATGGTTTGCGGTATTATTAAATAAAACACAAAATTTTCGAGGAAAAAAAATACAATTTTATTGATTTTTAATTTCGTATTCAAAATACATTTTTTTTGGATTTATTGATTTTTACTTTCGTATTCAAAATACATTTTTGGAATATTATTTTCGGGTCCGCAATGGGGGTCGTGCTTCTCGGCGTCGAAAAAACATGTTTCGAAAGTTTCGAATGTTTTGTCGGATTTCTCTAAAATTTCCAGGCTGAAATGATGATAAGATTCTTTCGCAGTCAGCATCCAACGGAACTGTTTCGTTTTTGGTCTAAATCGAGGGCAAACATCTACAGAGTATAGAATTTTAACAGTCGGAGGAAACTGTTGAGCTTTAGCCGCGGCCTTGGCAGATTCTTCTGCTAACTCGATGCAGGGAAACGAGGTTCTAGAGAAAGCGTATGGAACTAATAATTTCTCTTTCAATGGAACAAACGCTGTCCAACGAATCACGGGTAGCATATCGTCACTACACCCTGCCATCTTTTCGAATAAAATAATTTTTAAATTCGCGATTGGTTTTTATGTTTTTTCGCGCATGTGCACTGTTGTTTTATGTAGCGTCATCTGTTGACGAAAAAAATTATAAAACAAGACACAAATTTTCGAGAAAATACAATTTTATTTTTTAATTTCGTATTCAAAATACATTTTTGGAATATTATTTTCAGTCTGTCCACAATGAGGGTCGTTTTCTAGAGCGTGGGAAGCGCATTCGTCGAAGTTGGTAAAGATTTTGTCCGATTTCTCTTCAATGAGTACGCTATGATGATGGGGAGATTCTTTCGCTGTCAGTATCCATCGGATCTGTTTCACTTTTGGGTTAAACCATGGTCGAAAATCTACTGAGTATAGAATTTTAGTAGTTGGAGGAAACTGTTGAGTTTTAGCCGATTTTTCTGCCAACTCGATGCAAGGGAAGGAGGTTCTAGAGAATGCGTACGGAACTAATAAGTTCTCGCTGATGGGGTAAAACGCCGTCCAACGAATCTCGGGTACATCGTCTCTATACCTCGCCATCTTTTCGAATAAAATAATTTTTAAATTCGCGATTGTGGTTTTTTATGTTTTCGCGCATGTGCAGTAGTGTTTTTGATTTTATTTAATAAGCAGTTATTTCGGTTTTAATTGCTATTTTAGATCATCATGTCTCGCAAAATAGTAGTCGCTTTTATTATTATAAGCTGTATAGAAATATTTTCGCTAACAATTTCTTTTATAGTTTTATTAAAAGGATCAAATTTTAAAGAAATTAATATAAAAAACACTACTTGCGAATATTCTTTACATTTAGGTAGAAACTTTTATTTACATAAATGTACGAATGCTGGAAGAACTGTATACGACATTCGAAGATTTTCGACCGATGGATTGCCTCACAAGTATAATGGTGTACAATTATTAAAGAACGAATTTAACTTACTGTGCAGAAAATGCGTTTAAAACATCCGTCCAGTTGTATCGTCGTGGGCCCGTCTCAATCTGGAAAAACGTCTTTAGTTCGGAAAATGCTACACGAAAATATCTACGAAAAACGATTAAATCGCATTTTATGGTGTTACTCGATGTATCAACCTTGGTTTGTGGAAGAGAAAAATATTCATTTTAAATGCGGTATTCCCGAAAGTATCGACGAAAATGTAGATTTAATAATTATAGACGATTTAATGCATTCTATAACCGAAAAAATTGCGGAATTATTTACCGTTCAATCGCATCATAAAAATATAAGCGTTATATTGATAATGCAGAATTTATTTCCTCGTAATAAAGTAATGAGAGATATTAGTTTAAATACTCATTATTTGATTTTATTTAAGAATAATAGAGATGAAAGCCAAATCAACTGTCTCGCTCGTCAAGCGTTTATAGGCAAAATGCCCTACTTCAAAGACGCATATTTAAACGCGACATCCAAACCGTACGGTTATTTGTTTATCGATTTCCATCCATCGACCGATAAAGAATTGTGTTTACGAGATTCGTGTTTTCCCGACAATCAAGGCGTGTATTGGGTTTATATTCCACAAAAATGAAGAATATCAGAAAAAATTATCATTTGTTAAATGTGCTGGCAAAGGCAACACCCGCTCAGAGAAAAGCTTTGTTAAAAGAAGCATCGCCCGATCAGATAAAAGTCATATGCGAAATTTGCGATAATACGCTGCAAGGCCGAGTACCGGTAAACATTAATAAATTAAAAAAATATAAAAAATGTATTCGAAAACTCGCAAATAAAAAAATAGGTCTCCAAGCAAAAAAGAAGATTTTGATAAATCAATCGGGAGGATTTTTAGGCACGATTCTAGATCCAATAATATCATTAGCTAAAAGAATTTTTGGATTATAAAAAAATGGCTCAACGAATGGCGTTAGTACCTCCCGAATTAGTACCTAAATATCAACTGCAAAAACCGGAAATACGATTGCACGATAATATCCAAGATTTATTAGAAGAAAGTACTTTATCGGACGATTTTAAAGTTAAATTATTAAGTCAACTAATTTCGAGATTTAAACAAACTATTCACGCGCCGAAAGAACCGATTCGAGTCTCGATGGTATCAGAACCGATCGAAGAATCGCAACCATCGTTAGAACCGACAAAACCGACGACTATCGAAGATCAGATATCAGTTTCTGTCCCGCTGGGATATCAAAAATATGTTCCGCATATCATTCAATTACTAAAGCAATATCAATACGATTGGAACGAAAAAGGAGAATTTCTGGTAAATAATGAGCCGATAATTAACTCCCATATCGCGGATCTGATGTCGCATTTAATGCGCAATCGAAAATCTTCTATAGTGCCCGTTGGATTTAACGAATTTTATCAAGCGATTATTAAATCTAATATTCCTAGAGAATGGATAGGAAATAAGGCGCTATCGAGTCGATTACGAATAGAAGAATCGCCCATACTTCGTTTTCGAACGCCCTCGATTCCACCCCCACCAATACGATCAATTACTAGCGGAAGGAAAAAAAGAGTTTCGTCTACGAAAATTCCTAAACGGATTGGCTCGTCTAAAAGAAAACATATTTCATGGAAAGATTATTAAGCTCTATTTATTATAATCCATCTCATCCGGCATCGTTTGGCGGCGTAACGAGACTAATAAAAGCGACAAAGTTGCCTAGAAAAACCGTCGAACAATGGCTATCGACTCAAGATACGTATACGTTGCATAAACCCGTACGAAAAAATTATAGTCGCCGTAAAACTAAAGCGCTATATCAAGGAGAACTACTCCAGTCGGATCTTATGGATGTTCGACAATTTTCGAAAGATAATAATGGAATAAAATATTTATTAGCAACTATCGACGTGTTTTCTAAATATGCGTATGTAATTCCGGTAAAAGACAAAAAACCCGAAACGATAAAAAAAGCATTTCAAAAAATATTTAGAAAAGTAATACCCAGGATGATACATACCGATAAAGGGAAAGAGTTTATGAATTCTGTAATTAAGGATTTATTTAAAAAACATCAAATAAATCATTATTATACTCATTCCGAAACGAAAGCGTCGGTCGTAGAACGGTTTAATAAAACTTTAAAAAATAAAATTTATCGTCTTATTACCTATCGAAATTCTAATAAATATATCGATAAATTAAACGATTTGGTGAAGGCATATAATTATAGTAAACATCGAACTATAGGAATGCCTCCGGCCGAGGTGAAACCTAAACACCATTTACAAATTTTTAATCGACTTTACGGTAAAACGAAAACGAAAATAAAATATAAATATAAAATTAATGATAAAGTTAGAATTTCTAAGAAACGTAAAACGTTTTCTAGAGGATATTTGGCAGGATGGAGTAAAGAGGTTTTCTATATAAAAAACCGATTTCCGACGACCCCGGTCACTTATGTGTTAAAAGATTACAACAACCAGACGATTACGGGTCGATTTTATAACGAAGAACTGCAAAAAGTCAAAAATGGATAGGTTTTATGTTACGCTTATCAGTACGGCGAGTATGGACTATTTTCCAAAAAATACTCAATCGTCCTTCACATCGAAAATTAATCCACCGATAAATTTAAGCGGGTCGTGGGAAGCGGCATTGTCCCAGATAATAATACCTCGTTCGTGGTTTAATATAACTAACGAAAATAATACTTACAACATAATTTCTAAAGAGACGAAGTTGATTAAAGTAAAAACTGATGATTTGACTACACTAATTCCGTTATATCCTATAGGAGAGAACAAATCAAGTAATATATTCGAGACTATTACGAATAATTTAAAAGAATTAGGAAAGGATGGTCTTATTAAATTTTCTTATAACAAAGAAGACAGCTTTGTGACGATTCAGATCGCTCAAGATTGCGAATTACGCATAAATCAAGATGCTCCTACATTTCTTTCGGCTCTAAATCTAGAGTATTTAAAACAATATATTGTAAGAGGAAAAGATGAAAAGATTCAATATAATTCATCTTTTACCGATTTTAAAGAAGAATTTATTACATTAATCGAAAAAAATAGATATATAGATAAAGTAAAAATCGAAAACGTCGAAAATACGATGCGTATACCGATTGGATTATACGGACAAAGAGAATTTCTTAAATCATTTCAGACAATCAGTTTTAAATCGCTTCCCGATAAAAAGTTATTATTGAAAGTTCCACGAGAAACTACCGTAAAATTTAATAGTCAATTAAAAGATATATTAGGATTCGATCGATTAGAATATTCCGAAGGAGAATTTACGGGAACTTATCCCTTAGAATTAAACGCCGGAATAACAGAAATATTTGTATATTCTAATTTAATAGAATCGCATCACGTAGGCGATACTTCGGCTCCACTATTCCGAGTAATTCCAGTTATGGGAGTAAAAGATCAACAAATCGTTAAAATTTATAATACTCCGTTATTTTTCCCTCTTCGATCGAATTATATCGAGACTATAACCGTAGACATATGCACATCAACGGGTGAAAACGTCATATTTACTTCGGGAAAAACGCTTTTGGTATTATGTTTTCGCCGAAAAAGTATATAAAACCGGATTCATTAAAGAATCGGTTATTTGATAAAATGAAGCTTAAACCGGAGGACTGTATTAGTTATTATCGTTCGCAGACGGGAGGATATCCCGATTCTATATTTCCTCACACCCCTTATGTTACTCCTCAATGGGGAAGAGGACCGTATTTTAAAAGTCGACCGATTCAACGAGGATATGGATTTTTCGGTTCAATTTTTCGCGAAGCAATACCCATTTTAAAACACGCAAGTCGATATATTGGAAAAAAAGCGTTAAATATAGCGAAAGATATCGGGTCGGATATACTCACGGGAAAATCGTTAAAAGACTCGGCTCTATCGAGAATTAATCAGGCGGGTCGAGAAATAAAAGATGACGTCATTAAAAAAATTCAAAGCGGGTCGGGTAAAAAACGAAAACGTCTAAGAAAAAGCGTAAAACGAAAGAATACTAAGAAGAGGAAAGTAGTAGATATTTTCTCCTAAAAAATGGATCCTTTCTCCTGCCCGTGTTTAAAATCGGAACTAGATTTTTTTAAAACTATTCCGACCCAGTTGGCGATTTTAAATACTACCGAGGCTATTCTACATCCCATCGCTTCGATAACCGATCAGAAATCTCCTATAGAATTTCTAATCCCCGGCTCCGGAGAAAACTTAATAGATTTGAGCAGTATTTCGATTAATGCGCAAGTTACTGTTACTAAACAAAATGGAACTTCTACTCTCGATATCGATTTAGTAACACCCGTGAATAATTTTTTGCATTCGATGTTCTCTCAATGTACTACGATATTTAACGATAAAACTATATCTACGCACGTCTATTACCCATACCGGGCGATAATAGAAAATCTATTATTTTCCTCCGAAGAAGCGCAAAAAACCTATTTAACCAGCTCTTTCTTCTACAAAGACACCGCCGGATTTTTAAACGAAACCAACCCGATTAAAGACCCCAAGAATGAAGGATTAGTCACCAGGTTTAAGAAAAGCAGCAGAAGCCAAGTATTAGATTTATACGGACGACTTCATTTCGATTTTATTAATCAACCTAAATTATTGATAAACGGCGTAGACGTTCGAATAAAATTGGAACGTTCGAAAGACGCTTTCGCTCTAATGGCGACGGCCGATAATTATCAGATTCGATTAAAGAATATTACGTTAAAAGTAAATAGAATAGAAGTAAGTCCTAGCATCTTAATTGGAATGGAAAAAACATTAGAAAATTCTGTAATTAAAATGCCTTATCGACGAGTTAATATTAAAGTATTTACATTAAGTAAAGGGATTTTAAGTTCAAATATATCGAATGCGATAATCGGTCAAATCCCGAAAAGAATTATAATCGGATTGGTGCGAAATAACGCTTTTAATGGACAGTTCGATTTAAATCCTTTCAATTTTGAAAATTTCGACTTAAACTATATTTCTGTTATAAAAGATTCGATTTTAATCCCACCCAATCCGTTCTGTCCAGACTTTGACGCAAAATCTTACGCTCGAAGTTACGCAACATTATTCGAAGAAATAGGGGGAATTCCCTACGGAAAATTCGCTAATATATCGTATTCCGACTACGCTCAAGGATACATGTTCCACGTATTCGACCTAACTCCCGACCGCGCAGCCTCCGAAAACCATACCTCTGTGTTGACCTATGGAAATGTTAGTTTCGATTTAAAGTTCAAAAGACCTTTGCCAGAAACAGTTAACGTCATATGCTTCTTAGAATATCGTAATACAATAGAAATCGATCGATCGCGAAACATTTACGTCGACTACTAAACAACTAATGGATACGATTATGCTCTGGAAACTGGCGTTAGGCGATTCCGAAATTAGCAAGACATTCGGCGGCGTTTATCCGTCGGATTTATTACCTCAAACAATCGGAAAGAAGAGAAGCTTTATCGTTAATACGGAGAACAGCAAAAATCCCGGACGACACTGGATAGCTCTTTTTTTCCGAAATTCGACTTGTTATTATTTTGACTCATACGGACTACCACCAAAAATCCCGAACATTATAAAGTTCATAAGACAAAATTCCAAGGAGTTGCGCTGGAATCGAAAAACGCTCCAAGGTCCGTATAGTTCTACGTGCGGATACTTTTGCTTATTTTTTCTCTACAAAATATCGAGAAACCAAGACTTAAAAATTCTTCAGCCTAATACTAAATATTTTAATGATAACTATGTATTCGCTTTTGTACGCAATAATTTTCGTTTTGGTAAAATACCACCAAATATATTCATTAAATGTAACCAATGTAGCGTTAGTTTACTCAAATAAAATTTTTTTTAAAACTTAAAAAATGCGTTTTTTAATTGAAACTATAAAACATTAGTCGCTTTGTGTGGGAATCGGGTCACCTCGAATTCTTGACTTTGAATTAGGAGGCCTATCTTTGACCTAGAATGTAAAAAAGATAGAGAGGGACAGATAAGACGCGACTTTGATGCCGTAGGCTAAGATGGGGGACTAGCGAAAGTGAACGCGCATATTAATAAACCTAGAGTATAAACACTTTCGCTTTTATCCGATTTTTTTTAACCCTCTTCGAATTCTTGACATTGAATTAGGAGGCCTATCTTTGACCTAGAATGTAAAAAAGATAGAGAGGGACAGATAAGACGCGACTTTGATGCCGTAGGCTAAGATGGGGACTAGCGAAAGTGAACGCATATATTAATAACACCTAGAGTATAAATACTTTCGCTTTTATCCGATTTTTTAACCCTCTCCAAGATGAGATCTCCGCTGAATGTGACGTTTTTAGAAACCAAATATTTTACTAAATATAGTTTGAATTTTGAGGGGAAAATATATGAAGGAACGCATATGGTATCGGAATCATGGGATTCGATCCAAATATTGGAGAATTTTGATGAAGACAACCAAATATGTTTTTTTCACAAAGGAGCGTGGAAAATTTTAGACCATAATGGTAATTATCTTTTTTATATTTTAGAAAAAATTTTTTATTTAATTGTATTTTTTTAAAAAGTATTTCGTAATTTTCAGAAACAACAATACAGCTACAAAATATTTATTATGTTAAGCCCAGAATTAGCATCCCGTTAAATATACCATCGGAAGTAGTAGTAAGTGTCTATAAAAAAGAAAGCATTTATTATAATGAAAAAATATATTCCAAGATAACAAATTTAAACGCCACATTTAGAAAAAACGTACTTATTTTTCAAGAAAGTTATAAAAAAATTATAATAAAAATGGGTCAACAAAAACTAATTTTATTTGAAGACGAGCAATAGAAGGTAAGTTTTTTTTTCAAAAAACTTTATATAAATTTTAAATAATAGATGTAAGAATATTCTGCAAGATTTTTTCGAGCCAAACAAAAGATGAATGTCTAGACATTAGCTCAATTTAAATTCTTTTAGTTTTTTAATATTTGAAATAAATTTAAGCTTTCTACGACTAACTTTTTTTATAACTTTTTAATACGCTTTTTTTTATAATTTCAATCTTAAACTTCTTACCTTCGCGGTTGTTGGCAATACATCGGTTAATCCTATCGATCGTCTCTTATATTTAAAAAACAATTGTAAGTCTAAAAGCAACAGTTGCATTTTAGACACAATGACTAGACATCTTTCTTTGTTTGACAATCTTCTTTGTTTCGAAAAAGAAGAACGACTAACGCCTTCTGCTTTTTTTTCCTTGCAGATTTTCCTTACAATCTACTTTTAATTTTTAATTTAAACTATTTATAATAAAAATTTTTTTAAAAATAAATATACAACATAATATTTATTGTTTTTTTAGACACATTCAGCGGAGATCTCATCATCTATTCATCTATTTTTCTACATCAATTTAAGCATTATTATAACTTTTTATATTTATTTTGTTTATAACTTTTTTATGTTTATTTTTGTTTTTATATGTATTTTGTTTTGTTTAACTTTTTATATTTATTTTATTTTGTTTTTCGTATTATATTAATTATTATAATATAATTTAGTTTTTTGGTATTTTCAAATAAAAAAGAACAAGAGAAAAAATTGTGTTGTTTATTTAATCGTCGTCGCGACACATATTTGTCGACAGATGGCGCCCAACCAAAACAAAAACTTACAAAAATAAAAAAATATATAAAAAATAAAAAATATATAAATATAAAAAAATAAAAATATAAAAATAAATAAAAGAAAGTTCTCTTATATAAAAAAATAAAAAAATATATAAAAATAAAAAAATAAAAGTATAAAAATAAATAAAAGAAAGAGGAGGAAAAAAATATATATATCGTAAAAGTATCGATAAAAACCAAATAGCAAATGGCGCGATCCGATTAGCGACGGACGGTTCGCGCTGTTTGTTATTTTTTTAATCGGTTTCGAAATTTCGAAGGAAAAAAATAATTTAAAAAAGAAAATGAAGTTTAATATTTTGCCAACAGATGGCGCCTTCGAGACTTAACAATTTAATATTTTGCCCAACAGATGGCATTGGCTTAACGAAAAGAAAAATATCTTAAAGTTATATATAATAATATTAATTTTCTTAAATAAAGAAAATAATATTGATTCTCTTAAAAGAGAGAGAGATCGTCGTATTGTAAAGAGAGAAATCTTAAAAACATAACGAAAAGAAAAATATATTAAAGTTAAATATATATAATAATATTAATTTTCTTAAATAAAGAAAAAAATACTGATTCTCTTAAGAGAGAGAGAGATCGTAAAGAGAGAAAACATCTTAAGACTCGTCGTATTGTAAAAAAAATCTCTTAATAAAAATATCGTTTCTCTTAAGACTCGTCGTATTGTAAAAACATCGTTAAGACTCGGCGTATTCTAAAAACGCTCGCTCACATTTCGCGGTGAAGTATATCCGAAGGGGCAGCAAAAATGGGCGTGGTTTTAATGTCTACGAGAGCTTTTGGAATGCTAATATCGTAGAAACGCTCGAACGATTCAACGGTTTTTGCCATTTTTAGCCCCTGGTGGACGTCTTTCCCTCCGGAGGTTGAGCGATACTAGAATAAAAGTTATAAAGTCTTAAAAGTTTAACAAATTATCTCAGAGTCTCTCTTCTTTATACTACTCACGTTCAACACCTGAGAATTGATAATTACATGCAGGTGTTTGGAAGTTCTTTCTAAATGCTTTTATACATAAATAATTTTACAGAAATAGGAATAACATATCACCGTTTATGATTGTTAACTATGTATGTTTACAAAAATTTATAAAATTCAAGACTTGAAAAAATCAAAAAACTTTTTTGTATAAACATTCGATCAATCTGTTATATGTTACATAGACAGGTATATTTTCTCAAAAAAAAAACCTGCAGCTTTCTAAACCGACGTAGAGATAGAATATGGCCTATAGTTTACAACGCGATTAGTTTGGGGGGGCGGTTGAATTTGTAAAAGTAGGTCAACACACATTTGTGCATCGTGGTGTATATTTGATTTTGTTCATGTTATTTATACTATTATAATAACAGAGCACTATAATAAGCGATTATTACCTTATTATATGAACGACTATACATGTATTATTTTTTATGTATTACGGAAGTACCACAATAAACCGGAATTACTTTGTTTTTTAGAAAGACCTGTGGCTGGATGATTCTGAAAAAAACGTTTACATACGTAAAACAGTATGAATATACATATAAATTTATTAAACTCGAATAAAAATAAATGAGAGTAATGATTTATGATTGTTTGTATATGTTTGTAGCTGACAAAGTATCTCCAAGAAGGCATGGCTTTTAGCATGAAAATTCCCAACCCACAAACTCGAATCGATGCTTATTCGTTGAAGGATTGTCAATTAGCTATAATCTATCAATTACAGCTCAAAAAGCATGGTGAATGAAGGTTTGTTTCATCCAATAAACAAAAGAAGGTTGTTCTATAGCTATAACACGGGAAGGAGGAGTTTTGTACAAACTGTAATCAAGTCTGTAGCGATCTAAGCTTTCATCTGCTTTCTTGTATGTGTCTTTTCACTGTCTCAATCAAGAAATGTTTTTTCACCATCTCCGGACCATAAATATTTCGCGTAATACCGTCCTCTCCCATTATAAAGCAATTAGAGGTGAGGAGGCAGATTATTGGCTGATAAAATTGATAGTCAACTTCTTTTACACTGTAGTTGGTTACTTTCTGTCTATGTGGATATTAGATCAACGAATCAGACACCTCTGGAAACAGTAGAGCTCAAATTTCCACTAAGTGCCATCCCTCTCAGGCTAGTCTGAAATATCTAAACAATCGCTATAAAATTGCTTGTTTCTATCGTTTTTTTAGCTCTATGTACCTAATTTATTGTTCTTAGGGAGTATTTAGGTGAGTAAGAATTATTTTAGAACTGTGAAGTTATAAATTATTTGGGAAAGTGAACATTTTTCCTTGCTATTACATAATATGAGAAAATATGTAAACAATCGCATGCAAAATTGCATAGTATAGTCGATTATTTAAAAATCGTCGAAATATTATAAAAATAATGCTTCTTATACATTATCACTAAGAAAACTTGTGTTGACTTCGACCCTCCGATGACTCATCCACTCCCCTCCTAGGAGAGTAATTAGAGAAGTAGTCTGAAAAATGACAATAACTTCTCACTTGCTGAAGCTAGAAAGCTGTGGTTTTCAAAGAACACGTGCGTGAGTAATGAATTTACGATATTATAGCGATTTTCTATAAATAAATACATTTTTTTTTTTTGGAACTTTAAAATTTTATTATTATAATTTTAAATTCGTGATAAACAAACTACAAAACTACAGTAAACTGTAATATGATTTTGCTGGAAAAGAAAAAGAGACTGAATGTAGCGCGAATTTGAAACGAGATAGCACATTTGAAACAATACTTGCACCCGTAAAAGTGCTTTTCCTGCAAAACATTGTATTTTTGATAGAAGAACACAGAGTTTTTATAAAAACTCTGTATATGAATATTTTTCATTAGCTTATTACCAGAGAAAGGTTTTTTTCTGTCCTACATTGCTTGAGCCGCACTACCTCCTGGAGTTTGTCATGAAGAGAGAAATAGTATATTGTAAACAATGATATTTCACACCATGAGGCTATACAAGGGCGCAGTTCGTTTATTACAGAAGAGAACATATTACTTTACATTATAAAATTTGCAAATAAAATCTATTGATTTATTTTTATTTTATGATTTTTTCGAAAATGAAACATGTAAATATTATTGTAAATTTGTGTTATATGAATAAAATTACATCAAATGTGTTTAGATGAAAATAAAGTATAAAAATACTAACTGCAAGAAAATATTCAACAATCTGTACAGAACAATCGATATAGGAAGATAAGAAAAAATTAGGCTAGACAAGCGTGTTATTTTGATTTCCTCCATAATTGCTGGCAGGTGTTCCAAAGAACTTTTATTATAAAAGCTTTATTATGTGTATTTTTACACAAATACAAACAATTTCTTATATCACAGTAATATTTATTCTATAATTATTCGTTTCTAGCTTTATATGCTGACATACAAGCTTTACAAAAATATCTCTCAAAAAATCAGAATAATTTATAATACACCATTTTACGAAATGATTTTCTAAAAAATTTTAGTTTAAAACTTTATTTATTTTATTATGTATTATTTAGAAACTTGTTATTTTTCTTATAAAACAAAACTGGCAAGAAGACACTTGACACAGGCTTCTAGCTAGCTTCACATATAGATACACAGCTGGATGACCTTGAGAACAGCTGATTGTAAACTTTCGCGGGATGTTCCCAAGATTGCCTGAAGAGGAGTAGGTTTTTCTACACGAGTCTGAACGAGTTAACCATAATAACTATATATTCACTAACTCCCGGAAGGTTACGCGATGTTCGAACCTATACATCCAATTTCGCTATTTAAATATTATCCAGGGTAGTCAAACGCGGTAGCTCTAACTGTCAATTTAAGCATCTTTGCAAGTCGAGACTAAACATTCAGGTATCGCGCTATCCAGGGACAGGCAATCCTATATGTTATGACAACGTCCCGACTTAACTACGCGTAAGACCGCATACTTCCCTATGTGCTCATTAGACAACGAGAGCCACAGAAAAACTGTAAATATTTACTATTTAGTATCAAGGAAACCAAGGTCCAAGCCAAAGCAAAATTTTGCGATAATTGTTAATCTCATTGAGGGTTCCTTCATAACCCCACTAACCCAAACAATTATCCATATATGTATATTTTTAGCCCTTCTCGTATTCATAGTTTATATCTTCTAATTAACAATATTAAAGTTTCGTATATGCATAGGAATATCGGAAATTGTATTCGATTATAAAATTTTACCTTTAGAAGTTTTGAATATTAGCGTTTAGAGAAATGTTTATATTTTGTTATCTAAATAATTAGCTATCATTCTCTGAGAGAGAGTAATATCCCGATCTACATATGTGTTTACATACCTCTATCCTCTATGCCAATGAACTTTAATCCAATTACTTTCTATGTTAATACGTTTTTGAATAGCAAGACAGTAACTTTTTCCAATCCCGCGGGAAGAATATAGCTCCCACGACGCTATCACAGCTCGATCGTAGATTGAAATTCCGACGTTTGCCTCAATGCACTTAACAAGAATAATACCTGCATCCTACTTCGCATCGCCGGACATTACGAACTTCCATGAAACCCATTCGCCGATCACAGAAGTAATCTGCGACCATCAAAAATCCAACCGAGTAACATCGTCCAACGGACCGACTTCTTATCAAGAACAAAGAAAATCTAACAACCACGTGTTTCCTCAAATTACGAACTTCCACTCTCACACCAACCCGACCAATCAATCAACTGATTGACAACCGATCAACAAGTTAGATCGAACGTACTGTAATCAGTCCACTTAGCCATCGAATTTATCGTATTGTTTTAATATTGTTTCTTGATAAATACAATTGTAACGCGTCTGTACGCTGCAATCTTATTACAATGTTCAATACAATTCTATCAAGTTAATCTATACAATTGTAACGCGTCTCAAATAACCTAGCTATACTTATTTATAGTAGTATGTATTAACAAATGAGAGAGTAACACTTCCTGTACACCCCGATATAAAATTAAAATCAAACTAGTCCTGTTTAGGACCAAGTTTGATTTAGAAAGTCCGATGCAATGTGACAACCGGGTAAAACCGACCAGTCCGTTTTAAATTTTATTGTTCAAACCCCTCGGGAGATAGCGATCAAGATTCAAAGGATGTGCAGTCTTCCGCCGGCAACTAACTTCCCTCCTCCCCGGATCTAACCTCTGAGTCAAGGGAGATCGACTCATCATGTACCATCATCGCAGCGGACGAGACCGGGAGTATAAATAGGGGGGAGATATCTAAGAACGGGGGTCGGTCGCTGAAGGTCCGCACAAGACACCCGACCTGTAGGATCCGTCCCGAGAAGCGAGGGCCGGGACACGAAGTCACCGAAGCCCGCCGACAACGAGCCGCCCGCTGGATCCTCCTGCTTCCCTCCACGACCGGAGAACAGAGAAGATTAACCCTACGATTACAGCTAATTCTTCGACTAATCCTAGGACGAGGTATGACCCCCCCTGAATTTGTAAACTCTCTCTCTCGCGGTTAGGAACGGAACACGTTGAATCTTTTGTATCTGTTTACCGTCTAAATAAATCTTATATGTGTTGTACTGTTACTGCGGTTATTGCCGTTTTCTTATCGACGAACCCCCACACTTCCTCCACTCGACCTGACAATTAATTACCTGATCCCGATAAAACGGGATATCGTGAAAAATTGGCCATCCTTGACAGTGGGGTGGGTCTTGCCGATTTGTTCACCGACAAAAAGGGGTCACGACTCCGTCCTATCCCCGGCGTTCCCACACTCACTTTGTCACTGAATGGCGTTAAATATATATTTTGTCATACGGATCTCTTGATCTCCTTGACTGTGAAAACTGACAACAGCCTGGGTAAAAGTTTCGCGCCCTAACTCACGATGTTACGATCTAGAAGAAAAAGGAGTGCTATATTCTATTAGTGGGAGAAGTCTCGGGTAAGTTCTGATTGTAGCAGGGTGAATGTCCGTTAAATCAAATGAATTGAATGCGTTAAGGAGCATTTTTATAAAGCAAATAGAATTTAATATATATGAGTATATAAAGTACAAAGAAAAATATAAGCTGAAACTAAATGAACTAACTACACCTCTAAATATAACAGAGTTTGCATTCAGTTAAAAATAGTGATAATACCCTCTGTCGATCATACTTAGAGGATTCGAGAAGAATGCTTAAAAATCGAAGCGGTACTGTCATCTTCTTCTTCATTTGGCAGGTTCCTTTTTTTCATGGACTGCCGATAAGTATGGCAGGGTCATATTATTGTTGACTGCCTGTCAATTATGGCAAATTTCTTCTTCTGTACATTTCCCCGAATAATGGGAACTTCCCTGTTTTATCTCAGATTCCCTCTAATCGGGTTTCTGCATATATAACACCTGACAGGATATTCTATCGTCAATCAGGACATTAATCTAGACTCAGATGATAGATGTTTGTCAGAGATGTGTAATAACATTCTGTTAACAGAAAGTTTTACTTCCCTTTTTCAAAAAGGATGACAAATCTTTGACTTTTAACGTTAAAATATTACATTATTTTATTAGATTTACAAACTAATTTATAACGTATTAACTAAAATAGTTCTTTACTCATGAATTTTTACACTGCTCTCATCTTTTCAAAAATCATACTAACATTAAAGAGGCATGATTTTTTTCACTTTTCGATCATAGAGGCAATTTGCACATATGTGTTAAATTTTTTTCTAATCTCTCTTACAATAGTATAAAAATCAGTATAAAAATTAAAACATTATGTGGGAACGCTGTGAGGTAGGACTGGAGTCGTATTTCCTTTTTCTTCAGCGAACAGGTCGGCAAGACCCACCCCACTGTCAAGGATGGCTAAATTTTTTTGATATCTCGACTCGTCGGGATTGGGTAATTAATTGTCAGGTCGAGTGGATAAAGTGTGTGGGTTCGACGATAAGTTTATGGCGATATCCGAATAAACAGACCCAGGAAGAAAACACATGACAATTTATTTAGACGGACAACAAAATACAGAAATCTAACGCGTCCTGTCCCTAATCGCGGGAGAGACAGAGTTTACACATGTTGGGGGATCATACCTCGTTTTCTGATATCTCGGTTGGAATCGAAGGTGAAATCGTCTCGGATCTCCAGTCGAGGAGGTAAGCAGGAGGATCGGTCGGGGCGGCGCGTCGTTGGCAGGATTCGGTGGCTTCGGGGGTTCGGCCCTCGATTTTTGGGACTGATCGTACGGGTCGGGCGTCTTATGCGGACCTTCAGCGACCCCGTTCTTAGGTAACCTCCCCTCCTTTATATACTCCAGGTCTCGTCCGCTGCAATCACCGATCGCGACGGTGGGTGATGAGTCGATCTCCATGACTCAGAGGTCGAATTTGGAGAGGAGGGAAGCGAGTTTGACGGCGGAAGGCTGCACATCCTTTGAATCTTGATCGCTATCTCCGATTTCGATCGTTATCTCCCGACAGGATTTGAACAAGAACATTTTAAAATCGGACTGGCCGGTTTACCTCTGTTCTCACACATTATGTATTTGCATTATGCTGAAGCGAAAATTTTACAAGGTAAAATAATAAATACACAATACAGAATTTCACAAATAATTATGCATTACATATCGATTATAACTTGCGCTATTTAAAGTTCAATGGCTTTTTGGGACAATAATGTATATTTCCATTGACAGAAGTTGTTTCATAATCTGTTTGAAGAGATTTGTTTGTATCGAAGATTGTAGAGTCTTTATTTCAATGATTCTTGTTTGAACGTTTTGTCGTAGTCTTCTTTTCTCTCTCTGGTTTTTCAAAATAAAACTAAATGAGTCACAAAATCTTATAAAATAAGCACATAAAATAAGGAAATTAAAGTGACTGCAATAATAGCTTTTTATGATTAACAGGTTGTAATTCAGGTTGCTAACTTCTTGTAGTTCACTACCTTCCACTTAAATGTTTTGGTATGCAGATTCGAATTTTTCATTAATGGGATGAGGCTATGATGCATTTTTGTTGATATGTCGATATGTGATGCTTCTCATCTTGGTTGACTCTTCTTGCCTTCTTTGAATCTCTTATTATGGTCATCATGAAAAATATTATGATGTGAATTATGTTTTTAAAGTCAATTATTTTTTCTTATGGAAATTTTTTTTACTCAATTTTTCTCTATCTTTCCTAAATTTCGTTTCAATCATCTCGATCAGTTTATGTCCTATTACTGTTATACTTACTTTTGGATGTTTATCTGATTTTCCTAAGTTTATTTTTTTTTCTCTGTCGGATTTTTGAATTCTTTCTTTCTTTCTATTGTCTCCATTACACCTATCCTTATCGTCACACTTCTTGCTTCGAGTCGCTATTACGTTTCGGATAAGATTTATATTCAGAAGTTTCAGTTTGGTCATTTTCTTTTCTTGGATTAGGGGAGCAAAAGTCTACTATTTTCTTATTTGGCAACATTATCTTATTATTTAGGGTATCTATTCTTATTTTTCTTTTTCTATTATATCCTGACCAATTGTTTCCTCGTATGGCCTGATGATCTCGGGCCTTACTGTTCTGCATGAAATTGCAAATTGAAGCCCTCTTAATTTCAAGGTTGGTACTGCCATGCCTATCGATTTGATTGTCTTTCCTGATGTCTATCTTCTAATTTTACTTTTGTCTCAAATTTGACTGGTGCTCTGCCTTTTAGCTTGTTTGCTAAATCTTTCTATACTGAAGTAGTCTTCACATTCGGGACTACTTTTTGTTTTGTAGAAATATTGTTTATATAACATAGGATAATAGGTTCACTTCTTGTTCTGCCAGATTTCAATCTTTCTTGCCATCTTTTTTCTATTTTCTTTTCTGATTTTGTTGATATATGTCCTGACAGAAGTTCGAGTTCTTGTCATATCGGTTATATCGTCTCTGTTTTTTCTCAATTTGTGAGGATCTTACCCTTAATTTTTTACAATTTCTATTTTAATTCATTTAATTCCAAAATTAATTTATCAATTTTTTCTTTCGAGAGATTTCAGAGTATGATTTGTCATTTCTTATTAATTTTATTTATACACAGGAATAAGTTTTGAGATTTTCAACGGTTTCTTTGCTGATTGCCACTTGCAGGTCCTGATCAATTGTTGGAGGTTTGCGTGACATTACACATCGTCTGATTCGTATATCCAACCCATTCAAAAATTGTACCTTCATTGTTTGTCGAATTCTCTAGCTTGTACTTGTATAATTGCGGCTTCTGCTGCATCAGTCCCTACTTGTGTGATTTCTATTTCACTTGTTAATGCCGGTAATTAGGTTACATATGTACATTCTTGTTTCACTGCTGTATGTAGGCATAAATTTATTTAATCAAAGGGAGTAGAGAATTCTCTAAAAACTGTCAAAGATGGTTGTTTAAATTCCTCATAAACTTTTATATCCTTAACTTGCCTATCTTTCATTGCAAATTTGCATGCAATCCCAGTTAAATTTAATTTGATTACAGCTAACATTTATGTTTTTGACCATGCTGCAATTTTGGCCACATTTTCCATGGACTCAAAAAATTTGGTGATGTTGTTCGCCTAAATAGGTTGGAAGTAATGGGACAAATTTTCCTATATTGCCTAACATTGCTCTAGGATTTTTCTCCATTTTAGGGCGAGTTAACTTAAACCTAACTTATACAGTATTTTAACTGATTTATTTACATTTCGAAAAAAACAAAACCTGTTTACAGCAGACAACAACCTGTCTATAATAGACAAAACTTTCAATACTTCTTCACACCTAATTTATAGTATTTTCTTAACACTATTTTTCTACCTTAATTTCTATTTCCACTTTACCATCATAATCTTACAAAAAATTCTAACAATCGTTACCCTGGAAGTTGACTTCTTTACTCCACCTTTGACACCAAAATTTGAGAATATGACAGATGTAAAACACTTTCTTTGTCAGGACTGTTAGTACTGTTCAACCTGTCACTGGATGGCATTAAATATATAGAATGCCATCTGGATCTCTTTTTCTGCTTAACTTTCAAGACTGACACCAGCTAGGGTAGAAGTTTCGTGTCATAATTCGTGATGTTACGATCAATGGCGTAGCATGGGTGTTAGCTGCCTTGGGTCATAAAACATTCGTTGCCCCCTTGTTTAGGTATCTCAATTTAAATGATTAAAATATACAGTAATTCTAAAGAATTCTTTGGCATTCATTCATTCATTCATGTTTATTGACTGTAAAATAATTTACAATTGTACCTGCCACAGGCACAACTAGGGAGAAAACGTATAATTGAAATAGTTTACAATAAGTATGTACATGGACAAGTACAGATGCAACAGATTGGGAAATCACAGGAAAATGAAAGTACAGTATCAGCGCATCAGCTTAAAGCCCGGAGAGGACGTACACAAGAGAACAGGAGGGCAGTGCTTATGCCCAAAATGGGAGACTTATCCCAGCCTGAGAGGGAGAAGCCTAGGGTTAACCAAAACCCCTTCAGAGGTATTGAGGGGAGGGGAAAAACAATTGGCCAGTACCCAAATGCCCGTTAGGTAAGTCAATTAACTTCCCTCAAAAGAAGTTTGCAGTTGGTCATTACAGTTTTCTTTGCTATGTTTTTGAAAATATGATAAATTTCCCGGTTCTTTTAAATTTCGTGTAGGTCTCATGGCCAAGTGATGTTTAACTTGCTCAGGAGAACACAAAGTTCAATCCTTTCACTGCTGGTTATTGGACAATCGTAAAACTAGTGGCTTGCGTCATCATTGACCATACAGATTGGGCAGTTCTCGTTGGTGCAGTCTGTGAATCGGGCAAGATAACTCGCGAACTTTCCATGGTTGCTCAAGAAATGAGATGTGAAGTGATTAGGGGTATACCAGTTGATTTTTAAGAATTGATTGATGTCGGGTATAAACTGATAAGTGATATGATTATTATATTCATTCCAGTGTAACTGCTGATTGTTAATGGCCTCCTCCCAAAGGAGTCTTTTCAGGGTGCCCTTGCTGATCTTGTTATATTTAATAGTGATGATGTTGTCTAAGGCTGCTTCTTTTTGGCATACATACATACATACATACATTCTTTATTTAGGTACAAAAGTACATTTCTCGGCCCCGCGTATGCATTACCGAGAGGTTTGTAAAATATTAAATAGAGTAACATTGAGTAAATATATATATACATTAGTACAATTAAAGTAAGTAAAGAATAAATAGAATAAGTACATAAGTATATGTAAGAACAATATAGTATTTGTAATAATAATTCATAGTGTTTAAATGAATAAATTAAACGAACAAAAAACAAAACAAAACAAAAAAAAAAATTATAGTTATTATAGGTAATTATAGTTGCTGAAAACTGTAGGCACATCCGTGGTAGTCATAGTTTTATTCAGCAATTAAAATGTCAAAATGTTTGCCTGTAGGAAAAGCAGAGATCCAAAATGGAGAATGCCTGATGAGTGGTCTACAGGTGATCCAGTATGTCTATAGTTTAAGACACTTTGCCTTTAACAAGGCGCAACTCTCAGACGATGTAGAGTTCACGCACTAAGGGACGACCTAAAAGCAGCACCTCTCAATGCACAACTGAAGCAAACATAAACACATTGGTTTCCACAAAAAACTGAAATTTCGTACTACAGTTAAAAACACGTCAATACATCAGGGCACGTTGATTACTTGAAACACGCTGAACACTAAGATATCGAGGCACACAGAGAAAACCCATTGCACAGATTTAGGAGCTTGCCGAAACTTATTCGAAGCACACTTGACCCATTGAAAACACCACAATGATATGTTGAGACACACTCAAGCACATTGAATTCATTTAAACATTGAAACACACTAAGCACTAAGCCTATTAGGCACACTAATGCACACGAAGCACATTAAAACACTTATGAACATACTGAAGACACATTGGAGGACGTTGAGGCACTTAAGTGGTAAATTAAGAAAGCTAAACTAAAACTCTAGAATTCGTTGAAAGATATTATAGACATGTTGATCACACTAAACACGCCAAGCGCGTTGAAGGACATTGATGAACACCACTGTAAGAAGAAAAAAAAAAAAAAGGTCGGTTTGCTCCCGACGAGACCTGTCGAAGATTACAGTAGTTCACCACACCTATAAGTTCAATATCAAAGGAGCACTTCTCCATCGAAACGTTTTATTAATAACGTAGGTTGTTCGTTAAGCATCTCACCCGTAAGGGTTGACACTGACATAGTAATTTCTCTGTTCCGTCATAAGCTGTTAAAAGTACATTTCTAGCTGGCGAGTATTACACTTCTTAGAGTGTGCTTTATCAGTACACAAATTGCCAATTTTAGTGTGTGCTCTGTTAGTACTCAAATTAATAAAACAGGCTGCGGTACAAGCTGGTAGTTAGAACTCGCCAGTACAAATGTATTCTGTCAGTACATATAGTTAATACAGTACTTCTTTTCATAGGGCAATCACTAAGATAGTTAATGTTTAGTTGATTGGGAGAAAGCACCTGGTCATCGCTTCACTCAAAGTGTAGACACTTTTATTAAAGAGAAATTGAGCATAGAATATCAATAATGGATGTAGTATGTAAATGGAATTGAATATAAGCAATGATAAACCAAGTTATTTTATACTAAGGATATACTAATTATATATGAGTTGATTTGCAATTTTAACAGTTTGTTTGGCAAGTTTTATAAAAGCATTGTAAACATTTTTGTTTATTTAAATATCTGATAAGTTGCATGGCTATCTCACACCAAGCTCCTCCATCGGTACCCTTAGTTCTTGTCTTTCTCTCTCAGTCATTACACAATTATAGAAGTAGTGTTTCGAGCCATCTATGATATGGCAAGTAGGGCATTCATTCGATGTCCTATTAGTGAATCTGGCCAGATAGCTGGCGAACTTCCCATGGCCAGTAAAGAATTGAGTGGTATAATAATCCGGGGTAAACCATTTTAATTTATAAAATTGTTGTATATCCGGTATGTAATCATAAGTTATATGACTTTTGTTTTCGTTTCATCTATCTTGCCAATTGTACATTGTGTCTTCCCATAACATTTGTCGTAAGGTACGCTGACTGAGTTTATTATAGTTTATTATCAAAGAGGTATTCTCTGCAACCTGCTTAACCAAGGTGTCAGCTCTTTTATTTTCAGTTGTTCCCTGGTGGGCTCTAACCCAGGTAACAGTATAATTACAGTTAGATAAGCGTATTAATTGTCTAATCTCCTCAGCAATTGAGTGCAATTTAGTACTGTTTATAATATTAAGTGCTGACAGGGAATCCGTATATATATGTATATAAGCATTGTCATATGAGTCCTTTTTGGCAAAAAGAATCATCATTATTGTGTATTGTACAGGTGTATTGTATTATTATTATTTATTGTAAAATTTTGTTGCCTGCTAAAAGTGCCGCCCCACTACACTATACTACTGGTTATGATCTAGATGTGAAACAAGGGTTATATTCTATTAAGTGAGAGGAGTCACGGGTAAGTTCTGATTATTGCAAATGTCCATTAAATCAAATGAGTTGACAGGCTGAAAAAGTGATAAGGACCACACACAGTGGTACAGCCCAGTTTCGGAGAAAATTGAAAGAAGATATAAAGAATGAAAAAGATAGGAAAAGTAAAATAATGTTAGATAGGAGAGAGGGAAATTGAGTAGCCATACAGTCTGTGGAACCCATTGGGCATCAGCAACGTATCTATTAAAATGTAGACAAAGTACAAAGTTAAAAATATAAAATAGTAGAAGGTTATTATAAAATATGTACATTGATGTTACCATAAAAATTTATAAACTGCAGACCAGAGAATATAGTCTCATGACAGAAAATATAAGTGTAGACAGACACTGGATACAATATCAAGAAAGCAACAGAGTAACCTGATGATATTGTAAACAATAATTTCAGTGGAGATACAGTAAAATACAACAGTTACATATTGGATATGATAATACCCAGTGAACAATGTTGGCAGAACAATAGCAGGATGCAGTGTGTAGAATACCTGTATAATAGTAATAAAATTATACATATCAAGTAAAAGTCTCAGTTACAATAGATGTACTGTACATATAAACAGATTAAAAAATAAAATAACAAACATAGAACAAATAAACAAAATGTCCTTGGATGTATATAAGAGTCTAGAATTCAAAGATTTCGTTTCTTCAGTGAGAACACAAGCAAAAACCAAAAGACCAGGGAGAGCAGGGAAATCAGGGCAGAATGGGTAGTGTTTGTTCAGTTTGTTTATAGCATGAGCAAATTCCACAAGGGCCCTGTAAATATTTTTATTACCCATGATAGTCTTGTTGTCACAAGTCCAGTGGTACTTTTCATTCTGAAAGGTCCTAATGATAGTCCTTCTTTGAGTCACATAAATCAGGCAGTAATAAATTGTGTATAGGATTTTCTTCTTCGTTGAGCTCGCAAGTATACAAGCCATTAATCTTGTGGAGGAACCTACATAGGTAAGTATTGAGAATGTCTTGCCCAGTTAGTAGCTGAGTCAACTGGAAAGATGGGATGATATACTTGTTTGTACTTCTGAGTTTGACGTTGGGGATAAAGCTGTTTGTCATACTGTCGGTGTTGCTGATATCTTATCTGTTTTTCAAGGCATTCCAAAAATCTAATCGGATCTGTTTCTTGAGCCAGGAAGATGGAATTTTGCTGAATGAGCAATGATGTACTCTATTTAACGCCATGTGGGTGAGAATGTCTGCCTTCTTGTTGCCCTGAATATTTGAGTGCCCTTTCACCCAGATAAATTTAATGTTGATACTATTACAGAGAGAGATGAGGCTGTTAAGACTATCGTAGATGATTGGCAATTTGATGTTCATATTCTTGAGCTGGAAAAGGGCCACCCTGCTGTCCAGTTAGGTGAAGACACTTTTCAGTTTATTGCAATGAGCATTGTTTTTAATCTATTTGATTGCATTGAAAATTCACAGAGATTCTGTTTGAATCGCGGAACAGTTTTTGACCAGTCTGATAGGAGCCTAGTAAATGTTCTTGTCGTTCTGCATTAAAACTAAGAAACAACTGACCCCCTTTGTTAGATTTAGAACCATCTGTAAAGATACTGTGATACAAAAGGGTGGTTAAGCAATCTTGGCAAAACAGATGGTCTGTAGAAGTACTTGGATGATAGGAAATAGTGCTGCATAGGCTTATCGAGGCTGTGTTCTGCAATGAGAGTAGCAATGTTTGTAGCAGGAATGCAGACCCTAATGTCATTGATGTTAGTGTTTTAAGAATCACTAGTGACTTGCTGGTTGACTAGTTTATGTAGATTATATTTCTACCTTTCCTTATATCTATCTTTTTTTACTATGAGATCAATGGGAAGAAGGTATGCAATAACAAGGATAGTATCGGTGGGGGCAGTCCTTTATGCTTTGACTGCTGAGATTGTCAATAGCCTCAACAATGACAGTAGTTTTATCTTGATGTGCATCTCATTCACTGTGGTACACCAGATCTCTGACCTGTAGGGTACTAATAGGTTCAATAATAGCGGTGTAGATTATTCTATACTTGCCATGCTGCAATATCCCACTGATTCCTTGTAATAGTGGTTAGCGAGTGCATAACACTTATAACCTTGTTATAAATATAATATACCGTATTTTACGGACTATAAGACACTACAGACTATAAGACGCACTTTAATTTTTAAGCATTTTTAAGCATTTAAAAAAAAATACCTATAAGATGCTACGGACTATAAGACGCACCTGAATTTTGGAGGCAATTTTTCGAAGAAAAAAATGCGTCTTATAATCCGTAAAATACAGTACATGTTACTTCCAGTTTAGTTTATTATGCAGGATAACACCTAAATATTTTAACGAATTGGTGTTTTTTATCCTGATGTCATCGATTTTAATAGTTGGTCCTTTCTGTAGTGGAGTGGTCATAGGAAAGACAATACAGCTGCACTTGTCATAGTTAATAATAAGTTTGTCATTTTCACTCCACCATGATATACTGCTCAACATTTTGTTCATTTTGGCATGTATGATCTGCTGGTTCTGATGAGAGATGATGACAATAGTGTAATCGGCAAAATTTAAAAAATGGGAATTATAAGGTTGGAAAGTGGTTTGTTCAACATTGAGAAGACCGTTGTACATAATGTTACAAAGAAAGGGACCTGATCTGGAGCCTTGGGTCAGCCCCTGTTGACATGCTTTTGTAAGTAGTTGTTGTTATTGGTAGAGACTATGATTTGCCTGTTGTATAGATATATTTTTCACGAAGTTGTAGATATTTTTTCAGACAGCCAAATTCTTGGAAAGCAACCAAATCGAAGGCCACGAAGCATTTTACCATGCTGATTACAGGGGCATGTTTTATGCCCCTGTAATCGACAGATATAAAGTGCAAAAAAAAAAATATAAGCTAAAAACTAAACGAACTAACTTTTCTAAATACAAGAGAGTTTACATTCAGTTAAAAATAGTAATAATTCCTCTGTCAATCATACTTGGAGAATGCGAAAAGAATGCTGAAAAATCAAAGCAAAACTGTTACATGTTCATCTGCCACTTCTGCTTGCGAGCTGGCCCGTCTCATAGCCATCAAATTGGCATTGTCTACTTTTACTTGAAATTCTGGGGGCACCTTTGCCTTTTGGGGAAAGACACTAAGTTCTGAATAACCTGACTCTCTTACCCTTCTAAGAGCATGCTGAAGGGCACGTTTCTCCACTGTTTAAGTATTTATAATGTCCATTAAACTTAACATTTCACTCAGAGTAATTTAGACAATCACCATAAGAGTTGACAACTAAATAATAAGAATAAAAAATATTATTTTAAATACTCACCATCACGATATTTGTTCTGACAAAAATTGCTTTTGATGTTTAAGAATGAAAACTTCAAGTTGAAAACTCTGTGGTTAGTGAGACGTTTATATGTATATTCAAGGATACAATATCAGTTCTTGTCCTCTTAGGTAAATTTGTCAATAAAATTTGAAAAATCAGGTCACCTTTTCCATTGGTATAATACACATGCTTGCAAAATTATATTATAAAATTCTTTCCTTGAACAAACAAACACATTGTCAATAAAGTTTGTAAAATTAGGTCACCTTCCTCACGGCTTGGGTTTATTTTCGAACTCACCCATGCTATGTTAGATTATATATTTTAAAATTCTTTTCTGATACAATTTAGTCTTTCTAATTTAACGATTAAGTTTAAAGGTAACGCAACTGCTAGAATCTTGTTCCCTCACGTAAAATTAAATTCTTGTGTGGGTTGACCTCTTGGAACTAACTAATCCAATCCGGTTAGAATAATTAATTTTGCAGCTAAATTGGGTCAACTTGGCTGGCCAGACCTTGAAACACTGGTATATATACACTAATACCTCGACTTACGCAAACCCTGAGTTACGCGATTTTTAAATCTTGTCAATTTGTATTTTATTTGAGCGCTGCGCAACTCTTCATTACTCACTTCTCCCACACTATTTTTCAGCTTACATGTTCGGATAAGTCACGCGGAATCGACGAATATCTCCAATTTATTTTGTGTTATTTATTTCTGTGTTTGTTATATTTACGGACAGTTGAGAGACTCTAGTATGTCATCCAAATGAAGTAGAACTGATTCTTTTGCATCAAATAAGAAAAAAATTTATCTTTAAAATGTAAATTTAACATTATTAAAGACTTCGATACAACAGTGAAAAGGGTTACAAATTTTAGAAAATATAGACTCCAACGCAGAGCTCATTTCTTCTACAAAACGAGAAATAAAAAAGTTATTAGGATGCTACGAGGAAATTTTGCAGGTGAAAAACATATCTTCAAGCCGTCAGACGAATTTGTTATGTTTTATGAAGCTTTCTACATCAAAATAACTTCATTTTACGATTTTAATAATATAATTTGTTATACATATGTGTTATCTCAGATTTTATTAAACTTTTTTTATAAATAATTGTTTTCTTTAGTTTCTGGCCGAATTAATAATAATTTGTATGTATTTATATGCGAAATTATACCCTGACTTACGTGAATTCGACATACGTGGTTTTCGCACAGTCCCAGTTTTCGCGTATGTTCGAGATATTACTGTACTGTGCCAGCAGATTGCAGAATTATCTTTCCTTCTACAAGAATCTCTAATACAGCAAGTAAGAATCATGTCTTTCGAAGGTGGTAACTATTATTATTATTTAAAAAATAATTGTATTTAAAAATACCTTAATAAATATAATATTTATTTAGACTATGAATTTGATTTTAATGTGTAACAGTGATAATAAAAAAAGGCCATAACCTAAAAATACCGAAAATAAGTCGAAAAAGCAAAACTTTGGCTTAGACCTAACTCTAGATAGAAGTAAATCTTTCGAAAATTTACAAGTTATTCCACAAAGAATATTTTAAATTTTGCTTTATAAATTTTATCAGCTGTATTCTATAACTAGTGTAGTAAGAACCTCTCGATATTCCTTGAATTTAAGTATAAATAGAGTTGTAATTTTTGTTACAATCAACAAAACTTTAATGTTATATTATTTTAAATTGCTGTGTTTTAAAAATTATTATTATTGTTGCAAATGAGCACAATTTAGTTCTATAAATAAACTAAATATATGAAACTTTTCCTTATTGTTAAAATAAAATTAATTTAATTAAGATTTATGATTAGTATTGCTAAAGAAATTTCGGTGTTATATTATTTGAAGTTGTCATGTTTTAATTTACTCTGACATTAGGATAAATTTGATAGCTAAACATCATATATTAAACTTATTGTTAAAATAAAATTTATTTACAAACTGTTGAAAAGACTTATAATTCTTTCTTTTCAAGTGTAGAAAAAAAATGGCTGAAGGATTCAGCGAAAAAATGCGTCGCTGACTCCACGAAAAATATGGAATAGGAGATACTGGCTCCGATAACCCAGCTTTATCGGACAACGTAATACTCCAAATTTCTTGGATATAGTCTGATGATGGCTTATTACAAAGAAGGTTTACTTAGAGTCAGGGGAAAGAGAATAGACACTTAGGTCAAACAAGCAATTGACAGGTGTTTCTGCGTTACCACGAGGTCGAACTCATTTTAATAGATTTTGATGATATTGGCAATCTGTAAGTAGCAAATTAATACCATTTTATTTTATTCATTTTTTGGAGTTTATCAGTTAAATAAACATTATTTCAAAGAAATAAAAGTAATTTATTTCTTTGAAATAATGTTTATTTAACTGACAAAGAAATAAATGAATTTTAACATAAACCATGTAGTAATTCAAATTTTAATGAGTTGGTTTGATCACGCATTATAAATTCGGTTTGAAGACCATTTTGTAATATTATTATCATCATTATAACTACTGTACAATTTGACTTAAATTTTTGTAATATATCTTTCACTTTTATTTCATTATAGTAACTGATTTTTTAATTTTAAAAAAGCATAAGTTTCATTTCAATTCAATTACAACATAAATTTTACAAATTATATTTTTATAGATTTTGCATTAACAACTTGATAAAATGGATGATATAATTGAATATAAACGTGATATAATATCAAAAATGAAAAGACAAGACAACATTTGGAATATCAATGATCATTCTGTATGGTCAGTAAAAACTACTTATGTATGAAATAACCTAATCCTAATTATTATTTATATAAATTTACAGAATGCGATGCTAATAGATTTTAAAGCATTTCAACTTATCGACTGTTTGCCATAAAAACATTATACAATCATATAAAAGCTGTAAGAAACACTTATATAGATTCCATTAATAAGTATCAATTATCAGCGAAAGATCAATGGCAAGTTAATTTTAATACCCAAAACAAAATTCATGGAGTAATAGTTTCTGATATAGGAGTTATCCTTGACTTCGAAACTTTCACGGTTCGAGACGAAAATCTACCATTCAACACCTTATGTAAACAAATTGGGTTTGTAAAAAGAAATACAAACAATTTTGAGAAGATAGACTTTTATAATCAATTCATTACTTTTGATAATTTATCACCACGAGATAAAAACATCTGTTAAATTTGGAAATTTCTTACGTGAGCTGTAGTTATCATATAAAAAAAAAACATAATTTTGGATGTTGGAAATGTTATAGTAATATACATGAAATTTCATTTAATTTATATAAAAAGTAAGATATAATTTATTAGAAGGGAGGGCAAGTTGAATTTATTTTTTTTAAAGTTTAACCGAAGCAATATATAACATAAAAATTGCAGCATTTGACATTGAAAAATTGGGGTTACCTAAATAGCCAAAAATTCTCATATAATGGACAGATGGAAATTTTTATTTTTTTAATGGAACTACAATTATTTAGACATCGAACTTCTTGTCTAAAATTGTCGTGTCTTAAATTGGATAATATTTTAAAAAATTTTTATTACCACAAATACTTTAAAAAGAAATGTTTTTTTGGAGATATTCTATCTTATGAACGATTCTTAATTGAACAAAAAACAGATATTTTCAAAATGAATACATTGTATAGGTATTTAATAGATAAGTAAGAAATATAATTTAAATAATTATTATATTGACGTATTTCCAGATTTTACTTTGTCTTATTGTTATAATATTATTTCAAGTTGTCTTGTTTTAATTCAACCTTTATATTAGAACAAATTGTGAAAATTATCATTGCAAATTAATTTAATAATTAGAAGAAATATTAACTTTATAAGAACTTTGCCTTATTGTTACAACATGTTTTATGAAAACTAAAAAAATAAATTGAATTGAAAAGTTTACTAAATATGAAAACTAAAAACAAAAAAATTAATTGAAAAGTATTTTTGAGAACAAAATTATTTATAATTTTAATTTACCTGAGAAATGTCTGTTCTGAAAATAATTTATAATCCAAAAATTAAACACAACAAATTATTAGTAATATTATTTTAATTAACATCTGAAATTAATTTTGTGATCAAGATTTCTTTTGAAAAATTAATTTGCTTAAAATTTGAATGAAATAAAGTAACTGAATTTCAAATTTTTTTAGATAATTTTATTAGGCGATACATACATAAGTTTGGTATAAAAAATTTTAAAATATCAACAATTAGAAAGTATGCCTTACGCATATTAAAAGATTAACTAACTGTAATCTACTTGGATATTAGAACAAATTGTAAAAACTAATATTGCAAATTAATATTATAATAAAATTTGATAATTACAAAGACTACATTAAACTTCGCCTTATTGTTATAATATTATTTCAAATTGTCGTGTTTTAATTTACTCAAAACATTTTGATTTTAAAAATTATCAATGCAACTTAATTTTATAATAATAAAATATTATATCAAATTTTCATATTTTAAATTTACTCAAATATTAGTATAGCAAATTTTCTCAACCGCGATATTTTAAAATTTAAGTATAAATAAAAAGTAATTTTTCATTAGAAGTTTCAACATGATGAAAGTATATATCCAGTCGATATATTTAAAAAAAAATTTATTACCAGCTCCCAAAAATTGAAACATTTTAATTTACTCAACAAATTTTTATTAATTTAAAAATTAATACAGAAACTTTGCCTTATTTTTAAAATAAAATGAATTTAATTCAATTTTGTAAATAGAAAATTAATTTTGTGATCAATATGTGTCAAACCACTAATACATATATTTTTTTTTTACTCTTTTCAACATAAACTTTGTTCATAACATCTGAACATTCCTTCAACGAATAATACAGTCAAACCTGTTTTCATGCGGTGGATAGGGACCGCATTAAAAAAACGCATAAAAAATCGCACGAAACTTCACGAGTGGCTATAAAAAATAGTTTTCGCAACACAATTAAAAAAATATTTTTTATGCAGTGAATAGGGACCGCATAACAAATTTTAAATAGAAAATAACTCGTTTAAAAATCGTAGTCTTAGTTTCTAAGGAAATTACCTTCCTCTTCGCTTTGTTTTTGCCCTTATTCATTTTCAGGGATTATGTCTAAACATAAAATAAAAATCTTAAAATTTTATATCCAAATAGAAAAAATAATACAGTACATTTACCTTCAATTTACGCTTTGAAATGAATCTTATCTTAATGGTCCAGTAATGTGAAAGCACTTTGAAGGTTTAATTAACGTAAATAAACAGACGTGGAATTTATTGACAACAGATGTCAGCACTTGACTGCATCATCTTGTCTATCGTCTGTTTTACATATTTTTGTCCAGGTAGTGTTTTGTTGACTTAAAAAATAAATTATTTCATTTTTTGCATATTCGTGCAATAATATTACTATAATAAGTTCATTTATGCTATAATAAGTTTATTTAGCTATAATAAGTCAACCTGAGACATAACAAAACGCATGAGACTAATCGCCAACTATACCGCGCAAAAAAAAATCGCACAAAAAAGACCGCATAAAAACAGGTTTGACTGTATTTATTACTAACTTCTTCAATTCTTCCATCGTCATCAAGAATTAAACAACTAAATTTCCCTTTTCTTTTCTATATTTTTCCATTAACTTTAAAATAACGCAAAACAATAGGAAAATTATCAGAAATATCGAAGGAAAAATTATTTACCGCAGCTATCCAGAGACTTGTTCAAACAAGGAGAAATAGAATAATTTTTTTTGCTGTCGTAGGTAATAATAAAACCGTATGCTTACATGACCGATCCTAGTATTAAAATAAATTTTTACATATCTTATAACTTTTCTATAGTTACGTGATTATTCCACTCCCCTTTATCAAGCGGGATCCAACAGAATCCATTTTTTATCTTTAAATTGTAAAATTTTTGGCTTTCCTTCAAAAATTATTAATTCATCTTTGTTTTCTCTATTTTTTTACTTTTAAACAGTGTAAAATATTTTCTTATTAACACAAATGCTTTATTTGTGTCGAATTTAATGTAATTTAATACGTAAAACGCAAAAAATAAACATATCAAATTTCAACTCGCCGTAATTTCTCTCAAGTTTCACCGATCACCATCAGATTTGTTTGTAAATGGGAAAGAAATATGACACTTTCAAGTGAAGTCAGTAGAAATTTTTTACTACTGCGAAAAAATTTGTCAATATACCTCGCTATACCCCCTATCATGAAAATCAATAAACGTTGATTGTTTTATGACCCTATTTTCAAATGCTTCTTTCTGACTTGTAAATTGACCAATTGACAAAGTTTTTATTTTGTTTTATTCATATGAATGTTGTATTTAAGATCTAACAGATATTTTCTTTATATTTCTACACATGAATTTTATTTTTAATTTTGAATATGATATAGTTGTGTGTTAGGCTTAACTCGATCATCTAATATAAAACTTGACATCGCTCAAAATATTATTCAATCCATCAAAATTCTTTGTTGATAGTATAGATATAAATGTTTTCTGTGCATGAAATGAAGCAATCAAAAAAATACTGTGTAGACCATTGAAAATTCGGCAATTTACGACATGATGTCGAATGCGTAATTTATCTATTTATAACTAAAAATATTCTCGAAATTTAACCAAAAAAATGCATTTGTAACAATACCTATATGAAATTCTTACGCAAGAAAAAAAATTGTACAATTAGCGGAGTTTGTGTTAAAGATATTAATTTTGAAAATTTTTGTCGCTCTTATTTCTCGCGCAGACAAACGCGATTTCTCGCAGAGTATAATAAGACATTGCTGAGTTTACTAATAAATCTCGATATCTCGGTTCAAAATCAGGCTAAAATGACTCTTTTTAGTGAAAAAAAAATAAATTTGTTGAGAGAAAAGAATCGATAGCGAAAAAGATTCTCCCAATGGTCGCGATCGAAGATAGCGATTATCGCAAACTCGTTTTTTTCCCGATTTTTTACTACTGCGCATAGTCTTGTGGAAGCTTGTTAGAAGCCAGCACTTTTTGGAATTTTTTCTGAGTAAACTCGGCACGCAATAAAAAATGTTATTTATTGCATTTTTTCACAGTTCAAAAATATTGGAAAACTTAAATTTTTTCAAATTTTTTAAAAAATTTCCGGAAAAATGCCATGAAAATAACCACTACAGCGCTTCTCACAGAAGCCAGGTGATCATAGAAGGGATAAGTTAATCTATATCAAAAACAAACCAATTGCAGTTCCTATATAATTAATTCAAGTATTGTGAAAGGTGAGTATTACTAAATTATTTGTGATTTGAAAAATTATTTACTGGACAATTTTGTGATTAGTATGTGTCAAACCACTACAGCTTATTGTACATCATATCCACATGAAATGTAACTAAATTAGTAGTGTGGAACATAACCTACTCTTGGCCAGTCTCACATTATTCACACCTGTAGTATACTTTGTATACTTTTGTTATTTACTATGCTATTGCCACTTGTCTCTCATTATTGAGGAGCCTCTGTCTTTTCTTGTGATGGATGGCTGTAAGCCAAATCATGTTGTGTTTGCTGCTACTGTCTTCTAGTGCAGGATGTAGCAATCTTCTACCTGTTCTTGACATGCTTGGTTCTCCCGCAGTGACTTCGGTCAGTGTTTGCATGCCAACTATACTTGCCGCTTCTCTTTAGATAAGATCTATTTCTCTCTTACCCATTCTTAACACCCCTTATAGTTGCCTGAGCCTTAGGAGCAGTGCCACTTAGTGAAAGATGGGCTCACCCTATTTCTTCTCACTTATTTTCAACTGTTAAGCACTATATTTATCATTTCCCATTATTCGTTAACCTCTTAACAGTGGAACAGTCAGACGTGGCGCTACCACTTAGTTGTAAACAAGAAGCGTGGAAAATTTTTTAAGAATTTTCCACGCGTTTTTCTCATTTCCGTTTAGGAAAAATAAATTTTTAACAGTTACGTCTAGTAAAAAAAAAATCTTTCTTTATTGTCACAACATTTTTATATGTGAATTTTTTTCGCTATAATTTTTTGCTAAATTTTTTTTTCAAATTTATATTAAATCCTTTTTTGATTTTCCGTTCGTTACAATTTTTTCAAAAGTTTTGAATTTATTTTCAATTTTATATTATTTTTTAAAGTTTTGGGCATTTAAGTCATGGCGATTTTTTTCAACCTGCGAATTAAATTCAAGAAAATGTAATTGACAGTTAACGAATTTCATCCACAATAATAGATGACGTAAAGGTTGTTACGTTTACAATTATGACGCCTGGCTGCTTTTCCCCCCAGACTGAAATGTGGGTGAAGGTCGTCTTTCTGTAGAAGTGACGTAATTATTGTAAATAAAAGAAAATTTCAGTATATCTTTTATTTGAAATTTAAAAATTTGTTGTTCAAATTTACACCGAAATATAAAAGCGGATTAAAATATTAGCATTTTGTAGATTCATTTTTAAGAAACAACAAAACAATAAAAAAAAGTAGAAATATTTTTATATTCATCTTCATATTTATAACATATGTTATCGTCATTGATCAATATTTAATTTTAAAAACAATTTTCACCATTGGCATGCATCATAAAAATAAAGCATAACTTCCCTAAAACACACTTCACTGAAAGGGTTTGCTTCACTGTGAAAAAGCCGACATGAGAATGACAATGAATATATGACCTCTGTTCGAGGGATGTCAGCTTATTCGTCTCACCTTTGATATAATTCGTTTTTTCTGTGTTTACAATCAATTTATGTAAAAATTATTCTATTCTCCTGTTTATAATTAATAACTTGTCTTTGTTTTTGTTTACTAAATGGAATTTCACAGTAAAATATTCGGAAACTAAATTATAAAGGCCAAACAAATTAAATAGCTTAATTTTTACAATATCCACTCAAAATGGATAAAAGCATTATTACATATTTATTATTTATTTGTGCATATCGACTTTTTTCGAAGAAATAATCATATATTGTAGAGTTTTTATAAGCTGAAAATTATTCTGTTGTCTTTGATCAAATTTGTTACAATTTACTAATTTGTACAGTAACATTAAATTTTAAACGATAACATTAGTTAATATTTATTAATTTGTACACAAATGATAAACTTTAGACATATTTCTTAGTATTTCTTGGTGATCATGTGACCGAAAGCTACTTTTATCTTGGCAAGAATTTTTCCAAAGTGATCTTTGTCATATCTAATTTGCATATTAGTGATAGTACATTACTAAACTTTACTAAACAGACCTAGATATTTTATATCATTTAAATTTGACTGGATTAGTAAAATAATTATATAAAATTCTTAGTATTTTGCAGGAAAACGTTAATCCAGGTGACGTAAGAGTCATCCATGGTTCGCGGAAAAATTTTTTATATCCAATTTGCATAATTATAATAAAAAATTATTAATCTTTATTAAACAGATTTGGTTATTTTGTATTTATTAAATTCATCGGGTTTTATGAAAGAATTTTTTAAAACTTTTAGTATTTATTCAAATACTTTTCATCATGTGATGAAATTTTTTCACAGGAGAATCCTATATGAATCAGTTGGTGGCAGAATTTTGTAGAGTGCGGTTTGGTGTTTCTGCATATTTCGTTTTTTCGAAGTTCACTACGATAAATTTTTATTACGTGGATCCATATATTTTGCGTAGTTTTTAACGGATAAAAGATGTAAATTTTACTCTGAATTTAAAACTTCTATCAGAATATTAAAGAAAAGGAAGAAAAGTTGGAAAATAATTTATTTTGACAATTAGCAAGAACTGATCTTTGTTAGGATATAAATGAAAGCATGTATTATAGGTGTACTAATTTATTTGTGCATATAATTATCTAGTTTTAATTTCGAAACATTTATGGTTTTTAGTGTTTATAAGCGTGTAATTTAGACATGTCTACCAATTTAGTACTAAATGGTAGAACTACATCAAAGAAGAATACAAAGTTCAATTAGCAAGTACAGTAGTGAACTGAAAATCGGAATCAATTGGGGACTGAGTTTGTTCAGATTAGGGATTTGTTCCGATTACGGATTATGTACGAAAAAATATATTAACCTGTCCGATGTTCAAATTTTTCTTTGTCGCGTGTCGCTTCCTGTTGAATTTTCGTCGATTTTAAGCCTAACGAAAATTTTTATAATAATAATCGAGGCTATTGTATAGTTAAAAATTATTTCTGCATTTTGTACAAACAAAATAAATATATTGAAGAATATGAAAACATGAAAATTGTACTTTAGAAGTTAATTTAGTATCAAAAAGGTTTGATTCAGCACGACACAGTCCGACTGTAAATCGTGCCGATTACCGGGGTTCCAATCTACGAGTTTCTACTGTAGTGCCTTCATTAGCAAATTAATTTGTTGGTAGATTTTTTTACATTTTAAGTGTAATTACATGAAACTAAACGGATGTGAATATAGAAAGTATAATATGGCAAGACTGATAGATAAAACTATTATTACGTATTACTCGATCAGAAAACGTTCGAAAAATTTATACTTGAAGAATTTTGTTTTGATAATTATGGCCAAGGGTTTATATCGAAAATGTTTTTAGTTATATTTTTAATCACAGTTCCAAATTATGTAAAATTCAGCTTGATATAATAATACATCATTCGAATAGTAATGATGCTTAAATATTTATAGGATTAATTAAAGATTTCCAATTTTGTTTGACAAAACTTAGGAATGCAAAAGTATTGACAGTTGTATAATGAACTGAATTTAAGTAAATTAGTTGACTTTGTATGTTTCGATGTAGTTTTTTCGTAATATTACGATATACGAACTTTTGATTTTGTAAATTGTATTATACTAAAAAATAAAGTTTATGTTGTTATTCTTTTTAATGATGTATTTATAATGTTTCTGAACTAAATAATACTTATTAAATTGGAATCCAAGCTTTACAAAATACTATGAATATTAGAAAAGTCCGTTTTACTATAAACTACTAACTCTTACTACAGCTTACTCTAATGTTCATTTTACAAAAAGTAGGTTAGACAAAGACTGTTAGACTAATGACGAAGGCTGTTTACTTTTTCGGGTTGCATCGGTGCTCTTTCGATAGCGTCATTTACAGAAGTCACATTTTTTTTCTGACGCGAGCCAATTAGGAATATTAATTTTTTAACTAATCAGATGACGGCAAAAAATTTAAATTCGATTTATGTCGATAGATGGCCATCTAAAATTTCATATTTATTTTAATTTTCTCTCTTTTATTGTAATTTCTCGAGAACTAAAGGATATTCCAAAACAAAGTTGGAGAACCAAACTACTCGTGAAAATTCTACGACTTCACGAAATGGTCCAGGTATTTTATAAGAATTTTTTTACATGTATAGTCGTCCCTCACCACTGCCACTCGATCGCCTTGGACAACTATTTTTGTCCCTCACTGTTAAGCGGTTAAAATAACTTCGTTTATTGCACTACTTTTTTTAAATTTCCCTGTTTACAAAGTGCCTTCTTCTGTCACCTTCTGCCCCTCTCGCTTGTTCAAACGATTAGCTAGGTACTTCTCTTTCTGTTTGGATAGGCCTTCATTGCAGTGATTCTGCCATTGGTCTTGCCTGTCCTGTTTTCTTCGGACTGTCACTTTAAGTTGAGTGGGCCTCCTCAAGTTTAGTGTTTGGCTCTTTTCGTTTTTCTGATAGTGAACCTAATTCTGATACAGGTATCCCTCGGTCAATTGACAGCAGCAGATATGCTCTGGGGTTGCTGTCCTCAGGTGGCTTCAGGCTCTCTATCTTGCCTCCCGTGGCCTTCTTCCACCAGTGGGCGTCTATTGGCATGGTATTACCAGGCCGCTGCACCTATCCACAGATGATTTCATCTTTTCTGTTTTTATATGTGTCTTTCTCTCTATTTAGCCCTGTAAGGACTCCTACCCTTTGTCCTCTGCTAGACAACTAAATTAAGTATTAATTTCATGATTAATCTAAGGCCATCTGCAATTTCCATCCCACAGAACTACACATCTGTTGGAAACTAGGTGGTGAAAACTTGACTTCAACTTCCCTATTAACACTATATCTTCCTTTATGTAGTAATAATCTCCAGCATGGCCCTTGTTTTTGTCACCCCATGTCTTTCTTAAACTATTTCGTTTTGGTGTCCCCTGGCTGGCCAGGTGGAGAAAACCTGGTATGCTACCATAATTACCTTTATGGATGTGAGTAGTATAAAGGAGAAAGACTCTGGAATTTGTTAAACTTTTAAGACTTTACAACTTTTGTCGCTGTAACGCTCATGATTTCACAGGAAAAACGTCGAATTTCACGATAACTGTTAAATCGCTCAAACGATTTTGAGATATTTGTATTCCTAAAGCTCTCGTAGACATCAAAACCATGCCCATCTTAGCTGCTCCTTCGGATATACTTTCCGGCGAGATTTTAACAAGCGTTTTTGGAATAATTTGCCTTATATACGTCGCTGTTTTTATATACTCGTTTTTGTATACGTCGCTGTTTTTACATACGTCATTTTTTTATATACGTAGAAATTCGCTGTTTTTTTATACGTCTTAGGAAAATCAATATTTTTATATATATAGATTTAAGAGATTTTTATATATATAAGTATTTTTTTGTTAAGAGTTTTTTTTTATATAAACCTCTTAAGGAATGAATATTTTAAAGTTTTATTTAAGAGAATCAATATTTTTATATGTATAACTTTAATATTTAAAAATGATATAAGTTTTTTTGGTTAAGCTGGAACCATCTGTTGGCAGAATATTAAACTTCATTTTTTTAATATATTATTTCTTTTTCTTTCGAAATTAGGTAGGTGTTTATAAAAATAACAAACAACACAAACCATCGCTAATCGGATTGTGCTATTTGCTATTTGCTTTTTTTTATCGATTCTTTTACGTTATATATATTTTTTTCGTGTCGCGGCAACGATTAGATAAACAACGACATCTCTCTCTTTTTTTATTAGAAATAAGAACAAAAATAATGAAATTTAAAATAATTATAAGGTATGACAAATGGCTCTGTAGAATGCGTGAAGTTCTTTTATGATCAACATCCCTAAACTTTACTAGAGTGGGATTCTGTAGAATTTATAGGATAGTAGGGCACCTAAATGACAATAAATATTATGATACATATTTATTATAAATAGTATAAATTAGAAATTTCGAAAAACTGAAAGCAGTTTTTTACAGAAAATTTGCAAAAAAAAAAGCAGAGGACATTAATTTTTCTATTTTCAAGACAAAAAAGAAAAGATGGATAACTAGTCATTGTGCGTAATTGTAATAATTAAACCTAGTTCGATAGTTTTTACCGTTGCTTTTTGACTTACAATTGTTTTAAATAAGTACGAGTTATACAAGAAGAAATCGATAGGATTAACTGATGTATCGCTATCAACCGCATCTATAAGAACAAATCGAAATGACGGGGAAGATAAGAAGATTAAAATTGAAATTATAAAAAGCGAATTAAAGTTATAAAAAAAGTTAAGAGTTAGTTGTAGGAAGCATTAGCTCAAATTTATTCCGAATATTAAAAAAAAACTAAAGAATTTAAATTGAGTTGATGCCTAGACACCCATCTTTCTCAAAAAAATCTTGCAGAATATTCTTACATCTATTATTTAAAATTTATATAAAGTTTTTTGAAAAAACTTACCTTCTATTGATTTTCTTCTCCTCCTTCAAATAATAATATTTTAATGTGCAGAAAAAAAACTCGATAAAGAATTAGCTAAAGAAAGTAAATTTCTTGTCTTTATATCTGTTGAGAGAAGTTGTTTTGACCTCGATTGTAAAAAGAATGAACAAACTCAATGTGGGTCAACAGTGGAAGAATTCTTTATAAACGATTCGTGTTAAGTAATTTAAAAAAATGGCATACCATATAAAAAAACAACAGAAATATTCAATTCAATTCATTTTTTAATGAAATAAAAAACATTTACATCAATTTGGGAATAAAAAGAAAGTATACAAAACATATAAGTGTATAAATGTATTAATTATATTTTAAAAAATTAAAGTCTTTCACATATTTTTGCTAAAACACGAATTAGAACAAATTAATAATTATCCGTTATAAATTTGGTTAATTGTTTTTGATTACTAATGAGACTACACCAATCCAATTTATGTTTAAAATCTTCTATAAATTTTTTGAATAAATCTTGATATTCTGAAATAATCTCCCAATCCACATGGTTTTCAAGTTCTTTAATAGTTTCTTTGCTCAATCGTTTATGTTTACAAACAAGTGCCATATTGAGTGAATGTTTAAAACTTATAATGAAATGGAGACTTAGTTTTTGATATTGAGATACGAGATCCCAGTTTAAATGATCAGAATGTTCACTCAAAAATGTTCCTGTTAACTGCTGATAACGACAAACATCATCCCAATTAATTCGATGAATATATTTGTTTAAAAAATAAGGAGAGTAATGTCTGCTTTTCCACATTTTATTCCAGTTTAATTTATCCTTGACATCCTAAATAAATTCATTACTAAGATTTTTTTTCAGAAATAATATCTCAATCAACTTTATCTTGAAGTCGTCTTATTACATCTTCTGTTAAATTTAATTTAGAGAAATTTTTCCAATCGACTAATGAATGTAATTTGTCAGAGAGCAGGGCTATTTTTTGTCTCCTTTTTATATGAAAGGATCGATTTGTCTTCTTTCAATATTAATATAATACTAACCTAATTTTACTTTGTAGTGCTTTATATGACGCAATCGATCAGACAAATGAACTTTTATATATTTTTTTTTCATGTTGCGACATGTTTTTTTAATATCATCATTAAAAAAACTAATTTTTTTCATGCCGAATTTGTTTTTTTAGGTCAACAAATTTATCACATCGCAATTTTTTTAGGTCATCAAATTTTTTCTCACACCACAATTTGTATTTTTAGTTCAACGAATTTAAAAATATATTATTTACAATTAATGATTGTGTTATTATGAAATAAAAACAACACACGAAATTTTTGAGGAAACAAAATGCAATTTATTATTTTTGAATTTGGTATTCAAAATACATTTTTGGAATATTATTTTCAGTGTGTTGGCAGTGAGGGTTGTTTTTTATTGCGTCAGAAACACATTCCTCGAAATTGTTGAGTGTTCTGTCAGATTTCTCTTCAATTTCTAAGCTGTAATGATGATAAGATTCCTTCTCTGTAAGCAACCATCGGAAATGTTTCAATTTTTGTCTAAACCGCGGTCGAAAATCTACAGAGTATAGAATTTTAACGATCGGAGGAAACTGTTGTGCCTTAGCAGTTGTTTTAGCAGATTCTTCGGCCAACTAAATGCAAGGGAACGAGGTTCTAGAGAAGGCATACAAAACTAATAATTTCTCATTGACTGGACAAAACGTGGTCCAACGAATCGCCAGTAGCATATCATCACTACACCCTTCCATTTTTTCGAATAAAATAATTTTTATATTCGCGATTAGTTTTCGCGCATGTGCACTAGTGATTTTGATTTATTTTAATAAGCAATTATTTTGGTTTTAATCGTTATTTAAGCTATCATGTCTCGCAAAATAGTACTTGCTTTCGTTATTATAAGTTGTTTAGAAGTATTTTCGCTAACAATTTTTATATAGTTTTATTGAAAGGATCGGATTTTAAAGAAATTAATATAAAAAATACAACTTGCAAATATTCTTTACATTTAGGTAGAATCTTTTATTTACATAAATGTACAAATGCTGGAAGAATTGTATATGATATTCGAAGATTCTCGAGCGATGGATTGCCTCAGAAATATAATAGTGTATAATTATTAAACAACGAATTTAACTTACTGTGCGGAAAATGCATTTAAAACATTCATCCAGTTGTATCGTCATGGGTCCGTCTCAATCTGGAAAAACTTCTTTAGTTCAGAAAATGGTGCGTAAAATATTTATTAAAAACGATTAAAACGCATTTTATGGTGTTACTCGATGTATCAACCTTGATTCGTGGAAAACAAAAATATTCATTTTAAATGCGGTATTCCCGAAAGTATCGAAAATGTGGATTTAATAATTATAGACGATTTAATGCATTCTTTAACCGAAAAAATTGCCGAATTATTTACCGTTCAATCGCATCATAAAAATATAAGCGTTATATTCATAATGCAAAATTTATTTCCTCGTAATAAAGTAATGAGAGATATTAGTTTAAATACTTATTATTTGATTTTATTTAAGAATAATAGAGATTAAAGTCAAATCAACTCTCTCACTTGACAAGCGTTTATAGGCAAGACAATCTACTTTAAAAATGCATATTTAACCACAACATCCAAACCATACGGTTATTTGTTTATTGATTTCCACCTGTCGACCGATAAAGAATTGTATTTACGAGATTCGTGTATTAGGTTTATATTCCACAAAAATGAAGAATATCAGAAAAAATTATCATTTGTTAAATGTGCTCGCAAAGGCAACGCCTGCTCAGAGGGAAGCTTTGTTAAAAGAAGCATCTCTTGATCATATGAAAGTCATATGCAAAATTTGCGATAATACGCTGCAAGGCCGATTACCGATAAACATTAATAAATTAAAAAAATATAAATGATGAATACAAAAATGCGCAAATAAAAAAATAGGTCTCCAAGCAAAAAAGAAGATTTTGATAAACCAATCGGGAAAATTTTTAGGCGCGATTTTAGATCCAATAATATCATTAGATAAAAGAATTTTTCGGTTATAAAAAAATGGCTCAACGAATGGCATTAGTACGTCCCGAATTAGTACCTAAATATCAACTACAAAAACCGGAAACACGATTACACCATAATATCAAAGATTTATTAGAAGGAAGTACTTTATCAGATGATTTGAAAGTTAAATTATTAATTCAACAAATTTCGAGATTTAAACAAACTATTCACGCACCAAAACAACCGATTCGAGTCTCGTTGGTATCGCAAGAGGTCAAAGAATCTCAAGCATTGTTGGAACCAACAAAACTGTCGACTATCGAAGATCAGATATCAGTTTCTGTCCCGCTGCCATATCAAAAATATGTTCCGCATATCATTCAATTACTAAAGCAATATCAATACGATTGGAACGAAAAAGGAAAATTTCTGGTAAATAATGAACCAGTAATTAATTTTCATATAGCAAATTTGATGTTTCGCATTTAATGCGGAATCGAAAATCTACTATCGTACCTCTCGGATTTAACGAATTTTATCAAGCGATTATTAAATTTAATATTCCCAGAGAATGGATAGAAAATAAGGCACTGTCGAGTGGATTAAGAATAGAATAATCGCCCATACTTCGTTTTCAAACACCTTTGATTCCACTGCCTCTGATACGATTAATTAGCAGCGGAAGGAAAAAAAGAGTTTCGTCTACAAAAATTCCTAAACGGATTGCATCGTCTAAAAAAAAGCATATTTCATGGAAAGATTATTAAGCTTTATTTATTATACTCCATTCCATCTGGCATCGTTTGGTGGCATAACGAGACTAATAAAAGCGACAAAGTTGCCTAGAAAAACCGTCGAACAATGGCTATCGATTCAAGATACATATACGTTGCATAAGCCTGTACGAATAAATTATAAGTCGTAAAACTAAAGCTTTATATCAGGGAGAACTACTCCAGTCAGATCTTATGGATGTTCGACAATTATCGAAAGACAATAATGGAATATTATTGTCTTTCGAAGATTGACGAACATCCATTTCGAAGATTGAAAATATTTTATTATTGTCTATAAGACAATAATAAAATATTTATTAACAACTATTGATTTGTTTTCTAAATATGCGTATGTAATTCTGGTAAAGGACAAAAATCCCGAAACGATAAAAAAAAAAAAACATTTCAAAAAATATTTAGAAAAGTAATACCTAGGTTAATACATACCGATAAAGGGAAAAAGTTTATGAATTCTGTTATTAAGGAATTGTTTAAAAAACATCAAATAAATCATTATTATACTCATTCCGAAACGAAAGCGTCGGTTGTAGAACGATTTATTAAAACTTTAAAAAATAAAATTTATCGTTTTATTACTTATCGAAATTCTAATAAATATATCGATAAATTAAATGATTTGGTAAAAGCATATAATCATAGTAAACATCAAGCTATAGGAATGTCTCCATTCAAGGTGAAACCTAAACACCACTTACAAATTTTTAATCGACTTTATGGTAAAACGAAAACAAAATATAAATATAAAATTAATGTTGAAGTTAGAATCTCTAAGAAACGTAAAACGTTTTCTAAAGGATATTTCCTCAGTTGGAGTAAAGAAATTTTCATTATAAAACAATGACATTCTACAACTCCCCCCACTTATGTGTTGAAACATTATAACAACCAGACGATTACGAGTCGATTTTATAAGGAAGAACTGCAGAAAGTCAAAAATGGATAGGTATTATGTTATGCTTATCAGTACAGTAAGTATGAAATATTTTCCAAAAATACTCAATCGTCCTTCACATCGAAAATTAATCCACTAATAAATTTAACCAGATCGTGGGAAGCGGCATTGTCCCAGATAATAATACCTCGTTCGTGGTTTAATATAACTAACGAAAATAATACTTTCAAGATAATTTCTAAAAAGATGAAGTTGATTAAAGTAAAAACCGAAGATTTGTCTACACAAATTCCATTATATCCTAAGGGAGAGAACAAATAAAGTAATATATTCGAGACTATTACGAACAATTTAAAAGAATTAGGAAAAAATCGTGTTATTAAATTTTCTTATAACAAAGAAGAAGGCATGGTAACAGTTCATGTCGTCCAAGATTGCGAATTACACATAACTCAAGATGCTCCTACATTTCTTTCTGCACTGACTCTAGACTATCTAAAACAATTTATTCTTAGAGGAAAAGCCGAACAAAAGATTCGACATAATCCATTTTTTTCGGGATTTTAAAGGCGAATTTATTACATTAATCGAGAAAAATAAATATATAGATAAAGTAAAAATCGAAAATGTTGAAAATACGATACATATACCGATTGGATTATACAGACAAAAGGAATTTCTTAAATCATTTCAGACAATCAGTTTCAAATCGCTCCGCAATAAGAAGTTATTATTGAAAGTTTCCCGAGAATCTTCCATAAAATTTAATATTCAATTAAAAGATATATTAGGATTCGATCGATTAGAATATTCCAAAGAATAATTTACAAAAATTTACCCCTTAGAATTAAACGCAGAAATAACAGAAATATTTGTATATTCTGATTTAATAGAATCTCATCACATAGGCAATACTTTGTCTCCACTATTTCGAGTAATTCCGTTTATGAGAGAAAAAGATCAACAAATCGTTAAAATTTATGATACTCTGTTATTTTTCCATCTTCGAACGAATTATATCGAGACTATAACTGTAGATATATGCACTTCAACAAATGAAAACGTCATATTTATTCGGGAAAAACGCTTTTGGTTTTGTTTTCGTCGAAAAAGTATATAAAACTGGTATCATTAAAGAATCAGTTATTTGATAAAATGAAGCTTAAACCAGAGGACTATATTAGTTATTATCGTTTGCAGACAGAAGGATTTATTTATCTTGATTCTATATTTCTGCACACTTCTTATGTTACTCCTCAATGGGGAAGAGGACCATACTTTAAAAGTCGGCCGATTCAAAAAGGTTATGGATTTTTCGGGAATATTTTTCGCAAAGCGATACCAATTTTAAAAAATGCAGGATGATATATTGGAAAAAAGCATTAAATATAGCAAAAAATATCGGATCAGATATACTCATGGGAAAATCATTAAAAGACTTGGCTCTATCGAGAATTAATCAAGTATGTCGAGAAATAAAAGATGACGTCATTCAAAAAATTCAAAGCGGTTCGAGTAAAAAACGAAAACGCCGGAGAAAAAGCATAAAACAAAAGAATATTAAGAAGAGGAAAATAGTAGATATTTTCTCCTAAAAAATTGATCCTTTCTCCTGCCTGTGTTTAAAATTGCAGCTAGATTTTTTTAAAACTATCATGACACAGCTGGCGATTTTAAATACTACTGAGGCTATTCTACATCCAATTGCTTCGATAACTAATCAGAAACCTTCTATAGAATTTCTAATCCCCGATAGGGCAGAAAGCTTAATAGATTTGAGCAGTATTTCGATTAATGCGCAAGTAACTATTACTAAACAAAATGGAACTTCTACTCTCGATACCGACTTAGTAACTCTTGTGAATAATTTATTGCATTTGATGTTCTCTCAATGTACTACAATGTTTAAACCATATCTACACATGTTTATTATCCTTATAAAGTGATAATAGAAAATTTATTATTTTCCTCCGAAGAAGCTCAAAGAACTTATTTAACCGGCTCTTTCTTCTACAAAAATACCGCCGGATTTTTAAACAAAACCAATCCAATTAAAAATGCCAAGAATGAAGGATTAATCGCCAGGTTTAAGAAAAGCAGCAAAAGTCAAGTATTACATTTATACAGACAACTTTATCTTGATTTTATTAATCTACCTAAATTATTGATAAACGGCATAGATGTTCGGATAAAATTGGAATGTACGAAAGACGCTTTCGCTCTAATGGCGGCAGCCGATAATTATCAGATTCGATTAAAGAATATTATGTTAAAAGTAAATAGAATAGAAGTAAGTCCTAGCATCTTAATTGGAATGTAAAAACATTAGAAAATTCTGTAATTAAAATGCCTTATCGACGAGTTAATATTAAAGTATTTACATTAAGTAAAAGAATTTTAAGTTCAAATATTTTGAATGCAATAATTGGTCAAATCCTGAAAAAAATTATAATTGGATTGGTACGATATAACGCTTTTAATGGACAGATCGATTTAAATCCTTTCAATTTTGTAAATTTCGACTTAAACTATATTTCTGTTATACAGGATTCGATTTTAATTCCACCTAATCCATACACCTTAGATTTTGATGAAAAAACCTACGATCGAAGTTACGCAACATTATTCGAAGAAATACTAGGAATTCCCTTTGGAAAATTCGCTAATATATCGTATTCTGATTACGCTCAAGGATATATGTTCTACATGTTGGATTTAACTTCAGACCGCACGGTGTCCGAAAATCATATTTCTGTTTTGACACATGGAAATGTTAGTTTCAATTTAAAATTTAAAAGACCTTTTCTAGAAACAGTTAACGTCATATGCTTCTTAGAATATCGCAATACAATAGAAATCGATCGATCTCGAAACAATTACGTCGACTACTAAAAAAATTAATGGATACGATTACGCTATGGAAACTGGCATTAGGAGATCCCGAAATTAGCAAGACATTCGGAGGCGTCTACCCGTCAGATTTATTACCTCAAACAATCATAAAGAAGAGAAGCTTTATCGTTAATATGGAGGACAGTAAAAGTCTGGGACAACACTGAATAGCTCTTTTTTTCGAAATTCAATTTGTTGTTATTTTGACTCATACAAACTACCTCCAAAAATCCCGAAAATTAAAAAGTTCATTAGACAGAATTCCAAGGTGTTACGCTGGAATCGAAGAACGCTCCAAGGTTCGTATAGCTTTACGTGCGGATACTTTTGCCTATTTTTTCTCTATAAAATATCGAGAAACCAAGACTTAAAAATACTTCAACCTAATACTAAATATTTTAATGATAATTATGTATTAGCTTTTGTACGCAAACATTTTCGTTTTGGTATAATACCGACAAATATATTAATTAAATGTAATCAATGTAGCGTTAGTTACTCAAATAAATTTTTTAAGACTTAAAAAAATGTTTTTTTTTTATTGAAACTATAAAAAATTCGTCACCTCAAGTAATTTTTGTGTGTGGAAATTGGGTCACCCAAGTTCTTGACTTTGATTTGGGAGGCCTACTTTTGACTTAGAATGTCTTGGTGGAAGGGGCTGATAAGACGCAACTTTGATTCCGTACGCTAACAGGGGAAATAGTAATGCAAAGACATATATTAATAATTAAAAAACCTAGAGTATACTTTCATTTTTACACAACTTTTTTACTAGCAAGATGAGATCCCCTACAATCGTAGGCATTTTCAAAACCAAATTTTTTACGAAATATACACTAAATTTTAATAATACAATATATATGTGGAATCATATGGTACAAGAAGAATGGGGGGTGTCATAGAGATCCTCCAAAATTTCGATGATAATGAGGATTGAATATGCTTTAAAAAAAAATGGAATAAAGTGGAAAATTATGGATCATAGCAGTGAATATCTTTTTGGTAAGCGTCTATCCTTAATACATGGGGCGTTTTTTTCTAATTTTGCTCTCTTAATTTTGCTACTCTGCGATGTGAACAACGTTAAGCACTTGCGGCTCCCACCGTGCACAGTCAATAAGTAATGCAATGAGTTTTCACTTATAGTTCTTACTATATGCTTCGCCCCCAAAAATTTCTGTGTTTCGGACACGGCTATTAGAGAGGTGTCTTAAGAGAGCAAAATTAGAAAAAAAACGCCCCATGTAGTAAGGATAGACATTTACCATCTTTTTTATATTTAAAAAAAAATTTTTTATTTAGTTGGATTTTTTTAAAAAGTATTTCATAATTTCCAGAATTTTCAGATATCCCCATTCGTAACATTTATAATGTAAATCGTATAATCGGAACTATTCTGCTAAACCTTAATATATCGTCAGAAATTACCGTAAATGTTTTTAAAAAGAAATGCATTTTTTATAATAATAAAACCTACTTAACCCGGGAGGGGTCGCATGACCCATTCTGACCCGCACCCCCTATTTCATGATCGACTGAATCGTTAATAATTAAGTTTTACCGATGTGACTCACAGTAGCTTCCTAAATTTATTGTTATTATCGGAACATATCGCCGTTACTCAGTTTTTCAGAACGCTTTAACAGATAATTGCTCTTTGGGGTCATGGTGACCCGCAGCGACCCTTGACGTCTGCGTAAATTTGTATTATTAATGTAATGTAAATAAAATAAATATAATTTTTTAAAATCATAAAGTGACATACCTTTTCTATGATAAAAATAACTTCTATCATCACTAATTGTTTCATGTTTTTTTAAATAGTTAAAATTTTTCAGATACTTATAAAAATTTTCCCCAAAATTTAATATGTAAATTCGAATGTTAATAAATAATTAACTAAGGCTTACAAAGTAAACATATATATTTATTAAATTACTAAACAGAATGAAAACTAATATTTAAAAGAAAAAAGTGAAAAAAGTTGAACTGTTAAGAAAAAAATTAATATCTAAAATGCGGGTCGAGGTGATCCGCAGCAACTTCTATCAGTTGTTGACCTTTGCAACTTCACCCGGGTTAAAAATAACAAACTTAAATGCCACATTTAAAAAAATATTACCATTTTAAAGCAATATTATAAATGGATAATGATTAAAATTGGAAACAAAAAAATATTATTATTTGAAGAAGGAGAAGGAAATCAATAGAAAGCAAGTTTTTTCAAAAAACTATATAAATTTTAAATAATAGATGTAAGAATATTCCGCAAGATTTTTTTTCGAGAAAGATGGGTGTCTAGGCTTTAACTCAATTTAAATTCTTTACTTTTTTATAATATTCGGAATAAATTTAAGCTAATGCTTCCTACAACTAACTCTTAAACTTTTTTTTAATAACTTTAATTCGCTTTTTATAATTTCAATCCTAAACTTCTTACCTTCACTGTCATTTCGATTCGTTCTTATAGACATAATTGATAGTGATACATCAGATAATCCTATCGATCGCTTCTTTTATAACTCGTATTTATTTAAAACAATTGTAAGTCAAAAAGCAACGGTAAAAAAACTATTGAACTAGGTTTAATTATTACAATTACACACAATGACTAAGCATCCTTATTTGTTTGCCAATCTTCTTTGTCTTGAAAGAAGAACAACTAACGCCCCCTGCTTATTTTTCTATGCGGATTTTCCTTAAAAACTGCTTTCAGTTTTTTCAAAATTTCTAATTTAAACTATTTATAATAAAAGTTTTTAAAATAAATATGCAACATAATATTTATTGTTTTTTTAGGTGCTATTGATCATAAAAGAACTTCACATATTCAAAGGAGAACTCTGCTAGGCATACTCTGTTATTATTTTAATATAAAATAATTATTATTTTGTTCTTATTTGTAATAAAAAAGAGAGAGAAATTGTCGTCGTCGTTTATTTAACCCCTTCCTTCCTGTTTTATTTAAAAAAGGAGGAAGGGAAAATCCCATTCTTTTTTATTATTGAGAAAAAAAATTATTAAAAAAAAAACAATTTGTGTATGTTAAATTTTCTGAATGGGTAGAAGTTGGTGCCTGAATGGCACCTTTCCCTTCGGATAAACAACTTTACAGGGGCAACGCCTGCGATCGGTGCTTCTCCGTCGAAGTTCGCGGTGTTGCAGGAAAGCTACCATTCTTGAACGTTCGATATTTTTACTTTATAAAGTAATTACAGAAAATAAACACGACGAAAAACATAAAATTAACATAAAAGTAATGATATAAAGATAGATTTTATTATTTACATGTAATAATAAAGAGAAATGAAAGCATAATTTTATAAATTTGTACTTATAATAAAGTAATGCGGAAGTTTGAATATACATTACACATCCAAATAAAACTATAAATAAAACTTGAAGTACAATTAAAAATTATTGTATAAAAAGTTAAATATTTATTTCAGTATGGTTTATTTTGAAACACGGCACTGCGCGTAACGCAACGTACAGTTGCCACCAACCAGATAACTTGTTGTGGCGATGTAGGCCTTGATTGGTTTTTATTTACGTAAACTAAGTGTGTTTCAACGAATAAGATATTTGTTCACACCCCGTATTTATAAATTATCCACAAAACTCCTCCTTCTTATGCTAAGTATAAGGGAGACCCTTCTTTTTTTATTTGACGATAAAATTCACGTTCACATGCCGACGATAAAATTCACGTTCACATGCCGACGATAAAATTCACGTGAATGTTATCGTCAAATAATCGTGAATCAGAAAGATATATTATAGCAAAATGAGTAGCCTTCAACGAATAAGTAACGAAACTCGGGTTTGTGGGGTGGAAATTTTCATAGAAGAAGACACGCATTCTTGGAGATAGTTTGTCAGCTACAAACGTGTACAAACAATTATAAATCTATTATTCTCATATTATTTTAGTCTGAGTTTAGTAAATTTATATTATGTAACGAATATGCTTGTTTTCAGAACATTCCTGCCATAAATCTTTCTGAAACACAAAGTACTTCCGGTTATTGTGCTACTTCCATAATAAGTAAAAAAAACATGTATAATCATTCATATAATAAGGTAATAATCCATTATTATTGTGTATTGCTTTTATAATAGTGCAAATAACTACAAAACGTTTCCGATATAATTTCTAAATATTATGTATATTTGTTGTAGTTTCTTCGTAAAACTTTTCATGCATATAATAAAATAAAAATTTTAGTAAAAGAATATATATTATTCTTATTTCTGTACAATTATTTATATATAAAAGCATTTATATAAAACTTTTGAACATCTGCAAGTAATTATCAATTCCCACAAGGGAAAGTGGTAATAAAACTCCTGCTTGGAAATGTTTATTGTACTGTAAGTAGAAAGGTTTCCGATAAAATTTCAACTTATTATTTATATTTGTGACACCTTTTTTGTAAAACTTTTCATGCATATTATAAAATAAAAATTTTAGTAAAAGAATATATATTATTCTTATTTCTATACAATTATTTATATATAAAAACATTAGAAATTTTGAACATGCAATTATAAAGCAGTCTGACAGGACGACTGCAATAAAATCATTAGACTTGGTAATTGGAAACTCTTTACACTATTGTCCTGTAAATAGAAAGGTTTCCGATAAAATTTCAACTTATTATTTATATTTGTGACACTTTTTTTGTAAAACTTTTCATGCATATTATAAAATAAAAATTTTAGTAAAAGAATATATGTTATTCTTATTTCTATACAATTATTTATATATAAAAGCATTTATATAAAACTTTTGAACATCTGCAAGTAATTATCAATTCCCACAAGGGAAAGTGGTAATAAAACTCCTGCTTGGAAATGTTTATTGTACTGTAAGTAGAAAGGTTTCCGACACCGGGGTTCTCAACTGTTAAGATTTATAACAGCAATAAAAGACGTCAGATGATTGTTTCTAGAATTTCTGACCCTTTGTACTTTTTCACTCATAGTTCTACTCTTGAGTTGTTCTGTTGGATACTTTTGTCACCTTCAGTTTTCGATATTTTTGTGCTTTTGCTTTTTGGTTTTGTGTTGCTACAAGTAATCAAGTAAGTTACTTATCATTATAATAGTTTCCGAGAATAGGTTTTTCGCGCGTAATACAAAAAAACAGAGTTCAGATAATTTAATTTGTTGGCAGAATGTCTTCCGATTCTGAGTATGCCCCTATTTCCTCAAGTGGGTCTGAGGAGAGTAGTTGGTCCAGTGAGGCGGGAGATTCGGACGCAGGTGTCCAGGATGTGCCGACAACATCGACGGCAAAGAACTGGACCCTACTGGATGTTCATGATCCACCTTCGGCTCCTCCGCGTTTTCCTTTTGTGGGAAATCCTGGTGTACAGGTGAACGTGGAAAACAACGGCGATCCATTGGAATACTTCAAATTATTTTTTGACACCAATCTGATGGATGTAATTGTAGATGAAACGAATAGGTTTCAAACTCAACGGCCTCAAGGTTCTAAGAGTCAGTGGTATCCTCTGACTGTAGAGGAATTATATTTGTTCTTATCTATATGCATGCTGCAAGGTATTATTAGAAAACCCGAGGAGAGGATGTATTGGACGCAAGACGCCAAATTACATACCCCGTTTTTTGGCAGAGTGATTTCGAAGAATAGATACGCAGACATAAAAAAAAATTTACATTTCATGAACAACGACACATACAACGCAGACACACACCCCAATCCTAAACTACACAAAATTTGGCCAATAATATTAGATCTAAATTCAAAATTTTCGCGATTTTATACACCGGAAAGAGACATATCCATTGATGAGAGTTTGATGCTATACAAGGGTCGTCTTGCGTGGAAACAATACATTCCTCAAAAACGGGCTCGTTTCGGTGTGAAATTTTATAATTTATGTGAGTCCTCATCAGGATATCTTTACAAATTTTTGATATATACCGGCAAATCGACTGTGATGGATGAGAAATATAAACACATGCCAGTCAGTTCACAGATTGTGCTGACTTTGGCTGATTCGTTGTTAGACAAGGGGTATTGTCTAACAACAGATAGATTTTACTCTTCCCCACAGTTGGCGGATCATCTTATTACGTGCAATACGGATTTTTATGGAACCGTACGCACGAACAGACGAGAGATGCCGCCAGCAATTCACATGCGAAAATTAAAAAAAGGGGAGACAATGGCTTATCAGAGAGGTAAGCTGATGGTAATGAAATGGCAGGATAAGCGAAGTGTCACTTTACTATCTACAGTGCACAATCCTGCCATGGTTACTACAGTAACACATGCCGGTAAGTCAGTTGTGAAGCCACAGGTCATTGTCGACTACAACGACACGATGGGGGGTGTTGACCTTTTAGATCAATATCTCCATGACTATCCAGTGGCGAAAAAAGGTGGGAAGAAGTATTATAGGAAAATATTTTTTCATATGGTAGACTTTTGTCTAATAAATGCATTTGTGATATATAAAAAACATGGTGGCCAGAAATCCAACTTATCCTTCAGGTTGAGTCTGATTGACAGACTGGTAGAAACATATCACACCGAAACGAGGGTAACATTTCAAGGTCGGCCGAGAACACTAGGTCCGCTAAGACTAACGGAAAGACATTTCCCGGACTACGTTCCGCCGACCGAAAAAAAAGCAGCTCCCACTAGACACTGTGCTGTATGTTGTAAAAAACGTGACAATACAGGGAAAAAAATAAGAAGAGAAACAAGGATTTTCTGCAAGGAATGCAACGTTGCATTATGCGCAGTGCCTTGTTTCAAAATCTATCATACCCAACCTAATTTTTAATTTTTGTATTATAAGTTTTTTTTTCTAAGTTTCACGTATGCAATTATATATTTTATTTTATTCCATTTATTTTGCATTTATTCATATATATAGATATAAAAATTTATTTCATTTTATTCAATTTATTTTGCATTTATTCATGTATAAAGATATAAAAACGTATTGCATTTTATTCAATTTATTTTGCATTTATTCATGCATATAGATAAAATTTATTTCATATTATTCAATTTATTTTGCATTTATTCATGTATAAAGATATAAAAACGTATTGCATTTTATTCAATTTATTTTGCATTTATTCATGCATATAGATAAAAATTTATTTCATATTATTCAATTTATTTTGCATTTATTCATGCATATAGATAAAATTTATTTCATATTATTCAATTTATTTTGCATTTATTCATGTATAAAGATATAAAAACGTATTGCATTTTATTCAATTTATTTTGCATTTATTCATGCATATAGATAAAATTTATTTCATATTATTCAATTTATTTTGCATTTATTCATGCATATAGATAAAATTTATTTCATATTATTCAATTTATTTTGCATTTATTCATGTATAAAGATATAAAAATGTATTGCATTTTATTCAATTTATTTTGCATTTATTCATGCATATAGATAAAATTTATTTCATATTATTCAATTTATTTTGCATTTATTCATGTATAAAGATATAAAAATGTATTGCATATTATTCAATTTATTTTGCATTTATTCATGTATAAAGATATAAAAACGTATTGCATTTTATTCAATTTATTTTGCATTTATTCATGCATATAGATATAAAAATTTATTTCATATTATTCAATTTATTTTGCATTTATTCATGCATATAGATAAAATTTATTTCATATTATTCAATTTATTTTGCATTTATTCATGTATAAAGATATAAAAACGTATTGCATTTTATTCAATTTATTTTGCATTTATTCATGCATATAGATAAAATTTATTTCATATTATTCAATTTATTTTGCATTTATTCATGTATAAAGATATAAAAACGTATTGCATTTTATTCAATTTATTTTGCATTTATTCATGCATATAGATAAAATTTATTTCATATTATTCAATTTATTTTGCATTTATTCATGTATAAAGATATAAAAATGTATTGCATATTATTCAATTTATTTTGCATTTATTCATGTATAAAGATATAAAAACGTATTGCATTTTATTCAATTTATTTTGCATTTATTCATGCATATAGATAAAAAAATTTATTTCATATTATTCAATTTATTTTGCATTTATTCATGTATAAAGATATAAAAATGTATTGCATATTATTCAATTTATTTTGCATTTATTCATGTATAAAGATATAAAAATGTATTTCATATTATTCAATTTATTTTGCATTTATTCATGTATAAAGATATAAAAATGTATTGCATTTTATTCAATTTATTTTGCATTTATTCATATAAACTTGTAAAAATATTTATTTGTATTTTTTTACAAATATAAATATAATATGTTAACAATAAAGTATTTATTTTATAACATTTAGTCCAGTGCTTACTTTTTTATATGCTACCCTTATCCTGATTACGTAAATGAGCTTTACGGGGAAAACTCCCACAAAAAATTAAAATGATAAAAAATGCACTATTTTATGAAATGCATATTTTAAAATATTTTACATAAAACTTTGTATTTTCATTATATATTATTTATATTTATTGTTTCTGTCAGATTTAAAAAAAAATCGCAACAAATCACGTGACGCGCACAGCTGTACTATGTTTACAACTAGTTGACCTTGAGACCAGCTGACTGTCGAGAATCGCGGTTGTTTCTAAAGACGCCTCAGGGGAAGATGGGTTTCTAGACGGGTGTGCAGTAGTTACCGTAAATAATCAAATATATCACTTATTTTTCGATCATATGTACGATTGCTCTGAGTAGGGACCGAAAAAAAGATCAAAAACATTAACTACTATTGGATATAAATTTAAAAGATTTTACGTCGTCATTAACAACATTAAATAGAAATCAAAACATCGCAAAAAACCTGACTATCGAGTGAGAGTCGAGCGAAAACTTTTTAGATAGTATTAATGACGTGTTGATCGAACTCGGTTCGACTGCGGGTCTGGCATCACGGATTCGTGCATCGAACTCGGTTCGACTCCGGACAAAAAGGGGTTAATCGTTGTCGTGACACGAAAAAAACATATTAATTTGCCAACAGATGGCGCCAGCTGAACCAGAAAAAACTTATACTGTATATAAAAATCTCTTAAATATATATGAAAATATTCCAGTTCCCCATAAAAGTCCTCCCGGAAGGCACGGTTTCCTGCACGATACGTTAAGGCCGTGAGATAAACGGCCAGCTCTTCGGTCGCATAGCTATCATCACGACACTCATCAGAGAAAAAAGCAAAATATATAGGGCTATAATCTCTATATGAACCAACATCATACAAAGACATATAAAAATATTGATTTTCTTAAGATGACTTAACAAAAAAAACTTATATATAAAGAGTATACTAATAAAAAAAAGAAAAAAATTGTCGTCGTTTATTTCATTATTGAAAAAATATATATTGGTATATATACGATATATATAGTAAAAGAATCGTTAACCAGTTGTTTGCAGAGTACTGCTATTGGAGTAACAGATTTTTGTTAAACTGTCGCGGAGTACTCCAGTTGGAGTAACTGTCAATTTTCTTTCGTAATTAACTAGTTGGTGGCGATTTAAGCACTGATTGGCTTTTATCTACATAGACTAAGTCTGTTTCAACGAATAAGATATTTGTTACCATCCCGTATTTTTAAATTTAGGCACAAAACTCCTCCATTCCATGTTAAGTCTATGGGAGACCCTTCTTTTGTTCATATGACAATAAAATCCTAGTTAGCATGCTCGTTAAGTTCTAATTGGTATATTATAGCTGAATGACTATCCTTTGACCAATACGCATTGACTGCGGTTTGTGGGGTGGGAACTTTCTTGGAAAAAGTTATACAAACTTCGAGCTACATTGTCAGCTACAAACGTAAACAAACAATTATAAATCGTTATTCTTATCTAGTTTTAGCATAAATTTAATAAATTTTTATGTATATTTATCCTATTTAACAAATAAGCTTGTTTTTTAAATCATTCAGCCATAAATCTTTCAAAAAACAAAGTACTTCTGATTATGATGGTACTTCTGTAATACATAAGATATACATGTATAGTTGTTAATATAATAAAGTAATAATCGCTTATTATAGACTACTATTAGTACAATAGTTTAAATAACGTATAAATAGAGTCAAATACACATCATCAATAATAAAAGTGTATTAAGGCATTAAGTCCCTAGCCCGAGTATACTCGGGCAAGACGCGCGCTTACGTAATTCTTTGCCCGAGTATACTCGGGCAACAATTAAAAATCTCTCGTTAACGTTCTATGCGCTATATTACTCGGGAAAAAATCATTTCATATTCTATTGGATGATTTTTATAAATTTTAAAATTTTACATCCAATAGAAGTGGGGTTTTATTACCATTTTCTTGGTCCCCTCCTATAGAAACATTACAAATGACCGAAAATTTCGTCACCTATTTGAGTATTCACGGAAACTGGAGCACATCTGCCTAGAAACCGGTCTTCCCCTAAAACTTACTTGAGAATAACCCACCAACATCAACAACCAGCTGTTTTCAAGGACGATAAGCTTATTACACCGAACTGTAGCGCGCGTCACGTGATCCTTTGCGATTTTTTGTTATGTGACAGATAATTTGTTTCTAAATAATACGTAACCAAGGAAATAAAATTTTATATTAAAATTTTTTAGAAATGTATTTCATAATTTGGTGTATTATTAATTTTTTAAATATTTTTGGGTGTTTTTCCTGTAAAACACAAAAAAACAAAATGTGAGGTTATACTTAGCATATAATATAAGTAATAAGAAGAAACTAGTATAAAAACTATTAGAAAATCACGAAATACATTTTAGTAGTTACAGTAACTCGTTCAGACTCGTGTAGAAAAACCTACTCCCCTTCAGGCAATCTTGGGAACATCCCACGAAAGTTTACAATCAGCTGTTCTCAAGGTCATCTAGCTGTGTATCTATATGTGAAGCTAGCTAGAAGCCTGTGTCAAGTGTCTTCTTGCCAGCTTTGTTTTATAAGAAAAATAACAAGTTTCTAAATAATACATAATAAAATAAATAAAGTTTTAAACTAAAATTTTTTAGAAAATCATTTCGTAAAATGGTGTATTATAAATTATTCTGATTTTTTGAGAGATATTTTTGTAAAGCTTGTATGTCAGCATATAAAGCTAGAAACGAATAATTATAGAATAAATATTACTGTGATATAAGAAATTGTTTGTATTTGTGTAAAAATACACATAATAAAGCTTTTGTGGGAACCCCGGGAGGTCGGACGGAGTCGGACCTCCTTTTCTCGGTTCACAGGTCGATTAAGACCTGCCCACTGTCAAGGATGGCTTGTCCAGTCTAGAACTAAGTAATTGTCAGGTCGAGTAGAGGAGGGAAGAGTGGGATCGTTGATAAGACAGAGGCGAAATTCGAATAAATGACACCAAATACAAGAATAAACAGAATTTATTTACGAAACGATAACGAACAGTTACACCGAATAACATTGACAGAAAAATTACGTACTAACATAGGAAAGTTCGAACCCGAGAGAGAGTTTACAAATAAATGGTCGTCATACCTCAACCAGTATTGGAATCGGATGACAGGTCAATACAAAAATCCGTAGAGGCGTAAAAATTCGGCGGAGAGGCTTCGAGCGTAGAATTTCGGTGTAGTGTTCAACTAGAGGCGGGAGCTACGTACGACGATGACGACGACGACCCTCTTGTTCTTGCTCCCCTCCTTTTTATTTCGTCCCCTCGTTAATTTTTTCGCCAATAAGCGAATTTTGTCTTTAGTTCCGAGTGTGACTCAGTTTCGCGTTTCGAGGGGAGGGGGAGGTACAGTCATTCCCCTAAGACGGGTCAGTTTTTGGTTTGGACTTTGGTTATTGATGTCAAGATAATGACTAATTTAAATCTGTAATTTGCCGGTCAATTCGAACTCTCACACTTTTATAATAAAAGTTCTTTGGAACACCTGCCAGCAATTATGGAGGAAATCAAAATAACACGCTTGTCTAGCCTAATTTTTTCTTATCTTCCTATATCGATTGTTCTGTACAGATTGTTGAATATTTTCTTGCAGTTAGTATTTTTATACTTTATTTTCATCTAAACACATTTGATGTAATTTTATTCATATAACACAAATTTACAATAATATTTACATGTTTCATTTTCGAAAAAATCATAAAATAAAAATAAATCAATAGATTTTATTTGCAAATTTTATTATGTAAAGTAATATGTTCTCTTCTGTAATAAACGAACTGCGCCCTTGTATAGCCTCATGGTGTGAAATATCATTGTTTACAATATACTATTTCTCTCTTCATGACAAACTCCAGGAGGTAGTGCGGCTCAAGCAATGTAGGACAGAAAAAAACCTTTCTCTGGTAATAAGCTAATGAAAAATATTCATATACAGAGTTTTTATAAAAACTCTGTGTTCTTCTATCAAAAATACAATGTTTTGCAGGAAAAGCACTTTTACGGGTGCAAGTATTGTTTCAAATGTGCTATCTCGTTTCAAATTCGCGCTACATTCAGTCTCTTTTTCTTTTCCAGCAAAATCATATTACAGTTTACTGTAGTTTTGTAGTTTGTTTATCACGAATTTAAAATTATAATAATAAAATTTTAAAGTTCCAAAAAAAATGTATTTATTTATAGAAAATCGCTATAATATCGTAAATTCATTACTCACACACGTGTTCTTTGAAAACCACAGCTTTCTAGCTTCAGCAAGTGAGAAGTTATTGTCATTTTTCACACTACTTCTCTAATTACTCTCCTAGGAGGGGAGTGGATGAGTCATCGGAGGGTCGAAGTCAACACAAGTTTTCTTAGTGATAATGTATAAGAAGCATTATTTTTATAATATTTCGACGATTTTTAAATAATCGACTATACTATGCAATTTTGCATGCGATTGTTTACATATTTTCTCATATTATGTAATAGCAAGGAAAAATGTTCACTTTCCCAAATAATTTATAACTTCACAGTTCTAAAATAATTCTTACTCACCTAAATACTCCCTAAGAACAATAAATTAGGTACATAGAGCTAAAAAAACGATAGAAACAAGCAATTTTATAGCGATTGTTTAGATATTTCAGACTAGCCTGAGAGGGATGGCACTTAGTGGAAATTTGAGCTCTACTGTTTCCAGAGGTGTCTCATTCGTTGATCTAATATCCACATAGACAGAAAGTAATCAACTACAGTGTAAAAGAAGTTGACTATCAATTTTATCAGCCAATAATCTGCCTCCTTACCTCTAATTGCTTTATAATGGGAGAGGACGGTATTACGCGAAATATTTATGGTCCGGAGATGGTGAAAAAACATTTCTTGATTGAGACAGTGAAAAGACACATACAAGAAAGCAGATGAAAGCTTAGATCGCTACAGACTTGATTACAGTTTGTACAAAACTCCTCCTTCCCGTGTTATAGCTATAGAACAACCTTCTTTTGTTTATTGGATGAAACAAACCTTCATTCACCATGCTTTTTGAGCTGTAATTGATAGATTATAGCTAATTGACAATCCTTCAACGAATAAGCATCGATTCGAGTTTGTGGGTTGGGAATTTTCATGCTAAAAGCCATGCCTTCTTGGAGATACTTTGTCAGCTACAAACATATACAAACAATCATAAATCATTACTCTCATTTATTTTTATTCGAGTTTAATAAATTTATATGTATATTCATACTGTTTTACGTATGTAAACGTTTTTTTCAGAATCATCCAGCCACAGGTCTTTCTAAAAAACAAAGTAATTCCGGTTTATTGTGGTACTTCCGTAATACATAAAAAATAATACATGTATAGTCGTTCATATAATAAGGTAATAATCGCTTATTATAGTGCTCTGTTATTATAATAGTATAAATAACATGAACAAAATCAAATATACACCACGATGCACAAATGTGTGTTGACCTACTTTTACAAATTCAACCGCCCCCCCAAACTAATCGCGTTGTAAACTATAGGCCATATTCTATCTCTACGTCGGTTTAGAAAGCTGCAGGTTTTTTTTTTTGAGAAAATATACCTGTCTATGTAACATATAACAGATTGATCGAATGTTTATACAAAAAAGTTTTTTGATTTTTTCAAGTCTTGAATTTTATAAATTTTTGTAAACATACATAGTTAACAATCATAAACGGTGATATGTTATTCATATTTCTGTAAAATTATTTACGTATAAAAGCATTTAGAAAGAACTTCCAAACACCTGCATGTAATTATCAATTCTCAGGTGGAGAACGTGTAATAAAAATTTGCTAAATGGAAATGTATATTGTACTGTAAGTACAAAAGTTTCCGATACCGGGGTTCTCGAATGTTATAATTTATGACTGCAATAAATAATGTCTAAGAATTTCTAGGAACAAACATGTCTCTTTGTTCTTCTTTCGAATGCTTCGAGAAATTCTCACTCGTTGTCTTACTTTCTAGTAGACAGTTATCTTTTGGTTCTTGTGGGCTCTTAGAAGCTAGATAAAATTTATCCAGAAATTCTCAAGTAAGTTTATAAGAAATATAATATTTCCGGAGAATAATAATAATTGTTTTATTTCACGTTAGATGAATATAACGGGTTTTTAGATAATTTTTTTCTTTTTGCTAGATATTTAGAAAATCGATATTATCTGTTCTGTTCTGACTAATTATATTTCGCTATTTTATCAAGTAAGTTTATAAGAAATATAATATTTCCAGAGAATAATAATAATTGTTTTATTACGCGTTAGATAAATATAACGAGCTTTTAGAGAATTTTTATTCTTGGCAGAATGTCATCAGAATCTGATTTCAATTATTCCCAGCTATCTGATAGCATGTCAGATAGCTATGGCAGCGAAAGCAAGGTGTCCGAGAATGATGACAGTGGAGACAACACCTCCAGAACTTGGTGTGATGTCAGCATCGATAACCCTCCTCCAGCTCCTCCGCGATTTCCCTTTCAGGGAACTCCAGGATGCCATTTCACTGTGAATAATTTCTTCGACCCTCTCGCGTATTTTTTGTTGTTTTTTGATTTGGATATTATGACTTCAATAGTAACGGAAACAAACCGCTTCTCAATGCAACAGGCACGGGCATCAACAGATACGTGGGAGTTAGTATCCATGGAAGAAATGTTTATATTTCTAACAATATGCATAATGGAAGGCATTTTGCACAAACCGGATGAAAAAATGAATTGGTCCAGGAATGAACTGTTTATAACTCCTTCATTTGGCAAACTAATGACAAAAAAAAGATTTCTAAGCATAAAAAAGTATTTACATTTCTCTAACACAGACACATTCGACCCGGAAACTCACCCAAATCCAAAACTAAACAAAATTTGGCCAATAATTGAAAAGTTACATTTTAAATTCTCTTCTCTCTACACACCAGAAGAAAACATAACTGTTGACGAGAGCCTGCTCTTGTACAAAGGCCGTCTTTCATGGAAGCAGTACATTCCTAGCAAACGAGCACGTTTCGGTATAAAATTTTACAACTTGTGCGAATCTTCCTCGGGGTACTTATGGAATTTTATAATTTATACAGGCAAAGGCACGATACTAAATGAAAAATACAAAAATATGCCGCTAACGACCCAAATCGTGCTTACTTTGATAGACCCGTTGTTAGGCAAAGGATACTGCCTAACAACAGATAACTACTATACCTCGCCACAGTTAGCGGATCATCTAGTAAGTTGCCAGACTGATTTTTGTGGAACGCTCCGCGTAACAAGAAGAGACGTTCCAAACGAAATTCAAAGCAAAAAATTGAAGAAAGGGGAGACTGTGGCAATGAAGAGGGGAAAAGTATTAATCCAAAAATGGCAGGATAAAAGAACTGTTACAATGCTCTCTACATTCCACAGTCCAAAAATGATTAATACAAAAACTCGGAGCGGAATAGAAATAATAAAACCGGAATGTGTCCTTGATTATAATCAGAGAATGGGAGGTGTTGATCTTTTAGATCAACATCTCCATGATTATCCTGTGACGAGGAAAAGGCAAAAAATACTATAAAAAAATATTTTTTCAAATGTTGGACCTTTCGATATACAACGCACACGTTTTATATAAAAAAAATGGTGGGGAAAAAAATCCTTTATTATTTCGAATGAATTTAGTAGAGCGCCTTGTAATGACTTATCACACCCAAAGGATGATCAGCCAACATAGTCGGTCGAGGACTCCAGGTCCTCTTAGACTAGTTGAAAGGCATTTCCCGGCGTTTATTTCGCCAACAGAGAAAAAAGCCAACCCCACAAGATGCTGTGCTGTATGTTGCAACAGACGCGACCACCGGGGGAAAAAAATACGTAAAGAAACACGGTATTGGTGCCCAAAATGTGAGGTTGCACTATGTCCTGCACCGTGTTTTGAGATCTATCATACGAAATTACATTTTTAATTTATGTATAAGTCAAATTTTCAATTTTTTATATTCTTCTCATTTTTTTCCTATTGTATTTTTTTTTTATATTATATTATTGTATTTTTATGATTCAATTTTTGTATTTTTATCATTGTATCTTTTATATATTATTTTTAAATATTTTTTTTATTTTATGTTTCGTCATGTTTTATTTTTTAAATTATTTTTAACCTACTTTACCCACGAACGGCAGCTTCCCAGCAAATCACGTAACCTATACGGTGAAGCCGACATTGCAGGATGGGATGCCCCTGTAAAGTTGGCTATCGCGAGGGAAAGACACCGTTTAGGAACCATCCGAGGCGCGAACACAAAAACTGGTTAAAACTTTTTTTTAAATTAAAATGAAGTTTTTGGCTTTAATATTTAATAACAAGTTAAATTTTCAAGCGTTTTTTTTCACGAAACAGGACACTTAACCAGTTAACCTAGATTTAGAAAAACCACCACCCCCTCACGCTGATTGGCGTTATAATCTAAAAACCGTAATATTTCTCTACGTTGATTTAGAAAGCTGCAGTTTTTTTTATTTGACAGAAAATAGACATGTCTAAGTAACGTATGTAACAAATTAATGGAATATTATATAAAAAGGATTTTTTAAAATATTTTAAAATCTTAAATTTTATAAATTTTTTTAACATACATAATATTTTGAAGTTAACAATTGTAAAGTGTAATATGTACGTGATAGAAAACTGACAACAGATTATATCTACTACAATTTTTAAGCGAGATATCGCAAATTGAAAAACAACTTTAAAAACCACAAAACTTGTACGCAACAGCGGTGTTGTTTCGGATTATCGAGTGCGCAGCTGACAGGATAAAAAAAGGAAATAACAAATAGCACGATCGGATTAGCGACAGTTCTTTTTTTTTGTTATTTTTTAAAACACCTTCCTAATTTCGAAGAAAAAAAAATAATATAATAAAAAAATGAAGTTCAATATTTTGCCAACAGATGGCGCCAGCTTAACCAAAAACATATATTTCTTAAATATTAAAGTTATATATATATATATATATTGATTCTCTTAAAAGATATCCACATATAAAAAAAAACTTTAATATTTAAGAGATTTTTTTATATATAAGTTATATATAAAAATTTTGATTCTCTTAAGACGTATATAAAAACAGCAACATATATAAAAAATACTTATATGTAAAAATTTCTTAAAGCTATATATATAAAAATATTGATTTTCTTAAGGCGTATAAAAAACCAGCGAATCTTTACATATGTAAAAAAACAACAACATATATAAAAACAGAGAGGTATACAAATACAACAAGTATATAAAAACAGCAATGTATATAAGGCGAATTATTTTAAAAATGCTCGTTCAAATCTCACCAGAAAGTATATCCAAAGGGGCAGCTAAAATGGACGTGGTTTTGATGTCTACGAGAGCTTTTGGAATACAAGTATCTTAGAAAAATTTGAGTGATTTATCAATTATTGAGAAATTCGTTTATTTTTGCCCCTGGTCGACGTCTTTCCTGCGAAATCATGAGAGTTACTGCGATAAAAGTTGTAAAGTCTGAACAAATTATTTCAGAGTTTCTCTCCTTTATACTACTGATGTGGTACACTCCCTTAAAAATTCTCTCCTTGTTGCTAGATATTGTTATCGCTGGATTACTCACTGCTGCCTCTTTTCCTCAACTCCATTGAGTCACCCAGAAAATGCTGGTTAGGCCTAGTTGGTTACAAACTGCATACTGCAGCTTTTCTATCTAGCTACCTATCTATCTATCTTCTTCTTGGTTACTAAATTTGATAGTAAGTACACATAGAACAAACAGAAAACATAAAATGCAAAATAAAGATTATAACAGAACATACACACGTAAACCTATAAGAACTCACAAGGGACTTGCTTTTTATATGAGCTTTTTATGAGACCTTTATGAGCCCACCTAGGGACATTTCCTACTAACCTGCACAGACCCTTTTCACACATATCACTCTGGGCCTTTTTGTGCTCTATGAGCAGTAAAGAACCTAAACCCACAAAAAAATGTTGAACCAGTATTTATGCTGGTGTTAATGTCTATTCAGGAGCAACCCTGTGCAACGATCAAAGCTGGAGGACTGGTTGAATGATTATGAAGGTGCAATTCACAATTGGCCATAAAGTGCTTAAAGAGTATGTTGCAATAATCAAGGACCTTACCTTCCAGAAAGGGGGGGGTGTGAGTTAATATCACCACAGATAAAGACATTCCTGTTTTAAAACAAAAGAAAAATATGCTTCAGTTTATGTGGAATGTGCAGTAGGTATATTTTTGGGGCAATAGATGTTGATGTTGATGTGCTTAAGAGGTCGGTATTGACCTCCATACAAATAATGTAATTAGCACTAAGATCAATGTGATGTAAAGCTGAAAGATGCTGTCTCGAATGATGACAATGCTCCTTGAGTAAATGTGGTACCTTTTAAAGTAATGCAGCATGTCAGAAGGCAAGCTGGTCTATTGTTCTAAGAATAGGGTTTGTGTGAGAATAATGTCGTAGGAGGAAGGCTTAGTGTTCAGAATAGAGGTGGCTATACCTCTGCCAAGATTAATCTGCAGAATACTAAGGTTGTCCTTATTATTCAGTTCCATAATCAATCCTATCAATAAGATTTTGTTTAACTTTTAGAAATACAGGACATTTTGGCTGTTGATCATTATTGTGTGGTTTGTTAGTCTCCGCAGTCTGCAGTTATTGCAGATTGGTTGCTTGCTTTTATAAGGGCCAGAGCTGCCACCTGCATCTGGCTGAATACCCTTGCTGGTCCATTGTTTTATCCTAGATTACCCTAAATTGAGAAAACTCTGAGCTTGAACTCAAACTTGACTATCAGCGAGCTCATGCTTGGATTAAACAAAAAATTAACAATTCTATGATGCAGATCCCTGTACTATTATCGTGAAATAATAATAAAAAAGAATAATTCTTTATTCATTGTTTTTAAAAATCTTAATTACTAAAATGTCAGGATTTTTATTCGTTATCAGAGATATTAATTTACATCTAATATGAAGAGTTCCAATGGCCCAATGGCATAAAGGTTCAAAAAAGCAAAAAGTTACTCGGGTGTAACAACCTTGTACCTAGCACCAATCGACTTTATTTCTTTAGCTTTTCTAGTCCTATACAAAAAACGTCCAGCTATAGGTTAAAACAGAACAGTTTTATTTGATTTTTAAACACTATGTAGTGTAATATTCAAACACTTGGCATTCTACCACCTATATTTAGTGCAGTTCAACTGAACTAAATATAGGTGATAGAATGTTTAATAATCAAAGAGTCGCAACAAGATTTTAGATTATCAAAGAACAGTTTTAGACTAAAACTTTTTCTGGCGAAACTTATCTCACAATGGGTAATAACATTAGATTACAGGGCAGTTTAACCCTAGATTTACTCTAAATATAAAACTACCCTAACCATTATCCTGAAAAATTGAAAGTACCCTAGAAATTCGAGCACTGATTCAGGCAGACTTGAAAGGTATGGTTGGCAGGTCACTGGCTGCAGGTAGATTCTCTTGCTTGCAAATTTTCATGCTCCGTAACTGCAGCATTTATAACATATCCTGACTGAGTGGCAATGCTGTATTCTACATTGGGTCCAGTTGACTTTCAGTTTACAAATATTTAGAGTTTTCTGATGATATACGCAAAGTTTTCAAAACACAGTCACTGAAGATTTTATTTTTCCTACCAGTCTGAAATGTAAAGTTCAGTTATTCTGTAAAGTTTTCCTTACTGCAGATAGTGTTTATAGACTTATGTCATTAAGTCCATTGTCGAATAAGTCGATTATTCGCTGAAAACTTGATATTATGTAATACTGATGCTTTTCTGTATTCAATCTCCTGGACCTGTTGTCACTAATATAGTTTATTCAGAATTTTATATGCTGAAAGTCTTTGATTTTCAATGTCAACCCTGCTGGATGATTCTATGGCAGAGAAAATCAAACACTAGTAAAATGTACAAAGTGCCAGCCAGAAGAGGGTAGTGTATGGCATGTCGTTATTAGGTAAAAGGCTGGCCCAGCTGCCAAAAAAGGACTTTCCACCAGAAATCGCTTAGAAAACTAGTGTAAAGTAAAAATAAATGGTTGACCGGAAAAAAACAACACTTACTGAATGTGAAGATGACTTGATGTAACAGTTTCCAGCTTGAAGTTTGTTGAAGCTTGTAATCCCTTTGTAATACACAGAGGTGGGTTCAGGAAGATCAGTACGTGAAGAATATCCACAGATAAAGGCTATCATTCCAATTGAAAAATCAAGAAGTTTGTAGACACCACAATACTGAGAAAAACTCTTAGTTGGCAAAACTAGTGTGTGGGCCTAGAGCAAGTTGACAAAGTCTAAAAATCTCTACAAGAAAGCACAACCAAATTAGGTTTTCTAGTAAATAGCTGTAAAAGAGTTGTAAAAGAGTGGCAAATGTTCACCTGATGAAAATGATGGCAGTAGATGAAAGAGCAAGCATGCTGGAATTAAAAGCACACCAAAAAAGTTGAAGACAGTTGCCTATAAGAGTCTTGGCTGTCATGAACTTGCAAAGTGATGTTTGTCCTTATGAGATTCAGCTGAGGAAAAATTTTCCTAAGTTACTTGTTGAGCAGACAGTGCTTCTGTCTACATTGTAAGAAATGGTGGTAATGACATTTGTCAAACTGGTAATCCAGCTTGATAGTGGGAGGCTGTTCTGCTTTGTTGTGGCTGTCCTCAAACAAACCAAAGGCAGTCAATGCTGTCAAACTATCAACACACAACAGAGACTAGAAGACACAACACTGAACACATATTCCACGGAAAATCCACACAAAACAACACGATGCTACTCCAAGATGGCAGACGATGCAGTCCAAAGCCAGAAGACACTTTCACCAACTGGAGATGCCAAGATGATGAACGCACAAACTAAATTAAAACATCCTTAATGTTAGGCTTATGATAGCTAAGGATAAGAACACTGCTAAGCATACACGAGGCTTGACTCCCCATAACCTAGTATGGGGAACAGGTAGCTAAGCCAAAACACTAAGAATAGGAACGAAAGGTGAACTAGAAAACTACACAGAGCAAACTGATATAGGCCTTTTCTTAATAAATACTAAACACCAATGCCTTCTCCTGTATTATGTAAGATCAGTGGCGTAGCGTAGTGGGGCGGCAGGGGAGGTCTGCCCCAGACGGCACTTTTAGGGGGCGGCATTTTTTCACAATAAATAATAATAATATCTTGTAAAAATTTGAACCATTTCATTTCATATTTTTGTCGCACCTACGAAATGAGCAGGGAATTCTTCATTACTTATTCTGTGACGAAACTGGGGAAATCCCTTTTTTTAAATGAATGCATAATAATGACATCTTGCTCGTTGTAGCGACTGACAACACCGTGGGTGCATATACTTTTGGAATCAAACTGATCCAAGATCACTTCGATCGTTCAAATCGTGTATACGAAGGAACTACTGCAATCCGATCAATCTCTGTTTGAGTATACAAACGTCATCTAGGATCAACTGGATCGTGATCAAACTAATCCGAGCGGAGGGTAGGATCGTTTGGATCGGATAAAAAAGATTAAAGATGGCGGCTTCCATGGTTGAAGGTAAACTTACAGTAAATAACGAAGAAACACGTTTAATTGTTGACAAGGAAACTTATTTAAAACTTATAAATGACAAGTAAAAACATCATTATTAAAATGTCCGATAAACTGAGATGAAAAAATAAGTATTTAGAAACAATTTTGCTAGTTTGTACAGCAAGAATGTATGGAGTGCACTTTTACCTTTTCTGCAAGTTTTATTTTTAATTTTGTAAAATTTTTATTTAAATTTTATTTTGTGGAAAAAAATTTTATTAACAGAGTAATACGATTTGAAAATTCGTACGAATGAGCACAAACAATTTTGTCAAATAAACGATAATTCATAACGGCGTATGGCGTTTAGTACTAACTACTGTTTTAATATCGAGGGATAAAATGGATTATTTTAATTTAATTAATTGATCCTTGTTAGTAAACATATAAAGAGTTTCAAAGATATTATACGTATAATATTTTAAAATTTAGTATATGTTAACTAACAAGCAGAGTCTATTATTAACTAACAAATGTTTGTCGCCATCTTCGATCCTACTTGTATATTTTCTGCTATGACAGAAGCTATCTGTATCACGTGACAAGGGCTGACCCGATTTTACAGAGCGATCCATACAAAACGAAAAGTATATGCACCCTGTCTGTACTGACTTGTATTGATTTCCAGTACAGTAGAGCGTCGTAAGTAGAACCAATTGGGGACTGGGGGCCTTCCAGTTAATGATTTGTTCCAGTTTCTGACTTTGTACGAAAAAATACATTAACCTGTCCGATGTTCAAATTTCTCTCCGTTTCGTATCGCTTCCTGTTGAATTTTTCTCCGTTGCGCGTCGCTTCGTGTTGAATTTTCGTCGATTTTAAGCCTAACGAAAATTTTTATAATAATCATCGAGGCTATCGTATCGTTAAAAATTATTTCTGCATTTTGTACAAACAAAATAAATATATTAAAGAATATAAAAAACATGAAAATTATACTTTAAAAGTAAATTTAGTATCAAAAACATTCGATTGAGCACGACACAGTCCGACTGAAAATCGTTCCACTTTCCGGCCATTCCACTTACCGACGTTCCACTTATCAACGCTCTACTGTATTTTATTTAAGACGGCGAAATTTTAAAGGGGCAGAGAAATTTTTATCTGCCCTGGGCGGCTGACACCCACGCTACGCCACTGTGTAAGATGCCTTTTGTATATTAATGGACAGGTGTTAATTGTAAACAAAGACCGTACCTCTGTGTCTAATGCAATCATCTACATATGCAATTTACACCTTCTCACCATCCTCAACGACATCTCCTCCTAAATTAAGGGAGTGTCGATCTCAACGGTCTGAAATATCAAGCCCATGATATGACATCACTACAGTACTCCACATTACTAAAAACAGAAACATATTTTACGAAATAAATCTGCAAATAACTCGTATTTTCTCTGTATTTGCAATCCTGCAAAATAATTCCTTTTTCAAATAGTTGTCTTACATGTAAATTAGGACTCAATAACCTTTCTCCCGTATAAATTATATAATAACTAGCAGATAAGCCCGGCGTTACTCGTTCAAAAAGTAACGATAGCTCGAATATTAAGATTATTACGTTGTAGTCAACCTTACCCGTTTTCACAGAATGCAAGAATTGGGTGCCCCTGTTTCCGCACTAATTAGAGAAAAATTTTTAGATGGGTCTAAAAATATGTTCGATTTCCCGCAAAAATAAAAAAAACTTCATCTGCGTCTTGCACGTCGCTTTCTCTTAACAATTCCATTGTTACGTAACACTTCCATCGTTGACACTACCATTGTTACTTGAAACTTCCATTGTTGATGGAAATGTTAAGCCTTAATCTTGTCCCTCTCCCCGTGCGGAGGTATTTCGAAAAATCCGTTCTTAGTGTACGTTCTCGTGACATACCCTAACTGTGTACCAAATTTTAACTTTCAACTTCTAAATGGGCTCTGCGCTAATTATTATTATTAATTTTATTATCAACTCGTCCCGATTATATATATAGACTTATACAATATTTAAGATCGAACTTTATTTTGTACTTCTGAAAGACAAACTAACATTAATAAAGCTATTTATTTCAGGAGTGATAGTCAATTATTGTTGAACATGAGATAAGTGTGTCAACACAACACAATTTTACTCCTCTGTATTAAAGCGCCAGCTGCGGTCGAAATTGGCATAAATTCAACATTTAATTAAAACCATTTAGAACATTCATAAAAAATTATAAGCAGTTTAAATGTTTACATATAAAAAATTTAAAATATATGCATTTAAAAGTAATTTTCAACTAATTCACATCATTTAAACTGATATATGTATATATAAATGCACTTAAAATAAATATATAAACATTATGTAGTTATATAAAGGCTTACAATGTCACGACATACAGTATATTCCCTTACAAACAAAATAATAACAATAAATATAAACGGCAACACTGAAAATCAACGAATCGTGAAAAACGTTTTGAACGAGTGGACCGAGAGAGGAGTTTATAAATGATTCGTGTTTGCTCTCGAGGATTTCCTCTATTTGAAGTGTGGGTAGCTTTGGATGAAAAACAATTAAAAATCTGATTAGCGATTATCTTTACAAAAGTGCGTGCGCGGTCTTATTTTCTTACATCTTGAATAATGTTATGATCTGTATTCAATCAACACAGATGACAAAATTTGGAAGTTTATTTCCTCTCCTTCCAGGAGTATTATTTTTTCTCTTGACAAACATATCGTTAACCCGTTCGCCTTAATTACATCTTGTTCTAATAGGTCATCAATCAGTTGTGTGATCTGATCGTTCATCACATAGCAAGAATAAACAAATTTTAGAGATCTTATAATGAAGCAGAACTCTACCATTCCATAAGTTTTGGTTCCATGGCTCGTAACACTGCACAAAACTTTTCCTTCTGTTTCTTTATATTCTGTTCTAGACATTTAGTTTCATTAGTTATAGGTAACTATAGCTAATTGAGCTGAATGTTCATTGAATCTATATCAAAAACTTAGCTGAAAATCTCGAGCTATGATTGTAATTCTGACGTTGCCTTGCAATCTCAAGTTCGTCTCATCTCCACTGTGCATTTCATTCGATTAGAGGTCAGAAGTGATTCTTTTTTTCTTGGGGGTTGTGAGTAGTGTAATCACGATAGCAAAAAAATTTTCGCTTTTTCTCATGAAGCCCCTTCTAAATGATTGCCAGCTTACTTTGTTAATTTACCCATAAGCCTGTTTCTTAAGTTGCGTTGAAGCTGTTAGAGTTCACAAATTAGTTCTTGGTTTCTCTGAAATTTTTAAGTTGTACAATATCCATAAGTCAGAACTAGAAGAAAAATATAATTTTTTCGTCTATTTTACAATTAAAAAGTAAGAAAAATAGAAAGTTTCACTCTATCGTTTTATAATTTTTTTGTAACAGTAATAAATAAAGTTATTTATTTAAAGAGTGATAATCAACAATTGTTGATCGTGAGATAACTGAGTCAACACAACATAATTTTACTTCTCTGTATTAAAGCATCAACTGCAGTCGAAATTGGCATAAATTCAAGATTTTATTAAAAGCATTTACATTTAAATTGCTTCAATTCATAAGTCCTAAAAGTATAATATTTTGATGTTTTTCTATTTAAAGTTATTGTGTAATTTAATTCATTTCAAACTAATTGTAAAGTATTGGCTTTTAAACAGTAAAGGAACAAAACAAAGTGCCAACCTCCCTAATTGGATTTAAGGGCGGTCTGGTTGTAAAAGCTGTTTGCAAGAATGATCAGTAGAAGATTCCTGTCCAAAAGTCTTTAAATTGGAGGGTAAGCAAGAGAGAAGGGGAGAAAGGGCTCAAGACTGGTAAGATGGAAGACAGGCATTTTGTAAACCCACTGAAGTTACAGAGAAAGAGCAAGCATACTCCTCTGCAACATATCTCAGGGACAGGCAAGTGCTGAGAATGGGCAAACCGTGCAGTAGTGCCAATCCACAGGCTGACTGGGGTTTTTCCAAACCGAATAGTTTCCGAAAGCCAAACTATTACGCGAGGCACCATGCTTTGTGTATTCTGTGTTCACTGTGTTTTCAAACCTGTTTAGTATATATATATATATATATATTCTGTAAATAAACTGTATTGTGAAAATCCCAGGGCTTGAAGAAATTATTAATTATCAGAATTAATTATTAAGTTCTTTCACTTATTTCATTCGAAGTTAGAAAGATCAGGAATGACACACATTTCACTCCATAACTACATCGATCAGTCGGTTAAAGATCGAATTAACTTCAAAGAATTATTACTCATCTTGACCATTTCCCTTTGTTAGGAGTGATAACACTTCTTAACCTCTATAGCCCCGGCTTGTCTCACAGTATTTTGAGTGTGGAGGTGCGCTTTATCTGAATTTATATCAGAACAATAGTGAGGTTTAGGCCAAAGTGTTCAACACGAAAACGTGTATGTCAGACGTTCAGCGGTTCCTTCCTGTAAGTCTAGAAGTTTGATAATGGCATTTGGTACATCAGTGGAATCATGCTCGATGTTCTAAATACTATTGTCAAACTTCTTGGCTTACAGGAAGGCGCCACTGAAACTCTGACATACACGTTTTTGAAGTTGAAAACTTCGGCTTGAACCTCGCTAATATCGAGTAGTGCTTAATCCAGAAAACTAACTCGAAGAGACGCAGTTAAAAAAGGAAACTTTACTTTGATTGATATATCTATATATATATATATATATATATATATATATATATATATTAGATATATATATATATATATATATCAGTGTATACACTAATATATATATATAAAAGTAGTAGTAGGCATATGAGTAGCACGAGTAACAAAAATTTCAATTCCCATTCCATATAATGTACGAGTAGCACGAATCACAAAATTTTGCCAAGTAAATAATTTTTCAGATAAACTTGGTTTTATAAGTGTGTGTTAATCTAAAATAATATCGAATTTATTTTTTATGAATATAGTTTGTTTTAATATTGATTGTAAATTTAATGAATACAGTTTCTTTCCAGTTTTTCTTTTAGTTTTTTTAAAGCAAGACATATTTCTCCCAGTAACAACACCAGTATATTTTCACGATTGTTAACAATATATTCTCGATCTAATTTTTGATATTTTAAAATGTAACATTAAGAAAGTTGGTATTGAAAGTCGTCGATAAATTTTTTATCAAGATTTTGATAACGAGAAACAAAAGTCTAGTTTCGATCTTTTAATTCACGTAAAGTTGCGATTTTTAGTTGTTGGTATTTAAAAAATGTTTTTAACATCAAATCTGTGCATGTAAATTGCAATAAAACTCTTCTTTTTCGAGATAGGGAAAAATTATTTTTTGTCACTGTCTCCAAAATCAGTTAGGTGGAGGTTTTGAAATTATTTTCTTTGGAAAAAAGAATTTCGTTACAATCTTCGATACCTTTTTTTTTTTTGAGAAAAGGCAATTTCTCGACATTCATCAAATACATTTTCGAAAAAATCTTTGTCTAATGTAGTTGTTTCTATTAGAGTTGGATGCATAATTTTTTTCAAAAATTATTTGTGCGATGGCTGTTCCAGCTCTAATAGTAAACTTTTTTGGTTTGTAACTATACATCAATATTCCAATATTTTCATAAAAGTTGCAATTAATTATTCCAGCATTAATTAAAATATCATTGAAAGATTAAAAAAAATTTCGGGACTCTTCTTTCACACCAGTTAGTTGGCATTTCAATAGCTAGATCTGTAAATATTAGTTTTTGTTCATGTGGCCTAATTATGGTGCCACAATTACAAAATAAATTAGATCCTGCAGAAGTTTTTTCTGGGATTTTAGCAGTTTCGGATAGTTTGATAAAAAATACAAATTCTAGAAATATAAATAGTTTTAAATAAAATAACATGCTTACATTTGTATAATATTATACAACTAAGAAGGCATATGATAAATATATTTTTTAGAGTTTTTTTAAATAGAAATTTTCATCGTAAATTTTTCATCTTTATTTTAACAATAAGCCAAAATTTATTATATGTCTTCTGCTAGTAAGTATTATTTAAGAGATTTTCTTTTAGCATTCTTCAGTTTTCATATTTAGAAAACTCTTATTAATTCATATTTATTTTCCATACTTTTTAATTCTATATAATAAATATTATTTAAAAGATATTAACTTTTAATAATATATGGGTTTTAATTTAGTTAGATACTTAACTTTAGCTTATTGTTAAAATATTTTTTGATTCAAAAATAACATAATTCAAACTTTCGCGACTTATCTTTAAGTTTTGTTTCGCATCTTAAATAAATGTTGAAATAAAAACTTACTGCCGTCAAAACTCATGACTTTCTTGCTTGTATTCACGTCCCTTATATACTAACATTTGACGAAATTTCGTCGGAAAAAGTAGTTATTTCTGCTAGGATATATACATTATAAAGAAAACTATGCAATTTGCGCCAGAATCTGAATCTGAAATATAGTTACAATTTAAGCTTAAACTACGAAACTTTGTTGACCGACATAAGAAACTTTATTAACAATCCGTAGCAACCGGGAGTTTTATATGTATTGTAACTCATTCTAGTTTTTCTGTCACATCTGGAGTGGGTCTTGGTCAAATTTTAACGATGAAATGAAAGTCGACCGAAGATCTTGTGGAGGAAGTTTTTTATATAGCTGAACGCGGAAATAATTACCGCATTAAAGTTTTTTAGACTGTTAAGTTATATAATAAACAGGAGCATAATCACATTTTACCTTATTTTATTTCAGTAGGAACTTTTTATACAAGTAATAATTAATTAATTCTCTTGGAAAGACTAATAATTTGGGGAGCTTTTTTATTTACATATGGAATAGAACTCTACATTATGAAGGTGAAGTTGTAAAAAGTATTAATTTATAATCATTTTAATATTCAATTTTTATCACAGCTTATATTAAACACATTATTTTTTCTTACAATTTCGAAACTAATTTTTAAAATCAGATTAAAATAACACATATAATTTTTCATTCTCACGTCAATGTGGATTACTTCCTGACCAATTTTCTCATCGAGTTAGAATTTATTTTCATATCTCAAGGTTTCAAGAGTTAATTACTGCTTATGTCAGATATATCAATAATATTTATTTCGTCACCTGATACAAATTTAAAGGTTTTCTCATGACACAGCTTAGCTTTTTATGTTTCGATTTCTCAGAGCAGAAATAATTAACGCTTAAATCGAACATATTTATCGATTAACACCTAATACAAATTTCAAAGTTTTCACACGACACAACTTAAATGTTGTGCATCAATTTCTTGGAATAAGCCAGTCAGAAATAAATACTTTTTACACCTAAATTGCGTCAATTTTGGGTTGTCAGACCTTGATAGTTTGTATATGAGGAGCGCAAATAAACTCTAGGAACTTGTCTTCTGCAAGTAGGAACAACTTATCCCTACAATCATAAGCTGTGTAGATGGTAAGTTTTTATTATTATTATTATTTTAAAAATAAGTTAATAAATATAATACTTATTTAGAATGCAAATGTTTGACTTAGCTGTTATTTTAATTAAAAAAATATATTTATTTAGAATATGATACAAAAATACCAAAGATAACTGAATAAATAAGAATAAAAACATTTAATCATCATAAATATAAAGAAGTTTAATACAGAATTAATAAGGAACCAACAATATGGAATTAAAAGCGAAAATCATGTAGTAACAACACATCTACAAAATAAAATTTCACTTTCTCCCTTTTACGATAAAAAATTCATTTTATAAAGTGGAATAGATATGCTATCATTTGGCCACTACAAATTCTACTTTTTATTTGCAGATATATCATCCTACAAACATGTATTAAAGCGGCATCGTTAAAATTGCCAAATAATTAAACATATCAATGTTAATTTTTTGTAATTAATGATAAAATAACATTACCGACATTCAACAAATATTTTATAAAATGTGATTAAATGAAATGTAATAATAATAATTAAATATCTTATTCTTTAGAAATTGTATATTTTAATAAACTATCTGAAACTGCTAAAATTCTGACAAAAGGTTCTACAGGGGCAGCTGGTTATGATATTTTTTGTGTTAAGTGCCTTGTCTTTAAACCCAATGAACTTAAAATAATATTTGTAGATCTAGCTATTGAAATGCCGAATAATAATTGTTATGCTAGAATAGCTCAAAAATGTTCTGTATCGTTAAATAATATAATAATAAATGCAGGAGTTATCGACTCCGATTATCGTAGAAACATCAGTGTTATGATGTATAACTTTGGACCTGAGACTGTTATTTTTGCACGTGGATTTTCAATAGCACAAATAATTTTTCAAAGAAAACTGGAAAGAAACTGTATTCATTAAATGTACAATCTATATTAAAACAAACTATATTCATGAAAATAAATTCAACATTACTTTAAATTAACAAACACACTTATAAAACCAAGTTTACCTGAAAAATTATTTACAAAAAGGTGTCTGAAAAATTATTTACTTGACAATTATAATTTACAAAATTATTAATTTACTTGGCAATCAAAATAAATCATAATACAACTTAATTTATATCAACCAACTTATAATTTACTTGGCAATTTATTTCGTGATTAGAGTGACCCATACATTATATCTAATAAAAATTTTGTGATTAGAGTCGCCCAAACGTATACTACTTATATATATATATATAGTGTTAAAATAAAAGAAATATACAGTATAAGCTTTCTCTAGTTACATAAAGACTTAAAATTGTCACGACTCACTTTTGTATTACGAAAACAAAATAAAATCGGTCGCACTGAGAAATAACGAATAGTGAAGAAAGTTTTGAATGAGTGGTATGAGAGGGAGCCAAGATAACGGAAATTTAATTGAGCAAAGCAAAAGGGGACAAAAGAATGGGCTGCTTCTGTAAGAGAATGAGCAAAGGAAGAAAACTATCAGAAAAAAGTTAATTTATATTTAATTTTCGTTAACGTAAAATCATTCATTCAATATTCAATAATGTTTGGTACAAACCTCTGAGTAACGAGAATAACCACTTAGTTCTGAAATTTTCCGCTTTGCTTTTGCTGAAACTCTTCTCAGAAGTCTATTACGAAAAAAGTTTTTATCAGTTTCCACGTTTAGTTCTATTTCTATCCCCATAAGCTTCACATTGTACTATATTTCGGCATATCAGAAATCTGCAATGATTTTTAACATTATTACCTCTCACCAAATAAAAATAAAATATCTGATATATAAATGAGGATGTTGTTTGCTTGCAATACTTTCACATCTACCTGACTATTGAATTTGTACCATTTCATACCATCCGTGTACCAAGATAAACCTGACAATGATAGGCTGACATAACCGAACTCTTCATATGGTTTTCTTGTTTCTTATATATTATAGTTTTTGATATATATCACTACGAAAGTTATCTCACATAAGGGTTTATCACTCCGAGTGACCAATCTAACACATTTTAAAGATTCTTTCTTTCTGTACTGGACACAATTTAAAAAATTTTGTATCTTTGTAGTTATATAAGTCGAATCTTATAATATAATAAAATAGAATGATTAAAATTAAGGAGTAATGTATCAATAATAATCTTAATGTTTTCCGTTATTTTTTTTCGAGAATGCTGGACTCATCTGCTATTATATTTACACAATTTCAAATGTCTTATCTTACAATGGAGAATGTAATTTCAAATATGTTGCAAGATTATGAAAGCTTCTAACATATAATTATGTTAAATATTAAGTAAATTATTACACCTTAATGACAACGACAACGGTACTGAGAGGTCCGAACTCGCTCATTTATTTACGTTTATTGCCTTTTTTATTTTTGTGATTTTGGAAAACACAGTTGTGAAGTTAATGTATTTTGTCAAACTGGAAGTGGGAAAGACAATGTCATAGTGGCAGGTTAAAATACTCTATAACTACACGCGCTCCTTTCATTTCTCTCACATAGTTAATTAATAAAGTAATTGTTTTTAATTTAGATATGTAATAAATATAAATTTACTTACCTGTATTACTTGTAGAATTTAGTTAATGTGAATTTAAAACAATCAAGTTTTAGTAAAAATAATCAGCTTCATTAATGACATTTTAAAATATTTCAAGTCTTAAAATGCACTTTACCAAACTTTTACAATCAAAAATATCTTTCGTATCGTTAATAACTTAATTGTTTTATATAACATCTTTACCTCTACGTTGGTCGGTATGATGACGTGGTACACTTTGAATGTTGTCTTATCAGCTTAGAAAATAAAAACTGATTATTAAAAATTATTATAGTATGCTTTTAATAATTAATTTATAATAATTTATATTTACAATTATTTAATTACAAATTTATTATTATTTATTTTATATTTATTGAATTTGAAATTTTTTTTAAATTTATAATCTGGTGCATTAGATTTGTGAATATTTTAATAGTGTGAATTAAGTGAAAAATTAAAACAACCGAATTTTGGTTTAATTAAAATAATATTTAATTAACGAATTAAACTTAGAAATTATTTTACGTTTAATTCGAATTTTTCAGTTTTAGGTCATCCACGTGTTAGTAACAGATGTTTGTTAATAACTGCTTTTGCACAATTTTCAACTGCTACCTCTACTTTGCATCCATAAAATTAATCATGTTTAATTATTGGAATAAATGCGATTTTTAATATTTCAATTATATTATTAAAACATAAATTAGGTCCTAAATAACAATATAAATTTATTTTGTGTTAAATACTTTTAGTACTAAATAATCGTACTAACTTGTTTTCATATACGTTTGATATTTTTTATTAAATATACATACGTTTATACCGTATTCTATAAAAAATATTTATGTACTTAAATGTACTTTTAATATATTTCACGATTAGAAGGCATTCGAGATGGTAGAACTTATAATTTTGCTTAAATGGCATTAATTTTATAAAATATTTTAACTATTTGTATTGAAAGGTTCCAATATTTTTATATTCCAATAAACAAGTTCAATATTTATATTATCTACATAAAAGTAAAATATATTTTATCCGAAATTACTTAAATATGTTTATTATCTTAATTTACAAAACATAGTTAATAATTACCTTTGCATGAAGCCATTTTATTAATGACGTGGCATAGGACAATCGTTCCAGATGTTTCGATTATTCCCATGTTTATTTACTAAACATATTTGGTCACCTAATTTCGAATTACGCTTATATTTTATTAATCTTATACACATATTTATTTTTATATTTTTAAATATATTTATATCTCATCTGTGTTGTTCGTTGACGTTCTCTACTATAGAGTGATTTTTTAAGCTTGATATCATTTCACTTTTTTCCAGAAATAAGGGTTCTCGATTTTTTTAAAATATATAATACTGGTCTGATACAGAAAAATTTGTACATTTCTCAACTATTAAAGCAGTAACGCTCGTACATTTGGCACGTGGTCTTTCTTTCTTGTTCTGTTGTTTTTTCTTAATCAGCAGAAGTCTAAAATTTCAAATAAGTTTTAACTTAGTTACTCCTCTTTATTAAAAAAAAAATATTTTACTAATGAGAAAATTAACCTGTTATTAACCGAACTTTTGTCCTAGTATGTCGTGAGTGTTCGGTCGAATATGAAGTTACCACTACATTTAATTTTCATATACGCGGTAGCATCGAAAAAGTAATTTACTAAAATAATCAAGGAACATCTCTCCTGTACATTTATATATATATTGTAATATATTCGAAATTTGTCTACAATTTTATTGTTATTTATCATACAATTATTAAATTTAAAATTTAAGAAATTTACTGTATCGTAAATTATATTTGTGAGTATTTTAATAAACTGAACCGCTCGAAAATTAGAAAATTCAGTTGTTGTCTATTCTAAATGATTTTTAAATTTATTTACTTCAAAATTATTTCTAATCGAAATTTTTAGTTTTAGATCCTATCAACGTTTTAATGCGTAACAACAGGTGTTTATTAACAAGTATTTGCATAATCCAGTACAAGTGGTGTGTTTGGATGAAATTTTTCATGTTTAATTATTCGAATAAATGCAATTTCTAATATTTAAATTTTATTATCATATCATTAATTATGTCCGAAATATCAACATAAATTCATTTTCTTTTTATAATTATAATACCGAATACTATCAATTACTTTTTATAATATTCGATATTTTGAAACTCTTTATATATTATGTTTTTTTACGTTCAGAGCTAATAAAATACATTTTTTAAATTCTTATTTTGTTTTCTTGTACAAGAAAAATGTAATTTTACACATCTGATAAGTTTATAAAATCCTCACGATGTCCTTATCTTCTAATCTAACATACAGTTACATTAAGTATTAAGTAAATTATTAAATTCTAATGATAAAAACGACGACTACGATATAAAAATATTATTATGTTGCCAGTAAGAGGAACCATACGAAAATAACTTAAATTGTCTTACTTAGTCATTTAAATATTAACGGTAATCGATGTGAATAAATACCTTAAAAATTAGGAAGACAATGGTATAACATAAAAAATATTTTAAAAATTATAAACCAGAGCGGTTCTGTGTTAAAATCCGAATTCTCGGTCCCTGTAGATGGATTTAAATGCTTCAAACTACTTGAATATTAATGTCATCTTCAATTAACGTAATTTTATTTCAAAATTACTTAAATACTTTATTTTAACTTAATTTACAGTAAATAATTGTTACAAAATGCAGTCCCTTGACTTACGGATGAATACTTCAACCGAATGATTATTCGAGAATAAATTATTCAATATATTTATAAATAAAGTTTGATTTATACGTAGAACTAGTTGCTACGAAATATCAAGTAAATAGCTTGTTTGTACCTAATTCATTATTTATTATGCTGCGTTTTGTTACTTAAAAAATTAAAAGTATTATTTGAAAATTTTACTCTTAATTATAAAAAATTAGAAGGAATATCGGTAAACAATAATCTGATCAATTATTTTCCAGTGAGTTCAGGAAAAGTTTTTCACATTTGTAATTTTATTGAGAAAAGCTCAACAATTATTAATAATGACACCAACTTTGTAAAAAAGTTGGTCTTCGCTTTAACGCGTTTATAATGAATAAATTGTTTTTTATTTTTTTTTAATTCGAGATGAACAAATACATTAAAATACTTAGAAAACTATCGAAACTCACTGCCGGTGATATAGATTGAATACAAAAGATATTTCCACGTAGGTCCGTAAAGTATAACCACCGGAAACGTAATAATACGAAAGAGGAAGAGCACCATTCACGTAATTAAATGCAGTAATTTCATTGGATTCGAAACTGAAAATACCATCTGCAATGTCAAAACTTTGGATTGACAGGTAGGAGGAGAAATGGCGCCGAATTCACATTACACAACGTAGAATTTTGCTATAAAAAGGCATGGTAAACCGCAGTGAAAGCATATTTCGGCGAGCAACAAACCGAAAGCAACATGAAAACCATCCTCTTTCTCGTGGTCCTTATCGGTAAGTTAACAATTTTCAATAATATTTTCAAAGTGATAATTTAATATTTCGTTTTCAATGCTCAAACTTCAATTCTCTAGTGTTGTTTTCTTATATTCTACGTGAAATTTCTAAACTGTTACTTGTTGAAAACAAGTTAAGTGAATTGAACTTATTTTACTTACCATTTTAAATGTTCAGTAATTTTTTTTATTAAATATATATCAAATTTCTTAATTTGACAGAAATAATTATTTTTAATTATACTTTACTCATTTATTTACTTAAGGAATTGCAACCGTAGAAAACAGCGAAGCGTCGAAGAAAGAAATAAAGAAAGATGTTTTGTTTGCTGCAGAAAAGCAAGGCAAACGCATAGTTGAAGAGGGTTCAAAACAACTCCGTCAGATTTCATGGCCGTCAATGCCGTCAATTCCGTCAAATGGCGGCGGCATTCTTGATGTAATAGGAAATGCACTGGGTGATATAAACATCCCAAGCAATGGTGACGTTACCGTTATCGGACTTGTGGCTAATATTTTGGAGACAGTTGATATATATAATTTAACAACGTGTCTTTTGAATCAGGTTAGTTTAATGTATTTTATTATTCTACCATAATTCTATACTATTTTCGTTTGTGTTTAGGCAAATATTTATTTTACTAAATTATATTGTTATTCAAAAATAAATTAAATATTTAAGTATTTTAAGTTACGTATCTCGTTCGATTTTTTCGCATTTAAACTTCGTAATACTTCAACACTACGTAATAGGAGTTTTTTTTTTAAATTAAGTAACTAAAATTTTTCATTTTTCTATAACACATAGATTTAAGTTGTTTATAGAATTAAGCTACGCAATAGCGATTAAAATTATAACATTTATATGATGATATTTATACCTCGTTGTTTCACAATCTCGTTCATGTATTTTTTAATTTTTGAGTCTGTTGCTTTACTCGATTAAACTCTTTCTTTATTAGACAAATAAGGAAAATATCAGCATTTTCAAATTAACGTATTAATTAGTTTAACGTTATTTTCTTCACAAAGTTTTAGTTTAAATATAACAGTTAAAGAAATCTTTAGCCAATATGAACTATCAATTATATAAGTTTATTTTCAATAATTAGTCTAATTATGTTTAATAATATTTTAAATTATGTTTGAATAAGGATTGACGTTTAACATTTACGAATATTTTTTTTTCAGCTTGGACTTAGATTGGAGATGTGCTTTAGGAACCTTGAATTATATGGCTTGAACGCCAGTGGCATTCTAATGGTAATTAATAGAGTAGTTTCTGGAACGAATGGTCGTGAGGATTGCACCTCTTGTAGTAATGAACCGCCTTTCACTCCGTTACCCAATATGGATTACTGCAACCTCATCGGTAACATTACGGAAAATCTGAAATGCGTCCTCATGGAGCTTGGTAATCTCCGTTGTTCTCAATATATTAGCGATTGTTTGGAGCCAGTTTTGGACTGTCTCGGAGAAATAGTTAGAAGTCTTCCTAAGGACGAAACAGACCCAACTAAATGTCAAGATATTGTCGAAGAGGTGGGCAGAATTCTCCAAAATATTGGAGATGTGCTTGAAGGTAAAATCTGCACCATCGGCATTTAAATCCTGACCACCTATCTAAATCATATATATAGTGACGACTAATATAATCAAATAAATAATATTAATATATTTTGATAATTATAAAAATCAAATCAGTAATATAAATGTAAATCAACGTTATGATTATTATAAATTTAAACAATGTAGTATGAACAATTAAGAAAATAAAATCGATAGCATGCAAACTTGGTTCTTATTCTATATAATTCATTATAAAAAACAGCACTAATTTGTTATTTCTTTGTCGCGTCTTACCATTTATGGGTGAATGTGACCTGTTTAACTATACACGCAATGTCCAGAAAAATTACATTCTTTTTGTATGGGGAAAGCGGGTTGGTGTATAGCCGAGAAGGTCCAGCCTTCAACACATTACAAATCAATAAATTGTACGGGGAAATCCTTTCTCAAATATTTCGCAAAACTGAAGTTAGTAGATTTTCAGTTTTTTACATTTTTCTATAAACTTCCAGTTGACTATTTTTACAATGTAATATTCTTCGACTTTATATATTACGAGTTAGCTAAGAATTAGCCTTATCAAATAAATTATAAGACGACGTTCATTTACATATATTTATTTTGTTAGTTTTCAATTGTGTAGATCTATTTTCTATATTCGTTTCCGAAACGATTTAGAAGTTAGATTCTAATTGTACTTACCACGTAAACTACAAAGTAGGAAAATTCAAATTATTGATATAACACAGTGTTGCTCTGCTCCTTCTAAATGTAAACTTTACACAACTTAAAAGTTTATTTTTTTCAGAAAATATGTAAAAATGGTGAAGCATGTGAGTGTGTAAGCAGTTCATCCTGTATGAAAAAATATTGTATACTGTTATGTATAGCACTGAACCTATAATCATATTATTTAGCGCCACACACGAATGTGAGATCTGGAAATCCCCTTGAACGTAAAGTTTTAATAAATTATATCCGAATTAATAATTTCCCCTTTCTTATATCCGGATGTAATCCGAATATAATACGACTTATAATAAAATTGTTTCCTATATTGAATCGAAAATTTTCCTATTATAAACATCCTGCCTAAAAACTGTCCTGGATATAAACATTTTGCCTAAAAACGGTCCTGGACGAGAAAATATGCGTCCCGGTCGTATAACTGTCAACTATCCATTGTTCTTACGCTGAGTACAGATCATCTTGCAACTTAAGTTTATAGTTAGCGCCCGAATTCGCCGTATTGTTTTTAATCCCGGGAACACCTATGGCCTAAGCATATGCACGTGACCAATTTTCCAAGCAAAAAGCTATATAAGATGTTTTCTTTCCCCCCTCACGAGAGAGTCAATCATCGATTTAGATTGAGTCGCGATCTTACCCGTTGTGCCTACGGAATATATTTGACTTTTGTGCTTCAAGTGCCACCGACTCTTCCCTTTAAAGGAATATTCGATCATCGTGACCAACAGCATATTTGAATTACTGATTGTCCAAGAGGTATGGAACCTATTTCTGTGAGCCCTCTCTCTCTCTCTCCTCGCATGGTAGGGATATATAGCTTTTTATATGTCACCCCTTTTATGTCAGATTTTTGTAACGTATATTTTGTTTTCCATTAAATCGTCGTTATCCTGTTAAATGGTGTCTTGTTTGCTCGAATATTCGCTTATCGCCTTACCACGACTCCACCCTCCCTCCTACACTCGACCGGATGAAAAAGTAGTCCTGTCCCTACGGGATCCCTACCGACAAATAAGCCATCTCTGACTCGTGGGCAAGTCCCTCCGACTTGTTGCCGAAATTAAACAGAAGTCTGACTTCGTTGTCCCTCCTCGGTACCCACACGAATTTTTGAATATCTGTTAATTTCCAATTTAATTTAATCTTTATTAGTCATAAAAGGCTTCCTCCAGTTACAAAGGGGGGGGGGTTAATTTCACAATTTATCGAATTTTTTACGCAAAAATTAGTTTTTCTTATGTTTATATTTTAACTTATACTTCACATTTAGTATATTCCGTTTTACACCTGTTATAAAACAGTTCAAATTTATTCGGTTTCTCACATACAATATCTCATTATTTTAGCATAACAAGGATCTTATTATCTTTTCTTAAACTCGTATTTATAGTTAATACATTTACTTAGTAGATTAATTTAATTTTTTCTTATAACAATTTAATTTTTGCGACTGTTGATATTTTATACCAAAGAACTTCGTACATATCTCTATCATTAGGACAACCTGTTAGTGTATACTCATTAGTATTCTTGAGTTAGCTTACTCGTTTACTTACAATCACAGAATATGTAAAACTTCGTTATTATACATTTTAGACAACTGGACTGTGGAAATTCGAAAAATTTATTATATACGTATTACTAAATGGATACTCTAAAATTATTCTATATAAATCCGATTTAGTTTTTTCTCCGTATTTCTTATATATATATATATATACTAGCTGACCCGGCCACGCGTTGTTGTGGCTCAAAATGTATCTATTATAAATGTATAACACTTCCCCGTGGGGGGAATTTCAAAACATCCCTTCTTAGTGTACATTCTCTTGACGTACCCTATTAAAACGCAATCAAAAACGCATCTCAAATAGTATAATAAAAGCCGAGTTCTTCACAGTAAGCCTTAATCCCGTCACTTTTCCCGCTGGGGAATATGGAAAAATCCCTTTTTAGTGTATATTCTGTTGACGTAACTTTTTTTTTTTTTAACTCTTTCCGCCCTGTGGGCACTAAGAGGGCCTTTTTTAGTAGGCCCATTATGGGTTCGGCCAGGCCCACAATGGGGCGACCGGGTGGTGAGGGACGGGGCCCGACATATCCGAACGGACCACCCCCCCGAAAAATTCCTGGGGATTATTCGACCCGTTCGGATTCGATCCCGGGTCCCCCAGAGCGGTAGGCTGCCACCTTTACCGCTCGACCATCCGGCCGTCATGTTGACGTAACCTATTAAAACGCTAGTAAAAACGCAAAAAACCGCATGTAAAATAGTATAATAGAAGCCGAGTTCTTCACGGTAAGCCTTAATCCTGTCCATCTCCCCCCACTGGGGGGAATTTCGACATGTATATTATATAAAAACACGTGCGTATTCGAATGCAACGTTGTGTCAAAATTTCAAAGGAATCGGTCGGAACAAACGAACGTTATATTTTATTTATATAGATAGATAGAAAATGATCTGCTTCAGTCTATTCTCACAGAAAAGCATAATGCCTCACAGAAAAGCAAACTTAGGTCGTCGGAAGTTAGCGCCATCTGTTGGACATAAAAGCCTTAATTCATATATAAATATATTTTTGAAAGGGGGAAATGGTGTAGGGGTATGAAAAATAGATAGTAGCCGATTCTCAGACCTACTGAATATGCATATAAAATTTGGTAGAAATCGGTAAAGCCGTTTCGGAGGAGTAAGGTAACTAACATTGTGACACGAGAATTTTATATATAAGATATATATATATATATATATATATATATATATGGAAATGGATATTTCCAATATCCTTTGTATTAAGTGTTGACTTTGTTGATCATTTGTATCCATTTAGTCCATAAACGGATCTATGGAAAAACCATATATATTTAATTTTATCGAAGCTTGTGATATCCAATTTCTATTGTGTTATTTTATTCTTAGAATTTTGCAATACTATATACAATATTATCATTGATAATTTTTTGCGTTTTAAACTCCTAGTAAAAATTTTCTATATATCCCTTTAGCGAGGTAGCCTTAATTTTAAATCTATTTAATTCCAATCATAAGGTATTTCCTGAGATGCTATTCTCAAGTAGGAAATTCTATGTATAAATTTGTTTTGGATCTTTTCAAGATTGTTAAAATTCGTTATACTCCAAATTCGTGCATTGTAACCTATTGAAATAATTATTACTGTATTGATAAGACGAAAGTATATCTGGACATTCTCCATTTTTGCTTTACTTAATATTTTAACCGAGTTGTTTATTAAACTATTAGTATTGACTGTCAATTAAACTTATCATCCAGGTTTCCATAAATCCAATTATGATGTTAGAATCTATTAATTTTTTTACTGAGACTTAGTGAATTTTCTCGCGAAGACTTTGTATATTCAAATGACCTATTAAATAAATATTTTTGACTCATAATTTTACTGCCGTTTTATTTTTTAATATCTCCCAGTTTTACCAAGCTATTATTAAATTATTTTAAATGCTATTTTCTTATTTAAGGAACTAAACTTACTTCGATATGATTCTTATGCCAGTCCTCTCCTTTTCTAGTTGTCTGCCTATTTCTAAATAACAATCCATTTGAGTGATCTTGTTTGTATTTATATCAAATGTGTATATTATATTACCCTTAAATTAATATAGTAATTCTTTCATATTAAAATTTTATTTTCACTAGTTTTTTCTACTTTAATCTGATCCTGTAGATTTTCAATCTAATTCTTGTTCTGATACACAAGTCCGTTGTGATAATTACTTTTTTTCTTGGTTTTATTAATGATTTTCAGTTTTAAAGTCCAAAATTTCTTGATAAGTAAATTTCTATCTTTTACAGATTCCAGAATTACTTTTATTATTAGATTATACTTATTACTTTTTAGTTAAACTACTCTTTTCATTTCTATATTTTTTAATTCTAATTCTTCGTTAATAAATTGTTTAATTTCTTGAGTAACGTCCAATGGTTTAACCGGATAATTAAAACTTTTTATGTTCTTGTTAGTATTTTCATTTACCAATTTATCAAATTCGAATTCCAACATACCTTTTAACTTTTCGTTATTTTTGTAAATATCTTCAAATTTTTTTATTTTGTGAAATTTTGTGACAAATTATCTTCATATTTTCTTTATAAGTATTATTTTATTTTTTTATGTTGTTCACTTCAGCTTTTATTGGTTGTATTTCTTAATTTAACTAGCAACATTTTTCCTGAATTAATTCGAATATATATTTTAATGTATATTGTGAATCGTCAATACCTTGTTCTTCGGTTTCTCTTGCCGGTCAAAAATAGTCCTGAATTTTCGAATTTTTTGGCATCTCATTTTGTCTTTCATTTTCTTCTCCGATTTAGTTTTCCTAACTTAAATTTCCAGTAACTACGTTTTCATTTCTTTATTTTCGTGACGTTTCTTCAGAGGTCTACCTCGCCCTTTCTTTTGCATATCGAACTGACTTGGCCGAACTGGTGAGCGGGAGGAGAGGATTAGGATTTATTTCAATTCCGGAAAATATTAGTAGTATTTTAATTTATACCAAGGTTAATTTAGTATCTGCAACTTTAATCTGTACTGTACATACCACATTGCATAAGTTTTGGTTATTTCTATCTCAAACTTGTTCTACCAACCTCTCAAAAAGTTCATTCGCACGCTTGACAGCTCTGACACACCCCTATTTAATTTATACCATCGTCTATTTCATTTTTTAAACTATTTATGCAGATGGATTTTCGTTAATCTTTAAAGAAAACATGTTGATACTTCAGGCAAAATTAATATTGTTTTTGAAAATGTAATTTAAATATTAGAAACTGCGGGTATACTATAGATTACTCCCTATGGAATTTCAGAACTTTGATTATATATCTGAACTCAGGGGACCGAGACGAGTTCAACGATACTCTACTTTTGGACCGGAGACGAAAAATAAAAAAGTTATCATACTTTTTTCCGGCGATCCCTGATGATAGGGAGTCGCGTCGCTCTCCGCTAAGTCGGCCTCGCTATCGCGATCGGGAGTCGCGTGCTTGCCGTTAAAATTGCCTTTAGTAGACGTTTCCCACATTTTTACTTTGTTCAAGAACTACCGTGAATCGATCACTAGTTTAGCACATGGCGGCGTGTGGTGGCTCCCATACGAGAGGTCAGTCGGGCCGCCATGTTCGCTGCCATAAGTAACATTAACCGAAATGGCGATCGCGCAATGATCGGAAGTCGCGTCGCTCTCTCCGCTCTCGTATCGCGTGTTTAACGCTCCAGGAGATGACCGTAGTCCGACGTCACGGTTTGCAGACTTTATTGCAAGATGGCAATACTAGCAACTACGGTGCCGTCTGCATGAGAGCATTAAAAAGTATGGTAACTTAAAAAGTGTGATAACTTTTTTATTTTTTCGTCTCTCGGTCCAAAAATAGGGTACCGTTTAACTCGTCTCGGTCCCCTGAGTTCAAATATATAATCAAAGTCCTGAAATTCCATAGGGAGTATTCTATAGTACACCCGAAACTGCATTTGTTCGAATAATTAATCTTGAGAAATATTATTGAAAAAAGCAGACGTAACTCAGAACAATACGCAAACACTTGTCAACAAACGCCTGTTTTTTTACTGTCAGAAATTGTTGAAATGCTAAACCTAAGGATTTTGATTTAATAATAATTTAAGACTAAATAAATTTTCAAATCATTTAAAATAAACTACAATTGATTTTTCTAATTTCCGAATCGGTTCAGATCATTTTAATGTTTACAAATATAATTTAAGTTATAGCAAATTTCTCAAATTTCAAAATTAATAAATATAAAATAAATAACACGAAATTTGAGAAAAATTTCGAATATATTACGATATCTATACGATTTACGTAATTATTTCTTGCTTTAAATATTTCATTGTATTGAATCCCTTATATTGAAAAGGATATTTAATATTGCTTTCTTATCTGTAGAATTGGTTAATGTGAATGTTTTTACGACATTGCCCGACTTTCTTGTATCGCAATAGAAATGAAGCAAAGTGGGAAAGAATAAATAAATCCACTTGATAAGCGCAGAAAAAGCGATCTTTGTAGTTGCTGCTATGGTACACAGCATCCTTGCACTGGCCACATGCGGACAGGCGTTAAAGAACAAAACAAAAGATGGCGACTGCTGTGTTCTTGACTTTTGTCTGTTTTTCGCGATTATTTTTTACATTTAAATTAATTCTGATTACAGTTTTAGATTTTTGATAACAATTAATAGAAAATGGCAAAGTCAATTTTCTAAGCTCATAGCAGTGCTCGTGAAACATCGACGACAAATTCGCGCTCGAATTACGATCGTATATCTCGTAAACAAAGTCATGCACCACCATTTTTCTTACCTTTTGAATTTCTCATGGATATAAATTGAAAACGGTGGAGGTTAATCAAAGTTGATCAAATAGAATTTGAGAACGAACACAATTTTGTAAGCTCATACAGAGGCTTCGCTAACGCACTTCCTCAACAAATTTAATAATAAACGATTTAGAAGAAACCTTTCTGTTTAAACAGGTGAGTTTTTTAGAAGCACAGGTTAGCTTTTATTTTAAACTGAAATAAGCATGTTATTTGCAGGATGGGATGGCCGGTAAGATTGCGATATACTTTTGGCGGACATGGGATCGAATGGTCCATTAGGAAATGACAGAGCCCTTCCCTCAACAACTGGCACATTGTGGTCATGGTCTAACCCATAATAGGCTTGCTAATAACGTTTTCGGTCGAAAACCGTTTATAAAATTTATATTTTTTATGACAAAAGTAACTTCTTAACTTTCATACAATGGATTTGAATTAATGCAACGCAGTATATGATAGAATGTCTCGTATTTATGTTTATTTAATAACGGTTTCCTGGGAGGATTCTGTATCGCAGCGAATCTCAACTTTCTTATCTCCGCGACCCCCTCAACTAGTAAATATAAATATAATCGCGAATATATTCGCGAACTTCATCCAAAGGAATAATAACAATAAGCCTTACTATTACTAATTGAATTTTGACTGTAATTATAAATGTAAACTAATGCAACTATTACATTAATTTCTTTTCTTTACATGTGTACTTATTGTAAGTAAAATGTTTATAAGTTTATAATAAATAATTTCATTATTGTTTTTTACCCACTTTTAATATCATTGCGAACCCCTCGGGTCGCGACATCCAAGTTGAGAAATGCTGCTTTATAGGAAACTGATCCCTATTTAAACGTTACAAATATGAATGAAACGCAGAAAACTCTACGCTTCCACGCGGAGGAACCCACGGCCAATTATCAGTGTTCAGTGGTTTCTTTTACTTGGTGGAAAGTACTGTATTTTCTGAGAAAACTTTCCATGTAAAACTGATTTCTATTTTTGTCATACCTATGAAGAAAATTAAAAATTATTTTTTATAAGTTAAGTTATAATAAAATATTTAAGTAATTTGGAAGTAAAAATATGTTCGTTTAATGAAGTTTATAAAAGTATTCAAGTTTCTGTAATGTTCGAATAAAAACTAAAGAAAATAATGTCGAAACCAACACAACGTATCACTGGTTCCTCTAGATTTTAGTATCACACAAGTCATATGAAAATAAAATTTTTTAAACAAAGTTTTTAAAAATAGTGATACAAGATGAAATCTTTACAAAAGAAATTCACGAATGTCTCTAGATATAACAGTTAACCCGGCTTATTGTACCAAAATTCTTACAATTCCAAAAGTTTCAGTCGATGTGGGGATTCCGGCTTTTCATTCGTCGGCCCCAGGACATTGCCAGCTGGCGATAAACAGCTTATATGAAAGTTAACAGTTCGGAGTGGGAGCGTTGTCGTCAAGAGTTATCATTTCATTTCCAGAAAGATGTTCACCAGCAAAAATCAGACAGTATTTTGGATTTTTATATATATTTTTTTCCCCGGTCTTAGATTGACCATTTCGAGTGACCGTTTCTACTGATTTTCGCTTTCCAACTGGTCATCGCTCGTTACGGAAGATAACGAGATAGGAACCTAGATCCCGGAATGAGTCAATTGTCTGTCCCTATGATTCCAATCGAAAGTGGTTAATCTTAGGGCTTACATTTTTATATTGTTTTAATTTGAAAAGTACACTTATTTCAAGAATTTCCTTTAATCGTGTCTTTTTATAGACATGACATTTCTATTTTACCTTCTTTACAGTTTTACAAAATAATTTCTTTTTTATAACTAAATAAATAAAATTTATTTATTTGTGTGATTCTGGTCCATACCCTGAGCCTTACATATGCTTGACTACGATTAAATCTTCAATTTCTACACTTTCTCTACTACTTCACAGTATAAAATACTTGTGTGATTATAAAAGTAAGAGTTTTATGTATATGTGAGATCTGGAATTCCATCAGAGTCAAAATTGTAATAATTTTCTCTATTGTAAACATCCTCGATAAAAAAAATTTTTATCCAAGAAAATATGCATCCCTGGCCGTATAACTGTCAACTATCCATTGTTCTTAAGCTGTATACAGATCATCTTGCAACTTAAGTTTATAGTTAACGTCCGAATTCGTCATATATTTTGGTCCCGGGAACACCTATGACCCAAATCGCTATCAACCATCGATCACGAAACCACTTTTCCCAGCCTAAAGCTATAAAAGACGCTTCTTTCCCCCCTAAAGGGCTTTCCAATCGTCTCTCCAGTACGACGTGAACTGTGCCATCGACCGGACCCAAAAAGTTACTAAGTTTTAAGTGCCAGTGTCCAGACTCCAACTCCATTCACCGGACTCTGTCTGTTACGGAATTTATAGAAATATAAACAAATATTTGTAAACTCTCTCTCTCTGGACCCCCTTTTGTATATGAGAGTAGAAGTGTAGTTTCGTTTGTTTCGATTTTAATAAATCTTGTTTTGTTATAAAATGGTGTTTTTCTTGACTGTTGGCTTCGCCTTATTGTCGACCCCATCCTTCCTCCTCCTCCACTTACGTAACGCGTAACGCGCCATAGACGTAACAGCCATCCTTGACAAGTGAGTCGCAGGAAAGGGAGGTACGACTCCCTCTTACCTCCAGGGATCTCACATATTGGTTTTGCAGGAGTGGGGTTCGACTTTCTCGAGAAACCAATAAGGCGAAAAAAAAGGGCTATATTCGAGCAAGAGTCGAATTAGAAACTCTAAGGATAGGCGACTAGATTTTGATAGATAGAAAAAACAGAATGGAAGGCGACCCCCGCGATGCGGCTGGAGCAGGCAACCCAATGCCGAATCCAGCGCCAAACCCACTTACATTGGGAGGCCTGAGCGGAATAATACCGTTATTACCCGTATTCTCTGGAAAAGCAGGATGCCCCAGAGTTACAGATTTCTTTGATTCATTGGCAGATGTTACAAATGTGGCGGCATGGTAGAAGACACAGATGCTAGCAGTGGCCAAACTTAAACTGACAGGGTATAGCTCGGGAATTTGTTCGGAAGGACAGGCGAATTAAGGCGGTTTGACGAATTTAAGCGGTAATGATAGCGCGTTTTGATTGGGAGCCATTTTCTTTGAAACTTAGTAAGTTTTATGCCTGCGTACAGAAAAGGGACGAAGATGTTCAAGCTTATGCCGCTAGACTTCAAGCGTTAGCGATGAAAATAGAAATTACGCCAGAACCGGGCACAAATGCCGAGGAAACCGCTATTATTAAAAGAGTCCAAAACAAAGAACTAGACGAGAGACTCAAGGCACAATTTTTAAACGGGAGTGACATCCGGATCCGAAAAAGAACTATGAGCAGACAACCTACAACGTTCGACAAGGCTTTAGAAATCGCCATTAACGAAGAGACTATAGAGGAACTTATGGCGCATCCCTGAGGAATCATGCGAATCGTCCGAGAAAGCGAAAATACATTCAACTCCTCCCACCTTAGAAGCGACATAGAGCAATTAACTACTGTACTGCGATAGAAGAATTGAAGTCTCAAATTAACGGTTTAGTCCACTACACGCCCCGCCAAGAGTCCAGAAACCCGAATTTCTGACGAATCAATCGCGGAGGTTATAGTAACAATAATACCTACAAAAATCTGTTGTCCCAACAAAACGAATATCGTTCGAACTCTCCAAATCGTCGATCTGAATGACCGAAAAATCAACCTAACTTACATCGGAACCGGAACTCGCCCGAACGCTGAGATGATAACGAACAATCCCAATGTCAACGAACCGATTCTCCTGAGAGACGTGAAACAGGGAAAAATAGAAATTGGGTCTGATTTTGATCGCAATCTACCACAGATAACCGAAATCGTTGGAAAGGCAATATGAGAAGCGTGGAAGGGCAACGCTTTCGAAATAACTCTAGATATCTGTATCCTTATCATACCTATAAGCAGAAACGAGGCTTGCCTATCAATCAGAATCGGCGAACTTACAAAGATGCTCAGTTAAGGAGTCGAAAAACTTTCCCTGGAAATACTACTTAGTATACTACCTCGCAAAGTGAAGCTACATTCAATTGTTATATTGGAGAAAATTCAGCTATAGTTGAACTAGACATGGGAGCTAAAGTATCGCTTTTGTCAAAGGCTTTTGCTGACTCTATGAAGGAAAGTGCACCCATTGACCGTTATAAGGAAACTGACCTGAGAAGCGCCACAGGACATTTAATTCAGACCTACGGCATTACTAACCCTACTTTTCAGATCGGAGATCTACGATTTCCATTTGCATGTTGTTTGGTGGACATAGATGTTACCTACCCTTGTGACGGCATTATTGGCCGCGATATGGTAACTGAAAAAGGATTCCTTATTGACCTAAAGGGTGGAGAATTGATCATACCCCCATCGCGAACTGTGATCCCTCTTTCTAACTCAAATAATTATAAGGGAGAAATAGAAAGGGAGTCACCTCATTTAGATAGAGAAAGGATGTTCGAATATAGGAAGAGTCAGAATGGAAATAGATCGAAGACCGCTCGATCAGCTGAACAGTCAAGGTCCAGAAAGAGATCTTATTTACTGTCAGAAACAGAGGAAGGGTACGAAGTAGTATTAGTGGAGACTTGTCAACTTCCTCCCTTAACAGAGAATATATTAACTGCAAGAATTTTAGGAGTCAAGCGTAATAAACAGGTAGGAGTGATAGAAACTATTCCCTTTGACCAGAAAAGAGTATCAGGAGTTAATTTGTTAGTCATACCTAACAAAAAAGGACAAGTTCCCGTACTCCTCCTTAACACAACACGTTAGACAATGGCCTTTTGGCCCATAACATTATTGAGCATTCTACTTCCCCTTGGAGTTTGGCTGCTCTCTTAGTTAAGAAAAAAGATGGTTCGTTACGCCTCATGATAGACTATTGTAAACTAAATAAAATTACTAAGGTAGACCCTTATCCTCTCCCTCTAGTGCAAGAGTCCCTCAGCCTAATGGGACAGGCGAAATATTTCTTTACAATGGATACGATTTCAGGATTTTGGAAATTAGAAGCAGGTGATAAGGAGAAGACTGCCTTCTCAACACCAGATGGTCACTACCAATGGAACAGGGTTCCGATGGGTCTAAAATCCAGTCCTGCGGTTTTTGAACGAACAATGGACTTCATCCTACATGGCCTAAAAAATAAGATATGCCTTGTCTACATAGATGACATCTTAACCTTTAGTCCAGACTTCCCTAGCCACCTAAAATGGCTCGAACAAATCTTCCAGAGATTAGGAGATGCAGGGATAAAACTAAAACCTAAAAAAAATGTTATTTCCTACAATGCCAAATAAAATTTTTAGGCCATGAGATATCTGAAAGAGGCATACAGCCAGATTTTGACAAAATAAAATGTATTCTAGACTTCCCGAACCCTGCAAACGAGCATGAGATCCGATCCTTTTTAGGCCTAACAAGCTATTATTGGAGACACGTGAACGCCTATGCGAAAATTGCTAAACCTCTAACAGACCTACTTAGGAAGGAAGTACCACTTGAATGGGGACCAACTCAACAGGAAAGTTTCGAAAAACTCAAAGAAATTATGACGTTGGCACCATTATTAAAATCTCCTGATTTCACAAAACCTTTCATCCTTGCTACAGATGCATCCAACTTCGCTTTAGGAGCAGTATTATCCCAAGAAGAAAACAGCAAAGAGAAGCCAATTGCCTACACAAGCTGATTACTCAAAAAGCCTGAACAAAATTACAGCACAACAGAAAAGGAGTGCTTAGCCACTGTGTGGGCTGTAAGATATTTTAAACCTTACCTTTATGGACGCAAATTCACAATCGTAGACCCCTCCGATGGCTACTTGATTGTAAAGACTCTACAACAAACTCTAGATTATCTCGTTGGATTATTTTCCTTCAAGAATTCGACTTTGATATTATTCATAAGGCTGGAACCTCCCATAAAAATGCAGATGCTCTTAGTCGTATTCCGATTCGACAAATTAAAGAAGTTGAACCTATCTTTTCAGTACCTTAATTAGCAAATGCGCAACAACGTGATGATCGATGGAGATTACTCATACAATCCCTACAGGACAGAAAAACTACAGGAACGTGTAACAATTTTAACCTAGACGAATTCTGCATCAATGAAGAAAGAGCACTTTGCAACAAAAGGACAAATAAAATGCAAACGAACTGGTGGGAACAAATTGTACTCCCGACTACCTTAAAAGAATATGTCCTATTTACCTATCATGATAATCCTATAGCAGGACATCTGGGAGAACTAAAATTGCGAACTAAGATCGCCAAAGCATTCTATTGGCCAGAAATGGCAAAAGAGATCTGAAATTATTGTCAAAGTTGTCAAAGCTGTGCAAAGCACCGATGCTGAGGAAGACGAACTCAAGCTGAATTACAATTATTTACTCCCCTCTCTCATGTTTTTGAATGAACCGCCATGGACATTGTCAGACCACTTTCTCTTACATCTGGGATATGCGGAAGCTATCCCACTTCCGGACATCAGCAGTAAGACGATCGCAAAGGCATTCGTCACCAACATCATCTTGCGTCATTTAACGCCAACTCAACTCTTAACTGATAGAGTGCCAAATCTTATCTCAAAGATGTTCACAGAAGTATGCAACCTATTGCAAATAAAACGGCTCCTCACCACCGCCTACCACCCTGCCTGAACGGTGTGGTCGAAACATTTAATAAAACCTTGATTGACATCTTATCTCACTATGTATCGCAAGATTAACGAGATTGGGACGAATGGATCCCTTACGCCTTATTCGCTTATAATACCTCCGTACATTCATCCACTAACGAGAGTCCCTTTTTCTTATTATACGGGAGAGACCCAACATATCCATTTGACCTAGTAACTAGTCTGGCAACGATATCCTACGATATAGACGACAACTTTGCCTCTGAATTACGTCAATGAATGAGACACGCCCACCAAACGGCTAAACAATACTCAAAACAGGCCGCCGAGACGAGACAAGAACTTCATCGCCGTCAAAATGAACCTCCTCGTTATTACGTAGGAGATAGAGTGTTATTAAAGGAAGTCGTCACGCCTAAAGGCCTAAAACAGAAATTAGCACCAAGATGGTCAGAACCTTACCGAATTATCGAAGTCCTCGGTCCTGTTAACTTTACGATAGAAAACATAAAAACGAAAAGGAAATTAAATATTCATGCCGATCGAATTAAGCCGACAATTGTCTGACAGGAATTTCACCTTAATGCTGACACGATCGACGATCAAACCATTTTATCACCAGAACCAGACACATTAGCAGCGATGCCACAGCCACTCGATTATACCGATCCTTGGGATGAATTTATATTGGACTCTATACCCACTATGCAACCGGCAGAACCGACAGAACCGGAAGACAGGAACTAGACTGATGAACCCGAGCCGAAAAGCGAAGTTTCCGAACTGGAAACAGAGGAGGAACCGGAATCTACTCCTCCCTATGCCCTTCGAAGTCGAGGGCCTGTTGCTGACCAACCATGGGTTTAGCCTCGACCCACTCGTAGTCGCATACCACGTTTTATTTCTCCCGCTACCAGTTGGTTTTGTCCTTCCCCTAACTCCTCGTTTCTTTATGTAACGGATAACTTAATTGCAATCCTTTTCAAAGACCCCATATTAGACTCGTAGTCCTAGATTGCGACCATTATAATCGAATTTTATTTCCTTATCGTTCATTTTGAATATTGTCTTTTGTATTATCCTTTGAGAGAATTTTTACATTTTATCGTCGTAGATTTTAACTTTGCTTTTAGAGAGAGAGTAATTCACTAATCTTGTATTCCTACATACCTCTATTTCAAACCCAGTGATTGTTTTAAACACAAAATTTTTACTAACATTATTTTTTGTGAATCAGGAACAGTGCTTTCCCGTCACCCTATCCAGAGATTGCTGATTCACGCAATCCTACAATCACTCAACCGATTATCCGTACCAACGAATTAACCTTTACAACGGATCCTGCAACGATAACGTATAAATTATCTGCAAATTCTCCAGCAACCGGAACAGTTTATATCCATAGTTTCTTAAACATAACTTCGTCCCACGGACATTCCACAAAGGAAACTTTTACAACCAATTCGTCGAAACCAAAAAATTCCACAGTACACCCTCGACCAATAAACTTTGGACTCTAACCTCGTCTCCCAGTCAACGAGGACATCACCCGAACAACCAACGAACTGCTTCCAAGAAACCTGAGACTGCCGTCTCCTACCCTCAAGCCATAACATTGTCACGCATCTAACATGCGCTGGGATTTATTTGTATAAACTTAAGATTATATTACTATCTAGCGTGGCTAAGTCGCTACACCTTGTACTGAATTATAAACTTTATATTAATTGTTTATAGAGAGAGAGAGACAGAGAAAAGAAAAAAATCACATTTGTAACCTTACCTCTCTTCATTGCCACACCCTCTTTCCAATGGAAATTTTTACGTAAAGTAATTTCTATACGTATAGTACTAGACTTATACCACCCCGACAGTTCTTAAAATCACACGATTTAAGTATGATTTTAAAGAAAGCGTAGAGTGAATGTGATTTCTGGAATTCCATCAGAGTCAAAATTGTAATAATTTTCCTTATTGTAAACATCCTCGATAGAAAAAAATTCCTAGCCAAGAAAATATGCGTTCCTGGCCGTATAACTGTCAACTATCCATTGTTCTTAAGCTGTATACAGATCATCTTGCAACTTAAGTTTATAGTTAACGTTCGAATTCGTCATATATTTTTGGTCCTGGGAACACCTATGACTGAAATCGCGATCAACCATCGATCACGTGACCAATTTTCCCAGCCTAAAGCTATAAAAGCCACTTCTTTCTCCCCTCAGATAAGTCTTTTATCATCTGCCGGTCCAATGCAATCGCAGGTCGTCACCGCTCTGGACTTAAGTTCCAGCGTCACCGCGCTCAGTTGTGACTTTATAAAAGTGTGCCATTCCCGGATACCGATATACACTTCTTGGATATCTAAGTGCTAACTCAATACAGAAACTAATAATGAGGTATGAACTGAACCTGTAAGTTCTCTCTCGAACCCTACGCGAATTAGGAAAATTAGTCAATTTTTGTAATTGTGTCCTTTGTTTAATTCCAATAAATCTTGTTTTAATAGTTAAATGGTGTCCTCTTTGACTCGAATATCTCTTCGCCTTATCGTCGACCCCATCTCACCTCCCATCTACTCGCCCGACAAGAAGAGTCCCGACGCTCAGGACCGAAATCGTAAACTTAGCCATCTTGACAAGTGAAAGGTCAACAACCTGTTGCCTGAAAGGGAAGATATGACTTCCTTCTATTTCTCTCGATCTCACATATATTTGTTTTGTAATTTAATCTGCAAATGCAAAATACTGAACTTATCAAATTTTAACTCACTGTAAATGATTTTAACTTTCACTTATTGACATCAGCTTTGTCAAATTTTCCAGGATTATGTTATCTCTCAAGTTCAGGGAAGAAAGACTTTGTTTATTGTCTTCAGCTATAGTAATAGATTTGGCTAAACCCTCACTGGTGAGCAAACTGCTAATCGTTATATTTCTTTGTTTGCAGAAACTCTTTTTTTACTAGTAATGAGTCAAATGGTTAACAAATTCTTTTCGTGCACTCAGTGAATGTATTCTTTTAGATTCGCATCTAGTGTTGCCAGTAATGAATTGTATAATTTTATTTTTAATTTTTTGCTATATAGTTGTACACATTTAAAAAATAAATATCACTCGAAATATTTACAAAAATGTAAAAATTTGTTGCAGATTGTTTACACAGAAATGTTTTCTATACGAAAAATTAACCACTCGAAAAAATAATGTACAGACCACCAAATATTCTACATGATGTAAAATGAGCAATTTTAAAGCTGAATAATTTTTTAAAAAGTAATAAAATTACCAAATAAATATTTTGTTCACAATTACTATATTCATAATGCAAAATACTGTTGTAAATTTTCATAATAAGATTTTAAAAAGCAAAGATGATCGATATTCCATTTACTCAATCCGGTTCTTATTTTAGTAATAAAAGATATTGCTTCCGAGAATGCCCTTTCGATTCAATTGATGTGGGTGCAGTTGTCTTTAATGCATTTACGACGAAAAACAGATGTTATGTGTTTTCTTGTTATTTTGCTGTCTAGTATTCTTGATTTGTCTACTTCGGCTGCTTTAATAACGGCATCAAACTTATGATCCGATAATTCAGAAGTTCGTTTGGCTTCAGGTTTATAAAGAAAAACTTCTTACTTGCATACTTCATACTCGTTTGTATCTTTGCCCAATTTGCTGGTATGGTACAGTTATTGAAGTTAATGGGCATGGTTGAAAATTAAAGCAGCATCAGCACATTTATACAAGATGTTACGGGATCTGACAAGTAAAGAGTTTTCATAGTCCTGCCACAAATATGCTACATATTGATTATTAACAATCTACGACATTCCATAACCAGCAATAATTTAAAAAACTATGAAGAGGCTTAAAATTAATAAATACAAATGCATTCTGACAGTTAATCATACTTTTTATTTTCAAAATTTCCTCAACCTTAACATAAAATAAAAGAAAAGTTAGCTTTTAAGAAATTTACGAGATTTCCCGGGATGAAACGAATATCCTTAAATATTCACCGTGTTAGAAAAACAGCCAGTATTTCGTTGGAGAAACCCCACCACACACACTATACAAAAACACGGAACATTACAATTGAATAGAAACACATACATCACACTCAAAAAACCACTATATTGAATACATGTCATATTGTTAGGAAATTCTTGAATTCAAACCCACACTGACACACTTATATAATTTTTGTCTAGTTTCGGTTGCTATGCTTTCACTCTGGTCCGGCATAGTACTCAGCATGTAGTGACAACCGAGTATAACTCATTAAACACGATGTAATAATAAGCGCAGAGCCCAAACAGTTACGAGTTGAAAGTTGAAATTTGTAACATAGATACATACTTTATCAGAATGCAAAAATCAGATGATCCTCTGTATAAAACGTATACAAGACATCTTAAAATAACACCCATTAAGTTCTTCGGTGAAGCTGTATTATTATATCTGTGGTACACTGGCTGGTTTTATATTAGGAACAATACAATCTAAACAGCAATCAGATATTTTATTAATTCAATTAAAGGATTTCTTTTAATAAAAACTGTTAGAGGAATTTGCCAAACTTTCTTGCGAATTTTGTAAAAATAAATAGAGAAATTACAAAATACCTTACAATCTTAAAACGATTTACGTGTGCATATTTAAAAAGATATGCAATAAAACGCACAGTAAGTTACTACCCGTTTAATACTATTGTGACCGAAGGGTCGGCATTACGTCAAGACTGACACAACTGCATCTGGAGATAAAACAGAAATCAAGATAGCGATTATGTTTCGTTCTACGCGCGAGTGGTCACTCTTGTATGCGGGTGATTTCAGAATGGAGGAGATCCCAGAGAGAGCATGTCCGAAAGAAATGCACTCAACTACAGAGTGAACGTAACAAATACCCGTTTATTTACACACATAATTATACACTTTGACTAAAATAACGTTTAATTCATAAACGTCAATAAATTCATTTAGGAGTCTTTAAGCACGAAAGAGACAGATTGTACTTAGGCGCGCAATGATGAATACCTGTAGTTGTTGATTTTTCTTGTAGGGGTTTCATACACTTGCACAGGCGAACTTTTTCAGTTGGAGAATGATATTGTTTTTGGCCGGTAAGATTCTGGTCACTGGCTATCGGCTGCGATGAAGATGTTGGTAGGCGGTGTATCCAAATCTGGTGCGAACACCCAATGTCGACTAAGTCTCGATGATAGACAAACGAACTATTGTCATCAATCATTTTTCTATAATTTGCGGGTCTTTTTCTTTAATTCCAATGCCCTTTTTAGGCAATTTTAACTAGATAGACCGAAAGCGAGTTTTTGTGTGATACAATCAATAGTAACGCAGTCAGATGTGTCATCTCTGGACAAGAAAGCAAATACGTGTAAATATTGTTTTCGACCCATATTTTCTCCTTTTTTCTACGCACTGTTGATCTCAACTTTTTCTATTACGGTAAGAACATACATTTTCACGTTGACACCGAACGTAAAACAATTGCAGTTGCGTGACATAAGCGAATTGCAGTAAAGTGACGTGTGATTTTCTTATACACGACAATTTTTAGGGTCATCAATTATTATTTTGTATTTATTTATTTTATCAGTTTTATTCAATAGTCATCCAACTCCATTCTAATAAGTTTTTAAATAATTAATAATTAAACTAGAAAATACCCCAATGTATTTTTTAGTTTCTTTCTAAAATATATTTAGTTTATTACCACTTTTACATATTTAATTAAACTCAGCAGGGGATTTTTACATATTACTGATAATAATGACGGTTAAATAAATTAATGTGTCTATCTCTGCACGACACTTTCCGTACATTATGCCGTTATTTTATCAAATTATATTATTTTAAAAAGAAACAAATACATTTGAATTTATTTACCACGTAACAATGCAAAACTTACATTAATTTTTGTTAAAGAGAAACAATTGAGACAATTGTAAATTCTTTTTCAATATGTCCCGAATTCATTTAAGATATTTTAATTTGCGAAAAAACAAACCTCTCTTGGTTATAAGAGATGCCACTCGCTGTCCCCTAACTGTAGTCATCTGTATTGTATTATATATCTTCTTTCTTTTCTGTAACAACAGTAAGTAATATTGACTTTATATTAATATCCAGAGAAATATATTTTTAATGGAAGAAAATTTTTTTCGATAGTTTGCGCCTCTTCACGGAGAATTGGATTCTTTCAGTGTTTAAAGTTAAAATTCGATAAAATTTTTAAACGGTGGTTAAATTGTGGACAAAATTCTTTTTCGATTTGCTATTTCGATTGTTCTTTCAGTGTTAATGACTGCGATTTGAGTGAAGAATTCAAATATGAATTTCTGTACGATGGTAAGCATATATCTATAATTAATGTATTTAGTTTCATTTCATTAAACTTATTTTCTAATAAATTCTGCAGAATATTGTGTGTCCAGTCAAATATTTGGTATATTTTGCTGCCAGAAACAAAGCAAAGGGTGTATCTGTTCCTGTTTTTCGTGCTTTAAAAGTCTTCCTTTATATCTAATGAAAAATGTTAGAAATTGTTTTACGAGTTTTCTTTTATCGTTAATTAATCCGTATTTATATTATTTTCCGTGCATTGGTTACCTTGGCATTATCATTTTTGCTTTATTATTATCAAAAGTATTAGACCAGTTTATACGTCGTTGTCGCCAACGCAAGAAAAATGGTAAAACAATACGCATTAATTTTTCAAAAGAAATGAAGAAAAAACAGAAATTAAATAAATAAACATTATCTATAAATTAAAACTGTACATTTTTAAGTATATGTTACGCTTTTTATTTAATATAAAGTGAACAAATCCGGCAATAAGCAGTATTTGTGGAAAGTTATATTGTTCAATAGTATATGATGTCAAACCTGACAAATTCATTTTAACAGTACATAAAAAATTGAAAAATTTACAATTTACAATAGATTGTAAATTGTTTACATTTGTATTATTTTCCTAGGTTTAAAAAGTTTTGTACAAAGAAGCCAAAACTCTTAAAAGACAACATAAAACCCTAAGTAATTGTTTACATTAAATACTATATTTAAAATGTTTTTTAGAAATTCATTTTAATCCTACCCTCTACATGGTATTCTGTTTGAAATTTCACATAAAATTTATTAAAACTATTTGAGATACGTGCAAACATTGGTAATTTAAAATTAAGTGATAAAAGTACTGTCAGGTAATGTCTTGTGGTTCCTTGGCTTTTGTTCTTGTGACTTTTATAATAATCGGTTCCATTAACCATGTGACAGAAGCCATTAGACAAAATCCTCCGAAATAAAAAAAACATCGCATCGTAATTTCCTCTGACATCTCTGAAATAGCCTGAAAACAGAATTAATATGTATTTTAATCTATACAATTTTTTGAATTTATTAAATATAAACAAGTTACATCTGGTTTTAACTCGTTAACTTATGGCAACGCAACACTTGGGCCATCTGCCTAGGGGGTTGCCTTCCGAGCGGTCTTTTACGGGAAACTGGTTCCTATTTAGGCGTTACAGACGTAGAGAAAACCTGGAAAACCTCATTTGGGCAACCCATTCGAGCGAGGAGCGAACCCACGACCGAACTCCCAGGGTCCAGGGTACGAATACCGCTTGGCTACTGGCAGGCCGCTTTGTTTTTGGATCACCTCTCCGTGTGTCAGTGCAGGAATCGTCTGTACTGTACGTGTCCAGCAACTTTAACGATTGTCTCTTTTTTTGCCCACCATGTTCATGGATAACATCTCTCTTTCCAGCTTTGATTCAATTTTTTTATGATACGATTAAGTCGCACAATATTCTAGCATTTTGATCAAAGCCAATATGTATCGGATTTGGGCTAATAAATATATTACCTTCCCGGCTGGTATATATAACAGAGAAAAAGTATGGCAACCGGTTAAAAAATGGCCCAGAGAATTTTACATTTTTGGACACAGGACCCTCAAACATCGAGAAATTTTGATAAATGTTTGTTTATCCCTTATTTGATAAGATTAATTAATTGTTACTTCCCAGGCTGTTATGTATACGTAACATGGGAAAGTATTTGAATCATGAAAATTTGACTCTCTAGTTCTTTGCACATTTCCACGATCTCCTGAATTCGAAAAACTAAAAACACACCGAATAAACTATGTAGATATGTACGTATAAATATGAGCTGTGTGTCTGTGTTCGCATCTACATCGCTTAATATTTCATAATGAAGTTAAATTTTAAATAACGAAATTTTGCATGATCGGGCATTGATACTATTAAGTTTCGATGGTGAAAGGTCGAGCTATTGAAGAGATAGAGAGAAGTCATATATCTCAAGACGAGTAAAACGTAATAAAGAGTTTATTCGTTATCAAATTTTACAATCTTTTATAAAATTTTTTCCTGCCCTTAGCATTAAGTTTTTGTCATTTTATAGTAATTAAAAATATAAAAATTTCTAACAAAATCTGGTAACAGATGTCACCCAATTTAATGTTGTTTAACCACAGTATTCCACACGAATTGGAAATTCAAGAAGATATTGTTAATCTATTGTCTAAGTAATTAAATGCGGTTGATTTATCAGGGCATAATATAGTTGGTATTTTCCGTTTTCGAGGAAAAACTCGGGAATTTTACTGCATACAGTTGTCGTTTTGAAAATGTCGAAATTATTTAGGAAGTAAATAATGGAGTAAATAATGGAGTTTTTAAATAAATAAATAATAGAAAACTGTTTAAAATGAAACCTCATAACAGCCGAAAACGTTACGCAATTCTCGTTGCTAGATTTTTTCGTAGTCTCTCGTTACAATTAAACTGCTGAAAAAGTATAATGACGTGTAGAAAGCTGGAATTAGAAAATGTATCAACTGCAGACTGAACATTATTAATTTTATCACCAGATTTTGCGGTATTCTGTATAAAAATCATATTAATAAAAAAACCTTTGCTATAAAATTCTGTTTTGCTCATTCTAGGATAATTAGGATTTCTAACAATAAACTATTTAGAGTAAGCCTATAATAAAAATTTAATATCATGGCTATGTATTTACATACTAGAAAAACACTTACCTAAAATACTTGGTGAAGAGAAATGAAGGAAACCGTTCAATGCTTTTCCTGTTCCTATTCCTAATGGAAGATTTTCTAATCCTAAATAATCAGTGTATAGTGGAGAAACATTTATAGTCAAACAGATGACTGTAAATCCAATACAACAAGCTGTTACGAAGTAAGCAATTTGCGTTTTCCAAAATGGAATTATGACGTACGTTGACGCTTGCAGAAAAAATGCCAATGCTATCATCGTTTTTCTTTTCATCCATCCCAAATCTACTAACCATCCACAGCATAATCTTCCACAAAGTAGAGTAATTGAAATAGTAGAAGGGATGTAAATAGCAGTACTTTTATGTATTCCGCAATCAATTGCATAGTCCATCACAATAGTGAAGTATATAATATAAGTTAAACTAAATACAGCTATCGTAATCCAGATGGTGTGAAACATTACGGTACGAAATAATTCCAAAAAGGATAATAGAACTGTAACTACTTTGACGTTTTTATCGTTCGGTGTTTCGTTTTTACTTTGTTCGAGAGATGGAGGGTCTGGGTATAAAGAAATAGCTACAAATGCTTGCATAAGAAATCCCGATAACAGAAGGAAGCACCCCTGTATCTCATATCTATCTATTAGAATAGAGCTTATTATAGGAAATATAATTTCTCCTGTAGATATGCCTGCATATACAACACCAACTGCTACAGTTCTGTACTTTTTAAAACATCGATTTAACATAATGTTATTGACATTATTAATCATACCAACTCCAAATCCTATAAATAAAATAAATGATACGTTTATCTTAAATGTCGTGTGTTAGCTGTAAAGAAAAAAAGAACAGTACTTTCCTAATAACGCTCCATACAGTATAGAAATTGCGAGAACACTAGAAATAAAATAGCATCCTGCTAATCCAATTGCACTAAGGGCGATTCCGATAAACGCTAACGTTTTCAGTTTTATGAAATGTGATAGAAATCCAGTACACAGGGCTAAGGAGGTTAATTTTAAATGAGGTTAATTTTAAAAATGAGGTTAATTTTAAAAAAATAGTTATCTGAAAAAATAATAAATAATGCATAAAATACATATATTTTATATACCTTACCTGAAATTGCACCCGAGAATTTTCTAACGCTAAATGGCCATGCAGACTGTTTACGTAGTACTTCGAATTTTGTTGTAATGGCAAAAAATAAAACCCCGGACGATCCCATTATCATTCCAATTAAAAAAACAGAGCAGCAAAATGAAGCGACCAAAAATATCCATGCCCCACCTTCATCTGGTTTGCGAAGCTTCATACTTGTAATAAAAATATCCAGCCCTATCAATAGTAAAGAATACTTATGAATATCACTGCATATTAACAACGGCCGTATTCATAATAAAGAACTAAAACTTCAATTTGAAATTTCTGAAATTAAGTAACTACCATTTACAGTATAGCATCGATTAACCGACTTATCGGTTAACCGACCGCGTTCTAGTCGGCAAATTCAAATGTTCCGTAGTGATGTGGCGCTACAATATTTGGTTATGTCTTGGCTACTTTAATATTATTTTTGTTAAATTTTTGCATGTTTTAGCTGGCAGCACTGGCTCGACCATGAAAAGGAGGCTAGTATTTAAACCAGGCCTAATACGCTATACTAATAATGTATTTTTTCATACTTTTCGGTTATCCGATTTTTCAGTTATCCGACCAACTCCAGTCTCCAATTAAGTCGGATAATCGATGCTCTACTGTACTCTATTTCTAGTACATAAATGCGTATTGATTAAGAACTAACTCTTCATTCCTGATTAAGAATTTTTCCGTTAAAGTTCATTACAAAAATTCAAGGTGTTAAGAGTTAACTTACAACAATAAAGACTGTAGAGTTGAATCCGCTGATTATAACTACTTTGAAATTCGATTATACTAATGATAACCAATAGTCAGCCAGCACCATTCTTCTGTTTAAAAATCAGGTTGAAATATTATAATGAAACATTATTATTTGTAAGATGGAAAAAACATTTACAAGATTATAAGATGATTTTTTTTAGAATTTAGGTTTATTTTTGGTATAATTAATTGGGCAGCAATTTGAAAAGATTGAAAACATAAAAATTCTCACAGTCGTCTGTCTGACGGTCTGTCTTTCCTTATGTCTGATGCAAAATAAATCTCCAAGTTATTTTAATTTAAATCTTTTCCCCAAAAATGCAGTTATTACCAGCGCAATTCCATTGCTAACGGAAAAGTATGAAGTAGACGTGTAGGACACTGCTAATTTGAAGTGGAAAGCATATATTTTAAATGAAATAAATTAAAACTAATAGTTTCTTGCCTATACACCATACTTTTCCTTTAACGATAGAACCGTGTCGGTCATTTATTTAAATCCTTTTAGGGAAAACATATTAAATAGAATTAACATGACTTTCGGCGTGCATCTGAAGTTCACTATACAGTAAATCTGAGTTTCCTGTGACTACAGCTTTAATATCTTGTCTTTTCTTTCATCTATCCAACTCCTTTCTAGAAATTAAGAAAAGACAGACAGACACGGTGAAAATTTATAGGTCTATTATATTTTCAAATTGTTGCCTAATGTGTTAAATCTTTCAATGTATTTAAAAACTTGCACATTATCATGTAAAGTGTTGTGAGTTATGAGGGTAGTACGAGAAGATACTGAAGAAGCATCAGAATATATAATTCGATCCGAAATGCATTTCTTATGTTATCCTGTATTTGAAAAATACAATATTTTAATCGTTTTAGCTGGTTATTACAATAACCGGTGACACCCGACAAGTATGCTAGCACGAGCTACAGTGGATAGAACACGAATGTACTACGGTTTCCAAGAGAAGTGTTTTGATAAATATACTTCTACTCATCTCCCAGAGTTTTTGGTTCATGCGATTAGTGAGTTTATGTTAATTTTTCTAATGAAAATACGCTTAAAGCAGTTGTATACTTGTTGAGAATAATAAAGCACACGGACAGTTTATTAATTAATACTGCTTTGAAGATAATGATAAAATAATGATGTTTTGGGATTTTAATTCTAATAAAATTTAACTATTGCTCTGCGATTGCAATAAGCAAATTTAATTCTCTTACTACTATTATTACTACTTTTAGGTCACAGATGTCAAACAAATATAATTTTTTTTTATTCAATAAAATTTTCACACAGTTCTACTTATTTATGTTGTTCGCCATACCTAAACATCAGCACTATGCCAGATGTTTGTACATTTTTTTTATCTCTTCAAGCAGATACAAAATGTTCATCTGACAGTAAACAGAAAATATTGCAAATGTTTTCTTTATAAATATTTATTTTCGATATGTTTAGCAATTTATTTATTCAAATTTAATATTGCCTTACCTATTATGTAGCTCATACACCAATAGTGCATTCCTTTTGTACGTTTAGCTTAAATTCACAACAAAAAGAAATGTATTCAGCAAATATTTATATTGAGTACATTCATTTTTGTACTTGTATATTTATGCTATGATCCAAATAACCAAGGTCAATAATTAACAACGACTTAAATGTTCACGCAGTGTGATAAATACTAATTAAATGATTAATATCTCCAAAAAATGCGGATAAATTCATATTAATTTCTTTGGAAAATCTGTCTCCTTTTTAAAACTCAACTTTTTTTTTATTAAAAATTATTAAATTTTGTGAATTATTGGAAAGAATTAAAAAAAAATCATAATGCATGGGTAAAGTGAATATATATATATAATTACATATATATTCACTTTACCCATATATATATAATTACATATATATATATCCAAAAATATACAAATATACATATATATATATACAAAAATCCAAGGCATCGCAATCAGATCAGAAAGAGAAAACAAAAGTCACAGTCATCAGGAGTCAGCAAATTAGTCATCGAACATTGAATAATAGACTGGCTCAATGCCAACAACGATTTGTATAAAAACCTGATCGACTCTGGAAAGAGCGCGATCATCCAGGAAGGTCTGAATCCAGTGTCTCCAGTCCCGGACATAAGACTGATTCCAGCTTCCATAGTCCAGGAGGTTGTCGCATACGGTCATCGGACCACCTATCAAGGTATATTGACTTTGTAAACTCTCTCCCACTCGAAGTTAGGAACGTGACTAATTTATTGGTTTGAGCGCGATTAGCGATAGGGATATTTTACCCGCATTTTAGCAGTAGCTATCTGTATACCTTTATTTTATGTGTATTTTATTGTATGTTCGCTTTTGTTAGTTAATAAACCTTTATTGTTTTTTGTCAACCCTGTCTCCTGTCAACGTAAGGACGCCTGTGGACTTACTGGCACACCTCCCCACTCACTTTTTGCCCTCCTAGCCATCCAACGACAACGAGGTCAGGTTTTACCAACTCGTGCAGCGTAAGTGGTCAGCGAGGTTTCCCCCTGACCCTCTGCTTATCTCACACTGGTGTCAGGAGTGGGGTGAAGCCAACTTCCAGGCTTTCGACAGGTTTGTCCGCCGATAACAGGTTCGGCTTAGACAGGTTTAGGCAGTCAAAGACAGGTTTTGGGACAATTTAGAAATCCCGTTCCCTACATATAATTCTAGGATAAGCTAAGCCAAAATAAGATAGTGCAGAAAAAGAAAGAAAGGCGAAAATCCAAGAGCCATGCTTAGAAGACTAAGCACTTTGGTTCCTTTGCTGCCTGCATTCGCGGGACAGTCAGAGGGTCTTCGCATAAGCGAATTTTTCGAATCCTTAGAGGATATAGCCAAGTTAGCTGCTTGGACAAAAGTACAAATGCTAGCTGTAGCTAAGCTGAGACTGATAGGGATAGCTAGGGAGTTCGTTAGAAAGGATCGGCGTATTAAAACAGTGGAAAACTATGATGAATTTAAGAAAATCCTAATTGAACTCTTTGACAAAGAAACTTTTCCGGTCTGTCTGAGCAAATTTTACGCTTGTCTTCAGCGTCCAGATGAGGACGTTCAAACCTATGCAGTTTGATTACAAGCTCTCGCAGCTGAAATAGAAATAAAGCAAGAAGGCGTAGATGCCGCTGAAACTGCTATTATCCAGCGCATACAGTGTATGTATCCAGCGCATACATAATATGAGCGATTAAAAGCGCAGTTTCTAAATGGGATAGATATCAGGATCCGGAAACGTGTAATGAGCAGAGAAGCGAAAACATTCGACGAGGCCTTAAAGGCCGCCATAAGCGAAGAAACTATTGAAAGTCTAACAACACATCCTCGCGGGAGTATTCGAACTATTGGAGGGGAGCCAGAACCATGGAAATCCTCCAAAGATCGAAGGAACGAGTTCACCGCCCCTTCAGAGGACTATCTAGAGAAGTTAGTGGAGGAGATTGACATTCTTCGAAGTAAAGTAGCAAATCTGCAGAAAAATTTGACCCCACAATGGGAAGAAGATCGAAACCAGGAGGAGAAAACACGTCGGAAATTCCAATCAAACGAGCGGATCCAAGGGATTTGCCAAGCAGACTCCTCTTCAGATGATGAGGACAGGTGGAAAGGCATCATTCAAACCGCAAAAACCCAAGCGAAGCGAGAGCCCTTCATTTTTGGGTATATCAATAATGTACCATCAAATTTATCGTTAATCCTAACGTAAACGAGACACTGTTATCTAAGGAAGTAGCCAATAGACTTATGACTAAAGCTCCAGTCCACCTCGGACCAAAAGAGAAGATAAAAGGGTTGAAAGGAAAGGTAATCCAAACCATTGGTCTGGCAGTACCTACTTTCAAATTAAGGGGACACAAGTTCTCCATACCATGTAAGATCGTAAAACCCGAAATAGCATTACCATGTGAGGGGGTAATCGGAAAAAACCTCCTCCAGTCAAAGTAAGGACGCCTGTGGACTTACTGGCAATTAATTATATAATTACTGATGAATTTCGTAGTAATGTTCTATTTCGAATTGCTATTATAAAGTAAGTTTTTTTCCAACTAAACAATTCCTGTGATGATGGTGCTTTGAGTGATTTTAACGTTTCAAGCGTTTATAAGTAGTGACCATGTCAATACAAAATATAACTGTAAACCAATAGAAAGTGAGTATATCTAAACAGCAGCCAACTAGACTCTTTCCTTATTCGACACGTTTTTGTTGCAATTGCATCAAATTAGAAACTTGATTACAATATATTACATTAAATTTAATGCCGTTATACATAAGTCATTGCAATGTCATTAAATTTGTTTCGAGTAAAGAAAATTTCTCTAGACCTCTGGTATGTATCTTGAATGGCATAGGTATTTTAAAAAATAAATTAGGACAGAAAGTGTCAATATAAAACATTACAAAACACGCATATTGCTTAGAAATAATTCTAAACAATATGCATGTACTAGAAGTAATTTCAAGGGAAATTCCGCAAAATTTAAAAACAATTTGCTCAAATTTTCTCAATCAAATTCAGAAAAATTCTACAAGCATTAAATAAAACAACTTTACAAACGTTCAGCCAACTTACAGTAAAGGAAAAAGTAAAAATATTTCTACTCCTTCTATTACTCTCGATGTAACAAATACTGTTTTGAATAAGTAGAAGGATAAAATATATTTTACATCTCAAAAATACTCAGTCATCGAGACTGATAATAAACAAGTATTGCATTACAACAGTATTGCAAAACTAGTGTAAATGTAAAACTGACAGGAAAATTGTAACCAATTTTAAACGATGCTATTATTTCGAAATGATTTATTTTTATGGATGTAACTGAAACGAAGAAAAATATTATTATAAACTTAGTCAATTTTCAGTAAGCACCCGAAATACTCGGATAATTCACGTTTTCTTTCAGGATTATGCTCATTATACTTAAATCTGAGTGGAATAAAAAATTTATTAATTTACCGTAATTTTTTCAACCTTCATAAAAGTTGCTATTCATTAAAATTTCTTGTATTTGTTGAAAGTTATCTGTTACGTGGTCAGTATAATAAAGAAAAATGATATAAAATTCCTTTGTAATTACTATTGTCTACTAGATTTTTTCAATTTCTTAGCTATTTATGAGATATTAATGTGAGAAACCGGGGAATAGAGAGTCGAACTCTTAACCCCTTTTAACGGCTACAGTCTTGTGAAGACCTCTCACTCTGTCACTGAATGGTTTTACCCGAGTGACCGGGAATGCGAAGTCCGTTAATAGGGTGTTGGCGCCTAATACGTCCCCGCGAGAGCAGGTTAATTAACAAAAATAACAATTTAATGAACTAACACAAAGCATATGGTAATATGCTTATACACTACAGGCAGGTCTATTTTAATAGATAATTTAATGTTCATGAGCTGGTATTATTTTTACGAGTGTTCAGTCTCTACAATTGTGTCAGATAGACCTTGAAGCCTTATATCTACGTCCTTATACAAAGATATCCCGGATTGAAACAAAGCCAGGATGGAAATATTGTAAAAAATAACAGGTCGACAGCATTGATATATGGTATTATGATTGTTATGAGTAACGCAATAGTGAGCAATGAGGTTATGTTTGTGTGTTTTATGTATACTCTTTTCAGATGAAAGGTTGTTACTTCTGAAACATTTCACATTTAATGATTATTAAACGTACATGAATTTTCAGATATCTTTATAAATGTAAATAATAATGTGAGATTTAATATTTATTATATACGTAAACATACAGACAAGATAACGTCCGTTACTTTTAAATGATAATTAGAATGAAACATGGCGATTTGCTACAACCGTAACTTTTGGGGTCAATCACAGCTTCATAATGTCCAGAATTATATCGACGTTCACATTATTGTAATTTTCTCTGCAATTTCTCATAAAACTCTAGTTTCCATGTTCTAATAATCAAGAAAAAATTTTGTAATTAATTTAAAGTGATTTAATATTTGAGATGATCGATTTCATATTTGTATATTTACGAGTAAACATTATTGAGTTTTACTTTCTTATGAATATGTGTAAGGATAATTTATGCTATTTCTCTCTTTTCTTTCTGCCTAGTGTTGTGAAATTCTAGTAGTCCAACGTTGCTTCAAGAACTGTCTTCTATATTCTGCACCCAGGGAATTCCAAACACTGTACAGTTTCTACATTTTCATTTTTAAGGAAATAGCAAGAAAATATTTTATGTCGTAAAGTACATAGAAACAAACAGACAAAGTGTCAAATCGTGTAATAATATCTTTGTGTTTAACAAGTATAATGATACAAGCTAAAATTAAATTTGTGTTTGGAAATACTCCAGCCGCTGCTATGAAATAGAATCCTGTCCAAAGTTGGTTTTTGCTTTGTATTCAGAGCTCTAGGATAAGAACCAGTCATCAGACCTGAAATGAAATAACTGTGATGAAAAACACATACAAATTATTATAAAATAGCATTACGATAATCATCAATATCAGATATGGTAGCTGTTTTATACGTTTTGTAAATGCATGCCTCTTTAATCCGAATAGACAATTAATTTCGGTAGAATTCTCACAGGTATCAGGTTACGTTACTTCTTTTATTGATATTCACATATGCATTTTGGGCTTATTTAACATCTAAGCTTCTCCACAGTGTAATGCTACAAAATTAAAAAATACACTTAGTTATTTCACAAACTTAACGCGCATCAATATTCAACATTTCTTTTCTCTTTCCTGTGGATCAGAGGAAGTTAAAGTTTCTGATAAAACGATAGTTTAGGAGAGAATGGCCGAATCAAGGATGAATCCGATTGGTCCTCAGATTTCTTATAAAAGGTGGAAGTCACCTTCCAGCCTTGCTTTTAGTCATAGTCAACATGCTACTAGTTACGCTGCATTTGTCCTAATCCAGAGGTCACTAGACTATTGAAATAGTTTTCATCTCATCTGAATATATGTAACTCTCCGAAAGAAGAATGTAATTAGAAGATGAAGATTCTCATACTACTTTTCTGGTAAATATGATGATTTGTGTATGCTCTCTATGGTTCGATGATGGTATCGAGGATGGTTTAGTTAGTAGTTAGATTCAACATATTGTGTCTTTCCTTAATTCGAAATATTATTTACTCATTTGATGTTTTTGTATTTTGTTCTAGTTGAATTGATATGAATAAATAATTTCATTAAACTTGACAAAGCCATACTACAATTTCCGGATCAGTAACCCCTCCTACAATATTTGCTACTCGGAAAAAACTGTATTATTCAAAGCATCTATCTTAATCACGAGTTAGAACACAATACAAAATTATCATTCTAACTGGTGTCAGGACCTGATTATAGGAGACTGGACCTTACTGTTTCACTCAGCCTTTTAATTTCTATTAACGTAAATTCTATTCTACATATCAGTGAGTGGAGTATAGATAATAATAATAAGATAATAATAATAAACTTTATTTTGCTATTTTTCTGTCCTGACTTAACTTTTCAGGCTGATTGTATGCACCCGATCTCCGGGTGCATATACTTTTGAAATCAAATTGATTCAAGATTACTTTAATCGTTCAAATCGTGTATACTAATACCATCAAGGTTCAACTTGATCTCGATCAAGCTAATCCGAGCGGAGGATAAAATCGTTCGGATTAAATAAAAAAGATTAAAGATGGCGACCTCCATGGTTAAACTCAATCTTATAGTTGACTGCAGAGAGATAAATTTAAATGTCGAGAATGAAAATTATTTAAAACTTATAAATGGTAAGTAAAAATATCATTATTAAAATATCCGATAAACAGAGATGAAAAAATAAATATTAAGAGAAAATTTTGCGAGATTGTATGGAATGAATTAATGGCGTGCACTCGCCCATTTTGCCATTTTGTAAGCAATTTTATTGCTGTCAAAATGGCAAAATGGGAGAGTGCTGTAATGACAATAAAACCTATAAAGATCTTTTGTCTTTAGCAGGAGATTACACAGAAAATAGGCAGAAGGTAGGAAAAATTTGTAGGAGAAATCGTGATAAAATTGAAAAGTCTGGTATAGTTATGAACATTTAAATGTACATGTACATAGATGTAAAATACTTATACGAATAAACGTGTACAGTATTTATTAACGTTAATCAGATAATTGAGTTCGTCTTCTTCTATTTGTGGTCTCCCAAAACTTTTTCCATCTCGACAATTAACATTTTACACTGCATATCCAATTATAAAACAGACAAGTCCGGTCTGAAAGTGCAGAAACCAAGAAATAACGCTAAGATGAACGTTTTTGCAATGAGCGTATAGATAAAACACATGCCGTCGACATTGCTTAAGATCTGTGGTTTCAATGGTTGAGCGACCTGGAAATTGACTGGTAACGAAAAGAAAAATCTATCATTTGAAAAGATAGCTCTCAGTAAAATATTTAAACCCATGAAAACCTTGACATAATTACTGAAATTAAAGCTAGCTAGATGGCATGGTTATGTTCTGAGAATGCTCAAGGAAAAGAGTCAAAGGAATTCCTTCATGGGAAATGTCGAAGTTAACAGATTTGGAAAACATTACATACTAGATGGAAAGAAGATGGTAACAACGATTTAACAACATTTGATGTTCATGACTATGAGACAAAAGCTAAATACCAGGCAACGTAAGGAATTGTGGGAGAGAACAAAAATTGCCTCGTTTGTAAATGCCAATGATAAAAATATAGTTAGATGCATTGCATTATTTTTCATTCATTTTTATTTATCTTATTTTGTTTGAAATGATTTAAAAATTGCCAGAACAAATCCGAATTTAAAACTGTGTTTCATTCAATGCATAAATTTATAAGATCACAAAAAATATAATAAAAATAATTCGTAAATAATTTTTGTGATTAAATTATCTCAAGTTTCACGGATTCACAACGGGTTTGCTTGTAATTTAAGAGGAATGTATTAGATTTCATGTTCAAAATAGGAAAAGTTAATTACTTACCCGACTGGAACGAATGGACCATGCTCCAGGATCTTCTTCAATGTTACTTTCTTGAGTTTAATAATATGGAAAAACTTGAATATTGAGAAGAACGAGTTATTGTTAAACATTGCAAATAAAAAACAACTGAAATTCGTGCATTTTTAATATTTTGTAGTTTATTGTTTTATTTAATCACTTGCATTTGCTTTTATGCAATAGACTTACAGACTTTACATTATAACAAGGAGTGTAGAGACAAGAATATCACGTAAACGACACCTACAAGGAATACCACGATAATGAATAAACATTAATAAAATATATCTCGTAATAATAACTATAAGTAAATTACTTTATTTAATTATAATTATTAAATATAATAAGAGATGGAGCCTAACACCTCCCTCCAGTGGAAATTATTTAGTAATTAATTAATAATAATCACGATATAGTAGCCCGATATAATTCGGCATTTGTTGGCATTCTAAAATATATGTTTTAATAATGTAGAGGATAATCATTAATACATATTTATTTATTTATTTTATTTAGAGTAAAGTTTAAGAAAGCTGTCTTGTCTTACTGACAGACTTAGCCCTAAAGAAATGAAAGGAGCGAAGAATAAAAGTCGGAGAGTAAAGGGAAGGATAGAAGGTGAAGTCAGAGGGGATCACATGAGTCGCCTAAACCCGGCGATATTTAAAAAACAAAATAGCAAAATTAGAATACAAAAATCATAAAATTTACAATTGTGGCTACTTTGCCAACAACGCGATTATCAAGGTAAACATTTAAACAATTTAAGCTTAACATTTGATAGAATTTACATTATTTACACAATATCAATTTTGTTGTATTGAACCAGATGCTATTGCGAATGTCTGCCAGTCTCTTCTTGAGATGTCGGTGTCAGTCTACTGTTCATTGGGTTTTCTTCTCGATGGTTTTCGCTTCTTCTTTCCTTTGGTGACGATAGCTTTCTGGTTGCTTTAATGAAATTGCATAGATGCCTATATAGGGTTCTGTTTTGAGTCAATTCACTCTCTTTTGGTGGCCAATTAAATCCAGCTATAACACACTGTCCTTGAAATTTCTCTCGTTGGTGTTCATATTTGCAACATTCGTAGAGATAGTGGGAGACATCATCTATTTTGTCGGTATTGGTGTCGCACTTATCGTTGTTTTTTTTTTACCGAAGCGGAACAGATATGCGTTGAAATTCCCGTGTCCTAGCAGACACTGTGTGACCTCATAGCTGGGTCTCAGAGGTCTGTATGTTTGTTTATTGTTGGTTGTTGGTATGAATCTGTATAGGGTTCTTTCAGTTGTGGAGTGTTCCCACTCTTCCTGCCATTGTTGTTCGACTATTTCTTTGATTTTGTTCTTGATAATATTGAGCGGTATTCTTTTATATGTTGTTGGGAGATTTTTTAATGCGGCTCTCTTTGCCAACTTATCCGCCATCTCGTTCCCCTCGTTTCCCTTGTGTCCAGGGATCCACTGGAATTTTATTATTTTAATTTTGCCTAATTTCTTGGCCAGTTCAATAAGTTCGTTGGCCAGTTGTGTCCTTCCGTTTTGATTCCTCAGTGTGTGGATTACGCGACTCTGCTATCTGTGTAAACCTTTATTGGTCCCCCATTAATACATATTGCAAAACGAGCAAATGTGTAAAGAAAATGGTTTCGTTTTTAATTGTTAAATTTTTCACATGGCTGCGAAGTGGGATGAGATTCGGGGTTCGTTCCAGTAAACAATCTAATGATAATATGTTGATATGGCTCATCATAATTGCTTCTCGATGCTTCATTATTCGATTTATTTTTAATCCCGTTAAAATCAGTTCAGTTCGGATTATATGTAATCTCTCACTCATATTTAATACAAGTGCTGGTAGTTGTTTTCAATTGAGTAGAACAATCACATTTCAAAGTTTTAATGTAAGTTTCGACACATCTTGCGATACATTTCAATTTTATCTAACATTGTGTGAGATTCTACATACAGGATAAAAATTAAATGAAGGAGAAACATCGAATAAATTTTTTTGTTTGTCTGTTCTGACATCAGTTGAAATACTTTTTTCGTGATTAATTTATCTACTGAGAGGAATAAATATATTCTTAAAAGATTAAACGGAAATTTGGAGGGTTGTTTTTTAAACGTGGGCCGTCGATGAGTAAATTTGGTACACAGTTAGAGTACGTCACGAGAACGCACACTAAGAAGGGATTTTTCGAAATTTCTCCCCACGGAAGAGTGGGACAGGATTAAGGCTTAACACTTCCATCAACAATGGTAGTGTCAACAATGGAAGTGTTAAGAATGGAAGTGTCAACAATGAAAATGTTAAGAGAAAGCGACGTGCAAGACGCAAATGCAGTTTTTTTTTTTTTCGTTTTTGCGAGAAATCTAACATATTTTTACACCCATCTAAAAATTCTCTAATTAGTCTGGAAACAGGGAGACCCAATTCTTTCATTCTCCTAAAACGGGTAAGGTTGACTATAACGTACTGTACTTTCGCTATCGTTACTTTTGCTCGAGCAACGCCGCGTCTATCTGCTGGTATATGTATATATACATTTAAAGGCAACTCAGAATAAACCATAACAAGAAAAACGATAAAGTGTCGATACTCAAGTACAGAATCCAACTCAATAAAATTTATCCTGATGAGAGAAAGTTTATATAATATAATGTTATTCCCTACAATACTTCCATGTTCGTCATGGAAGGGATTCCTTGGAGACAAACACAAGTAGAGAATCAGACGAAGGATATGAGCGTTGGCTAAAACGTTAAGCGCCAAGTAAGAGAGCCAAAACAAGAGTGCATTGAAAAGTGACCTTTTATCTTTTATTGTAAATTTCATCCAATAGAATTAATTATTAAAAAAGAAAAAGCGTTATTTAAGTCAAAAAGGCTAATTAAATTATTTTATGCTTGTAACTGGTATGCAATAATTGTGTATGTTATTGCAACACTAAGCATTTTAAGGGGGAGTTTGGAATCGACAGGAATAATGTCCAAAGTCGAAAATTTTGGTAGCTCTTGGAAACATTTTACCGAGAATTTATAAGCAAGTTTACTCGAACGTTTGTTATTGCAAAAAACTGAAAGGTTCCATAGATAAAATGAAAACATTTTTGAAATCTTTGTAACACGCGAAGCAGAAAGACAAACATCTGTGAATAAACAAAAAGGATAAAATGATAAACTTATGTGCAATACCACAATGCATATTTTCTTAGAGAATGAAGGATTTGCAAGATGAGAAAGATTGTTTGAGATATTGCCAGTGCACTGAATTGTCCAAAGAAATAGCATTCGTGAATAAACATTCTGAATGAAAATTGTTATTTCTAATAATTTCATGTAATTTATCGCTATTTTGTTTATTTCCGTAGGAGAACAGCTACTTTTATTCATCCTTTCATGCAAACATTTAAACGCATTTTCTAATTCATTACATATTACTATGAATAATAAGTAAAACAAGCTCTGAGGTACCCTCAATAACACGGAGTAACATATTCCAGAAATGAAATATATGGAATAATGATTGTACTGTCGTGTTGTTTGAAAAGCATGAGCATGTATCCAGTTTTTGGGCATAACTTCGGTATTCCCTATTGTAGTAATACCATAATATAAAATATTATGAATTATCGAAAAAAGCCAAATGAATATTACTTTAGCTAAAAGTAGGTTTTTATTTACCCCACTTGTTATTTTCAAATCGAAATTTTCAAAGATTTTTGATAAATGAATTATCAAGTCGTTCCTCTTCTTATAAAAATGCTGCACAGAAAGTATTGGTGTAATTGTGTACAACATAAAGTAAACAGATTTAATAACGTCGACAAATGACTGTTGAGTGTAAATAACAAATAATTCTACTAATAATCTGTAAACAATAAAAATGCACATGATAATCACCACTACAACACTTCTAATGGTCCATTTTGTTTTGAGATTGAAACCGAATAACTCCAAACTTTTTAGTAAACTGTGCCATGTATAGTCGACTTGCATTGCTTCTCTTTCGTCTTCTTCAATTTGTGGACTTATTTTTATTGTAGAAATAGAATTCATCGTGTGAATTTTTACTAAAAACAAATAAATATCTTTATGTAAATATTTCGAATAGTAAAAATTATAATTATTTGTAGCAATAAATGTTATCATTTTATAAATACAGTAAAGCATTGATTATCCGAATTTATTGGGGACTGGGGTTCGTCGGATAACTGAAAAGTCGGATAACCAAAAAGTATGAAAAAATACATTATTAGTATAGTGTATTAGGCCTAATTTAAATACTGGCCTCTTTTTCATGGTCGAGACAGTGCTGCCAGCTAAAACATGCAAAAATTTAACAAAAATAATATTAAAGTAGCTAAGACAACTAAATATTGTAGCGCCACATCATTAGCGGACATTTGAATTTGCCGACTAGAACGCGGTCGGTTAACCGATAAGTCGGTTAATCGGGGTCGGATAATCGATGCTCTACTGTATAAATTTATAGAACATGTATACAATGAAAATAGAGTTAGTAAAATTATGAAATATATTCGAATTAGTGAACGATATCGTGAAATCCGCGAATTTTGAAGGAAAATTCGAATAAATCTAACGTGAATCTTTTTAAGATTGTAAACATCCCGATAGAAAAACCATCGAATAGTTTCAGGTTGGATGTCATCCGATTGTCAACTATCAGATGGAAAAGTTGACACATAAGTGTCAGAAAATGCACAGTAATTGTCAACACCGATGATCACGTGAGCCCTTTCTCACGTGACTATCACAGATGACATAAAAGGGACGGACACCGGAAACTCAGCGCGCACTCGCACTAGGAAGTTATTTCTGTAATTGTGCCAGTCTCCACAAAACGGACTAGCATCCTGTCTGAGAAAACATTCAACGGCTATAGACTTTTCCATATCGTCGAAATCCGCCTTATCCATTTGTTCTACGATTTGTCCGAGAAGACAGCGACTCTTGTGACGAACTTATCGACTCATATTGCTCATTCTCGAATAGAGGTATTTTGATAGTGATTTGTGAACTTTCTCTCCCGAAAAACGGGAATACGCATAACTAAGAGCTGTTCTTTGTATATAAGTTAGTATTTTAACCGCATTTAACCGAGTTTAGTCTTTTATAACCTCCTGTATGTTAAATTTATATAACCAATAAATGTTTTATTATTTGTTAACCTGTCTCCTGTCACTCCGAACCGCGAACACCTGCCGACTTGCTCAACCCCATCGCCACTCGATTAAAAGCCATCTGAAAGACAACGCCTTTGCAGACTGTCGCCGGGCAGTTATATCACCAGGGATATTCCTAGGAACCACTAGTAGTAGTTCCTAGGAATATCCCTGGAGCCCTCGGTTCTCACAATATTATATCAGAATAAGTAAAGAAAACGAGACATGACTTGATTGTTTGTTAAGTTATGGCAACGCAACACTTGGGAAATTTGCCTAGGGGATGCCTTCAGGGAGGACTTTTTTTTTGCGTAACTTGCACTTGTTCAGACATTACAGAGGTGGAGAAAATCCGGAAAACTTCGCGTGGCCAGTCTGTTATTTTCATAAGAATTTAAAAAATAAATAAAGAATAAGATGCATATCGATTTGAATTGGAATGTTTTGTATGTATATTATTCCCTTATTTCTCTCTACATAAAATGTTGGTTCACATTTTTTTAAATTACATTTTTCCTACGAATAGAAAAATATAGCTCTCATTCGTCAATATTTAAAAATTCCATTTTGTACACTTAAAACTTATTTTTCGAATCTGAAGATTATTAATATTTTCCTCATTCTATTTCAAAAATTTTATTATTATTCATTTTTGTCATTCCTAAAATCTTTGTTTATGTGATGGCTTCGGTTAGAAACAGTATCTGATTTTTTAATGCAGCCTACATGCAGTGCCAGATTTAACAATCAGAGGGTCCGGGGCACAAATACGGTGGGGGCCCTTTTTAAGAGTAGGCAAATTTGATAATTTAGAAAATTTACACAAAATGAAGTACTTTCGATTACATTTCAACTAGGAGGTTGTAAATTTCATTTAAATATAAGATTATTGTAAATAAACATATATTTTATTGTGTAAAACTAATTCTTTTACTTTAACTGAAAAATACCTATGTGAAATTTTTTCCCGAAATTTTCCGATGTTTCATATATTTTTTCCTAAGTTTTGTTTTTTCTGCCTATAGCCCTCATGATTAGGTCACACTAAGCTGTTGCGGTAATATTAAAAAAAATTATGTTTAAACATAATTTTCTGGGAGGCGCTTATATTGTGGGGGCCCTGGGCACGACCCCAAATGCCCTTATGTAAATCCGGCCTTGCCTACATGTGCAATCTTTGGCAATTTAATGTGTGGATATGTATTGACAAATATGCGCCAATTTATATTACAAGTAATAATAGTTTCTAACAAGTGTCGAATTGGGTAAATCTCCATATTTAAGAAGTACGATCGTTCTGATATGTTCGCTTGCCGACTATTCAGAGGTTTCATTCTTTTCAAAGTTTTTTATTTTTACATCAATAGTCATTCCTACAAGTTTATAATTATATATTACCATTTACTCCATTCCTTTTGAGTTTGTCTGCTACCTATTTCATAAAATTGTAATTAAATTGAGTTTTGACATTATGTGCAACAACCAGTGTCACCTTAAAAAACATATCGCTCCAGGGAAACGAATTTTAGGTATAAATATTAATATATATACAGGATGAGACAAAGGTCAGTAGGCAATTAAGAAATTTATTTAGTAATAACTTTTTTACCTATGGCAACGAGATTACATTAGAAATGTATAGAATCACGAGGGGTCTTTCCTAGAAGAATGTAAAAATTAGTTCTAATTATGTCCACCTGATTGCGCTTAGATTCGTAATATCACGAAGTACCGCAAAATGTTCAATTTGGCGGCTATCGTTGTTAAGCACGGCGTATAGACGAGTAGCGATGTCAAAAACAACAAAAAGTGACATTTCTGAAGTTATCAATGATACTTTCCGTTGTACAGTTTTTCAGCATTGACGTTGGGCAATGTCTGTAAACTTGTGACTTCAGATAGTCTCATTACCAAAAATCGCAGGGCGTTAGATATGGAGAAATAGGTGGTTACTCAGAGTGAGTATGACTGACTTGCTTTTCCTCCAGGTAAGAATGTCTTGTCAATGGCCTCCCGCTCTATTGCTAATCTTGTAATTAATCAGTTGTCTTAAATTTTTTAATCATCACCTTTAGTACTATAACAGTCATTGACTCTTTAAAAAGCCACACACCCTTCATCTGACAGAAGGATCGCAAAACTGCAGATAAAGATTTAGCTTAAGGTAATAACATTTAACTAATAGTGCTTTATCTGGTAATTCTAACGTAATGACTTTGTTTTATTTTACTTTCTTTTCCAAAAAAATGCTTAGTTGTTTTTGCAATCCCTTTATAGCCAACAATTGCGTGACGTCACTCGTGGAAAAATGCTACCTGATGGACATAAGTGAAATTAATTTTGACACTTTTTATGAAAAACTACCGTGATTCTATGTATTTTTATGCTAATCTGATTATCATAAATCAAAAATTGACTGAAATATGGTTTTCTTAAATGTCTCCTGACTTTTGGATCAACCCTTATACACAATAGGCCTATATTTAAAAATATGTATATACAAGATTTTTCAAAATGATTGCTCGGATTCGAAAACATGTGTGTGAATCAAATTCAAAAAGGTATAAAATTACTTTTTACATAAATTTATCAATATTCTCACCAATTGTTCTTAACATGTTAGAAAGGGCACATGTGGATAGTTTCGATCAGCGTTTCTGAAAGTGGGCGATAATGCCCCCTTGTGGGTGGTGAGTAAATCTAGGGAGCGCTGGAGGCAGGGTACTGAACCGTGACCAAAGACAAAAGTTCGGGTCACTGACAGCCGTTCCCTTTCCTCTGTTAAACTGATAAGAGGAAACATTGCGTTTAATGGTTTCCAGATGTTGAGAACAATATACGGTAAGAGCACAAAGTGTGAGATTCATAGAAAAATTTTCCTAAGAATATTTCCAATCCTTTCTCACACAAGAGAAAATAGGTTAGGGGGCGTTCGGTATAACTTAATGGAACGAAGGGGGCGGAGGATTGAAAAAGTTTGAAATCACTGGTCTAGATTCTAGAGTATAGAATTTACACTCTAGACTAATCATTAGGGAATCTCGGTTCAAGAGGTCGAACTTCATGGCCTCCGAGATTTTGGCAAACTTACTTTACTTTTTTGTTTTCTGTCAAAGGTCATCACGCCATCCTTAATTAAGCCGATACTCGTGACTAAAAATACTCAAACTAAACTTGTCTAATGTAAAGATCATACTAAATTATACATCACTAATTTGCATATTACTAGTATATATTATTTTATTACATAGTGTATTGGAAATTATGGACTATGTGTTTCCTGCTAGGAACCCAGTAATATAAACTCCAGCAACATTTAATAATTTTTGTGTGGAGTGTGCTATGTCCGATAAATGTAAAAACCTTAAAAAGTCATGTTTTGACCGATAACCCTACTTTACATCTGTTATATATTACAGCCAGAAAAATATGGTTTCGATGGCATTAATACTTGTCACATAAATTGCATTCTTCACAACCCCTTATAAAGAAAATTTGCACAATATGAAGTCTGCGGACCAAGCAAGATACCATGCTAATCACAGTGATTAGCATGTTTTCCACATCTGATCTACCGTTGCAGCAGGTTATTCAAGAAAAATTGCATTTTTTTTTTAAAACGAGATGGAACTCTGTCTTATTGCATACCGTATATCGCACTGTCCTGGGTTATCAAAGGACAGTGCTACCTTTATTAGTTTACATTGTGCGATGCATTACTATAGAAAATGGACAGTTTCTGATTACATCTAGGAAGTCGATAATTTTAACCCGATAAATTTCTGAAAAATGACAGGGTTTGAGAAATTTATTAATATATATTCAAGTATATATTTACTAAAAAATGTAATAGAAGAAAGTGCAGTATGTTACATAACCAGTGTGTGTGTAGTTAGGTCTTTTTTCTTCTCCATTCTCTTTGCCCTCATTGTGTGGAACAGATATGACACCGACAGTAAACGAAATGAAGAAACAGGATATAAAATATATCGCTTGCCAGATGGGTTAGATAGTTAAGGAATCAACCTACCCTTTTGAAAGAGAACGAGTCAGACGTGTCAAAAACTCCGGGAATATTTACACTTTTCCGGATAGTCAGATTCTCTCACTTCCCTATAGTCCCTCCTATGGACCTGGATTGGAATTACGTTCGAATTTTTACGAAAGTAATTCTAATTATGCCTTCGTTAAATTAATACTTCCTTCTCTCTTGACTTTTTTTTACTAAAAAAGTGACTTTCTTTATATTATATTCATCATACACATCGTTATGAAAGTAAACATAATTTATCTAAAAAAGAGTAGAGGACAATAAATATTTTAAGATAGTAATTATGTTGTCAAACTGAATAATAGCGTGATTAATGAAAGTTCCAGGTCTCAAATATTCCGGTGTTTATCAAATTTCATTTTATCATACTAAAGTTATAAAAGTTAGTTTCAATACTGGACTTTATTACGTAGGAGTTTCAAAATGTTCCTTCATTCAACTCTCAAGTTGTTACTTTGAAAACTCGAGAATTTTATGTTTAAAAAAAGCAAAAATAAATAAATTTTTCAGTTTTAAGACAGAAAAGTGTCGAATTTATTATCATTTTTAATTTCAGTAAAATAAATGTTGTAACTACACTATAAATAAAAATTTCTTAAGAACTTATTGTAGTGAACACGCAATATTTTTATCAGCTGGTTAACGATAGCAAAAATTATTCGTTATTTTATACATTAATTTTTGATTCTCTTCATTGTAATACAATTATATCATTTTGTGATGATTGTAAATCAAGTTGGCCGCAATAATCAGTTAAATGTTGTTAATTAATACATGTAGTCTATGTAACCAATGAAGGGGGTATCTTGTAAAGCCCGTGCAGCCCCTACAAATAAACCCCTATAAAACTTTATGTACTGGTACACAATCAGCTATCGTCATCTATCTTTAACGATATGCTGTAGTGAATTTGTTACACTAATATAGTAATAAGTATTAAAACTGTTTTACAGTAAAGTATATTTAAATAACTAAAGAGTATAAGAATAATACAAGAAATGTCCATATTTATGGAAGTTGATTATTCTAGCTCAACGTATAGTTTGTTATGGCAAAGTCAGTGCACAATAAAACAGTAATGTTCCTCTATAATTCTATTTTTAAAAATTGATGTACACATTGCTAATTCTTAATTCATTGTAAATCTTTATCGAATAATTGGATTATTAGATAATTGCTGTACACATTTAAAACTGGGAATGTCCATACATAACGGGCAGAAAATTAGAAATGTCTATTTGCGACATATATTCAAATAATTTTTTCCTTAATGAGTACTCGTCTGGTCAGTTTTTTGTTTATTCCTTTTTACTGTCCGAAAAATAATGCTTTTTGAAACGAGCATCGGTACCAAATCGGTACAAAAAGATGGCATTCATTGCCTCTAAGCAGATTTTAAGCTTATACTCTCTCAGTAATTCGGCACTTTTTTCTGCAGGCAATGGCCTAACTAGCGAGAGTATACTGTAATTGATAAACCATTTATAATAATCTGTCGATTTATATTTATTTAACTCTCGTGTGCAATTAGTAAACATAACTCTTATTATTAGTATCATTTTTTTAAAAAAAGGAACAATACGAAAAAATTATGGTGTTTTTAACAAATCATAAAAATTCAAAATATAGAATTAGTTGTGTTTCAGGATTGACAGTAACAGGAGCCAAAGGAAACATACATATTGGGGCACTATAACAAATTAAAGTGTTATATTTCATTTATTTTTATTTATTTATTATGCATACTGGATACATTCCTTGATGCGGGGAGCAAAACCATCTCCCAAAAACAAAACACTTAGATACAATGAACATAAGATCAAACAAAATTATATATTATTACAATAATAAATTAAATAAATAACAATTTAGATATAAATTAAGGTTTAAAAAATAAATGTAATAATTAGTTAAAATTTAAAGTTAAAGTTAGGGAGCATCTGTCAATAAAATACAAAAAACCAATAAAACAATCAACCAAAAAAAAAGAAAGCAAATTGCTTACCTATAAAAAAGAAATAAGTTAGTAACGAAGACACAACACTGACAGATGCTCCCAAACAACACCAGCAGTAAGGCCAAATTTATAATAGAGGAATCACGCCCCCTAAGACAAGAGATCAACAGATTTTCTTAGAAAACAAAACACTTTAAATTGATAACATGGTTTCGATAAAATTTTAAGAAATAGGACCTGGTAAGTACTTCACAGCGAAAAATTTCTTCACGTAACACTTTAAGACGCCCACATTTAGCCAAAATATGCCAGGCATCCACTAATTTCTTTCTCACCACAAACGTTACACGATTCTCTCGAATAATTATTTTAAAAGTTCAATGAATTACACCTAGCCTGTATAAATAAAGACGAAATATTAAAGGAAACATCTTGATTATATAAAGAATTATCAAAAAAAGTGACATTTAAATCCTTATACCAACAATTATATACGCTATTATTTATTTTTTCATTTATATTGTATAAAAAATTATCAAAAATGTTAACGAGGAGAAGAGACCAGTACTATTAAATCCAAATCATCATTAATAAGATTAATACCATGATTATTACAGGTATCAATAAACTAATGTGTCCAATCTATAGACTTTTTGTTAAGTATAAATTTCAGACAAACTTTACTCAGACGATAACCATCAAGATTAGAAATTCAGATAAACCGATTTCTTATCCTACTAAATATTATAAATTTTATAGGGGTCAAAGCACATTCTCATCATAATTAAATAACCTGGTGTACAACGAAGTAAATAAAATAAGTTTTTAATGAATTCAGTCTGTATACCATCACCATTGGTCAAGTTAAAACCCCAAATCTCTGAAGCATATAACAAAGAGGGCAAAATCACAGTTTTCAATAAACGTAAATAATCAATCAGATTACGTAATTTGGCAGATCTCCCTAATTGAATAATTTTATTCATCAATAATCTAGCATGAGTTCTCTTATTAATGTAATGCATATGAAATAAACCATTAGATGAAAATGTAACACCCAAATATTTGTAGTTAGGAGACAACTTGAATTGGAGAACCCTTAAACCACCATTTATCCTGCCCTCGCACTCTTACCTCCTCTTCGAAAAACAACAATCTTAGACTTATTCAAATTCAATTTCAAACCATTTTCATCTAAATAAATTGCCAATTTATCAATCAATCTTTGAAGTCCAACCACAGAATCAGATAAAATTACAATAATATCTGCATAAGCCAGTATTTTAATTTGGAAACCATCTATTTCTATACCATCACCAGAAGAGTTAATAATACCAAAGAGATCGTTCTAAAAAAATACTAAACAAGATTGGGCTCAAAATACAGCCCTGCTTAACACCAGTCTTAGAGAACATTAATGGCGAACAGTTACCTCCAACTCTTACCATAAGCGAGGAATTTTCATACAAAGCAACAAGTAAAGATATAAATTTATAACTGAAACCATAACTCAACATCTTTGACCACAACAAATTCCTACAGACTCTGTCAAACGCAGAAGATAAATCAACAAAAAATGCATACACCTTCCTACGTTTCCGTAAAAAAGTTTTCTGAATAACCGTGTACAAAACAAAAATATTATCCAATGTGGAATAACTAGCCCGGAATCCTGCCTGATTTTCATGCAATATATTTTTAACTTCTAACCATCGAGTCAGTCTTCTATACAAAATAATACAAAACAATTTCGAAACACAAGATGATAACCAGATGCCTCTATAATTACCAGGAACATCCTTCCTACCATTCTTAAAAATCGGAATTAAAATACTCGTCTTCCAAGACTCCGGTATTATCCCAGTATCAAAAATCTTTGAGAAAAGACTCAAAAGATGTGGTCTCAGATGTCTCAAAATTCCATTGGGATCCGTCAAAACCTGGGGCTTTATTTGGCTTATACCTCCTCAAAGCATCATTAAGCTCACTTATAGAAAATTCATGGTCCAAAAGTTCATCATACCAATTCCTACAATAATTAAAAATCGAAATATCTGCAAAATAAGGGTCCAAGGAACCAAATAAATTAAAAAAGTGATGAAACCAATCATCAATAGGAATAAAGCTGAAATTACAAGACTTAGCCTGCTTAACATGTCGGAAATAATTCCAAAAAAGTCTATTATCTTTCCTAAAACAATTCTGAATTTTACCAGCAAATAATTTTTTTTTTCGCAATGCAAAATCGCTTCACCAAACTTCGTAACATAACAAAACGCAAACGATCATTAGAATCATTACTCTTCCTAAAAGATCTCCAGGCTCTATTCCTAGTGCTAATTAACATCCTACAGTCCGAATCGAACCATGAAAAAGAATTCTTATGTCTCCTGATATTAAATCCCTACTTACAAGCCAAACTAAAAAGACAATTACTCAGGTCTTCCATTGAATCAAACTTATTCGAGATACATATTTCCTCCATAGCCAACCTTAATTCATCCTTTCTAGATTCGTCCCAAAACAATCTATTAATCCTCTGCCTCTTCTCTAAAGAGACCGATCTATCATTGCCACAAGCCAGTCGTAAAATCAAAGGGTTATGGTCGGAATCCAAAAACTGATCCATCGTAAGAGAGAGAACATCTTTCCAAATTAACGGAGAAACTATGACCAAATCAATAACAGAACAACCACGATTAGAGATAAAAGAATATTCACCCGCTTCATCTCCTAAACATCTCCCATTAACAATAATCATATTTAAATCATCACATAAATGAAGCAACTTTCTACCACAAGAATCAATCACCAAGTCTTTCGAATTCCTATGCAAAGGACAAACAATACCAAAAGAATTGCAAAATGCATCAGAAATTATATTCTCCAATCCAATCCTAGCATTAAAATCACCAGCAATCAATACATTCCTATTATCTAATATCAAACCAGTTAAAGTATCAAAAATAGACTGCCAGTCATTTTCCCTAAAATAAACAAAACATACCAAAATATTACCAAGTTCGGCACCAAATTTGACAAGTATTAGAAAGTTGTCTTGATAAACAACAACACAGGGAAAAGAGGATCTTATTGCTAATAACCAGCCTGCACAATAACGACCTTTCGCATGTAACTTAAAAGCCTTTCCAAAATGGAGATTATAACCTTGCAAACAATCAGTTACGTCCGAATTTCTATTAGTAGAACCATACCAAGTTTCAGAAAGAAATATAATATCATACTGCAATAAATACTTCCAGAAAAAACTCAGGTTTATTAAATAAACCAGCACAATTCCAAATTAAAAAAGAAGTACCCCTATCCGGCAATTGCTAGGATGAACAGGCCTTAACCTGGTCACAGTCAACATCGTAAAAGTACTTCGTTCCATCAATAATAATTTTATCATAAACTATTTTTACCATTCGCGCTCCAGAAAGTTTTGATTGTCTACCGAAATCCCGAAGCTTAAATCTAATATTTCTCAATCTAGGAGAAAAGTCATCATTTATATAGACACCATCCGGTTTTAATTCCAAAATTCGTTTCTTAAAATACATATTTTCAATAAGGTTAATTAATTACCTATTTTTCTAAGATGGCGCCTTGTTTAATTCCAGCAAGGAAACAGTGAGGACACACTTTCTAACCTAACCTAACCTAACCTATTCTAATAATTATGTTAATAACAATTATGGTAATTTATTATTATTATTATTATTAGAGTAAAGTTTAAGAGAGCTGTCTGTCTTGCTGACAATGACTTTCCCTAGAGAAATCGAAAGGAGCGAAGAATAAACGTCGGAGAGTAAAGGGAAGGATAGAAGGTGAAGTCAGAGGGGATCACATGAGTCGCCTAACCCGGCGATATTAAAAAAACAAAGTAGCAAAGTAGAGGGGAGACGCCGGCAGTGTGCCGTGTGCTAAACGTCACTACTTATTGATTCACGGTAGTTATTGAACAAAAGAAAGAAAAGGAAATGTCTACTAAAAATATAGTTAAACTAATCTAACATAACTAACAGAAGTGCCGCCATTGGGGTCCCTAGGTAACTTTAACCCATATTTATAGTAGAGGAATCACGGCCCTGGTAAGAACTTCGCGACCAAAATTTCACCACGTAACACTTTAAGACGCCCACATTTAGCCAAAATATGCCAGGCATCCACAATTTCGTTCTCAACACAAAAGTTACACAATTCTCTCGTATAATTATTTAAAAAGTTTAGTGAATTACACCTAGCCTATAAAAAAGAAATAAGTTAATAAACGAAGACACTAGCACTGCAAATATGCTCCACAAATAAAATGCATTTTAATTTTTCTCAAATAAAATTTAATACTTTATTATATAATTTAACACAATTTAATAAATTGATGATGATGATTATTATTTATTTTTTTCTTTAGCAGAGGGTGCTAAGATACATTTGTTTGGCGAGCACATTTAAGTTACTCACGTGTTTATTCCATATAAAAAATATTCAATTGTTCTGTAAAAATGACCAAAAACTGTGTTCGTTGAAGAGTGAGAATTCCTTTAATGTCTAAGAGTAAGAATATTTCATAAGTACATATTCGATTTATGATGATGAACGACTTAATTGTCAATATTCTGGGCCGCTTTTTTGTATTGTTTAATCAGTATCGTTCTTCTCACAACACCAGTAATTCGAAAGAAAAAAAGGGGATAGTTTACAACGTCGAACGAGTCGATGAATATCGTGCAGGTGTCTGCAGACACCTGCCACGTGCAGCTGAAGCTATCGGGGATCGAATTTATCGCTTTTGTCTGTGACATTTAACCCGAGGAGAGAGTTTCGATCGTTGATTGTAGACTGTCCGTCGATTAATACGATATTAATATAAACAACCTAGAGACGGTCAGCGAAATTGAGAAATTATTGTCAAACCTTACGATAATTAATAGGAAAGAACTGTCAAATTTACAGGAATTATTTGTCATAATATTTCACATTCAAGACACGAACGTCAACAATTCGACCAAAGAATACGTCGGTAACATTCCGTGACAGCTGGCTATGGACCCGGTACAGCTAACAGGTGTCCATATTAATCATTAACTATTTGACAGTTCTTGCCCCTCAAAATTAGTATAAAAAGGGTTCGCACCCAATTGTTAGGGGGACGTCCGAACAAGCTGACAACGGCTGATCAACACCATCATCTCAGTCTACCCTACGCACCTATACGAAGACAAACAACGAGGTAAACTTAGATTTATTTACTTAAAGCCTCTCTCCCTCAATTGGCCGCGTGTTAGCTATCTAACTCGGAAGTTAGCAAGGGATTAGGTCACTTGAATGTCGCGAACGCCGACACCCCTTTTCCAACGTTCTATCTTGTATCTGTCTTTTTGTATAACCATTTAGGTAATGTTTTTATTAAATGTATTTGATAAATTAAGAGTGAGTGATTACTCGTATATCGCCGACACCTTATTGACTTATCCGCGACCTCCCACTCGATTTTTGCCCTCTTAAATTGCCATCTTCTGACCCTGTGAGCGGGACTCACCTCCCTGTCGTCGGATAACGGGTTAAGCCTCGAAACTTAAACCCCCGATTCTCACGTAATTATAAAAACTATTTATCATTAGCATCTACTATGGCTATAGGTTATCCATTTTCAACCAAATAACCAAAAATGACATGAGTATAGCGAGGAGTGACGTAATCGTGAAATATCTGGCTTTAGTTCAGAATGTTTAGTTACAAAATTGATGAAAGGGTGGAATGTTTATATATTTACCTGTATGTGTGTAAATGTTACCGGGCCAAACCCGATTTCAGGTCAAACTAGTTTTATCCTACGCATGTCAGGATATACTAGTTTAACCTTGGCCAATCTAGTTTGGCCTAAATACTTTAGGCTTAACTGGTTTGACTTAGGCCGAACTGATTTATCTACTTCAAATAGGTGCCAGTGTAAAAACAAAAATGATTTTGTGTAATTCGAAATGCAACCACAGTACACCTTGTGGTTAAAGTGTACCTAGGTAACCCCAAATGCGGTGCTTTGGTTAGGTTGGTTAGGTTAGGTTAGGTTAACTACATTTTTAGTAGATGTTTCCTTTTTTTCTATTGTTCAAGAACTACCGTGAATCAAAAACTAGTGACGTTAAATAATGGGCTGCCTGCCGGCGGCTCCCCTCCGGGAGGAATCTATCTAGAGCACGAACAGTCAGAAACGTCAACATTGGCGTTACCTAAGTACATTTTAACCCACTCTGTAAAAATAAATAAAAGATTAAATATTTTATCTGTTACACTAAGAAACAAACAAGATCATTTTAAATTTTAGTTTCACTTTAAAAGTTATTTTTATTATTTCGTTTGAATTTTTGAAAATATTTTTGAAAGTTTCGAACCTTAAAAAGTGCATGGCTTAATAAAAACAATACAAACTGATAAGTACTGATTAGCTTATTCTTATTTTATAGTTTTATACAAGTGTTGTGTCACTTCTACTCAAATACCGTTTTATATAATTAATTAGACTATGTTTGAATAAATATTGTTTATCTAATTGATTGCCTTTTGATTTTGCTTTGACCATTAATATACTTCAATAATAATTCTAAATCAGGTCGGCCTAGACCAAACTAGTTAAGCCTAAAGTATTTAGGCCAAACTAGATTGTCCTAGGCTAAACTAGTATATCCTGACACGCGTAGGATAAACTAGTTTGGCCTGAAATCGGGTTTGGGTGGTAACATAGCTAAATTTTAAAATCTTTGGCCTACCAATCCAGAGCTGGGCTGAGCTGAGCTTTCTATTGGTACCGCCTCGGTTGGCACACTGCCACGACTTGTCCAGGATGACCTGCTAACCGATCTTTTTCGGAAAACGTTTCGACGAATAAAACTTGATTTAGCTTGTCACTACTCGACCTTCTTCACATATATTTTGACTAAAATCATTGACATTTTTAAAATTATCATAAATATTAGAATATGTCCTGATTTTATTTTTTATCATCAAAGGTTATAGTAACTTTATTTATTCAAATTTTATTTTATTTTTAGATTCTAAAACATTTTCTTCTGAATTGAAACACCAACAAGACAAAGAATTTTTTCATGAAGATATTCAGAAAGGCTTTTGACAACTTTTTTTCTTATTCGCTTATAAAAATTGCATTCTAGTTGTCTACATCCTTAAGCCCTTAACCGGAGATAATTTGGGCATAAGCCTTAAGAACCCTCCAAAAAAGCGGCCCTGACTTATAACTTTCCCAAAAATGTATGGATCAGAATGTATACAACGTTATCTATCACTTATGAAAATTTAATGAATGTTTCTTGACCGTGAAAAATATTTTATGACGATTTATTAATTATATAATTAATCGCGCTATTATTTTTTATGGGAGTTTTTCTAATAAAATTAACTAAATCGTTCTAAACTTCTATTTGACCGTTTTGACTTCTGTATAATTTTTTAAAATGCTATTGGATGTTTTATGACATCAGCAGGTTATTTTATTTTATTTTCTTTTATTATTCAGTAAAATTTTTTCCCATACCTTTTAATTGGTTCCCTTATATTTTAACTAGTAGCCCGGGACGCCCTCTAGTGGGCGTTTTAGCAGTATTACAAATTTTCTATGAGCATGGTTAATGCACTTAATATATGAAAGTTGTGCGCGCTTAATTTCATCAGTTCATCAGTTTCATTGTGCAAGCCTCCACGTGTTTATTGTGCTATTCTCTGTAATCTTTCCTGCGCACGTCTCTCCCTTTGTCTCGCAGCAGCGGCAGCTTTACGTTCCTCCACAGTGGCGTATTTCTTTGGTCGTGCCATGAAAGGTTTCTATTATCATATTAAAATATTAGCTTAACTATTTCACTTATCGTTTTATCGTAGCGGTTCAAATCTATCCGGTTTTTCGTTATTCGCCCCTAGTGAACATTACAGGCATTCCGTGACAGTAATAAATTCCTAATTACAAATATACTGAATTATTTATATTGTTATATTGACCAAATAATAATGTATTGGCCAAATAAATTGTTAATTTAAATAATAATTAAACTTGTTAATTTAATTTGAAATGTTTGAAATATGACACACGATAGGGGCGCCTCTAGTGTCGGTTATCAAACGGTTACGGGACAGACAGAAACAAAAGGAAGGACAGGCGCCTGTTGAATGGGTTATATATATAGAATAGCATAAAAATTGCAAAATATTCGTGTTATAATTTGAACAGATGCGGTAAGTTAGCTCCCCTCCAGCTTTAAAACTGGTAATCCTTTGAATCGTACTCGAGAACTACCCGGGAAAGCTGCCTACAGCTGTTTTCAAGGTCAACCGGTTAGTTTACAATGTAGACTGCAGGTGTGAAATTTCACGCCTTGTTAAATGAATAAATAACACTCCCTGCAGCTATATTTATCAAATAAAAGCATTTTTAAAAGACTATTTTTAACTTTTTATATAGTTGTTCTGGAAATACCGTTTTTGGGGGGCGTTTCTTTCGCAAAAATTATTTCCCGGCTATTTTTTTTAAATGTTAGATTCGTATTTAAGTGGAAATAATTAATTAATATAAAAAATAAAATTTCTAAAAGATATTTTTTTGCCATTAGGGATTGCGGAAACAGGCTGAAGTAGCTACTTTATTAATTTGGGTGTAAGCGTATGGGAAGTACTATCGATTTGACAAGGAATCGATTGGAATAAACTTTATCCAAATGATTCTACGATTTCAGAAAGCACTCGAATCATGTATAAATGTTTCGGTGAATATGCTTTTCTATTCATATAATTATCAACCAACAATCGATTATTCTGATAAGAATATACAGCAGAAAATTGATACCATGACAGAAGAATTTCGAATTTCATCCCCAAATCGGCAATTCATGTACAACTGTTTTTTGATTGAAATATTACAAAGAATTTCAGGAACATCCTGTTTCGAAATATTCGTTAGGGGGATACAACGTTTTTAATAAAAAGAATTTTTTAGGACTTCGAAATATTTTTCTGAGATTAAAAGGTGCCGATGAATTTTTAAATGATATAGTTTTTAATGAAGACCGATCTAATATATTATTAAGTCGATTTTTCGTCATGGCTAAAAATGTGATGGATAGAGAATCCGAGATGAATTTACTAAATGATGTGATGAATATTGCGGACAAGGCACCATTCCAAGTTTTGATACACTCTCCGTTCTCACATTTAATTGAACAGGGAATTATTATTGAAGCTATTGTTATTCAGTCACTTTGGGTGACAATGTTGTTAATTCTTATAATGTTTTTTTTTGTTCGTTCCAAATATACTTTGCGCCGTATTGGTTGCAGTATCTGTCGTTTCCACTATAATCGAGACTGTGGGATTTATGAGTTTATGGGAAGTGAATCTCGATACATTTTCTATGATGAGCTTGATTTTGTGCGTTGGATTTTGTGTAAATTTCCTGCGCATATAACGCATGCTTTTGTAATGTCGTCACCCGAGGATTCGAGTGAAAAGCTGAAAGATGCCTTATATGAAATAAATTATCCAATTCTTCAGGGATCGTTGTCAGGTATATTAGAATATTATTTATTTATAAAAAGTTTTATATGTTCACAGTTTTTTATAAAAGTAGTATTTTTAATTACTGTCTTAACCGCTTTCCGTGCCTTCTATTTATTCCTACTGTGCTATCGTTGATAACATTTAGTTGTTATCACAAACATTTCGTTTTCGAAATGTCTAAATTTTTGAAGGGGAAGAGAACAGCATTGTAATATTAAGTATTATAAAATGGCAAAAACCTTAATTTTGAGGGACGGTTTGGCAGTGCATTATAAGTTTATTTATTATAAACAGTTTGAAGGAATTATTATCTCATTTTACACTTTAAAGCCACGGTAAATTAAATTGTGATCAGTAAAAAGCACACCGCCACGTGCGCGTTTAAAAAGCGAAATATTCTTTTACTAAAAATGACATTGGTACCGATACGAAAACTGTATATAATAGTAATTCATAACATTACTATTGCGGCTATTTACGTCGGAACAATTACTTGAATTCTCTGATTTCACCACTTTCCATGGCAAAATAATTATGAATGGATAACGTAGTCTTTGAATGAAGATTTCACTGTGTTGTGTTTCGTGTAAATCTAAGATAAAATAGTAATAATTTGAAAATGATTGATATATGCATTTGTGATGGCAGTTTTTGAACCTGTAAGGTGTACAAGTATGTTTTTGGATTTTATCTTTACGTATACTATGACTTTGATCCTGTAAGAATTTTTTAGAAGACGAAACAAAACTCCCAAGTATACAGCGTCCCAATCTGCAGGTGAAGTACAAATAGGATGCCTTTGCGCGATTTTTATAAGTCAAGGGGCACGCACTTTAATGCCCTCTCCTGGCATTATGCAATGAGCCACCGCGCTGTATCTATAATCATTTTCATATGTGTTTGAGTCTTATCTACCTGCTAAGTTCCACAGTGATACGATATATTTCCTCTTGGTGTGCTATTTTTTTTTATGGCAATGAGTATATTTTATTAAATTTGCCGAAATATTTATATTAATAGTTTTAAAAATATATATTTTTATGTTTATATAAAAATTCCTGACTTCTTGTAATTCTTACATTTGTAGAAAGTAGAAACAAAAACTTTCTCAGAAACCTTAAAACTGAATATTAACGACAAACAATGATATTAATTGTATCCCATACAGTATATCCTTCATAAAAGTGGTTTCATATATTTATTTTATTAAATATATCGACATAAGGAAATGTACAGGGTGGTTATAATTAAAGTTGCAGTACTCAGACCTGTATAGAGCCCGTTCTGCTTGATATATTTTGATGAAACTTCTTATATACGTTATATGGACCACGGTTAAGGAAAAATTCTAAAATTAACTTAATTTTATAACAATATTTTATAATTTCAGAGAGTTACAATAATATTGTCAATATTTAACATAGCTCTTCTTCCTGTGAAGAAGTGGAAGTTTCTGATAAAAGGTTAGTTTAGGAGAGAATGACCGAATCAATGACGAATCCGATTGGTACTTAAATTTCTTATAAAAGGTGGAAGTCACCTTCCAGCCTTGCTTTTAGTCATAGTCAACATGCTACTAGTTACCTTGCATTTGTATTAATCCAGAGGTCACTAGCCTATCGAAATAGTTCTTGCCTCATCTGAATGTATGTAACTCTTCGAAAAATGAATGTAATTAGAAGATGAAGTTTCTCATACTACCTTCCTGGTAAATATGATGATTTGTGTAAGCTCTCTATGGTTCGATGATGGTATCGAGGATGGTTTAGTTAGTAGTTAGATTCAACATATTGTGTCTTTCCTTAATTCGAAATATTATTTACTCATTTGATGTTTTTGTATTTTGTTCTAGTTGAATTGATTTGAATAAATAATTTCATTAAACTTGACAGAGCCATACTTCAATTTCCGGATCAGTAACCCCTCCTAACACTATTTCCCACTCAGAAAAAAAAGCTTCTTTATTAATCGCGACTACGCGATACAAAATAATCATTCTAACTGGTGTCAGGACCTAAATATTGGAGATTCAAACTTACCGTTACCTGAGTGCATATACTTTTGGAATCGAACTGATACAAGATTACTTTGATCGTACAAATCGTGTATAACAAACAAACTATAGCGATCTGATCAATCTATTAGTGTATAAAAACGCCATCTAGGTTCAACTTGATCTCGTTCAAACAAATCCGAGCGGAGGATAAAATCGTTCGGATTGGACAAAACAGATTAAAGATGGCGACCTCCACGGTTAAAATCAATCTTATTCGTTGACAGAAAAAGGAAATAAATTTAAATGTTTGACAATGAAAATTATTTAAAAATTGAAAACGCAAATGATAAAAAAGTTTTTAAACTCTTTTATCATTTGCGATGATAAAAGATCATGATAAAAGAGTTTTTTAAACTCTTTTATCATTTTGCCGTTTTCAATTTTGGCTAGCTGCCAATGTAATAAGAAACACAAATGATAAAAGGAGTTTAAAAAACTCTTTTATCATTTGTGTTTTCTTCATTACATTGGCAGCTAGCGGCTAGCCTTTTTTAAGTCAGGGTGATGTATGGCTGGAACTTGATCGGTTGCTCTTGTGGAGGTTTCTGCCAGCAAATAAGTGACGCATGCTCATTCGAAGCATTTAACACGACCAGATTGTATCGAAAGCTTGCGATACCCAGTTAGCATACATGTATTGTGGTACAGGTGCGGTTTTACATAGGGACTAATAGGGACTCTAGGGCCTGGGACGCCCAGTGTATAGGCCCACAAAATTCAATTATTATCATTAAATTTTTAATATTTTTTCATTGTAATATATTTCATGTGTAGATGATAATGGGCTTTATAATAGTCTATATTTTTTATTATTCACACCAAATAACGTTTCTGCCTATTGTTTAGTGCTAGAGATAGACTTATTATTTTTATAACAATTCAGCATTTCCAAAAATTTTAGTAAGGATTTGCCCCTGGCAATGTCGTTCTTGTATCCATGCTTTACAATGATATATAAATTGATCTTGATTCAGGAGAAAACGTTTCGTTTATTGTTCAATAAAAGAATGGGTTTATAATGAGACAAAATATGAACCACGTTCAACGTGGTTCGAAACACCAAGCGGTGGCCAATGATTATATATTTTTATCGTGTTAAGTATAAATAGTATGAATTCCCACTAAGTTAACAGATTAGAATTTATGCGGAGGAGAGTTTTTAAAACAACTGCCTCACGAAATTGTAATTGTAAAAATCACTGAAAGTGTAAAAAATAATCGAATGTTTTTGGATTATTGAACGGATACTAAAAGGATTTCAACCCAGTACGGATGAGTAAAACGAAAATGATCATTTTCTAGGATCATCCAGGAAAACATTGTGATGTGCAATGTGTGCCACCGAAAATGAAATAACAAGACTCGCTAAATATGAATATAAAACAAGTAAAAGTACATTTTGTATGTTATATGCCAATTTTCGTCCGTGATTCACGCTAAAGTTTACAGAATAAACTACCGACTCACACTGAATTAATGAATTACTATTAATCATTATTGTATAAAAAAAATTTGTGTGCTTTAAATAGTACAATTCTACAAAACTGTTTTTCCTGCTGTAGTGTAATAAAAATGGAATGCTAACCGAGTTTAAATTTAATGAATAGGATGCTTTTTCTTAATAACTATGAAGTGAAAATAATAATAAAAAATATTTTATAATATTTCAAGTATTAGCTAAAAATAACTATAAAGAAATAAAGATGTTTGAAATCTTTGTTTTAATACGTGTCTAATTAGGTTCACTGTGCCCTTTAATGCTACTTCAAGTGATCTAAGGTTAAACGTCTCTTATAGTTTTTGTCTGTTATGGCGTGGAACATGCATGTCCTTTCCAAAACTTGCGTGTTTTAAACTGATTTAAACACAACATAAGCATGCCACAATATTTGAGATTTCAAATGAAACCAAAACACAAAATCTAAGTCGCAGAGCTCTGCTTCGTTTTCCTCGAAAATATTTACTTAATTACTACTTATTCTGACGTTCGGTGTGTGTCATATACCAGGAAGAAAGCTTTATTATTATAAAACGTTATTTTATGTAATTATGTGTGTAAGCTTGATAATGATGAATTCTCGGTTATATTATAGTAATCGACACATTTCTTGTAAATACAAGAAAATTAACAGCTTAAAACAGAGCGAAGATTTTTGAATTGTACATTAAACTGGATAAGAAATGGATTGCATGAAGCATTCAGTGGTAGTCTTTCAATTGCAATGAAGCATTTTACTCATTACATACTTCAGTTATTCGGATTTTAAGAATAATTCTTTAAACATGGAAATTAAATTGGAAATATATTTCTACATCGAAAACTTTTAATAAATAACGTTGATTCACATCAAGGTACATACTAGCTATAAAGTAAAGAAGAAAACTTTAAATACCTGTCATAAAATCCCCGCACTTGCATAAGAAATGTTGGAAGAGATGTTTCAGCTACATGTATAAGCGCAATGAATATACTTATAAAAAAAACTTCAAGTTATTATCACAAAGTCTAATGGTTGTAAAAAAAACACGTAAAAAAGATTATTGTTACCGAAATTCCAGATTCGTTTGATGTTTTTAGCTTTACCTGTGTGATTACATTCAACTTTGCATGTAATCACACAGGTAAAGCTGTGTACACATGTACAATCTTAGATGGATTATTTTTCCGAAAACCTAAAATCTTTCAACAAATATTAAAAAACAAAAAATGTTTTCACTGTGTGAAAAATTGAAGAACGGTATAAAAAATAAAAAAAAAGGAATTGATCTGTTCTCATCAACTGGCCACCCATTTGTAAACTTCACGGAATTTACAATAGTTATTACTAAGATATCTGAGTGTTGATAGGAAAGAATAATAAAACCTGTAAAATAATAAAGAAAATCAAAAGAAGTATAGTTCAATGAAAAGCGTTACTAATATTACAATGCTGTTTGTACCCCTTCAACAATTTGAATATTTCGAAAACGAGATGTTTTGTCATGACAACTAAATGTCATCAACGAAAACACAGTAGGAATGAATAGCAAGGCATGGAAAGCGGTTAGGACAGTAGTTAAAAATACTATTTTTATAAAATCTGCGAACATTTAAAACTTTTTATAAATAAACAATATTCCTAATACACTTGACAACGATCCCTGAAGAATTGGATAATCTATTTCATATAAGGCATCTTTGAGCTTCTCATTTGGATCCTCGGATGACGACTTTACAAAAGCATGCGTTATATGCGCAGGGAAATTCACACAAAATCCAACGCACAAAATCAAGCTCATCATAGAAAATGTATCAAGATTCACTTCCCATAAATTCATAAATCCCAGAATTTCAGTTATAGTGGAAACGACAGATATTGCTACCAGTATCTGTCGTTTGGTCTAAGATTTTGGAACGAACAAAAAAGTATTATAAGAACAAAATAACTGAATAACAATAGCTTTAGTAATAACTACCTGTTTAATTAAATGTGAGAACGGAGAAGGTATAAAAACTTAATATATATAAAAAATATAGAGAAGCTTAATAAATATTGTGCTTTTAGTTTAAAAATTTTGAACTTTTTCAGGGAGATTTGTTTTTTAGGGAGATTAATGCTATTATATTTTGGTGATTAAAGATTGGGATGGTGAAATAAAGGGGATTCTGAAGTATGTCGAGTACGGTCTGACTTAATGACGATTTTACTCGTTATTATCGTTTACAATATTTTTAAAAGCCACCAATTCTATTCTGAAAATTTAGCTTTTTGCCATTTTTTTAACAATTTTGTACGAGTTATTGTTAAAAGTTAAATTAAAAAAACAACTGAAATTCGTGTATTTTTTAACATTCTGTAGTTTATTGTTCTAATTAATCACTTGCATTTGCTTTTATGCAATAGACTTACAGACTTTACATTATGGCAGAGTCTAGATGCATGGATATCACGTAAACGAGACTACAAGGAATACCATGATAATGAATAAACATTCTGAAATATATCCCGTAATAATAATTCTAAGTAAATTATATAATTTAATTATAATTATTAAATTTAATGACAGATGGAGCCTAACAGCTTCCTCTAGTGACAAATTAGTAATTAATAAGTAAAAATTTAGTAATTAATTTACAATAATCGCGATATAATAGCCCGATATAATTCCGTAGTTGTTAGCACATTACTAAAATATATGTTTTAAGAATATAAAGAATATAAATATATATACTATACTAATAATGTACTATATTATTCTTATTATATTAATATATAATATAATAAGAATAATAAATATATACTGAATATAAAGAATAATCATTAATACACATGACGCTATGGAAAATGGCCTTTCACCTTTTATGCTGAATTTCATCCAATAAAATTATTCGGAAATCAAAAGAATTATTTACGTAGACTAATTAAATTATTTTTTGCTTTCATTCGTTCATTATCACTACTGGGTGAATACACAGACACTTGGCAATTTTTTTCATCAACTTTTATTCGGGAATTTCTTATTCGCCGAGAGGTTACATGCGACAACAATATTTTATGCTTGTAACTGGTATGCAATAATTGTGTATGTTATTGCAACACTAAGCATTTTAAGGGGGAGTTTGGAATCGACAGGAATAATGCACAAAGCCGAAAATTTTGGTAGCTCTTGGAAACATTTTACCGAGAATTTGTAAGCAAGTTTACTCGAACGTTTCTCATTGCAAAAAACTGAAAGTTTCCATAAATGAAAAGAAAACATTTTTGAAATCTTTGTAACACGCGAAGCAGAAAGACAAATATCTGCGAATAAACAAAAAGGATAAAATGATAAAATTATGTGCAATACCACAATACATATTTTCTTAGAGAATGAAGGATTTGCAAGATGAGAAAGATTGTTTGAAATATTGCCAGCGCTCTGTATTGTCCAAAGAAATAGCATTTGTGAATAAACATTCTGAACGAAAATTGTTATTTCTAATAATTTCATATAATTTATCGCTATTTTGTTTATTTCCGTAGGAGAACAGCTACTTTTATTCATCGTTTCATGCAAACATTTAAGCGCATTTTCTAATTCATTACATATTACTATGAATAATAAGTAAAACAAGCTCTGAGTTACACTCAATAACACAGAGTAACATATTCCAGAAATGAAATATATGGAATAATGAATGTATTGTTGTGTTGTTTGAAAGGTATGAGCATTTATCCAGTTTTTGGGCATAACTTCGGTATTCCCTATTACAGTAATACCAGAATAAATAATAGTACGTAACATCGAAAAAAGCCAAATGAATATTACTTTAGTTAAAAGCAGGTTTTTATTTACCCCACTTGTTATTTTCAAATCGAAATTTTCAAAGATTTTTGATAAATGAATTACCAAGTCGTTCCTCTTCTTATAAAAATGCTGCACAGAAAGTAATGGTGTAATTGTGTACAACATAAAGTAAACGGATTTAATAACATCGAGAAATGACTGTTGAGTGTAAATAATAAATAATTCTACTAACAATTTGTAAACAATATAAATGCACATGATAATCACCACTACAACACTTCTAATGGTCCATTTTGTTTTCAGGTTGAAACCGAATAACTCCAAACTTCTTAGTAAACTGCGCCATGTATAGTCGACTTGCATTTCTTCCCTTTGGTCTTCTTCATCCTGTGGACTTACTTTTATTGTAGGAATGGAATTCATCGTGTGAATTTTTACTGAAAACAAATAAGTATCTTTATGCAAGCATTTCGAATAGTAAAATTCATAATTATTTGTAACAATAAATGTTATCATTATACACCAATATATTAATTGATAGAACACGTATACAGTGAAAGTAAAGTTAGCAAAATTATTTAAGAAGTTCTATCGTTCTAATATGTTGGTAGGTCAACTTTTCATAAGTTTCTTTCTTTTCAAAGCTTTTTATTTTTACGTCAATAGTCATTTCAACAATTTTATACTTATATATTACCATTTACTCCGTTACTTTTGAGTTTGTCTGCTACCCATTTTATAAAATTCTTATTAAATTAAATTGATTTTTTAAATTATCTGTAACAACCAGTGTCATATTAGAAACAAATTTCGCTCCAGGAATACGAATTATAGGTGTAAATATTAATATATATATATACAGGGTGAGCCAAAAGACAGTAGTGAATTAAGAAATTGATTTTGCAATAAATTTTTTTTACCTATGGCAATGAGATTACATTAAAAATGTATAGAATCACGAGGGGTCTTTCCTAGAAGAATGTCAAAATTAGTTCTAATTATGTCCATCTGATTCGTAATACCACGAGAACCGCATCATAAAAAATGTTCAATTTGGAGGCCTTCGTTGTTAAGCATGACGTGTAGACGAGTACCGATGTTATGAACAACACGAAATGACATTTCTGAAGATATCAATGATACTTCCCGTTGTACAGTCTTTCAGCATTGACGTTGGGCAATGTCTGTAAACTTATGACTTCAGGTAGTCTCATAACCAGAAATCGCAGGGCGTTAGATATGGAGAAGTAGTTGGTTATTCAGGGTGAGTATGACTGACTTGCTTTTTCTCCAGAGAAGGATATGTCTTGTCAAAGGCCTCCCGTTCTATTGCCAATCTTGTAATTAATCAGTTGTCTTAAATTTTTTAATCATCATCTTTAGTACTATAACAGTCATTGACTCTTTAAAAAGCCACACACCCTTCATCTGACAGAAGGATCGCAAAACTGCAGATAAAGATTTAGCTTAAGGTAATAACATTTAACTAATAGGTAATTCTAACTTATCTAGTAATTCTAACGTAATGACTTTGTTTTATTTTCTTTTCTTTTCCAAAAAACTGCTTACTTGTTTTTGCAATCCCTTTATAGCCGACAATTGTGTGACGTCAGTTGGTGGTAAAATGCTACCTGATGGACATAAGTATAAGTAATTTTGACACTTTTTATAAAAAAACTACCGTGATTCTATGTATTTTTAAATTCCTACTATTAGTTCACACTCTCCCTATATATATATATCTTGTTCAAATTTTCAATCGTTAATAAAATACTTTTTATTCATCCACTCAGTTTCAAATACATTTTTTTAAACTTGTAGTGGATGACACTTGATGTTAATACAGTTTTTTTCAAATATTAATTCATGAATTAAATTTAATTATTGGTTAATATTACCTGTGGTGTAGGAGATGGCGACAGAGAATTTTTTCCCTAGATACTAGACGGCGACAGGGAATTTTTTCCCTAGATACTAGATGGTGACAGGGAAATTTTTTTTCTCTACGTTCGAGATGGCCGCGTTTCCGGTAATCTCGAATCGGATTATCGAGTGATAATCTGGATGCAGATTAACAATGGATAATCTCGAAGTAGAATACCGAGTGATCTAGACGTTAGGGGCGTACCCGTACTATCTGTCGCATTATGCAAATTAATAAATTTCCTCTGTCGCCGTCTAGTATCTAGGAAAAAAAATTTCCCCGTCGCCATCTTCGATACCACGGGTAACATTAACCTAATTATTAATACTTTAAATAGAGTTTTAGCAGTTCGTAATGAAACTTGAAATCAACAGGCAGTAGCTCAATCGGTAAAATGCAAGGATTTCAGTGTTTTTCGCGTGAAGGTGAAGAATGCGAGTTCAATTCTTGTTAAAATCGATAAATTTTTGAAAATTTTTGCTTTAAGTAGACGTTTTATCCAATTGATTTTTGAGAGTGAGTTAGCAGTTGTAGCTTAGTGGTTAGAATGAAGCAGTTTTCTCAAAAAATAAAATTGAAGAAATTTTATGCTTTGGGTTCAATTCCGATTTTTTTCTATTTTGCCACTTAATATTGTGATTCTGTCATATGTATATACATATTTATATTAATTGTAATTATTTAATAAAAAGTAACTAAAATAAAATTTTTCTTTGTTGACCTAAGTAGGAATTGACTTTAAAAAAAATTTTTTATATTACTTGTTATGCTAATCTCATTATCATAAATCAAAAATTCACTGAAATATGGCTTTCTTAAACGTCTAATGACTTTTGGATCAACCAAGCTAGCAACTGAGTAATAAAAACTCCAGCAACATTTAAAATTTTTGTGTGGAGTGTGCTATGTCCGATAAATGTAAAAACCTTAAAAAGTCATGTTTTGACCGATAACCCTACTTTACATCTGTTATATATTACAGCCAGAAAAATATGGTTTCGATGGCATTAATACTTGTCACATAAATTGCATTCTTCACAATCCCTTATAAAGAAAATTTGCATAATATGAAGTCTGCAGACCGAGCAAGATACAATGCTAATCACTGTGATTAGCATGTTTTCCACATCTGATCTACCGTTGCAGCAGGTTATTTAATATGTATATACATATTTATCAAAGGACAGTGCTACCTTTATTAGTTTACATTGTGCGATGCATTACTATAGAAAATGGACAGTTTCTGATTACATCTAGGAAGTCGATAATTTTAACCCGATAAATTTCTGAAAAATGACAGGGTTTGAGAAATTTATTAATATATATTCAAGTATATATTTTCTAAAAAATGTAATAGAAGAAAGTGCAGTATGTTACATAACCAGTGTGTGTGTAGTTAGGTCTTTTTTCTTCTCCATTCTCTTTGCCCTCATTGTGTGGAACAGATATGACACCGACAGTAAACGCAAAGAAAGAACAAGATATAGAGTATATTGCTTGCCAGATGGCTTAGATAGTTCAGGAATCAACCTACCCTTTTGAAGAGAAATGAGATCGAGTCAGACGTGTCAAAAACTTTGGGAATATTTACACTTTTCCGAATATCAGATTCTCTCACTTCCCTATAGTCCCTCCTATGGACCTGGATTGGAATTACGTTCGAATTTTTACGAAAGTAATTTTAATTATGCCTTCGTTAAATTAATACTTCCTTCTCTCTTGACTTTTTTTTTACTAAAAAAGTGACTTTCTTTATATTATATTCATCATACACATCGTTATGAAAGTAAACATAATTTATCTAAAAAAGAGTAGAGGACAATAAATATTTTAAGATAGTAATTATGTTGTCAAACTGAATAATAGCGTGATTAATGAAAGTTCCAGGTCTCAAATATTCCGGTGTTTATCAAATTTCATTTTATCATACTAAAGTTATAAAAGTTAGTTTCAATACTGGACTTTATTACGTAGGAGTTTCAAAATGTTCCTTCATTCAACTCTCAAGTTGTTACTTTGAAAACTCGAGAATTTTATGTTTAAAAAAAGCAAAAATAAATAAATTTTTCAGTTTTAAGACAGAAAAGTGTCGAATTTATTATCATTTTTAATTTCAGTAAAATAAATGTTGTAACTACACTATAAATAAAAATTTCTTAAGAACTTATTGTAGTGAACACGCAATATTTTTATCAGCTGGTTAACGATAGCAAAAATTATTCGTTATTTTATACATTAATTTTTGATTCTCTTCATTGTAATACAATTATATCATTTTGTGATGATTGTAAATCAAGTTGGCCGCAATAATCAGTTAAATGTTGTTAATTAATACATGTAGTTATGTAACCAATGAAGGGGGTATATTGTAAAGCCCGTGCATCCCCTACAAATAAACCCCTGGTACATAATCAGCTATTGTTATATATCTTTAACGAAATGCTGTAGTGAATTTGTTACACCAATATAGTAGTAAGTCTACAATATAGTAATAAGTATTAAAACTGTTTTACAGTAAAGTACAGTCAAACCTGTTTTTGTGCGGTCTTTTTCTGTGAGATTTTTATTTGTGCGATTTGTTTTGTGCGATTTTTTTGTGCGGTATATGAAAATTTCAATCAAATTGGAACATAATTGACTCCTGTAAAATTTTTTAAAACTCTATTGGATGTTTTCTATGACATCAGCAGGTTTTTTCATTTTTTATTCAGTAAAATTTTTTTCTCATACGTTTTTTTCGGTCCCCTCTTATTTTAATAGCATAAAAATCATAAATATTATGTTATTTTTTAGAACAGATGCTGTAAGTTAACTCCCCTCCAGCTTTAGACTGCAGGTGTGAAATTTCACGCCTTGTTAAACGAAATAACACTTCCTGCAGCTATATTCATCAAATAAAATCATTTTTTAACGATTATTTTTTACTTATTAATGTTAGATTCGTATATAAGTGGAAATAATTAATTAATATAAAAATTAAAATTGTTAGAGGATTTTTTTCCATTAGGGATTGTAGAAAAAGGCCCAAGGAGTTAAAAAAGCAATTCCTAGTTATTTCGTACGGTTTTGAGTTATTTTCTATGTGAGACTTTTTTATGCGGTCCCTATTCACCGCATAAAAACAGGTTTGACTGTATATTTAAATAACTAAAGAGTATAAAAATAATACAAGAAATGTCCATATTTATGGAAGTTGATTATTCTAGCTCAACGTATATAGTTTGTTTTGGCAAAGTCAGTGCACAATAAAACAGTAATGATCCTCTATAATTCTATTTTTAAAAATTGATGTACCCATTGCTAATTCTTAATTCATTGTAAATCTTTATCGAATAATTGGATTATGATTAATTGCTGTACACGTTTAAAACCGGGAATTCCTTACATAACGGGTATAAAATTAGAAATGTCCATTTGCGACATACACTTAAATAAATCAACAGTTAATACATGTATTAGCTGTTGATTTATTTAGTCAACAGTTAATACATGTATTAGCTGTTGATTTATTTAGTCAACAGTTAATACATGTATTAACTGTTGACTTTGCTGTTTCAACTGAAATAAACTTAAGATGACTATTGCAAAGTGTCCGAGTGTTTACACTTTATACTTTATAGTGCCTACACTTATAGTGTTTAGGAAACAATATATAAGTTTAGTTGAAAAAGAATTGCCATTAACACTTAATTTCTTTTAAGCTTCAGTATCGGGCTCCTTATCCTGAAATTTGAAACCAGAAATTTGAAAATTCTCAAGTAGGTCCCCACAAGTTTTGAAACTACGTCATATAATTGTTTACAGGATAGTACTAAACAAATTTGACAAAAACTAGAATATTTGAGGCGTGGCACTTTCGTTATCATCTTTTCATTCAAATTGAAAACATAATTGCTACCTTACAACAGTTTATTCTCGAGTAGTCTTTTAATTTAAATTATGTTTACATTCATAATGAAGTATGTAATACATATAATACACCACAGCACATCAATTTATTTTAAGAAGTAAATATTTATCTAACAAAGGTTTCACTAGAATTAATTTTATAGAATTTTTCTTTTCATGTGTATGAAGAGGGGAGAAAGTTAGAGACACAGTCACGAAGGAAATTTGCTTGGTTGTGGTAAGTAAAAAATCGATTTTGATCTTAATTAATTATTATTTTCAAAATAAGGCTGTCATTAATTAGGATACTTTTAAAGATAATTATATATTATATATTTTTTCCAACAATTTATACATTATATCTATTGTTTTGGTTGTTTGAATTGCACAAAAGGAATATGGTTCTACTTATGTAATTAATAATGTATTATAATTAGTTTATATGTGAGTTTGAGAGTCTGTTGTATTTCGGACTAGAGCAATTCAAACATCTTTTATTTTGTGTATGAGCTAGAAATAAATGATATTTTCCTCGTTAGGTTTACTAATTAAGTTCAGATAAACATTCATCTCTAGAAGATCATGTATATACGAAACACACACTTATATAAGTCTCCTTGGCACGAATTTAGTAGCCTTACATTTGAGCAATAGTATTTCAGAAATAAAATGCAAAATTATAAATATTTTCGAGTATAGCTGAAAAACAGCTATCATGGGTTCTTGCTTTACATTGCCAACACTCGAAGAAGAGTTTAATTTTCATTTATATTACAATATAAAATTTAAAAAAATTGTCAAAAACTTAACAGCTGTAAGAATCCTGTAGCACTGTGATAAAATTTTTAAAAATATTAGTATTTAAGAAACACTAAGACACATTAGCACCAAGTTAAAATTGTGTGGGGCCACCTGTTCGGAAGTATTGTTAAAAATAACTTATGTTATGAATTATTGAAACCAAAAAGCTTAATTTTTAAAGTACGGATATGTTATAAAATTGTAAATGCCAATAAAGAGTAACATTTTAATTAATCCTGAATTAACTCGAGATATAATACATGGCCGTCTTTCTGTATCCATTCTCCTCGAGATTTAACTATCGAAATTTGAATGCATCAGGAACCCTTATATACAAGTTACCGTGCGAAATTTCGTTTCTTAATTCATACCCATGCACAGATTTAAGCGAAATATATACAAGCACACGTGTGTGTTTGTGTATCTGTGTGTGTATATCGACACTCAAACATATTACAGGAATCAGTTTTTTGATATTTTGGATGCAGGAGTTCTGAACATGTTAAGATTTATTCACTTATTCTGAAACCGTGTCTTCTTTTAATGATTCTTTACTTTACAAATGGGTGCACAGGTGCACACTGGACATATTTCACATCACTCTTTATTCAGAAATATCTTACACGCTGAGATATTTGGCGTGTAAGATATTCGTGAATAAAGAGTGATGTTAAAGATGTCCAGTGTCTACCTATGCACCCAGTTGTATAGTAAAAAATAAATGTTAACATTTATAAAACCCAGAGTCAAATTTTACACGATACAATGCTTGCTCTGTTATATACATAACAGCCGAGAAACTAAAACTGTGACATGCCATATTTTTTACATAAGTACGCAGCTATTTCGGATATCCTAATAGCAGAAATAGTTCTATTCAAATCTTAGTTGTAAGTACTGAAATAAAAATTTTTGTTTTCTTTGCTTCTTCTGAGTTAATAGAGAGGTTGAGGCTTACGTATTCAGCCCAAAACATGAACCCCGGACAAACGATCGCCGCCATCTGGCAATTCTATACGGTCGAAATTGGCGTTCGCTACGTCTAGAATGGCGAGTAGAGGATCGGGTTAAACTTCTTCATATTTTTGTGTTTGTGGTTAAAATTATGACGTATTTTATTAAAATAATGATTATTTAAGCAGAGTGGAGTAGCGTGGGTGTCAGCCGCCTAGGGGCAGAGGAAAATTTCGCCCCACCTTAAATAAAATACGGGGAATTCCTACAAGTCAGTACAGGCAGTGTTGTCAGTCGCTACAATGAGCAAGATGTCATTATTATACATTCATTTATAAAAAGGGGATTACCCAGTTTCGTCACAGAATAAGTAATAAAAAATTCCGTACTCATTTCAATCGGTCCGAATCGTAGGTTCGACAAAAGTATGAAATGAAATGGTTGAAATTTTTACAAGATATTATTAATATTTATTATGAAAAAATGCCGTCCCCTAAAAGTGCCGCCGGGGGCACCCATGCCTCCCCCACTACGCTATGCCACTGTTTAAGCATTTACGAATAATATTCTAAAGAAAAGGACGATTTTAATCCAGAAATTATTTAATTATTCAATTTTTTAGCAAGTGATGTGAAGTGCCTATAGAATTTACATATATTTGTCTTCATAATAGCTTACCTTAAGGTATATTTGTTCTTCCACGGTGTTATACGTTTGAAAATTTTCTAAAAATTAATTTTCCGAATTTACATAAGCCACCAATTACCTCGAGAAAAGTATGAGGTAGTCCTATCGGCCGATCGTACGGTAGGAGAATTAAAAATAATTATTTACTGTTATTAAACATCATATAAATACTTTTAAACAGTTCAACTTGTTTATTTTCCTTTGCAACCCTCGATGTTAAATGTATCCGCCATTTTTTCAACAAATTTTCTGTCAGTCAATGCGCGACGTTCATTGATTCACGTGATGTTGTGAACGTCGCCACATGGTCTTTTACGTGGACTTAGAACGTCAAACGTGTACTTCTGCTTGCCGTACAAGTTTAATGTTTGTACTTGCGCCTGAACCGCTCTAATATCATAAAGTAGTTCGAAAATTTTTTACAATTCTTTTAAGTTTACTTTTAAAATTTAATCGTTTTCATAATTTATAACGACAAAATATTTATTATTATAAACAAATCTAATGTTTCCAATTTGGAAATTTTTTTTAATATATTTATTTATTTTCAGTTCACCTTCAAACGATGAATTCAATTTCTACAATAAAAATAGATGCAGAAGTTGAAGAAAGCGAGAGAAAAGCAATGCATATCGACCATACATGGAGCAGTTTACTAAGAAGTATGGAATTATTCGGTTTCAACCTGAAAACAAAATGGACGATTAGAAGTGTATTGGTGGTGGTCAGCATGTGCATTTACATTGCATACAAATTATCTGTAGAATTATTTATTATTTACACTCAACAATCATTTATCGACATAATAAAATCTGCTTATTTTATGTTGTACACAATTACACCAATACTTTCTTTGCAACATTTTCATAAGAAGAGGAAGGACTTGATAATCAATTTATCAAATATATTTGAAAACTTCGATTTGAAAATAACAAGTGGGGTAAATAAAAATTTACTTTTAGTTAAAGTGTTATCCATTTGGGTGTTTTCAATAATTAATATTTTTTATTCCGTTATTACTATAACAAGAAATGTAAAAGATATACATGGAAACTGGATAAAAGCTCACAGTTTCTATTCAACCACTCCGCATTATAACCATTATCTCATACATTTAATATCTGTGGGATGTTATTCATTGTTATTGCTTGTTACTCAAAGTTCGTTTTACTTATTATTTGTAGTAATTTGCAAGGAAATAGAAAATGGGTTCAAATGTTTATATGAAATGATGAATAAGTGTGACAATTCTCCTAGCGAAATAAACAAAATTACAATTAGTTACATCAAAATGTTAGATATATCAATTTCAATTCAGGATGTTTATTCACGAATGTTGTTTGTTTGGACAATACACAGCGGTGGCAGTATTTTACACAATATTTCCCATCTTGCAAATCCTTTGTTCCCTAAGAAAATATATATTGTGTTAATGCATATCAGTTTATCATTATATCCTTTTTGTTTATTTACATATATTTGTCTTTCTGCGTCACGTATTACAGAGGTTGCAAAAATGTTTTCTTTGTATTTATATAATATTTCAGTTACGTCCAATGACAAAAATTCCAGAAAACTTGCCTATAGATTCTCGGTAAAATGTTTCCAAGAACTGCCAACATTTTCGGCTTTGGGCATTATTTCTATCGATTGTAAACTTCCTCTTACAATGCTTAGTATTGCAATAACATACTCAATTATTGCATATCAGTTACAGACATAAAATATTTGTATGTAATTATCGTTTATCAATGCGAACCGGAAGCACTTTTATAGGACACACACAGTTTACAAGCCAAAATGAATGGAACTGAACAAGCATTGATAAATTTATGATGGGCGTATTCATCATACGTTGTTAGTACGTTATTCTGGATCGAACCTTGAATCTCCAATACCTTATTACACAGCCGTCACTTAAATTTAAATATTGAGAACAAAACTGTTTCTTTTGAAATGTAAAATAATGATTCTTGCTTACAATATTCAAATGTAGTTTATTAATTGTTTTTACTTTTTGGATATTTGTTGTAGTGTGCGTATATATTGTATATCTTGTACTGATATGTACGGTTTTTTGTGCTTATTGAAGAAAATTTGTTGTGAGGTAACATCCTCAATTCTATACCATAAAATCAAATGTAGGTTATAGATTAATAAACTTCAAAATGTTAAAAATGTAAGAATAATCGTTGTTTTCTGATAACATTGCATTAACATTTCTACTGTACAATTACAGATTTCTTTATATTGTCATTCATTTAAAAATGAAACAAAATTAAACAGTTTTTTCATTTTTTCATTTGTTTTTAATTGTTTTAGTATTGTTACTTATCGTTTATGAAGCGCTATGTACAAGTATCCATCCCATGATTTACTTAGCAACTTTTGAGATTCAATTGAATCGACTGAATAACGGTTTATTCGATTGTTACAATTATGATAATATTTGGAGTTAATGTAAAGAATAAACTTTATTTAATTCCGTATTCTGATTAAGATTGTAAGTTCAGACAGATTTACATAAAGTTATTATTTATTTTTGAACATTTAGTATTTGGAACCATTGAAGGTGACATTCTCTGATGCTAGCATGTGGTTAGTAGACAGAAAATCTTTATAAAGACTTGGCAATACAATAGACCCCCCACAACACTGTAGATACGTTCCGTGTTATATGAATTCGTGTTGTACGAGTCACTAAAATACACGAGCCAATCACAGTCTGGCACGTGTGCAGTTTAGGGGTTACGGCTGATTGAAAGGTTTTCTTGCATATAATTAATCGATTCTAGACTAATTTGACTCAACATTTCCAAATCGCACATAATTTTTGGGAATAATCCATATAAACTATGCTATAAACCAGGGCTTCTTAAACTATGAGTCGCGACCCCATTTGGGGTCGCTTAGCGAAATCTTGGGGCCACGAGATTTTAATGCAAAATATTGAAAATAATTTGTGGGAGTTTAAAAATGGCATGCTTTGTGTTGTAGGTTTTGTGAGTCGCAGTTTATGTCACTTCTGGTGACGCGAGACAACGATTCAGCAACACTAATTGTAGTGTGAACTAGTATAGTGTTGTTGCTTTTCAGTGTATTCAGTTGTCTCTGTTTCATTGTAACACAAGAGTGAACTGTGGTAGTACACCATTATTGTTTTTGCAAATTTGTATATATCTTCAATATACATGTATATTTTCATTGTATTTCATATGTATGTTGCAAAATATTTATATATTTTTATTTTATACTTTTTTCGGAGTGGGGGTTTGCGAAAAAAATCACAATCATAAATGGAGTCATGAATAAAAAATGTTTAAGAAGCCCTGCTATAAACAAAAAATTGTAGGATTACTTACCGAGTGTGTACCGTTCGACGACGCAATTGCTTAAGCTTGTTTTCGTCGCGGAGTGGCTCGTCGAACGGCAGACACGTGTTTCCTGGTCAGCGAATTTTTTGCAGAAAAATAACTTAACTTTGGAGACATCATTAATAAAAATATAATTTTTATCGCCGTTGAATAATAAATGTTTTTTAGTAGGTCCAGTGCTCGTTTAAGCTCAACAGTTTGTATAATATCCGCTATTGGTCCAGATTCAGCCAATCCTGTTGCGACACGAGTCGGTGATGACATTTTACCGTGTTATGCGAGTTTCTTTTAGCGTGTTATACAAAAACGATCGCAATTTTTTCGCCGTGTTATACGAATCTGTGTTATATGAACCCGTGTTATAGGGGGTCTACTGTATATCATAATAATTGTCTCTTGGAGTTTTTTATTATTTTCAATGAATTTCACAGATAGCCATTGACTCGCGCTGGCCTATTGTGAACGCTATTTAAAACTTCATATCTTTATTGCGCTGTAATAAGCTTTAAAAAATGAAACATCTTATTTCTGTCAAAGTATAATCATTTGAAACCGATAGCATCATGTGATGTCCCGTTTTCTCTAACACATGGTGTAATGAATTTTTTATGAGAACCGTATTTTACGAAGTATTTCAGTGGATTTGTTAAAATGGATTACCTGGTATAGTAGCGTGAACGAACAATGTCCCATTCGAGAAAACTATTTCCAAAAATCAGTGAACTTTAGTGAGGCATATTAAAACAGGTATGACCACTAGTCTAGCAAAAATGTCAAATTCTTATATTAAAAAGGTCTTTGTAACATTGTCAAATACCAGTGAGAAAATTTGAAATATATACAAAAGAATATACAGTACTGTATTTCATTTCGCGAAAACAAAATATATACTGCAGAGTTTCAGAGTCTTGACTCGAAACTTTTTTAAGGGTCCTGTGGTAGTTTCACAAGGAAATCCTTCAAAATTTTTCGAGAATTTCTGCGTAAGTATTACAGCTATTTAATTGTTTACACATTAGTACTATAAAAAGAAATTTGATAAAAACTAGAATATTTCAGAACTAATATTTTCATTAATCTTATCTTTATTAAAATTGACAGCATAGTTATTATCTCAGAATAGTTCATTATCGCTTCTACTCGTTTGTATGTAAATTATGTTTACTTTTTATAATAAAGTACATAATAAATATAATATATCATAATTCACTTTCTTCTTAAAATCTTTTACAAGAAAAAGAAATATTAAACTAACAAAGACCTAACTAGATTTACTTTCGTAGAAATATTAATTTTTTTTTTCAGAAATAAATATTTGTAGCAGCAACTATAATTTACAAACGACTAAGAAAGACAGTTGGACATACAGTCTTAGAGAAATATCTATTTCCATCGCTAGCTTGGTTTTCGTAAGTAAAAATCCATTCCGATTGTAGTAAATTATTTTGAAAATGATGTTGCCATAAATTAGTTTAAAAGAGTTAGATTGTACAGTACATACAATATGTTCAAGGACAAAAGAGGTCTGTCCTGTATTGCGTTTGGTTTATTTTTCTTTCGAAATTAAAATAACCGATACTTAAATATCTATTCATAAACAAAATACTAAATCATTTTTAAAATTCCATGATAATAATAAATTATTGATTTCGGTAAAATACAGTCAAGCGCGCATAGATCGTCATAGGTATAATTAATTAGACACCGTTAGTTAAGTCATCAGTTTTCTATGATCCCAACCGACTTATAAGCATTAATGTTAAAAAAACTCTGGTTTACACGACACCGTTTAACTCGTCACACCGGATAAATCGACATACTTTTTCAGTCCCAAACTTGGTTAAACATCTGATAAGTCGACACTACTCCTGAAAAACTGAGCTCACGCCAGTGTCCAATTTTCATTTTTTCACCATTTATTCACGTGTTATTTCACATTTTTGTTAGGAATGAATATACGAAAGCTTACAGCACTTACCCTGAAAAAAAATACAAACTTGTATCTGAATTTGAATGTAATGGAACTTCGCAAGCCAAATTTGCAAAACAAAAAAAAAACCTTTTAAGAATAACGTTGGCGAAAATCCTGAGGAAAAAAACTAGAAATTAAAAAACATTTTCTTGGGTCTTCGTCGCAGCTGTGTCGATAACACCAGAGAAAGTTCGCCGTACAAAGATGTCGAATATGCTCTGGTACATTGGCTAAAGCAAATTTTAGCATCAAATCTTCTTGTTTCAGGGCCGATACTGACACAAAAAGCAATGGAAATTGCTGTGATACTTGGAGTAGAAACAACTGTAGTGTTAGTGATAGATGGTTAGAGAGATTTAAAGATGGCCATGGCATGACTTTTAAAAAACTGTGTGGGAAAAAAGACCTCAGTTGAAACTTGGAAAGAGACAGATTTGCAAGATTTTGAGAAATCTTATCAACTGGAAAAGGTTTTCAATCTTGATGAAATGGGACGATTTTACCAATCGCTTCCAGAAAAAACCGTTATGTTAAAAATCGAGAGTTGCCACAGCAAAAGCAAATGAAAGATGCGAGTTACAATTTTTCTTGGAGCAAACTCTGATGGCTCTGAAAAGCTGAAGCCCTTATTTATAGGAAAATTTCGACAGCCCCGAAGTTTCAAGGTAGTGATGAGCTTGCCTGTCATATACAAGAGAACAGTTGCCTGTCATATGCATATCAAATTCGAAAGATTGAATGACTTACAAAATTTGAGATGAAATTCTTCATAAATACTACTCCCAATATGTTAAGGAGAAAAGAATGTGGCATTTATTGTTGACAACTTTCCTGCTCATGAAAAAGTTGAAGGGCTGTAAGCGATTAAAATATTTACTCTACTGCCAAATGCCACTGCTGTTGGGCAACCACTGGTTCAGAGTTCATTCATTCAAACGTCATTATCGGAAAAAGCTTACTTTGAATTCAGCCAGTAGAAAGCTAAGAAACTTCCTCTATTGATAAAATCAACTATGGCACAGTGGACGATTTTGCAAGAAAGTGTGCTCCTCAGCGAGAGTTGCTGATATCGGCACAGAAATTCATAACAAGAATAACAAATCTGAAGGTAAAGAAAATGAAACATTAGAAGAACCAACTCTAAAACCAACCATGCCAACACTCTAGAGGCATTAAGAATCCTTAGATATTATTTGTCAACAACTGACAATTGGAAAGATGATGATTTCAAGATGTTCATGATTGTTGAAAAAAAAGCCGACATACTTAACAGCTCAAAATAAACAACACTAAACGAATTTTTCAGTTTATCATCTACCGTACTATCGTAAATGGAGTACATAATGCATTATAAGCCTAAAGTACTGTATAAAGTACTACAGTGTTTTCCTAACTAGTTTTGTGGTTTTTTAACTTTGTTTTAGCCTACTTGGAAATTTAGCGGCAAATGTTTTTACTAGTGGATCTAATAACTGACAAAGAAATGAACCAATTACAGTGTAAAAGTAGTATACTGTCGATGTTATCAGTGAATAATCTGCCTTTTTACCTCTATTTGCTGTATAATAATAGGGAGTGTTTCTTTTTGGAAATACTGTACTGAGATATTTTTGACCTGGGATTTATTACAAAGCATTTATTGGGTGAAACAGTTAACCTCTTAACAGTGGAACAGTCGGACTCGGCTCTACCAGTTAGTTGTGGAGATAAACCGTGGGAATTTTTTTAAGAATTTTCCCACGCGTTTTTCTCGTTTCCGTTTAGGAAAAAAAATTTTTAAACAGTTACGTCTTGTAAAGAAAAAATCGTTCTTTATTGTCACATAATTTTTTTATATATGAATTTTTTTCGCGGTAATTTTTTGCTAAAAATTTTTTTTTCAAATTTATATTAAATTCTTTTTTGATTTTCCATCCGATACGATTTTTTCAAAACTTTTGAATTTATTTTCAATTTTATAAAATTTTTTAAAGTTTTAGGCATTTAAGTAATGACGATTTTTTCCAACCTGCGAATCAAATTCAAGAAAATGTAATTGACAGTTAACGAATTTCATCCACAACAATAGAAGACGTAAAGGTTGTTATGACTACAACTGGCGGCCTTTCCCCCCAGACTGAAATGTGGGTGAAGGTCGTCTCGTGTTCTACTTTCTGTAGAAGTGACGTAATCATTGTAAATAAAAGAAAATTTCAGTATATCTTTTATTTAAAATTTTAAAATTCGTTGTTCAAATTTACACCGAAATATTAAAGCGGATTAAAATATTAGCATTTTGTAAATAAACTTACTTCACATATAATAAATTTAAATGACTTAATCTATAAGAAACAACAAAACAATAAAGAAATGTAGAAATATTTTTATATTCATTTTCACATTTATAACATATGTTATCGTCATTGATCGATATTTAATTTTAAAAACAATTTTCATCATTGGCATGCATCAGAAAAAAAAATGCACAACTTCCCTAAAACACACTTCATTGAGAAGGTCCGCTTCACTCTGAAAAAGCCGACAGTTTTATGTCAGAAATCCAATGTGTGACCTACTTTCTCTAACGTAGTAAAACAAAGTAAGTTACAGTACAACAATACACATAAACATAAATAAACTAGTAGCCCAATAATACATACTTTCATGTAAATCCATATGTTATACCCAAAAGTCAGTTTTCCCAAATTGTTGAAAAATAAATTATTTTCAACTTTTCTTTTTGTAAAGTAGCATATTCTAAAAAACAAGTTTTATATTCAGAGTAAAATTTCCACCTTTTATCCGTTAAAAACAGCGCAAAATGTACGAATCCATGTAATAAAAAAATATCGCAGTGAACTTCGAAAAAACCAGAAACAGATACACCAGACTGCACTGTACAAAATTTTCCCACGAACTGATTCATATTTTAATGCACCTGTGAATAATTTTATCACATGATGAAAAGTTTTTGAATAAAAGCTAAAAGTTTTTAAAAATTCTTACCTAAAATCCGATGAATTTAATTAATACACAATATCTAAATCTGTTAATAAAGATTAATAATTTTCCATTATAATTATGCAAATTAGATCTAAAAAAGATCATCGCGCAAATTCTCCCGCGAACCATGGATGACACTTACGTCATCTGGATTGAAGTTTCCTGCAAAATACTGAAAATTTTTATATAATTATTTTACTAATTCAGCCAAATTTAAATAATATAAAAGGTCTAGATCTGTTTAATAAAGATTAATAATGTACTATCACTAATATGCAAATTAGATATGACAAAGATCACTGCTGGAAAACTCCCGCCAAGATAAAAATAGCTTTCGGTCACGTGATCACCAAGAAATACGAAGAAATATGCCTTAAATTTAATGTTTGTGTACAAATTAATACATTTTAACTAATGTCATCGTTTAAAATTTAATGTGTCTGTAAAAATTAGTAAATTGTAACAAATTTCATCAAAGACAACAGAATAATTTTCAACTCATAAAAACTACAATAAATGATTATTTCTTCGAAAAACGTCGATATGCACGAATAAATAATGAATATACAATAATGCTTTTATCCATTTTAAGTGGATAGTGTAAAAATTAAGCTATTTAATTTGTTTTGCTTTTATAATTTAGTTTCCAAATACTTTACTGTGAAATTCCATTTAGTAAACAGAAACGAAGACAAGCTATTAATTATAAACAGGACAATAGAATAATTTTTACGTAAATTGAGTGAAAATACAGAAAAAAACGAATTATATCAAAGATGGGACAAACAAGCTTACATCCCCAGAACAGAGCTTATAATTCGTTGTTATTTTCAGCCTGTTTCTACTTCGACTGTTTTTTGTTGGTAAAAAGTTAATGTTTTAAGATGTTCTTAGTGAAGAAACATAAAAGTATCGAAATATAATATTCACACACACAAAAATATTCATGTATGTCGACATTAGAAATTTGAAATCAATTATAGAATGTCCTGGATAGAGATATCGTGTGATTGTCTGTTTCTTCTGTCTTATTTTGTTTTTCTACGTGAAAATAAGATATCTTTTATAACTATTGATAATATAAACATTTTGTTTCTTTATATATTACCTTCAATTACAGCTGCAAACTTTAACACATGGAGCATGTGAGAAAGTATTATTGTATAGATTATTACATTTTTATGAATACACCTGAGACTCGTGACAATATAGGCCTATATTAACCTACTTTAAGTGTCAATGTTTTATTTAGAATCATTTTAAACGTTATTATTACATCAAATTATGAAATGGAATGTTTCAAGTATAGGAGTAAGAGGGAGGGGAAAGAAGCCATGCGTGGGGAAAAAATGAGTTTTTATCTAAATTATAATAAAATTTACTTATATTTACGATAAATATCGATAATTTTTTTTTGGAGAAATGTATCTTGATAAAATTAATTATCTATATGAATGAAACTTTCAATAATACATTAGTTACAATGACTGACGTTCCTTTCTTACCCTTTCTGTAGTATGTCTTATTATTAAACATAGTTTTCTAGATTATAGCATAATAATGTGTAAAAAAAAAGAAAATTCTTTTAATTTGTAAACGCAAATACTATCACATAACAAGCATACTGTATCCTCTGTATATTTAAAGTCAGTTATTCGCGATTGAATTTTTCTAGATAAGCCTGTTTAATGCGTAATTTATTTGACAGAAAGAAATTGTTTATGGCCGTATTTCATTTATATAATGTTTTTCTCGTGATATTATTTCTAATATCGGAAAAAAATATACATTTCTAATATGGACATACATCAATATTTTTAATTCTGAATATTATATTTCGATACTTTTATCTTTCTTCACTAACAACAAAGTACTTTTATTTTAAAAAAATAAGTTTTTACCAACATAAAACAGTCAAAGCAGGAACAGGCTGGAATTGACAACAAATTATAAGCTCTGTTCTAGGGATGTAAGCTTGTTTGTCCCCATCTTTGATATAATTCGTTTTTTTCTGTATTTTCACTCAATTTACGTAAAAATTATTCTATTGTCCTGTTTATAACTAATAGCTTGTCTTTGTTTCTGTTTACTAAATGGAATTTCACAGTAAAATACTCGGAAACTCTAAATTATAAAAGCCACCCAGATTAAATGGCTTAATTTTTACAATATCAATTTAAAATGGATAAAAGCATTATTAAATAATTATTATTCATTCGTGTATATCGACTTCTTTCGAAGAAATACTCATTTATTGTACGGTTTATGTAAGCTGAAAAATTAAATTTTAAACATATTTTTTGGTGAACACGTGACCGAAAGCTATTTTTATCTTGGCGGGAGATTTCCTAGTGATCTATCTCATATCTAATTTGCATATTTGTAATAATATTTGTGATAATCTTTATTAAACAGATCTAGACATTTTATATTATTTAAATTTGACTGGATTAGTAAAAGAATTATATAAAAATTTTCAGTATTTTGCAGGAAACTTCAATCCAGATGACGTAAGAGTCATCCATGGTTCGCGGGAGAATTTGCGCGATGATCTTTTTTATATCTAATTTGCATAATTATAATGGAAAATTATTAATCTTTATTAAACAGATTTAGTTATTGTGTATTAATTAAATTCATCGGTTTTTGTGGAAGAATTCTTTAAAACTTTTAGCGTTTATTTAGAAACTTTTTGTCACCTGATGACATTGGACAAGAGCATTTTCGTTTTGTTTATTGTATACGACAGTTCGCGCCAGATTTCGTAAAGTGCGGTTTAATAATTCTGTGTTTCTCGTTTTTTCGAAGTTCACTGCGATAATTTTTTATTACGTGGATTCATACATTTTGCGTTGATTGCAATGGATATTTTAAGGCATAAAGTTTACTGTGAATTAGTTCTAAATTCAGAAAGAAAAGTTGAAAATAATTTATTTTTCGACAATTTGGGAGAACTGATCTTTGTTTGGATGTAAATGAAGGCATGTAAATTTATTTGTGCATATAATTATCTAGTTCTAATTTCGAAACATTTATGGCATTTAGTGTTTATAAGCGTGTTATTTAGACATGTCTACGAATTTAGTGCTAAAACGTAGAACTACGTCAAAGAAGAATACAAACTTTAATTAGCAAGTAGTATCTTCATTAGAAAACTTATTTGTTGGTAGATTTTTTTACATTTAAAGTGTAATTAAATGAAACTAAATGGATGTGAACATAGAAAGTTGAATATGGCAAGAGTAATAGATAAAACTATTATTACATATTACTCGATCAGAAAAATTTATACTTAAAGAATTTTGTTTTGATAATTATTGCCTAGGGTTTATGTCGAAAATATTTTTCAGTTATATTTGTAATTACAGTTAATTCGAATAGTAATGGCGCTTAAATATTTATAGAATTAATTGAAGTTTTCGAATTTTGTTTTGAGGAAACTGAGGAAGGCAAGAGTATCTACAGTTGTATAATGAACTGAATTTAAGTAAATTAGGTGACTTTGTATGTTTCGATGTAGTTTTTTTATAATATTACGATATACGAACTTTCGATTTTGTAAATTGTATTATACTAAAAAATAAAGTTTTTCGTTATTCTCCTACTTAATGATGTATTTATAATGTTTCTGAACTAAATAATACTTATTAAATTGAAATCCAAGCTTTACAAAGTACTATGAATATTAGAGAAGACCGTTTTACTATAAACTACTACGTTTTACTACAGCTTACTCCAATGTTGATTCTACGAAAAGTAGGTCAGACAAGGACCGTTAGACTAATGACGTAGGCTGTTTACTTTTTCCGGTCGCATCGGTGCACTCTCGATAGCGTCATTTACAGAAGTCACACCTACTTTTTTCTGACGCGAGCCAATTAGGAATATTAATTTTTTTAACCAATCAGATGACGGCGGGAAATTTAAATTCGATTTATGTCGATAGATGGCCGTCTAAAATTTCATATTTATTTTAATTTTCTTTTTTTTATTGTAATTTCTCGAGAACTAAAGGATATTCCAAAACAAAGTTGGAGAACCCAACTACTCGTGAAAATTCTACGACTTCACGAAATGGTCCAGGTATTTTATAAGAATTTTTTAACGGCTATTGACGTCCTTCACCACTGCCACTCGATCGCCTTGGACGGCTATTTCCGTCCCTCACTGTTAAGAGGTTAAAAGACACATTCACGATAGCAAATCAAAGCTTAGATAGCAGCAGACATGTTTATAGTTTGTAAAAAACGCTTCTAAATATGTCTGTTTTTTTCCTGAAAAATTTTTGAAACGTAATACTTTTTTGTTTCTGTAGTAAATAAATAAAAATAATACATTTTGAGTAGTTGTGTTTTTGAAGTACTAATCAACAAATTTTCACAAATACCCAAAATATAAAAACCACGAAAACACTACGATTTTTACAAAATTGATTTTTGAAACTGGCTAACAAATGTTTCCTGCGCGCCCAACTACGCGACAAAACCTTGCGTGCCTGACTTCTGGATAAATAATTTTGTCCTGTTCTGCGTGAATCTTCTTTTTCGACAGATTTCCCTGTAGATTAAATATGTCAATATTTATTCATTTCAATTGTCCTTCAAAGTTTTACTTTAATTAACGCGAAGATTGCCTTCTTAAATGTGTATGTTCACAACTACTTTAATATTAGCGGCCGGATGGCAGCCTACCGCTTTGGGGGAACCGGGATCGAATCCGAACGGGTCGAAAAATCCCCAGGAATTTTTCGGGGGATGGTCCGTTCGATATGTCGGGCGCTGTCCCTCATCACCTGGTCGCCCCATTGTGGGCCTGGCCGAACCCATAATGGGTCTTTTTTTTTGGAACTCTTTCCGCTCAGTGGGCACTAAGAGGGCCTCTTATAGCAAGCCCATTATGGGTTCGGCCAGGCCCACAATGAACCGGCCGGGTGGTGAGAGAAGGGGACCGACATATCCGGACGGACCACCCCCCGAAAAATTCCTGGGGATTTCTCGACCCGTCCGGATTCGATCCCGGGTCCCTCAGGGCGGCAGGCTGCTAATTTTGATCGCTCGGCCATCCGGCCGCTTCCCATAATGGGTCTACTAAAAGAGGCCCTCTTAGTGCCCACAGGGCGGAAAGAGTTAAAAAAAACTACTTTAATATTAAATAAATATATAAAAACAACGTTTAACAAGAATTACTCTGTTTCCGTTTATTCGTCCGTCGTTCGCTCCAGATGACAGTCCAATTTCACAATCACGGAGGCGACCTTTCCTTAGAGGCTACTGCCTCCAGAATAAAATGCAAAACAGTCCACTAGCGTCCTCTGGGCTATCGCCACATTCACAAATTACAATTTAAGTAAAATTTTTTTTATATTTTTTACTTTAATATTAACCAGTGTCATTTTGTATATTTTACATGTTTGAGCCAGTTAATATGTAGAGTGATCTTGGATTGGGTTGATGGAAAAAAGCAATTCAATACAAGCAATCTACCAAGGATGGTGCTTTCTAAGAAAATAGACTTCTATTAAAGTGTCATTAGAGGAAAACCAGGAAAACTGTAGGTAGTCAAATGCAAACCTGCTACTAACCGTATCAGATCTAGAAATATTTAGATGGTGTACCGAACAGAAAAAATATCCCTCACAATTTTTTACTACCGAGGTACCCGTGTGTACTCGAAGAAACACTCAGAAGAAGGTTCATGTGCACCATGTCCACCTCTATATCCGCAATTGTAACAAACTGCCACTGAGCACTAATGGAAAGATTCGCGGAACAAGTAGAAAAATTATTTGAAGACGACACGGTCTATACCGTGTATTGAGTGGAGACATAGAGGATGTGCAAAATCCGAAGTTTCTGTCTTGCGTCAGGACCTTGCACCAGTTAGGATTATTAAATGTGACCAAACTCCTGTTAAGTTTCAAATAACAGTGACATTTATCCTAATAAAGACTTGGTAGATTAAGGTTGGTTCAATAGACTTTTAGGCAAAATTTCAAGTACTTTCAGACATTGCTATAAAAATACGACAAATTTTACAATATGTAGAAAAATTAAGTATCTTGCTACCTTAGTCTTGCTGGCCACATATGTCATTCTATTTACATCTTAATTTTAAATGTTGAATACTTATTCTCATTTTTCTTTACTTTTGTGTGAAAATCATGAACTAATTCGAAGAGTTTTTAAAAACGCTTGTTAACTAAATTTAATTTGAAAATTTAATAGTTTTACCAATTAATTTATAAGAAGATAGTATTTATTTTTATAAACAATTTTAATGTTTTCAATTTGAAACATTGACATAAAGATATTTATTTACTTTTAGTGAAAATTCACACGATGAATTCCATTTCTACAATAAAAATAAGTCCACAAATTGAAGAAGACGAAAGAGTAGCAATGCAAGTCGACCATACATGGAGCAGTTTACTAAGAAGTATGGAGTTATTCGGTTTCAATCTAAAAAGAAAATGGACGATTAGAAGTGCTGTAGTAGTTCTCTGCATGTGCCTGTATACTGTTTACAAATTATTAGTAGAATTGTTTATTATTTACACTCAACGATCATTTATCGATATTATTAAATCTCTTTACTTTATGTTGTACACAATTACACCAATACTTTCTTTGCAGCATTTTTATATGAAGAGAAGAATTTTAAATATTCATTTATCGAACTTATTTGAGATATTCGATTTGAGAATAACAAGTGGGGTAAATAAATATTCACTTCTAGTTAAAGTAATATTTATTTGGCTTTTTTCGACCTCAAATATTATTTTTTACACTGTTATTGTTCTCACAAAAAATACTGAAAATATACCTAAAAACTGGATTAATGCTCATGTTTTTCAAACAACTACACAAAGTAACTATTATTTCATATACGTAATTTCCAAGATATGTTATTATTTGTTATTGCGCGTAACTCAAAGCTTGTTTTTGTCATTTTTTGTATTAATATGCAAAGAAATAGAAAATGCGCTTAAACATTTACATGAAATGATGAATAAATGCAACAATTCTCCTAACGAAATAAACAAAATCGCAAGAAGTTATATAAAAATATTAGAAATATCAATTTCAATTCAGGATATATATTCACGAATGTTGTTTCTTTGGACAATACACAGCGGTGGCAATATCTCGCACAATCTTTCCTATTTTGCAAATCCTTTATTTACTAAGAAATTATATACAGTGATAAAATACATTAATCTATCGTTTTACTCCTTTTGTTTATTCACAGATGTCTGTCTTTCTGCTTCACGTATTACAAATGTTGCAAAAATGTTTTCTTTCCATTTCTATAAGATTTCACTTTTCTGCAATGACAAAAATTCAAGTGAACTTGCTTATAAATTATTCGTAAAATGTTTCCAAGAACAACCAAAATTTTCGGCTTGGGGCATTATTTCTATCGATTCTAAGCTCCCTCTCGCAATGCTTAGTGTTGCAATAACATACACAATTATTGCGTATCAGTTAGAGGCATGAAATGTTTTGACGTTATTAGTATTTTTCGATTCAAATAACCATTATGCACAATATCTCTGATATATTAAATTACAATTTTGATTATTAGGGTATGCGAACGTTTTATTTAATATCACGATATTTGTTGTATTATAGATGTGTAAATGTTGTTATGCCTGTTGAAAAAACTTGGCCGTGAAGAAACACTCAATTCTGTAGCATAAAGTAAATTGTAACTAATTAAATGAAAGAATAAACTTCAAAATATTATAAAATGCATAAATTTTTATGTAGTTGATTGTATAGCAACATCTCACAAACAAAAGTTTTATTTAATTTTTCGTTTTCTTTATTTTATTAGTTAAAATTCCAAATTAATCTTTAAGATTTCTGTATTTTTATTTGAATTTTTTTTTATTGTACTGTAATACGAAAGCTTTTGTAATCACTGTATGCTATTAAGTAACTTTTACTCTCTTTCTATATGCTACCGGCAAAACCCGATTTTACGTCAAACTAGTTTGGCCTAGGCAAAACTAGTTTGGCGTAAGCGTGTCAGGCCAAACTAGTTTAGAATTATTATTCAAGTATATTAATGGTTAAATTTATTAATGGTTAATTTAAGTTCATTAAACACACAGGTAACTCCATTTTAAATTTTAGTTTGATTTTAAAAGTTATTTTTATTATTTCGTTTGAATTTTTTAAAATATTTTCGAAAGTTAATTACCTTTAAAAGTGCATGGCTTAATAAAAACAATACAAACTGATAAGTATCGATCAGCTTATTTTTATTTTATAGTTTTATACAAGTGTTGCTGACTTCTAATCAATACCGTTTTTGGTTAATGTTACCCTAGGTATCGAATATGGCGGCTCGTCTTCGATTCCAGCGATCAGAAGACAGGGAACTGTGGGGACGCACGTTCTAACCTAACCTAACCTATTCTAATAATTTGGTTGCTAATAATTATGGTAATTTATTAGAATAGGTTAGGTTAGGTTAGAAGGTGTGTCCCCACAGTTCCCTGTCTTCCGATTGCTGGAATCGGAGACGAGCCGCCATATTCGATATCTACGGTAATATTAACGTCGCTTTTTATAATTTAGTAGACTATGTTTAAATAAATGTTGTTCATCTAATTGATTGCCTTTTAATTTTATTTTAATTATTAATATATTTAACCATTAATATACTTGAATAATAATTCTAAACTAGTTTGGCCTGACACACTTACGCCTAACTAGTTTGGCGTAGAATCGGGTTTTGCCGGTAACATATATATTAAAGTTGGGAAATCCAATTTTTCTTCTGGAACTAAAGCTGTTGGAACTCATTCGAATGCAGAACCGTTAAATTGAACAGTTTCTCGAAACCCTTATGTTCTGTCGGAAATTGTTTAGTCTGTGGACTGAATGATAAAACAGAACAAAGACCTGTATTGTATATACAGGGTGACTCATCAAGGCCGCGTAAGCTCTTCAGAGCGAGAATCCTCGCTCGGATTACATGAAAAATAACCTTAGAACTATACCTCTATGAGCCATAGTTTTCGAGAGAAATTTGAAATAAAAAGTATGACGTCACATCGGTGCACGAAAAATAAGCTTTATTGCAAACATAAACGTCGGTACTATCATATGATATTGTGCTTACATAGGAAGTGCTCAAAATGACCATCGCGCTTACATGCCTCGATATGGGCTGACTATACACAATCTTTGTTGCTTTTTTTCGTGCTTCGTTCACATTTATGGAGACTGCGATACTGAATCGTAGGCATTCAATCATTTTACGTAGTGTTCATGCATACTACTAACATCCGTTATACTTAATATAATCTACAGTATCACATACAGAATACAAAATGTCTAATTCCATCTTTCTGATTTAAATGTTCTTTATATGTGAGCAGAAACAAGTGAACATACAAAATTAGAGGCTTATATTTAAGTAAATAATTAATACATGTTTCTTCAACGGCTTCTACTATTTTTTCTATATTCATGTACAAGTTTAGAATGGAGTATATTTCTTTTTCGAATTCACCAGGAGACATCTTCTGCGACAGCTCGTTAATACGCTTTTCTATTAGTTCACACGTTGAGGGAAAGTAAATAAATGAAAAAGCTCTGCGATAAATAAAAAAGAATATCATATAACGCACTAATTAAATATAAAGAAAATTGCCAGAGAAAATGGTTTAATACGAAGAGAATTGCCAGAGTGATATCTACGACATTAAAGTGCAAATAATGAAAATAAATTTTATACATGTTATAAAAAAAGTTCAAAGTGTATTGAAATTCTGGAGAAATACGATAAAAATATAGAGGATATAAACTTTTATTATAATCAAAACTGGAATGCTTTTTTTATTGCTCTTGCCCTTGAATACAAGAGCAAAAGCAAGAGTTTAAGCAAGAGCAATAAAAAGAGTTTCAAGAGCATTAAAAAGGCTCTTAAAACTCTTTTTATTGCTCTTGCTTGGATTATATACCAATTCTAACAGAGCCATACTGTTTAGCAATGGTTTCCAAAATTTTAATATCTCTTCAGCAAACTCTTTCGAATTACTTTGTATATTAAGAATTGTCTCTGGTGTAATATTTTGTATCTGAAATAGAAATGAAATTTATTAATAGTAGTCGTATTCTTTAAATTTTTTAATTTTGTGTGTTTGTGCACTGAATAGACTAAGAAGGGTTTTCTTCTCAAACCATTGTTTGTTTTTCTAGGCGATGAAAATCATTTCACTTATTACGAAAATATTGCAGGAAGAAATATTCTGTAACGATACGTATAAATGAATACGTAAGAATAAATATTATAAATTATTACTTGTCTCATTGGCAGTCACAAGCCACTAAAGTGTACTTGAATATTCTCCAGTCTGTGTTATATTATAAGTGTTGATTAAAATATATAGTAAAGTTATAACAGCTATGGATCAAATAGATGATGAAACAAATATGTAAACTTTCATACAAGTTAAATAGATCGAATGAAATGGAAACCCCCCTTTATCGCCAATTAAAAAAGTTCAAACTTAACTTTCTCAATAACATTTAAACTGCGTGTTCTCTATGTGTTATGATATTTTATTTAAACATTTTTATATTTTTAATAATTATAAGGTGTCTTAAAAGTTTAATTTTGAGGGTAGAAATAAGTTTTTATTTTAAAAAAATTTAAATGCTAGTAACGAGTAAAATCCTCATTGCATTTGATCCTTCTAGAGATACGACATACGATCATTGATCTCTTCATCCCCTTGAACTTTAACCACCAAAATTTAACAGCATCAATTCTTCTAATAAACAAATTTCCGTGCAAAGCTTCAGAAATTTTTCACATAAATTCAGTTTCTAAATTACAATTTCGGAAATAAATTTTGCAAAATATTTTCAACAATACAAAATAATATTAAAGAAAACAAAAGGGAATTTAATAAGCAAGCTGTTTTCAATTCACTCCTGTATGTTAATTAAGTGCAAATTTACCATTTTAATGTCTCACCAGTAATCGAATGGATAAAACTACATACCACATATATAGTGGGTTCCCAGTGCAGATTTCGTGATCTTCTTCACGTTTGTAACACCTAAATAAGGACTATAGAAATTGCTACCAGTAGGTATCTCTTCTTGACAGTATCGTGTTACTTTAATCTGTCAATGCAATTCATTTGCTAATAGGACTGGTAAGGAAAAAGCACAACGTAGTTGAGGTAAAATGGCTTGTGTTAGTTTCAAGATCTGCAGCTTGGAAATTAATTTTTTATAATGATTATACACAAAAATTCAAAGAAGTGGCACCCATATGCAAAATTTATAATTAATTTCCTAGCTGCAAAGCTGAAATTAACGAAAAACATTTCACCCATTTAAACTAATGAAAAACTAGCATTCAAAAAACTAATGGCATTCTCAGTAGACATATAAAAATCTACAAATATCTAGGTCTGCAGTTCATAAAGCAAACAAATTCAGAGAGTAAAACAAATAATTACTGAATATATTTTATAAATATAAAGATGTTTTTGATAAGAACAATAGTATGATCAAAAATTTGCTGTAACTTGGAATAGTTGACTATTCAAACTCCTCTGGTACCTATTACTTCTCTATTACTTAAAAGATAGGGATAAATCGAACATTTCCACCTATTACCAAAAACAAGAAGTCAGCAGAAACAGATGCTTAAGGTAACTGGGCGTAAAATGGTTAAAAAACTGGAAACAAAATCAGAATTCTAGAAATTTAAATATTGCTAAAAGTAAATAATTTTACGAAAGATTACTGTAAATAAGTTTCCAGTTGCAGAAACCAATCGATATGCTACTTATTTTTCCTTTTTTCTCCGATTCTCCAGGTTTTCCCGATTTACCAATTACATTCAACGTTGGTTTAAGAAAAGTTTTGAGTGTCTCTTAGGTAATTCTTATCTATTTTTATTTGTTCTACGTGTTTCGATTATACCTTGCAGTTTCTATAAGAACTAAATCTCTTAGGCCAGGAATCAACAACGCAGCGCCCGCGGATGCCATAGCGCATTTCAGATGTGCCCTCTAGAACCATAGTCACCCATACTTGTAATTTTATTTAGTTGGGCTGCAATATGAAAAAATTGTAAACCTATAAATTCCCACTGTCGTTCCTTAATTAACCCTGCGTGAATCGCTAGGAATCGTTCTCTTACTTAGGTCGCATAGGTCTGTCAGACCCGCCATTTTTATTTTGAAATTAATAAATTTTTTCTATCGCATAGAAGAACTACAATTTTTCCGTTAAATTCTACGCTTTGTTTTCTATTTAGTAGTATAAATTACTTTTGTATTGACATAATTGTTTTTTCAATATTTATTTTTACGTAATTTGATGAAAAAAAACACAAAATAATAAACATATCAAATTTCAACTCGCTGTAAGTTATCTGACGTTTCACCGATAATCATCGGGTTTGTTTGCAAATGGAGAAGAAAGATCACTCATTCGTGTGAAGTCAGTAGAAATTCAGTACTACTGCTAAAAATTTTTATAATAGACCTCGCGTTACCCCCTATCGCGAGAGTCAATAAACATTAATTGTTTTATGGCTCTATTAAAACATGCTCTTTTCCGGGTTTCAAATCCACTAATTGACAACTGTTTTATTTTGTTTTACTCATTAGAATGTTTTCTTCAAGATTTAACAGATAGTTTTGTTAGATTTTTTACACATAAATTTTATTTTTAATTTTTAATGTGATATAGTCGTGTGTTAGGCTTAACTCGATCACCTAATTCAAAAATTGACATCGGTCAAAATATTATTCAATCTATCAAAATTCTTTGTTGATAGTTTAGATGTAAATGTTTTCTCTGCACGAAATGAATCAATCGAAAAAATAATGAGAGGACCATCAAAAATTCGGCAATTAATGACATGTTGTCGATTCTGTAATTTGTTTTTTTTTATAATATAAAATATTCACATAATAAAACTTTAAAAAGGCATCCATATCAATATCTGAATTTTATCAAAATGCAATTATCAAAAATTTTATAATTTTCACAATTTGTATTATCATAATTTAGTTTTGAGTTTTTTTGTCGCGCTTTGTGTATCGCGCGACAAAACAGTCGCTACGCGATCAAACGCAGCGATTTCATTCATAATTACTTGTTATGTAGATCGGGCTAACTTTTTAGGTTTGTTTTGTTGTGCCGCGATGAAAAATGAATAAATAATAAAAGCAGATTATAATTAAAAATATTTTTATCAGATTAATCTGGATTATTAAATTATAGAATAATTATAGCTATGCGATATGATTGTCGCGTAGTTGTAATTATTTTCCATATATCTAATTTCTTAACGTTTACTCATCTGAACACTGTCGAACATTTAATTAGCAATTTATAGCTCACAACGCGATTAAAACAAAAGAATTTATAGCGATTGTGTAAATTCGATTACCTAGATCATTTCCGAGGGGACAAGATATTTCCCGGAATTTTATAGCTAGACTGTTTTCACAAGTTTCTGATTACTTAGTAAAAGTGAAAAAAAGCCAACTTGCATTGCCTAATATACGAGGAATAATCATAAATTAATTATAAAAGTGATAAATAAAAATTATATGAAAAGAATAAAAAATAATTAAAATAATTAAAAATTAATTAGACATTACTTTTAAAAACAATATTATAACAAAAAAAAACAAAAATATAAATATACAAATAAATAACGATATGATAGGATTTAATAAACACCGCGCGACAACTTAAACGCGATAAAGTTATTGAGACACTCGCTATCGGCAACGGCGACAAATTAAACGGTCATTTTTTACCCCCATCATGAGTCGCATGATTCTGACAGACCCAAAGTATTTTTTTTTCTCAAAAATGAGCGTTGCTATTCAAAAAAATTTAACAGCATGATAATCGGGTTAGAAAGTTAGAAGAATATTAATTTTTCAGATTTTTTAAAAAATATTCAATATTAAAAAATTTTAACTAAACTTCGCGCCGGGTCTGTAAGACCCGTGCGACTCACGGAGGGTTTTAATTTCCAGAACAGAAGCACCGTAAATTAACTTAATAGCCAAAGATAATTCTGCAAGTTTACTTTTGCAAGGATGGCCACCGTCTTGTTGTAGACTGCAGTCGTTTTTGTTAAAAGCTAACCATGCAGTAAACTAAATTATCATCATAAATAGAATCTAACAGATCTGCTTTACGCTTTATTCTACTTTGCGCTATTGATAAAACCAATCTACATAAATGGCTGAGTTAAATTTATATACACAAACACACACATTTATTTTATTTATGCAATTTTACATTTAATTATTAAATTTTACAAAAATAGTTAAGTTACATTCAAAATGCGTACAGAATACATTCTTATAGTAAAATTAAAATGAATATTCGTTTTAAAAGTAGCCAAACATGTAAATAAACATCTTTATGATAAAAGAGTAATATACAAGGATTTATATCGTTATTCTATGAACTGCAATCAAAGTCACTTTATTGAAAATCACGTCATCGAAGATCAGTTGTCCGCATTAAACATGCACTCAACCGTCAAGATCCTTTCTTTATTCTGATTTTCAGCACCCTTTGCAATCATACAAAATAAAAAAACATTCTGGATTATCGTCACTCATCATTATCATCGTCGTCATCACGATTATCCTCTTCCGCTTCATCGTCGTCGTAGTCATAATCGTCTTCATCAACCTCATCTAAGTCATCGTCGTAGTCATAATCCTCTTCATCAATGTCATCGTCCTCATCACTGTCATGTACAACGCAATGCTCTGTTAAAATACACACACACATACATTTAAATTATTAAGAATTACAGAAAATAAATTGAGAAACAAAGATAAAGAATTAATTTAATTCTTAATCGTGTAAAATTTCTTACCCCAAAGAAAAAACAGCAAAACAATGAAAATCATCAACATAGCCAATCCCTTCATCATTTTCTTTTTGCAAGACTTATTTTAAGAAATTCTGCAAAGAGAGAGGATAGAGTTTAGCGAAAAAACTTAGAAATTTGCAATTTACTTCTTTAGCAACTGAATTACATAAAATTTCTGAAGATTATTTTTTATTACACTTAATACACACAAAAACTTATTTTTGAACAAATTTCTAGAGTTTATAACATATCGAATATTCTGTTTTACACGCCTAGTAAAGGTTCCTTGAAGTCTACAACAGAGCACCAAATAAGTGCAATACCTAAAATAACTCTTCTGTGAAAAATTCTAAGGAAACCCAAATTCTAATCCTTATTCTTAATTCAATAATTAAGTGTTAGAAAATAATTTAAATCTTTAAAGGAAAATTTCAAGGAATACGAAAATCTTACCTCGTCAATTGGCTGATTTCCACCTACAGATGCACAAATTACATAAAGATTTTTATCTTCATCATCTACGGATTTTGTAAATATCTTCAAATTCTTAAATGCTTTATTAAATTTAAATATTCTTAAAATATTTTAAAGATTTCTAACTGTGTTTAATAACGTTCGTTGTTTTAATTGAGAGCTAAATCAAAATGGCAATTGGTACTGGTGAAACGGAACCGGAACTGATACGATACTTTTATTTTCGAATTTCGAAACTGGAACAGGAAGCGAGTCGTTCAAATCGAATCCATTTTTATGGATAAAATAATCAAAATATCTTTAAAATTTAACAGTAAATATATTTCTAAAGGTGATATTTCATGTAATATCGATATTGATATGTAAATTTTATTACAAATTCATGCACTTATTAAAATTATAATTATCATCTTTCATGATCAGATAATTAAGGATGATGATTTTTAAATCTTCTTGTCCATTCTTAAAAATATTTTCTTCGATTACTTTTATGCAAATTTAAGTTGTTCCGTTTCATCTGAGACATATGAGTTTATTATATGATAATTTAATTTATATAAATTTTGAATAATATTTTTGTTATATTTTGTCGTTACAAATATTTTACAAAGAGAGAATTATCGTTGGTTGCATTTCGAAAATCATAGAAACAATTATTTACATGAAATAATAGTTCTAAAGGTTTGCTGGCATTTAAAGTAATTCCTTTGATAATATATCATGATTTATAATTAATTAAATGTAATTTGCGTTATTCTTTTGTGAGTTGTAGGAAAGTTTGCATTGCATATCCCTAAATAAAATGAAAGAATTGCGTGTTTTCTAAGCAGGGACGTCTAGAGGAGATAGAGAATTAGCTGCAAACTGTTCTGGACCCCGATGAATGAGGGTCTTTCATACAATATCTTTTTAGTTTACTTCATTTAGTATATTTTCATCTGCTACAGAGTCACAATGTGTATTTTGCCCTAGCCCAAATTATCTTCTGAGCGGCCCTGTATGTTTGGCTGAGCAGATATACAGGCATAGATTGGGAAGGCTCAAAAACAATAACTTAGAAAATGGCATACTTTAAAATGTTTTAATCCCTACACGTCATACCAAGGATTATTTTCGAAATAAATGTTCTTTTATTAAACAGTGGCTTACCAGTGGCCAAGCTGTTCCGTTCTCTGAATACAAGGAGTTCGGTCGTGGGTTCGCGCCTCGCCAGAACGGGCTAGCCACGTGGAGTCTTCCACGTCTGTAATGCCTGAATAGGCACCAGTTACCGTTAAAACGACGTCTCGGAAGACACCCACTTACGCAGATCCTCCAAACGATTGCGTTGCCGTAAATTAATAAATAAACAAATAAGTTTATATTAAACAATTCATTTTGTAATGTTTCTGTTTTGTTAATTTTATTCAAGTTTTCTTCTAAATACAGTTAACATCCAGATAATCCACAATAAAATAAGGCACATAACCTTTAATGATCAAAATTCAAATGTACAGAATATATTCAGATATACTAATTATTGAATCTTTTCGTGTCCATACATTGTTGTGTTCCCTCTATGGACGAAGAAAAGTATAGATGGATAAGATGAGGATTCGAAATACAATTCTCATCCTAGGAATCATCGGTATTATTTTCAGAGCAGTTGCTCCGTAGGATTCGAGATAGAATCCGGATGGGCACAGAAACCACCAGATATTAGTCTGAGGGTAGTCCATTCCAAATATGTGTGGCCCTGTCTCTGGTCTGGTCTGTGGGTACCGAGGAGGGTCGACGAGGTCAGACCTCTGGTTAACGTCGGCAACAAGTCGGGGGGGGACTTGCCCACTTGTCAGAAATGGCTTATTTGTCGGTAAGGATCCCGTAGGGACGGGACTGCTTTTTATCTGGTCGAGTGTAGGAGGGAAAGTGGAGTCGTGGTAAGACGATAGGCGAATATTCGAGCAACCAAGACACCATTTAACAGGATAACAACGATTTAATGGAAAACAAAATATACGTTACAAAAATCTGACAAAAAAGGGGTGACATATAATAAGCTATATATCCCTATCACGCGACGGGAGAGAGAGAGAGTTCACATAAGTGGGGTCCATACCTCTTGGACAATCAGTAATTCAAATATGCTGTTCGTCACGATGATCGAATATTCCTTTCTAGGGAAGGTTCGATGGTACTTGAGGCACAATAGTCAAATATATTCCGTAGGCACACAGGGTAAGATCGCGACTCGATCTTAATCGATGATAGATTCTCCACCGGGGGAGGAAGGAAACATCTTATATATAGCTTTTTGGCTGGGAATTTTGGTCACGTGCAGGTGCTTAGGCCATAGGTGTTCCCGGGATTAGAAACAATACGGCGAATTCGGGCGCTAACTATAAACTTAAGTTGCAAGATGATCGGTGCTTAGCGTAAGAACAATGGATAGTTGACAGTTATACGGCCGGGGACGCATATTTTCTTGTCCAGGCCGTTTTTAGGCAGGATGTTTATATTCAAGACAGTTTTTGGCAGGATGTTTATAATAGAAGAATTTTCGATTCGATTAGGGAATAATTTTAGTATAATTCGTATTATATTCGGATCATATCCGATATAAAGGGGTAATTAATAATTCGGATATAATTTAGTAAAACTTTACGTTCAAGGGGATTCCAGATCTCACAGGTCCTATAATCGTGAATAATGGCCGAAATTTCGATAACATTGATAAAAAGGTCCTATCAGTGTCCACGAGGCGAGAAATAGTAACAGACAGCATAAAAATTTACACACAATGAAAAAGGAATTTCTGAATGTTCCTAATTTTGGATTCTGTCAAAATTCCTTTTAAGATTAATTCTTCGTCATGATTAGTGATCCTTTATACATCATCTTGCAAGATATTGAGTAAATGGTTATAAAAATATATTTGTAATGAAATAATACTTTACAGAGCAAATATTCTCACTTTTATTTTTCTCATACCAAATGACATACGAATATTAATTACATACACTTTCTGTTGTAAGAAATTTAATTACATTTAGTAAGTTATTGTTTTTAAAAATGCCAACAGAAAATTAATACTGTACAATTTAGTATTTCATTAAATTTATAATATCCAACATTTTAGAGCTTGATTTTCTATTTGCTTCATGATTTTTCAAGTAAAATTTTCAAATAATTGAAAAACTACGAAAATCTGAGTTAAAAAGAAACTTAAAAACTGAAAAAAAATTAATATGAATATATTATTATCATTATTTTATTTAAAAATTAATATTTTAATAAACAGAATATAATTTACTAATTATAGCATTCGTAAATTTTTATATTATACTTTAAATTTATACTTCGGACTTTATCATTTTAATAGAAATGCATTAAACAAAAAGTAATTTTTACTATTCGTTATAACCTATTTATTTTCTTTATAAACAGCAAATTATATTATATTATATTCCAGTGAACTAAATATTAAACATGGTCAATGAGAATCACAGCAAACCCTTGATTTAATGCACTCATTGGGAGAAGAGGTATTCGCTAAAGCGAAAAGTACAGTACGTTAAATCAAATATGTTTACAAACCTATAACTTATAGGGCCTGATTCATTATATAGGAACTTTCGGTACAAACCGGAAGTTACGTTATTTTAATTCAAATATTTTTCCTGAGAGGAGTTAGATGACAAGCACGACTCTATTGCTAGTAGGAAAAGAATGATATATAGGAGAAAACACTACTAATATGAAGTGGAGAGCATATATTTTAAATTAAATAAATTAAAAACATGATTTAAAGTTGCACACAAGCATTGTGAAAATGTTTTCTTTATAGTTATCAGCTGCTTACGTGACTTCAAATTATATAACTTTGGATCTATAATAAAGTTTTGTACAGATGTGAAGATACTATCTGTATAATGAAATAATAATGCGATCCATTTGAATGAGAAAATTATAATAAGCATGCAAGAACATGGTTATACCATAGTTAGTTTTGTAAAGTTTCTAATTTTTATAATATAAAATTACGGGATGATTTAATTTTCCATACATAAACACACATGGAGACTTCTGACATTTATGGTACTTTCATGTTAACCGGTAGGCTATCAATTTTTGTTGAGTATGGACTATTTTAGCACACTTAATATTTTCGCCCTGTACTATAAGGATATTACGTGTTATTTTTTTTAATTTTGGCATATAATATATGTAAAAACTAAATTTCATCAGTCATTCCCGAGTTGTGTATAATCCTAGTTATGGAAAGTTTCGGGTAGGAATTTGTTTTGCTTGTTGTTTTCTATGTCAAGAGGCAATTATATTTTAAATATGTTAGATCATTGTTTAAAACGACTTAAATCCTGTATTATTATATAATACCTTAAATGTTTAGGTCATTAAATAAATTCATAAATAAAAATTGAAATAAATACATCTTTTTTAATTAACCAATATCTGAAAATGATTTCTAAATAAATACCTTTAATATCGATAATCTTGTAATTGGAATGTTAGAAAACAATTTTAAAGCCAGTTCTTCTTCCGTACAGAGATCCATCATACTGCAAATCTAAAGAAAATTGTTAGTGTTTTGCTCTGGTAGCGTGTAAATGTTACGTTAATGCCTATTGTAAAGAAACAAATTTATAACTTACCATATTGATATCTTCTATTCTGTTAGTTTTAAAATAAACGCTGTAAACTTCTGCGTAGATATGTTCATCCTAAAAGGTATTAGTGATTCAAGACATTTTTATTCAAGCAAACAATTTATAATAGTAGAATAGTGTACTATTGTACTATAATTAATAATAACATTTATTAAAAAATACTAGGAAAACATTTAAAAGTCTTCGAATATTTACAATGAAATTCACTGCTTATACTTCTCACATTTAATATATGCTCAATCTTTGCATGCATTGCATTGTACCCACTCCTAATGAATTAATTTCTAATCTTGATCATGCATATCAAAAACTAGTTGCTTTTCCATTTCTTCATGGAAAGTCCCTTGCAATCTGAAGGACCATACACATATTTTTGGATTGCTTGGATTGCTCTCGTTCGATCTATTAAATTTATTTCGAAATTTTAAAGGATAAACTAGTAAAATGATGGAGGAAATTCATATAAAACATCTAAAATAATTTCCATATATACAGTATGATTACAATTAAGGATTAAATATTGAAAATTCTCTGTAGAATAATATACAGCAAATCTGGAGTAAGTTTGGTGTATGCTACTACAATTTTCGGGAAAAAATATTTTAAAGTTTAATTGGTATGGTAAAATTTGGCGCTGATGTTTTCCCAATTTGCACATCATATTCGTTTTGCAAGCAATTTTAGGCACTCTACACCCACAGCTACTATTGTTTCTCTGAATTTCAGTCACTTTCAATTTTTTTGTGGCGTAAACACCGTAAAAATGACGTGTAAAAGAAAAAATATAGTTGCTAGAATAGAGAAGAAATTAAAAATATAAAATAAAATGTATATAAAGTGTCGTTAATCAATTTTCCGAATTATACAGAAGTTTGGTCATCCGGATAAGGCACGGTCCCGGTTATCGATACATATATATTAATTCATATAATATCTATACAAAGTAATATAAGTTACGTTACTTACATTTAATGTGACACTGGAAATAAAATAACAGTAGACGAAAATGATGAAAGCAAGACACATCATAATAATTTTAAATGTAATAGTTACTTCTGTGTCCAAAACTGTATTTAACGATAAAAGTTTGCCCATTGTTAATTCTATACACAACGAAATAATAATTCCAGAAAACGAGAATTCATTCTGTACAACGTCGCATATCTTCAAACTCTCTCTGGCATTTTGAATCCAATTCCAAATTACAGTTACGTCAATATCGTTCGTTTGATTTTGGATATATTTGCGAATTATACGAATCTGTAACTTCTGAAATTCGCATAAGAATATCAGAAAACATATATGAGAGAAACCACTCATAATTACGTAAATATTCCAAATTGTACATTGCAGCAAACAGACGGATTGTCCGAACGACCATTCGTAATTGTTAATTTGTAAATACGTGAACGAATTTGAAATTAACTGAACGAAACTTATGATTCCGACTGCGCCTATGAAAAAGCACACAAGATTATTTTGAACTTTTAACAAAGAATTTACTATGTCTATCGTACGTTCGTTCAGAATTTTTGTCCACACAATTCGAGTATTCGTGAACAATCTTCTGCATTTTTTGCTGTTCCAGAAGAAAAGATAATTTAAAGTGAAACACAGGAAAAATGTGTTCATAATTCTTACAACTCCAGCATATTTCTCGTACTTTACAGAATTTTCGCAGTGTTGTAGCGCCACGTCTTCGTTTCCAATATACAATATGAAAAGGTAACTTATTACCTTAAATGTAAAGAATATTTTCAGAGTTAGAACATATAAGAAACTGAAATTTCTTTTCTTTTCTGATTTTATGAAAAAATCCGCTCCAGATAGCTTCATTATTAAGATTATCGGAGCAAAGACGATATCTGCGGAAATCTCACTTTGTAGCATTTTTATGAAGTAAATGATAATTACCTTATACAAGAATAGTATTATTATATCACAATATATTTAAGTTCTTCTACAAAATTAATTAAATATATATCATATATAAGGCAAGAACTCAATTCCTTATTAACAGTCATCTATAACGATGTTTTCAAATTTTCGAAACGTTGAAAATCTAACTTGAAAATGCTTTAAATGATCCTAAAACATCATACTTGATGGAGAACACGAGTGTGAGTTGTTCAGTTAACAAATACTGTACAAGATATTATTATTACATGAATATAGTAGTAAAAATTCGAAATATCTCGTTCTTCTTGCTTAATGGATTTATATAATATCGATTTTTATTAATAAATTCAATTTATGACTTATTAAAGTAGTAAGAGGCACAATGCATAATGGAAATATACGGAGACCACATAATGGAATATTTTCGTAATGGATGGATAAATATTTGTAAAATATCGATTATTTTATTATTATATTTAGAATATTTTAATAATATTCTAAAGCAGCATAAAGAGTTAGCAACACACGTTATTAAAACGTGTGTTGCTAACTCTTTATGCTGCTTTATATTCAATCATTTTTCATTCTTTTTGTGTCTTGTCCCAAACTATACTGTTTATTATTTCATAAGCTGTAGCAATTATTCATTATAAACTCTTGCAGACCTATAAATTGCCACTAACGTTCGACTGTCTGTTGTCCCTCTTAATTTACTCTGAAAACGGCGTTTCAGAGATGAATGTCGAGCCATGATGTAAAATTATTAGTGGCAGCCCCTACTTAACTACGTATGAACTTCCTGACGAGACCGGAAGTTACCTGATTTCAGTTGAAAACTTTTACACAGGTCGTAGTTAAATAAATGACCAAGATGACTTTTTTGTCACAGGAAAAGTATGATGTATAGGACAAGACACTACTACAGTCAAGTACAGTGTCTATCGAAATCTAAAAAATTGCAGCTAAGCATTATGACAATATGACAACAAGTAATTATTTATTGTGTCATCGTCACAATGCCGTGCTGCGATATTTAATCATAATATATAACTTCTAAACTACTTATTTCTCAGGTTGGATAGGCACATTTATACTTTCCTGGCTGTTATATATAACAGAGGGAAAGTATGGCGATCTGTCAAGAAATGACCCCGAGATTTTTACATTATTTGATTTAGGACACCTTGACACGTAGAGAAATGCAAAAATATTTGGGGGTGATTTCTATATGTATATTGTTTACCTTCTTTCAAGCATAATAACTCCTGTGCTTTTTTGACAGAAATTTCTGAAATTTGGTAGAATGCTTTGTTTATTAGAGGGTTGATGCTATTAGATTTCGGTAATTAAAGGTCTAGAGTCTAGACCCTATAGTGGGGTACGATGGCTTCAAAGCTATTGCTGGTGGGTAAATCCGTGATGACTTATGTACTGTACTTTTAAAAGACATATAGCAATAGCTCAGTTTGTACTTAATTTTACTTATGTAAAGTTTAAATTACGATTAGAATTTATTGACGTGTTGCTGATTGTTTTAATGGAAATTGTTTTAACCGAAACAGACGAAAATGTAGTAAATTTGAATGTATTTATATTTGTTTTCGATCATTTCACAACCCGCACAGACGTCGTGTGGAAATAGATATCCCGAGTATTTTCATAAAGTATCTTGGCCTGAAGTTGTATTATTTTTCAACGACAAAATTAAAATTTTGTCATTTTACGAAATAACATAACTTATTTTTCATATTTCAGACATCAATCTTTGAAAAAGAATTTTTTCAATTTCCTTTGGTTTCTAACTAAAATCTTCTGCTTTAATTTTGAATTGTGAATAAACTTTTGTTAATAAATGTTCACAATGCTTAATCTATCACAATAATTCTTCAGCATTTGATGAGTGAATCTTATAGAAATTCACAAATAAAACAAAGAGCAGACGAAAGAAGAGAATTTATTGCTTTTTTTGAGTATCTGTACAGTAAATTTAAAAGATTATTAAGTACAACTTATTAATAAATTCTATATTCTGTAGTTATTCGGTGAAAAGTTATTTTAACATAAAACCTGTACAAATATAAATCGTCGTCTTTTTCATTTATAAATTTTCACAGTTTCTTTGTAATTATATGTTTTTCTTATCGGTTAAGAAAAGAAAATATATATAGTAATTACACATTCAAATTTACATTTAACGAAAATAACACAGAAGTCTTGGAGCAATGTATTGTAATTATTTTATTGCATTTTTTTGTCTTAAGATCATAACATTTTAAATATTAATACGTTAGTTTAATAATTAAAAATTTAATTTAACGTTATAAACGAAAAGAAACAAATTCTACTTACCTATTTTAAGAACTTTTGTTTATTTTTACTTAATTCTGTAGCTTTTAACTAGCAATATTTTTTACTTGATGCAACCTTTGATGCAAACCGGAAGTAACGTTAAGTATGATGTACAGAGACTAAGACACTACCAATTTCAAATGGAGAGCGTATATATTAAATTAAATTAATTTAAAAAATATGATTGAAAATTGAAGCCTTGCATTGTGACAATGTCAGAATAAATAATTGCTCGTTATGCTTATTATGCTTATTATTATTATTTCCATTAAATTTTTATTATTAAAACACAACTCATAATCATATTGATATATAAATATATATAAACAAATTTTCTTTATATGGTAAAAAATTATTTTACAAAGTTGTAGTTGAATTTTATGATACTTTATTTATGAATTATGCATATGAAAGTCTGTAATTACACATTAATTTCAAAAAGAAATGAATACATACTCATTCCTCATTCATTGAAAGCTTATATTATTATAATCTTAACAAATATTCCTTTTTGAACGTCATTACGTTCGTTAGGTTGAATAACGATATCAACATGTGTATCATCCTTTCATACTATAGATATTTTGTAGACAACACTAGCAGCGAGAATAAGAATAAGTAATGGTTCTGGTTCAGTTCGAAGATCAAACATTACTCGAGGAAATCAATCTACTCTACCACGGTCTCTATTGTGTTTCTTGTTTTAATGTGGTTAACCTTAAATATGGTTTGCAAAGATAGCCACCATCTTCTAGAAGGTATTGTGTGACAGAGAAGCTATATTTTCAAATTTCAGATAGAGTTCCGTATTCTTAGATATTGTAGAATTATGTATTGATCCGGTCTGTCATGCTATTAAATTTCATATTAGTGAACTAGCATGACTACCTACAAAATTCAACTGTATGAAAGACATACTATTTTATAATTATTAAAATTTAAGTACACAAAGGATTTATTCATATAAATACTTTGATAAAGATAGGATAATTTTATATACGTGGGTACTCATTGAAATATATCATTTCCTATTTCTAATTCATTATGCATTTGCTCCAAAAGATGAAATTTGTTTGTAAGTACAATCGATAACTCCAAGTTTCCAAATTAGCGATATCATAAAATTTCTAATAACTTTTCTACATTCTTGCATAGTTGATAGAATGTGTTGCATGTTTTTGAAATGCTCCTCTAAGCTTCGGGTACTTTTTTAATCATCCTACTTACACTTAATTTTGATGTTGAAGTCACATCTTTCCCTACATGATTAAAGGTTCCGATGGCATGAAAACCTTTAAGCACACACTAGACAGAAATATTGAGATTCCCCGTTGGAAATGGGATTTAACACCTGATGGTTTTTTCACAAAATTTCATAATGTACCGGTACTTATGTAAAATGTTTTCTACTAAAAAACTTCACCATCGAAATGATAAATAGTAATCAAATCTGAATCATTACAATACAATCCAGTTAAAATATCACATATTGATACAAAAGATAAACATTTCGATTACATTTATAAAACATTGAATTTATATAATTGATTATTTTTATTTATTTTTAGTAACTGAACTATTACATTGAAACACGTGAACTGTAATTCGATTTTTGTGTGAATCAGCAGGAAATTCTGAAGCGACAATCGTAACGAGTATGTTTATGGTGATGTACAGGGTGGTTATAATTAAAGTTGCCCTACTCAGACCTGTCTAGAGCCCGTTCTTGTGGACGTATTTTGATGAAAATTGGTATATATGTTATATGGACCATGGTGAAAATGAAAATGTAAAAAACATTTAGTTCGAATTTGTAACACTAGGTGAAAAAATGGCGCATGAAGAACAAGAAACATAAAATGGAAACACGCAAAAGGCTTTTATTCACAACATTTGTGCAATATGCAATCTATTTGCATCAATCACGTGTTCAAAACGCCTTACAACACTGTAAGGCGTTTCAACACGCGATTGATGCAAATACAGTTGAGCATCGATTATCCGACCCTCGATCAACCGTCACATCGGTTAATCGACCGCGTTCTAGTCGGCAAATTCAAATGTCCGCTGGTGATGTGGCGCTACAATATTTGGCTATGTCTTGGCTACTTTAATATTATTTTTGTTAAATTTTTGCGTGTTTTAGCTGCCAACACTGACTCGACCATGAAAGGGAGGCCAGTATTTAAACAAGGCTTAACTTTATTTAACGACGATATCTAATTGCTGTTTTTAAAACGTGTGCGAGATTTAGCGGCAAAAAAACGAGTGTCAGCTGTGAACCAAAAGAAAATTTTGGATTTTTTTTTTTAATGTATAGGCCTAGTTTATGTAAAATATGTAACCCGAATATATATATATATTTTGTTTTATATTTATCAATATACAGTACAGTATTGTATTTATTTTGTTCAAAATAAAGAAATAGTTTTTAACGATACAGTAGCGATGATTATTATTTTTTTAAAAACTTTTGTTAGGCTTAACATGGACGAAATTCAACGCGAAGTAGGTTAATAGCGATGTACTAATATACTAATTACATGGGATATACTAATATACTGTACTAATAATGTATTTTTTCAAACTTCGGTTATCCGTTTTTTCAGTTATCCGACCAACCCCAGTTTCCAATTGAGTCGGATAACCGATGCTCTACTGTAGATTGCACATTGTACAAATTTTGTGAATAAAAACCTTTTGCGTTTTCCATTTTGTGTTTTTTGTTCTTCATGCGCTATTTTTCACCTAGTGTTAAAAATTCGAACTAAATATTTTTTTTACATTTTCATTTTCCCCATGGTCCATATAACATGTATACCAAGGTTCATCAAAATACGTCTACGAGAACGGGCTCAGGGCAACTTTAATTATAGCCACCCTGTATTTTGCTACAGGCATAAAACAGAGAAAAAGAACGACAAAACTGTTACTCTAATATGAACTATTACTCTTTACAGTAAAATGCCTATAACAGAGTGTTTTTATCTTAAATAAAAAAATGGCCCTGCCTATACTGTTATTAGCCTGGAGAAAATTTAGCAATCTCACCTGATGTGAGATTGCTAAATTGTGAACTTAAAATTGGTTATCTATAGATCATAATTTTAAAATATTGCCGGAAAAGTTAAGCAACTCTTTGCTGGTTTACTATTTGTTTAGAGTAAACTGGTTCGGTAAGATGAGGTAACTTTCTATCAACGGCGATGCTTGCAGAGAACGTCTATAGGAAACCGGCTCTTATTTCGGTTTTAGACACGTAAAGAAAATCCGGAAATCCCGTTGGTAAGCTTTGAACCCTTGCGTAACTAGTAGTGTTCGTTGTTATATCTACTCTAATTTTAGTGATATAAATCTAAAAATTTCCAGGAACGAGTTGTGTAACTATCCAGGCAAAAACTTTAAAATTGCTTCTGTTGCTAATTCTTACGATATTTTAGTGTAAAAAAACAAAACTTTGTATATTGTTAATTATTATAAAATGGGGAAAAGTATAATTACTAGGATAGAAACGAGTTTTATTATATATATTTTTTAATTGTAAATGACAATAACGAGTAAAATTTTTAAGTCCGGCTCCACTCGAAATACGAAATTACCTTCGAATCCCTGACCTTTAACCCGAAATTAAATTTAAAACACAAAATTTCCTGAATATTTTAACATTCTTTAAAGCTAATTTAAAGAATCGTTTCACACGCACACACACATCTACCCACACTACATGTAGAAAACCCGCAATTTTTTGATTTCTCGACGTTTCAAGGTACAGTGATCACAAAAAGGAAATAGATGACAACATTCGTGTTTATTTTCACTATTTCTAACAATTTTATTACATTTATAAAGCTTTATATTTAAACAATGTTTCATAAGCATTTATTAATACAATACAATAAACACGAGAAGCATTTTATATTCTATTCCATAAAATACCTAATATAACTATTACTTCTCTCAGAAATTATAGGTACCTGCATGGAAAATCTGAGAATGTTCAACATTATAATTTTTACGATATGCTGAAAATCCCTGCAATCTTTTAACTGAATCCCGACCTTTTTTAAAATATTTGCTATATGTTTCATTAAGTTAGAAATGTGTATATTCAATCTTATATATGTAGTTTCACTTAAATCGTGTAGCATACACGCGAAGAAGCACGTAGAACTGGAGAGGATAGGACAAATTTCGGTTAAAGCATTCATCGTGTTGCATGTGTTGCAATCTGTCTTAGCTATTGTTCGTTGCACGATATCCAGCAGTTCTTGAAATGGCGAATGTGAAGCAGAGCATGTCTCATTCGCTCCCTGTTAAAAATATCATAAATTTAATAAGAATACTAATAAGCTTTAATAATTTATAATTAACGAAGTCTACAGTGTCTACACGATAGATTTATAAAGGAATAGTAAAACCTGTCTAACGGAAAACTGCTTAAACAGGTTCCCGTTTTCGACAGATTTTACTGTTTTAATATAGCTTTATAAGCTTCAAAATATACTTAAATTGGTTTCGTACATGAGTAGAAGGTTTTTTTGATGGTTTACTTTTCTCATTTGTTCTCAATCCGTCAATTCTCTCGAATAAAATTATCCCTAAAATAAAATATTTTACTTTAAAAAATAAGTCTATAGTTACAGAATATACAAAAAACTAACTGAATAATGTATTTAAGATTAACTTATTACTTAAAAATAGTTATATGTAATCTATAAGAGTATTGCAAACTGTGTAATACTTGAGTCAATACAATACTTACCTACGATAGCGAAGATGATGATCTTCATCTTGATGTAGCTTATCTGCAATGAGAAGTGATGCTGCTGCAATTGTTAAGTCTTTATATAGAAGTTTTCATTGTTATTTATGAATTTTTATGTGATAATTACTATATTTGTTTGGGTAATATAATGATGTTGATACATAGAACAGAGTTTCGTCCCCTTGAACGATAGCTTTTCTGAGAGATTGAATTTCAGTACACTTCCTGAATCGTGTATATTTTGAAAAATAATAACTAGGTAAGATAAACAAGCTTGTAAGTTTTTAAAACTAAATCCCTGTACTCTGCAAATAACTAAATACTTGTTGAAATATATTATCTTCACTGTTTTGAACTATAATTATATTCCCAAGCGAGCCAAGTATTTAAATATTTACCATTGGGGTGTGTGAGAATAATACCGATGGTTTATACAAGGTGTTAGTCAAGTAGACTGGAGCTCTTTTCCTACAACTGTATTTCTTTTAATTCCAAAAATTTCGCCAGTGAAGGGATTTCGCTGACTATTTAGGAAATTTTTCCACATTTGAGAGTAAGACACCTCATACCCCCAATAGCATAACTCCTATTTACAACTATGGATCAATGAAAGCTAATCACAACTCCCGAAACTGATAAGGAATCTTCTACAGCTGTAGGGTAATTCCAGATAGAATTTGGATGGTCGAAATACCCAGAAATTATTCACTGGCAGTCACATGCAATCCAGAATATGTTGGGTTTCGTCCCTTTCTACACGGTTGCCACATTGTGATCCTGGCTGAACCCATAATGTAAATGGAAAAAGATGTCTTTTTAATGCCCACAAATTCAAAAACGAAAAAAAAAAAACAAATTAAACACTGCTTACACACTTTCGGGCATTACTATGAAATCGCGTTTTACATCAATGAGTAGTTTATACTATTATATCAAAGTAGTCGTGTTTCATTTATTCAACTGCAGAAAATTATGTCACAATTTCATGTCTTTCATCTTAATGAATTGTTGTGTTCGTGTATGGCACCTGCCGCCTAGGGGAAATGCCTCCTTGGAGATCTTTTATAAGAAATTGTTCCCCGTTTAGATGTTACAAACCTGAAGAAAATCCTGAAAACTCCACGCAGCCAGTCCATCGGTGAGGCCCGAACCCAAGATCAATCACAAGTGACCATTCGACCACTATTTGCTAGTGGTCACGAGTGGATGATGGGCATTTATCTTGTTGAAATACTAAATGTTTTTCAATATCTCATCCAATATAACCGAAACTTAACAACCTTGTTTTATTTAATACTTTTATTATATTTTTATTAAGAAACATTTATTTATTTTTATAATTTTTCGCACAATAAGTAAAATTTTCCGGTGTTTTTTTATTTATATAACTTGATTATTTTAAAGAAATTTTAGAATAATTAATTTAACGTTAAAAATATAAAGAAACATTTATTAGCAATTAATGTTGAACGTTGATCGGAATTTTCGAAATATTTATTCGGATAAATATTTCGAAAATTCCGACGAATACTGCGTTTATAAATGGAAAATAATAATTTAAATCTAAAGTTCAAATTTTATAGTCGAGACCTTGAATTTATGAACACAAATTTACAATATTATTTCTTTTTATAGGTCTAAGAAGCAGCCATTGAAACAAAGTTAAAATGCTTTGTAGTGCTATTGTTATGAAATATTCTTGAAAATTAACTTTTGTATTATTAATTATTACAAAAAAACAAAAGAATTCATTTTGAAAGTAGAGATGAATTATATATATAGGCCTATATAAAATTGTAAATGGTAATCTCTAGTATGGTCGGACTCAATGATGAATTTAGTCATTAGCATTACAATTTTTTATAAAACCTTTCCCTACACTCAAAATTGAGCTTTTTGCCATTTTACAATAGTTAAAAATATAAAATATTTTAGAATAAAATATCATAACAGACGGCGTCACAAAATGTTGCCTGGAAAGTTAAGAAACTCGTTGCTGGATTTTTTATGATAGGACATTTTTATTATTTCAGCCATTTATCAATTTCTATAACTGCCAAGAAAGACCGCTCCCATCGCCCACCTGGGTTCAATGTAATTAAAAATTTTGCCTGAAATTTTTCTCTCATGGCTCGTTGACAGGTGCCAAAATTTTCCTGCAATTTCGATGTGCATTTTTTGCTGCATGATTGCTGAGAATAGGTAAACTGTAATTACAGATACCATGTACAGTACATAAATAATGACACAATATGAACAGATATCCTAACTAGCAATTGTTTTTATTTTTTGCCTTATATTACAGATAAATGTAAACGAAAACGTAAAATGTATAGTATTAATTAAAATTTTTTCCTGTTTATGATTAAAAAAACTAAGTTATAATATAAACTGCGAGTTTTACGCTTTCTCGCATGAAATCGTATTTTATAATTTAATTACTGTTCGAAAATATCGAACGATATTTAAATCAGTTGACGAAATTCGTTTCGAACGGTTGAAGATGGAAGTTTTTAAATTTCTATGTCAAATTTGGTTTGTTATTTCCTATAAGTTGAAAATTTCAGACGCAAAACTACCCATGGCTGTTAACATCACCTCCTACTCTCTCTTTGACTTTCAAACTGTAAATTATTCAAATGTAATTTTTCCTGCTTTTCACAGAACTTTAAACTTCAAAATAGAGCCTGATTCATCACGACTATTCTTGACTACTAAAGTGTTTATTTACGAAGACAACAAAATCAAGAAGTTCTACTTACAAAACATCTTCCCAGAAACACACGTACTTTTCAAGGGATATCTCGTTGGAACAAATGATTCGAAAATAACAGGATTTTACTTAGACGACAGGTTTGCTGCAAGAATGATTATCAACCATACAGTCTACTACATAGAGACCGCCTATCCTTATGTTCCTGAAATACCTATCGATGTTGGAATCCTATACAGTCTCGCTAATGTAGAAGAACTTCACCAAACTGAACACGTAACTTGCAAAGTATTAAAGACATTACATGAAAGAGATAATAACCACTTTGCCTTCTCTGATCACAACTACAACAAACTACAAAACACTGTTTCTGAAAGGTAAGATTTAAATATTTTCTTATGTATATCTGCATATTAAAGACTGTCAGTTAAAAATATACAGAGGTATTACATACAGTTTTGGATAAAATTTTAAAATTAGATTGCGAAAAACAGTGTAAATAATATTTTTCAATATATAAATTTACAAAATACTAGATATTTAATGCAAATTATTAATGATTGTAATGTTTGAACTGATAACTGTAATTGTTGCAGATCAAATAAGATATGCACTTTAGAAATACTGATTGATCACACATATTTTCAATACATGGAATCTGATAAAAAATCGGTGCTAGTGGAAGTTCTACATCTTATAAACATCGCCAATTCGATATTCAAAGAATCAAACATTGACAGAATTGAAAAATCGCACGTTATTGAATTTCTAATCGACCAAATAACGATATTCGAAAAACCAATTCGAATTGCGTATCCATACTCAGATCAGAGCAGTGACAGTCCAGGATTTATACAAAACTTAAAGCAATACAAAAGTCCTTATTGCCTGTTGATTTATTTCACTCATAAAGAGTTCGACAAAGAAAACCTTTGTACCAATATCAAACTCGGAAAAATATGCCCTAATTTTTATTCAAAAGAAACGCACAACGTCATATTTGTTACAAATGTCGTTAGAGGAAGAGAAATTCCACGATTCAGAATGGCATTGACGTTGTTACATCACCTCGGACACGCATTCGGATGCAAACACGATCCTGCAAATGCTTCTGTGTGTACACCTTCACACTTTTATAAGAATGATGGCAAATACATTATGGAACCTGAATACACAAGCGGAGCACATATTAACAATTGGAAATTTTCAATCTGTTGTCTGAAGTCAATGAAGAAATATATTAAACGCAGTAGTAGGTTTATATAGAATCTAAATTTTTTTCATATTGTTGATTACATAATGATTGATCTTTTAAACAGAGTCGTGTTTGAAAAAGGTATTTAAATCTTCGTGTGAAAATGGCATTGTCGAAGAAGGTGAAAACTGCGACTGCAATTCTGCAGAAAAAACGTGTAATACAAGTTCATGTTGTCATTATAAACATCACCCTTTAAGATGTACACTTAAGACAGGAGCGTACTGCACATTTGGAACAGATGAATGCTGCAATTACAAATGTGCAAAAGTTCCTTTTAAAGAATACAAGCCTTGTTTCAGTAACAAACCTTGTTGGAATGTTAGCAGTGTTTGTGACGGATATTCTCCTTTCTGTCCTGCACAAATGCAACCCGATGGTATATCGTGTCTAAATAACAGAGCAATCTGTATAAAAGGTAAGTGCGATACCAACGTTTGCAAAATAAAAGGTCTACAGTCATGTCAATGTCCTTCTCGTCATACCGAGTGTTATGTCTGTTGCAAGAATAAATCGAGTGAGTGTCTACCAGCAACATCATTCGAAATCTTCACTCCGACTTCTGAACCGTACGTCAAGGAAAAGGATACTCCTTGTGACAACAATTACGGCTTGTGTCTAAGGTAAATATATTTATAATTTGCATTTAAGGCCCTAAAATGATTATCTTTATTTTTTAGTAACGGAACTTGCAAAAGGAAAGATATCTTCAAAAGACATTCGTTGGCGGAGTATGTGTATGTGTTACCTTTCGTTGCGATCATACTGATTTGTATTAAATGCTATGTAGCACAGAAAAAAAAACGATCGAGTATTGTCGATCTCGCTAGGGGATACAAGGATAAGAAAAAACCACGCCGTAGAAGAAAGCAGAAAAGCAATAATACGTCACTTTGAATATTACGTGTTATTAATAGCGTTTGATTATATCGTTTAAATTGAACTTTGAAATATGTCGAAGTATTAGCTTATACATTTCGGACTGAAAGTTATTAAAACCTTTGTCATCTGAACACACTGTATGTCTTTTCACTGTTATTAACTTACATTTTTAAATATTATATTAAACAAATATATAAGAATTATTGCATAGATATAGTAAGGAAAATTTTGATATATTATTCTTGTCTAATTAATCATCATTTTTTAAAATCTAAATATTTCACCTGAGTTTGAATATGCCGATTTCCCTGTGATGTAAAAAACTGAATACAGTTACACAACCATATTTAATCTCGCGTATAAATTTCTTCGGATTTGTTAATGAATTACATGTATATGTTAAATACTAGCTGTGTAAAAATATAGTGTCGACATTGTTATATGATTATAAGTAACTTAAAATGAACAAAATCTGCAAATCTGCATACATAAAATAGTTCATTGTTTACTGTCGGAGTTTGTAATATTTCCTGTATCTTTCAGTATCATTGGAGTGTTTGTGAAATATAATGATAAAATAAACGTGTTTTATCTTGCTTTACACTTTCATTAAAATTTCGTTTAGAAAAGACATTACCATTTTTGGAAATTATGTCCGTATAGTAAAGTTATAAGAATCACTATTTTAACCTAATAAGAAATCTTGTGAGATTTTAGTAATAAATTGCTAAATAAAACATTGCTTACAACAAAATATTTAATTCTAATATAAAGCACTGAAATTTTATTTCTTCATTAAAACTTAGATTTGGTTACTGCATATTTCAATTATTAGAAGTAAGCTGTTGTTCGTAAATCCAAGGCAGTGTGAAGAAACTAAATCAATAATCTGTTTACTTACACAATTACAGTAGACCCCCCTATAACACGGTAGATACGTTCCGTGTTATATGAATATACCGTACCGTGATATTCTACCGTAATTTATGTAATCGTATATACGAATAGGTTTCGTGTTTTAATGAGCACAAATTCAATGATCGTTGCTATGCCAGGTTTGAGTATGATTGACATCGTATCTGACAGGAAAAATTATTACAGCATTTTTGGCTACGATTTGTTGGTAACATCGAATAATTTTGTACAATTTTATAAAATACTAGCAGGTAGGCCCGGCGTTGCTCGGGCAAAAAGTAACGATAGCAAAGATTAAGATTGTTGTACAGTTATTGTCACAAAAAAGAGTAATTTCATCAACAAACTAAGTTCTTCTAAAGAAAGGTCGAATTTGAAAATCGAATGTTCTAACATTGTTCGATTTTCACGACGTATATCCTTCGATTTTCATCGAATGTTCTAAAGAAGAAAGGTCGAAAAAAACCGAACTAATCTGTTAAAATTTGAAAATCGAATATGTTCCAACATATTACTCTTTATTTTTCCAGAGGCCGTAAATCTTGCACGTCGCTTTCTCTTGTTCTCCATTGTTACTTAACACTTCTATTGTTACTTAACACTTTGGTACTTAAATCTGGTACCCTAACTGGGCACCAAATTTCAACTTTCAACTCCTAACCGTTTTAGTGAATATTAAGATTATTACGTTATAGTCAACCTTACCCGTTTTCACAGAATGCAAGAATTGGGTCCTCCCTGTTTCCAGACTTATTACAGGATTTTTAGATAAGTCTAAAAATATGTTCGATTTCGAGAAAAACTGCATCTGCGTCTTGCACTTCGCTTTCTCTTAACACTTCCATTGTTACGTAACACTTCCAACGATGAAAATGTTAAGACTTAATCCTGTCCCTCTCCGCCGTGAGAAAAATTTCGAAAAATTCCTTCTTAGTGTGCGTTTTCGTGACGTACCCTAACTGGGTACCAAATTTCAACTTTCAACTCCTAACCGTTTGGGATCTGCACTGATTATTATTATTATTATTATTATGTTGGGTTAAGTGAGATATACTCGGTTAACACCGGTGGCTGTGTACTATGCCGGACCAAAGTCAAGGCATAGTAACCAAAACAGAAATTAAAAAAGTGTATCAGTATGTGTGTCTGTATTCAAGAATTTTTTCACAATGTGACATGTATTCAATATAGTGGCCTTCTGCAGTGTGATGTATGTGTTTCTATTCAATTGTAATGTGCCCAGGCTTTTGTGTAGTGTAATACATTTTGTGCGTGTTGTTTTCCAATACTGTCTGTGGAATGTATTTGTAGTATAATTCGTGGATGTTTACTAATTTGTGTTTCTTTGCAAGCTCTTGGTGTATTATATTTGCTACTTGATTATGTCTGTGTAAATAATCTGTCTGTGCAAAGAGCTTGCAACCAGAGGTGATGTGTTGTATAGTTTCTGGCATGATGTGACATTTTCTGCATGTGTCATTTGTGAGTGTTGCATCTTTGAGTATGTGTTTTCTGTAGTTTTTAGTATTTATGACCTGATCCTGTATGGCGATCATGAATCCTTCCGTCTCCCCAAAGAGGCATCCCCGAGCTAACCAGCTGTTTGACGCAGTTTTGTCAACAAAATCCTGGGCCAGATCATAAGGATGCCTGCCATGGAGTGCCTTTCGAGCCCACGATTGCTTAATGGTGTCTATGCTTTTTATATGTTGTGTTGTGTCCATATGATGTGAGTGTAAGTTTAATGGTGTGTTATTCGAGTCTGCTAGAGTTACTGCTTTATGTAATTGTGATGTTTCTTGTTTTTTATAGAAAAACTCTCGCAGTGACTGTATTTATTTGTAGTGAAGGTTAACTATGTCAATCAGGCCACGTCCGCCATCTTTACGTGGAAGGGTTAATCTTTCTGTGGCGGATTTAGGATGATGATGTTTATGTTTAGTAAGTGTTGTTCTTGTTTTCCTTTGGAGTTGCTCAAGATCTGTGTGAGTCCAATGTATAACTCCAAAAGAATATGTGAGTACTGGATGATCATATGTGTTTATTGCTTTAACTGTCGTGTTTTGCATTTAACTGTGTTTTGAGAATAGCATTTAACCTACTTTGGTATTCTTTAATTAATCTTTGCTTTATTTGTGTATGTTCTGTTAGTTTGGCCTGTTGGAATCCTAAATACTTATAGAACTCGCCCTCGTCCATTGATTCAATAACGTCTCCATTTCCAAGTGCAAAATCTTCTTTCTTCAGGATTCCTTTTTCTATGTGAACTGTTTTGCATTTATCTAGGCCAAATTCCATTTGTATGTCCTTGGTGTATGAGTGTGTGATTTGTAGGAGTTGATGAAGTTGTTTTTGTGTGGATGCATAAAGTTTTATGTCATCCATGTACATGAGATGTGACAGTGTAAACTGTGTTGTTTTTTCATGTCTGATATTGTAACCATATTGCGTGTTGTTTAACATGTTGGATAATGGGTTCAGGGCTAAGCAGAACCAGAGAGGACTCAAGGAATCTCCTTGAAAAATTCCTCGCCTAATAAAAATTTGGTTTGTTTGTATGGAAGTGTTACTAACCCTGAGATGTAGTGTTGTTCTCCAGTGCTGCATAGTGTTTTGAAAGAATGCAATGAGTGATGGATGTATTTTGTACATATGTAGAATATGTAGCAGCCAACTGTGTGGAACACTGTCGAATGCTTTTCTGTAGTCTATATAAGCCATGTGTATGTTTCTGTGTTGTTTGTGTGCTTGCCGTAGAATGACTGAATCTATGAGTAACTGTTCTTTGCATCCCTTGTGATTTCTACGGCAACCTTTTTGTTGTTCTGTTAGAATGTCGTGTTCTTCAATATGTTTGTATATTTTGTTTGCGATACAGGATGCCAATAATTTGTACAGTGAAGGGAGACATGTAATTGGTCTGTATTGTGTGGGGTCTGTAGTATTGTTGTTTTTAGGTTTCATGTAGGTGATGCCCTGAGTAAGAAAATTTGGCATGTCCTGTGGATTGATGATAATGTGTGTTAGGTGTTTAGCTAGTTCCTGGTGCAGTGATGTGAACTTTTTGTACCAGAAATTGTGAATGTTGTCTACACCAGGTGTCTTCCAGTTGTGTGTTCTGTTGACAGTGTATTGGAAATCGTGTATGTTTATTTCAGCACAGGGCATAGTTGGTATGTTGTGCAAGTTTCTGTTCTCCTCCTCGATCCAGCCTGCATCAGCATTGTGCGTGACAGCACTGGACCAAAGAGAAGACCAATATGTTGTGAGTTCTTCTTCTGTTGGTGTGCCACTGTGCTGTGTATCAGTGTTTGCTTTGTTATTAATTTGTCTGTAAAAGAGTTTTTCATTGTAAATAATTTATTTTGTTGTTTTCGTAGTGTACATGTTTTGTAACGTTTGAGTCTACGTGCTTTGGCAGCAAGTTTTTGTTTTAGTGTATCAATGTATTCTGTAATGTGTGTGTTGTGATGTTCATGTTTTGTATGTGTTTTTATTTTCTTGAAAATGTTTTTGAGCTGTTTCCTTAATTTGGGTGTTATGTTGCTTTTAGTGTATTGTGTCAGCCTGCCTAATTGCTGTCTAATGTCATTTATTTGTATTTCTATTCTTCTCTGCCAGGCAGGCTTGTGATAGTATTGTGTTTTCTGTGTATTTGTCTGTGACTGTACTTTCAGTCCATGGTGTGTCACTACTGTGACTGCCCCAGCATAAACTAATGTATGAATGTCTGCGAGTGTAGAAATTGAATGAATGTAGTGTGGTATTAAGTGAGTGTTTACATAATTTAGTGTTTTTCCTACTTCCTTTGACATGTTTATTTTTGGTATTCGTGGTCGTTGTGTGGGATCTGTGCCTGTATATTTAGTGAGTGTTTCCTGAAATATAGGTGAGAGCGTATTAACTAAATCCATGTCTATGTTATCAGTGATGGATGAGGAAGTGTCTGTAGTATCATTAGTGGTACTTGTTGTATGTGTGTTATTATCAATGCTTGTTGCTGGATTATCCTGACAGGTTACATGATCTTCATTAATGTTAGATGTTTCTGTCTGTTGATGTATTTGATCAGCAACCTATTGTTTGATAAGTTCAAGTGTTGTTTGTGGAATAAGGTTGTTGTGTATAATTGTTCTTTTTTGATCAACAACCCTTTGTTCAGTGACAGTGAGGTGAGGATATTGTTGTTTGAATTTATGGTGTAGTTGTTGTCTGTATACTGTCATGTTTGTTTCAAGTTTTGTGATTGTGTAGTAAGTATGGATGATAAACTCGTTCATTTCTACTGTCCATTTCATCCGTTGGCGTGGTTTTCCAGCCTTTGTGGTCTGTGGATGCATTGCCACAGAAACACCAAGGCTGGGTTGGTTCCTCACATCTGTTGAGGGCATTGCAGTAGCCATGCTTGGGCCGGTGCTGCTTTCGCCACCGGTAACCAGGGGAGACTGTGGCCTATTTTTCGAACGTGAGCCTCTGCCTAACTCACGAACGCGGACCTTGTTAACCCGGGCGACGTCCGAGCCGGTATCACACTTTGATCTAGTTATCACCATAATAAATATCTCCACAGAATGTGGGTGTGGTCACTCTTAGCTTCATTTCTCCCCATAGACCTTACTGGCATGGGTGTCCCTACCAGGAGCTTATGCTCCAGCCTGCATTGCCCTATGGATCAGTAAAATTACTGGGCTCTCCCACCACGACCGGTTGGTGACCACGGGAGAGTTATTATTATTATTATTATTATTATTATTATTATTAACTCGTCTCGATTATGTATATAAATGGGCAAAACAAGTCATGTGCAACATTTCTAGTTTTACATTAGAGATTTTCCATAAATAACGTTTGCATTCTTCTTAAAACTTTTCAGTGCCCCTCCCACGTTGGCCAAATTCCTTCCATCTCCTCTTCGGATGTCCAACAAAACTCGACCCCTCATTCATAAAGTGATAAAGATTTTTATCACTTTATCAATGATAGATACCATAAGTAGAAACGAAGCATACAAGAAACTTCGAATTAAATATAATAAAATGCAGAAACTCTATACAATTTAATGAAATTAACGGCTGTCCACTTAACCTCAACTCTCTCCTCTCCTTGTCCAACTTGTAATTTTATTCCCTCCCTTCTAGTGTTGACAGCCCTTTAAGTGTAATAGTTGTTTTATCACTAACAGACAGTTCAGAAAATAAATAATAAAATTAGTTTCATCAAATAGTTTCTTATCGAGAGTCGAAACAGTTTCGGTTCCGGAACTACCAAAACACTCTTTATTTTCTACTTTTTAATACAGCTTTTAACTGACACGGTGAACTCTTAGCTGGATTTAAACATAAAAGTAATTGATTATTTATCACAAATTTTAATCTATCGTTGTTATAGTTATCACAAAGTATGAAGGATATCAATTCGGGAGGCGAGTGGGGCATTCACATTTCATAAAAATCTATATTTTCCTTCGAGTCTCAGAGAATAAGTATAAAAATCTTGGTACAGATAGGACAAAAGCTTTAGGAGTTAATAAAGAGAATGAAGTCAAGGGAGAGGATGAGTGTCTAGGTTTTAACGGTAATGTATATTACTCTTAGAATCCCGGAGAATAAGCAAGAAAAATTTGGTAAGATCGACCAAAAAGCTAAAACCATAGAGAAACAAATATTTAATTATTTATTCATATACATATATATCGATTATATATATATAATCGATGAGAAACCAGCGAGCCCAATAGAAATCCTGACAAAACACATTGATTCCTTGGAACCGTCTAGTTCAACAGACTAAGCAGATCCGTGAAACCGTCCTGTCAGAACAGTTTCATACTTCAAACGGTTGCAGTTCCAAAAGCGTAACTGGATTTAGTCCAGAACTCCATTTTACGAAAAATTTCCCTATTTACTACAATCCTGTATTTTATACTATACTGTAAGGTATTTTGAAAATAAAATGCAATTTAACAGCTAAAGCAGAGATGCTGTATCACTTCGGTACAAGTAAGTCGTACGTTCTATATAGCGTTATTATTAAAATTCATACGGTATATATAGTTATTTTAACTGAGTTTTTTTATAAAATTATTATTATACGCTACCACGATAAACCAATAATCAATAACCTTTTATTGTTTTGTAATGTTTTTTGCAAACAAATACGAAATAGCAGAAATGACTAGATTATAGAAAATCGGAATCAATTAAACCAATTAGACCAAGGGGTAACAGATTAAAGTTAATTATAAAGGTGCCTATTCATCCAGTAATGATATTAAAACTCTTTTTGACTGGATAGGAATAACATTTGAAATGCACTTCCTATTCCGTTATGAATGTCATTATTTCGAAACACATTGTATTTGCAAATTGTCACGTTTAAAGGTGATCCTATTTTTACATAAAAACTTGCAACAAGCAATTAGCCCATAGACTTTGTGTGACGAAATTTCACTTCGAATTTTTTAATCCATAAATGGAATTTAAAAATTTGTCTTCGTCACGACGTCAGCCTTGCCGTGTTGTACAGTACATATCAGCAAAAAACCATGATTAATACTCATAAAGTTGCTTTGTACTGCGAACACAGACAAAACAATTTCTGACTTATGAAGAGCCCGGCTCAATTAAATAAGCAATAAGCCTTTTTCCGTCGTTAATATCTTAATAAAATCGAAATTTACGATGAAAAAAATTAATTTATTGAAACACTAAATGATAACAAATCTAACACAGTTCTGTCGTAAATTTATAAATTCATTTATTGTTTATTTTAAATCAATCCGGAAATTTTGTGCTACGAATTTCCGCGTAGGAAACTGTAGTATTGATACTAAGTTTTCTAATTGTTTAGACGTTAGTACAATAAAATGAAATTTGATAAAACTAGGGCATTTCACACACGGCACTTTCATTAATCAAATTGACAACGTAATTATTATCTTAGAAAAATTTATGTGCTCTACTCTTTTTATAGATAAATTATATTTACTTGCGTAATGAAGTATATAACGAATACAAATATGTTTTTTGTAAAAATTTTTCAAAAAAAGGAATATTAATTTCTTACAAGAATTACTTTTGTAACAGTATTTATTTTCTATACAAACAAATATTTGTAACAGCAACAGAAATGTATATATGAAAAGGTAAGAAGTCGAAGATACAGCAGCCTTAGAGGAAATTCATTCTCATCTATAGCTTGGACTTCGTAAGTAAAATTTTATTTTGATTCTACTTAATGTACTTTTAAAAATAAATTTATCATAAAGTAGTTTAAAATAAAACCATTGCCTATATATATATAGTCGAAGACACTGGAGGTAAGACATATCTATTATCTCCACTGTCTAAGGTTTATGCATTGTGCATAGACAAGTCTACTCTGGCAATTTGCAATTCGTTGAAGTTATTTTTTCTATCGAACTGACGATGCATATTTTGTTACATGTAACTTGAAAATAAATGACTATAACTCCGGCCGTGTTCCGCCATAAATTTTTAAAGGTTTTTCTCGTCTGTGGGCAATAAGACGACTCTTTCACGTCCATCGTAGGTTTGGTTAGGTTCACAATGGTTGTATGGGACACGTGATGACATATCCAAATTGGAGCAAAATTGCTCGGAATTTTTTCACTAATCTAATTTTATCCTAGGCCTCTCAAAAGAACTAGCTAACGCCTTCAACACATCAGACATCCTTCTACTGATATATATGATATCGTGCTTTTGGTTTTCAATTAAATTCGGTGTTATAATTATTTCACACAGTAAGAACAAAGAAGAAAGATTGCATAATGACACGAGGCAGAAAACAAGAAAATAAAATTACGTTACGATCTGTCGGGAAGCTCATGAATGATCTAAACTAGTGTTATGTAACATTCCTAACATTATAAAACATTTGTGAAGGTAGTGACAAATGAATTTAAAAACTAATTTCTTATCTTTTAATTGTAAGTCTCAGAGATGTTTATTAACCCTCCTAAAATCATTTTCAAAGGTCGAGTATGTATGTATATATATATATATATTTGGTATACTGTACTTTCCGGAGCCATAATTTGTTTCCAGTCTGACTACGGTTATTGCAGGTAATAACCGAAAACTAATTAGACATAAATTTGATCGTCCTGACATTATGGCATGATGACTCATTACAAGATTCTGTTTCCTCTTTAGAGCTGACTAAATATAACACTCATTGTGTTTATTAAATTTATATGAATAATACGGTTCTAGTCATTTTTTGCGTGTTCTGATAGTCAGCTTGTAGTTTAAGTTTCACATCAATTTTTAAACGCTAAAAGGTGAAAAAAGTCACTTATCATCCCTGCTACTGAATACAGAATGTACAGTACCCAAAGTTAATTCAATCAGGCCAGAAAAATATTAGACTAAGGGAAAAATAGATTGATGCACGGGCGCCATCTTGAATGCAACTCCAGAACTGTAAATGGGAATTGGGTCATATAACACATCATTGACGGTCAAAGTTCCACAAAAAATTGATTATTGATAGATTTTATTGACTTACTTTCAACGATTACAGAGTTATGCACGTTACATGATGTGCTCAATGTACATTCTTTAGGTACAGTACATTCTATATTCTATAGAGGAAAGTGTTAAGTGACATTTTTTCCCATTCTGTCCATGTACTTTTAACTTAAATTAATTTATAACATGATAGTATTTCATTTTATAAATTATTCTAACATTATCGATATAAAATTATTAAATACAGATATATATTTATTTTTAGTAAAAATTGGCACTATGAATTCCGTTTCGACAATAAAAATAAGTTCACAAATTGAAGAAGACGAAAGAGAAGCAACGCAAGTCGACCATACATGGCGCAGTTTACTAAGAAGTATGCAGTTATTCGGTTTCAATCTAAAAACAAAATGGACGATTAGAAGTGTCCTAATGGTAATCTGTATGTGCGTGTATATTGTTTACAAATTAATAGTAGAATTATTTATTATATACAATCAACGATCTTTTCTCGACATTATTAAATCTGCTTACTACATGTTATACACAATTACACCAATACTTTCCTTGCAACACTTTTATAGGAACAGAAACGATTTGGTTATTAATTTATCAAAAATGTTTGAAAATATCGATATGAAAGTAACAAGTGGGGTAAATAAAAATCTACTTTTAGTCAAAGTTATATTCATTTGGCTTTTTTCGATGTTAAATATTATTTATTCCGTTATTCTTGTAACGGGACATGTTGACGATATACCTAAAAGCTGGGTTAAAGCTCATAGTTTTCAAACAACGAACCCACGTTATAACCATTATCTCATACATTTACTGTCTACGATTTGTTATTCTTTGTTATTGCATGTCACTCGAAGTTCCTGTTTTTTATTCTTCGTAGTAATATGCAAAGAAATAGAAAATGCATTTAAATGTTTATATGAAAAAATAAATAAATGTGGAAATTGTCCTAACGAAATAAACAAAATCGCAGAAAGTTATATGAAAATATTGAATTCGGCAATTTTCGTTCAGAATGTTTACTCACGAATTTTGTTTTTATGGACAATACACAGCGGTGGCATTATTTTTCACAATATTTCTCATCTTGCAAATCCTTTATTTCCCAAGAAAATGTATGTAGTGTTAATGCAAGTCACTATATCGTTTTATCCTTTCTGTTTATTCACAGATATTTGTCTTTCTGCTTCACGTATTACAAATGTTGCAAAAATGTTTTCTTTTTATTTATGGAAGCTTTCAGTTCTGTGCCATGACAAAAATTCCAGAAAAATTGCTTACAGATTTTCGGTGAAATGTTTCCAAGAACTACCAAAATTTTCGGCTTGGAGCATTATTTCTATCGATTGTAAACTCCCTCTTACAATGCTTAGTATTGCGATAACATATACAATTATGGCATACCAGTTACAACTGTAAAATGTCTTGATCTAATTAGAGTGTTTATATTTAAATAAATACTAAATAGAACTTTGAGTATTAACTTTGATTTGTACAACAAATTTTAGAAGAAGGTTATATTTAAATACTTGTCGGTCATTTCCTTGCGATTACGAGTACCAGAAAAGTGGAAATGATACTAAATAAAGACTTCATATAAACAATTGCTATAATAATGGTTTAAAATATTCTTACTAAACAAAGATTACGTTAGATAAAATCCGAATGTACCTCAAGATTAATCTTCTGAAGAAATACATTAAATTAATACGTTTAAAAATTGATTGTTGTGATTAGTGAAGAGCACCAGCACCAGCCTTTTTATATGGTATATGATATATATTAACCAGCATAGATTAAGCAACCACTAAGAATAAATTATTTTGGGTTATACAATCTTTATTAATTAATTATGAAAGTGCTCTTACTAGATCTAACACAGAATTTCCAAAATCGTATTGCATGGCTATCTGCAGAATTCAATTACTCAAAATGGAATTGCTATTTTTATTTATTCGCTTATTTTCTAATACACAACAGTGATTATTCCTTGTATTAGAAAAACATATGTTTAGTGATGGTTTACTTATTGTCGTGATATTCGTTGTAGTATAGTTGTTGTGTGCACGATGTTCTTGTGTTTATGAAAATTTGCCGTAATGTAACATTTATAATTCTGTAGCATAAATGCAAGTGTAAGTCATTAAATAAAATAACCGTCAAAATATAAGAATTTTTGTTGGTTTTTATTGTGACAGCATTTTACAAAAGTTTATCCTATTTAATACCCAAGTTTGCCTGTGTAAAAAGTAGTAGTTGTGCAGTTGTCCAAAGTAAAAGTTTTCTACCTTTATTTTGGACCTTTTATTTCGTACTTTCACTTGTTCCTTTCTTTTATTTACTGTTTTTAATAAGCCATTATTTTACAATTTCTCTATCAATTCGGAACAGAGTATATGTGAAACTCGGCAAGGCCGGTGTTCTAACATAGATTGAATTTCAAAATTCTGAGTATGAGTTGTGATATAAGATGTCAAATTTTGCCATATAAAGTCTACGTTCAGATTATTGTAAAGATGGCTCAACTGTAAACTGATCGCACATTACATGTCAATCGAGTTTACCATTGTTGTCAATTTACATTGATCCACGACAAATTGTTTCGATCTTTACAACGAGCAATAAACATTTATAATGTAATCGCGAAATGAATTTTTTTGAAACATATGAATGTCCAGAGAACGCAGACATTCGTGTTTTAAACGTTTCTTAACGTTTTCATTGGTTATGAGATTGAACGTGCACGTCCTCACTCGAGCCCATTGCGTTACTCTACTTTAGACATAACGTTAGACGCCATGTCAACACATTTTTGTTTCTTTATAAGCGAAAACAGTAAAACTTATTAGTGGCGAAGCTCAGTTTCGTTTCCCAGAAATTGTCTAACTGATAATATAATGAAGTTTCTTTACATGTGTTAGCATTTACTCAGTTCCATTATGTTTGATGAAAAGCAAAAAATCAATTCAATCTCATTTGGAAATAGTGTGATTCATTTCACCCTTACAGTGAATAATAATGGTTCCTTTGAAAATATAATTTGAAATGTCACTATTATTATTCCCAGTAACTTTATATGTTTGTAAATTAGTCTCTTACATTAATATGTTTCAATCTCCCCAATTTATTAAAATCTTATTTCGTCTACTAGTGCGTATCTATTAACAGGACTTATTAAACTGGCTTTAAGGACACAGCAACACAGTTTCACAGATTAGAAAATTGTTGTTTTAATACAGGGTTTTGTTTAAAAAGATTCTGTTAATAGTGTTTAAATTTAATTGCATGGTGGAAATAGGAATAGAAATAATTAGCCCTGAAATTGTAAAAATTTTATATAATTGTCGGTATATTTAAATTGTTGTACAAAAATTTTATTATTTTTAATTTTTATGTAGAATGTGTCATGTAAATATCTGCTGATGAGGGACGAACAAGTCCGAAAACCAATATTAACATGTATATGTCCAGGTAAATTTAATAAAACAACAATTTTCTAATCTGTGAAACTGAGTTGCTATATCCTTAAAGCCAGTTTAATAAGTCCTGTTAATAGATACGTACTAGTTGACGAAATAAGATTTTAGTCCCTTACAGTTTCTAGTTGTGAAACTTTCTTACAGAGCTATTCATTTAATACAGTCTTGTCAACAATAAACAGATCCGATTCATCTGAAGGAAACCGATCGATTTTTATTGAAAACCAACACCGCTAATTGTGATATTTTGCTTATCAAAGTTAAAAAGTATTTAAATCTATAAAGTTCGTAGTCTAAACTTACTTATAAATTGTTATAAATAAAGCAAAACTCAAGAAAACACTCACAATAAATGATTGCACGAGTGAAAAATAGATCTCTCAACAAAAAGAGAATGTTTTATTGTTGCGTAGCGACTCAATTTAATGTTAAAAATTTGGATATTACGGCGAATTTCGTGATTTCTGTGCCTCTCTATTTTTAAAGAAATTAATTTTGACAGCTCAATGCACGAATTTGTCTCGAGCCTTTTACTCGTCCTCACAGACACGAGCTGCTACAATCAATTCACGTATAGTTAGGATATGCTTGAACACGATGCTAAAATAACGAGATAGTATGAAAAAAGATGGAAAACGCAATTGGAATAAGAACGAACAAGTGTAGAATCTTGCAGTAGAAAATTATAATTTTAATGTTTATAATTGTTGACAAGTTATAAAATTAATATTTGTTTAACGTCAGTTTATGTTCCTTGTTGTTTAATGTTCTACTAAAAGAATTCTTATTCCTGCAAAAAAAAGCCTAAAAAGTGTTTGTTCTCCTATTGAAAACTCTTATTGAACACAGGAACCTCTTATAATGTTGCTACAACAATGCAGCTCATTTATGATATTTATTTAGTAAACCTAAATATATAAATGAGGATATTTGTTCGTTTCGCTGTGCACACTTAATTACATCTCTTTGTGAATATGATTAATCTTGAATGTATCGTCAACGTGAAGAAAATGCCCATTACGGTAGCTTTCTTGTTATAGATTTATTTTTCCCGTCTGTTCTATATAACAGAGAGCGATAAGTGAACAAAAAGTTGCATATATTCATGGTGAATTTAATAGCTATGGAAAAAAAAAAGAAAACTTTGAAATTTAACCAGAATTTATATTTAATTCAAACCACTTTTTTTCAATATTTTAACAAATCTGTTCTGCCAAATACAATTTTAACCGTTTTAACTATCTTTTCTTTTACATTTTTAACTTTTTTCGCTCTGCATGTACTAAGAAGGCCGCTTATACGTATCTATTATGAGTTCGGCCGTGCCCACAATGGAACAAAGAGGAGATGAATAACGGGACTCGACATGTTGGGGAGTACCATGAAAACTTCCAGAGTTGGCCGCCAGGATTCCATCTTTGACACCCCAGAGGAGTAGGATGATGCTTTAAAAGGTTGGCCATCTTGCTATATACTCCATCAAATGTTTTATCGTTTGCGCAGATCCAAGCATGAATAGGAATATAATTTTTTTTAAAGCATCACGCAAACTTGTAACTTCATTGTAATTACATACCCGTACTTACTTCATAAGTAATGAGTGTGTAAGTAAAACCAACACTCACAATTGTTATTAATACACTGTTATTCATAGGAAGTATTTTCCAAGCGTGAAAAACGGGTAATTCTTGTAGGCATTTCATGGAAAAACGAAAGCATTTTTCTTGGATAATCGGATCGTCTGACGAAAAACATAGTTTAAAAGAAATTTTTCCAAGATCTGTTGCAGCTTCGGTAATACGAGAAGCAGAAGAACAGATTTCAAATAATAAATAAACTAAAAAACAGGTGATAGTCACGAAAAAGGAGAAATCCCCTATTTTGAATGGCGTAGAAGCGAAAATACTAAGATCGATCAAAACATTGCCACCTACTAAAACTATCCAGAGAAACATAACTGGAGAAAATATATCTTCAATACTATTTATTATATCTACGATTTCCATATATGATTTTATAGTGCACGAAATAATATTTAAATGTAAACCGGAAACATTTAATTTATCGTGCAATTTACTGACAACATAACTGATTTCCTTGCACATGCAAACGAAAAACAATAATTGGAAATTTTTAGGAGAAACCACGACGAACGAGTATACAATGTGAAATATGCAGCAGATGATCCTTGCAGAGTTTTCTGTAATCCCGAACTGCTCGTGTTTCTCCAATGGCCACACAATTGGAATCTTATCGAAATCGTAAGACAAGTACAATATAAACGGTATAAAATAAAATAGAAAGGAATTAAACCAAATAACAATAACTCGGACCCATAATGCCGAAACGCAATTACTTCTATTCGACACGTGGAATATCTGAATTACGCATTGGAAGATCTCTTTCCTTTTAACGTAGAAATGAAGAAACATGATTACGGAAATAATTTCTCCAATTGTCGAATAAAGTATTACTGCTGTTCTCATTTTTTGAGCCGAATTCCGTATAAGGAATATTAGTTGGCAGATGTCGTAAACAGCATAGAAGCTCGCGCCAATTAGCATAATTACACTGATTGGTAAGGTTTTCTTTTCGAAGTTCAGGCCACAGAAGTACAAACTGTTAAGTAAAGGTTTCCAATGTTCTTCTATTTTCCTTCGAACGTGTTTCTCACTTACACTTACACTATCCATTTTGAAGCGAAATTCGAATGTAATTCAATGTATTAAGAACCTGAAAAATGAAATGCTTTTAAGAATAAATTTATTATTACAAATTATTGTTATTATTATTAACGTTAATAATTTTTTGATAGAAATAATTATGAAAATAAATAATTACGAAGACACAGTGTGTCCAAAATTGGGAACCACCATTTATTCACTTCTTGTGTTCCAGAATACATACATTTGACGAGCCTAAAAAGAAAGGTCAGGTCGTCAATTGTTTGTACTCTGAAACACAAGTGAATAAATGGTGGTGCCCAATTTTGGACAGGCTGTGTCTTCAAATTAATTTTCATAAAATTGAAATCCGACGGATTTTTACAATTAGAAATAATAACAACAATTCTGCATGACAATACGAATTAGTCTAATTTAATAATTATACTTGAATACATAACTTTCTTAGCGTACTGATAATGGTCGTCTCTGTTTTGATATTGACAGTTCTGTCTTACGGTCTGTTTGTTTAAGAAGTATTGGATTATGTTCCTACTAGCAGATGAGCTCGGCGTTGCTCGAGAAAAAAGTAATAGCGAAGATTAAGATTATTAGATTATAGCCGATCTTACACGTTTTCACTGGGTGCACGAATTAGGCCTCCTTAAGCTTTTCGTCGAAAATTTCTGAAAATTTTTAGGGTTGTTTGTTTGTTAGGGGCATCGGTGCTGTTAAATTTTGGTAATTAAAAGGGGGTGAAGAGATAAAGCGGATAGTGTGTATCTTCAGTAGTCTCGGACTTAATGACGATTTTACTCGTTATTAGCATTCACAATGTTTTATAAGACTCATTCCTACCCTCAAAATTCAGCTTTCTGCTATTTTATAATAGTTAAAAATATAAAATACTTTTAAATAAAATATCATAACAGATAGGGGCAACCAAATATTGCTGGAAAAGTTAAGCAATGAAATGAAAGCTGGGAAAGAGGAACGACATTGGGAACTATCGGACTACAATTTTTTTTAAATTGCAGCCCGATAATTGTTAAAATTGTAGCGATTGTTAAGTCTAAGTTAATTGTCGTACTGTATCCTTTACGGAAGTTTGGCCTTGAAAATAAAATAGTAATACATAAAACGTTATAATACTTTTAGATTTACGTATTCTAATAGAAGAAACACGTTTTAAATCTTGTTTTACTATTTTATTTCAATTATTTTCAAAAGTAACTTTTACAATCGACAAAATTTGAAAATGATATGACAACTCCTCAGGCACAGACTCAATTTCTCGATATAAATCTATCAAAACTTTAAAATATTACATGTAAACTACAGTATATCTTAATAAAGATGAAATAAAGGGTTTTTTATTATAACATTTAAAATTAGAATGAAATAATATGTTTAAATCAAGTTAATGTACAAAAGATATTACAGCGTATATTCAAAATCATACTACTGCAGGTTAACACATAAATAATGAATTTACTGTTCTTATCATAAAAATACTATATATTTGCTAGAATTATTAAAGTAGAAGCATTTTTAAAGTAATATAAAATAATATTAAAATTCAAATACCTACTTTTCTAGTCGTTACACAATCCCAAAATTTTTAGTCATTTAAAAACATTGAAAAATACGAATCAACAATACAGATTCGAATTGATGAAAATAAACGAGGATTTAAATTTGAAACAACTTATAATAATATGTGTTAAGGTAAATTCGAATTCCAAACTAGGAATAGAAGAAAAATACAGCAAACGTCGTTCCCTATTTTTACATCTTATGTAATTATCATTCTTTTATTATCGGTAGGGAGTCGAATGATTGTTTAGATAATGTAATTTAGCATATTTCTCGCAGTTTAAATTATAATATAATAAGAAAAACACTCTTCTCGATAACTTTTTTATTTTTTATTTTTTAATAAAATTGTGAGTAGAGTCTAATTAATTAGTTGTTTTTTTTCGACAGTTCAAGTGTCTTCTTAAAAAAATAAACATAATCAAGTTTTTACTTATGTCTTTATAATAAATGTAATATAATTTCCCATTGTGTCAAGGTTAAGTAATTCGTTTGTTCTTTGTCTTTCTTCTATTAATAAATATTTATTTATTTATTTTGCAATAAAACCTTTCTTAGCAATTTAATACATTTAAAAATTTTTATTGATAAAAATTTAGGATTTGTTTTAGTTTTTTCACATTATTTAGTTTTGTTTTATTTATTGTTTTATACTTGTTGTATGTTCTATTTCTTGTGGGAGAGGGAGGGGGCCCGGTAAGAAGAAAATGTGGACCCCAAAGTGTTTTAATCCAACCCTGATAGTTGAGTAACTGTATTCAGGTTTTTACATAACACAGGAAATCGGCATATTCAAGCTCACATGAAATATTTAGATTTAAATGATGACTAATTCGACAGGAATATTATATCAACATTTTCATTGGTATATCTTCGCCATAATTCTCATATGTTTTAAATTTTTCTTTGTATACCAGTACATTTATCAATTGACAAAACTTATTATACTGGAAAAATATGGATAGAGATATTTAGTCTTACAGATCAGAAAAAATGTTTTTTATTTAGTTCACCTGAATCCAGGCAGTTTAGCTCATCTGTAATTTTCCAGTAAAATAAGTCCTGTTAATTGATAAATGTACTAGTATACAAAGATAAATTTAAGTTATGATAAAAGACACATAGGCATAATAATTTAATAATCTTATATGTTTATTTAATATAATAAAATAAAAATGTTAAGTTAATATCAGTGAAAAGATAAACTGTGTGTTCAAATGACAAATTTTTAATAACTTTCTAACCGAAATGTACAAGTTGATACCTCGACATTTTCCAAAGTTCGATATAAATGACATAATTAAACGCTATTAATAACACGTAATATTCAAAGTTACGTATTATTGCTTTTCTGCTTTCTTCTACGGCGTGGTCTTTTCTTATCCTTGTATCTCCTAGCGAGATCGACAATACTCGGTCGTTTTTCTTTCTGTGCTGCATAGCATCCAATACAAATCAGTATGATCGCAATGAAAGGTAACACATACACATACTCCGCCAACGAACGTCTTTTGAAGATATCTTTCCTTTTGCAAGTTCCGTTACTAAAAAATAAAGATAATCATTTCGAGGCCTTAAATGCAAATTATAATTATATTTACCTTAGACACAATCCGTAATTGTTGTCACAAGGAGTATCCTTTTTCTTGAAGTACGGTTCAGAAGTCGGAGTGAAGATTTCGAATGATGTTGCTGGTAGACACTCACTCGATTTATTCTTGCAACAGACATAACACTCGGTATGACGAGAAGGACATTGACATGACTGTAGACCTTTTATTTTGCAAACGTTGGTATCGCACTTACCTTTTGTACAGATCCCTCTGTTATTTAGACACGATATACCATCGGGTTGCATTTGTGCAGGACAGAAAGGAGAATATCCGTCACAAACACTGCTAACATTCCAACAAGGTTTGTTACTGAAACAAGGCTTGTATTCTTTAAAAGGAACTTTTGCACATTTGTAATTGCAGCATTCATCTGTTCCAAATGTGCAGTACGCTCCTGTCTTAAGTGTACATCTTAAAGGGTGATGTTTATAATGACAACATGAACTTGTATTACACGTTTTTTCTGCAGAATTGCAGTCGCAGTTTTCACCTTCTTCGACAATGCCATTTTCACACGAAGATTTAAATACCTTTTTCAAACACGACTCTGTTTAAAAGATCAATCATTATGTAATCAACAATATGAAAAAAATTTAGATTCTATATAAACCTACTTCTGCGTTTAATATATTTCTTCATTGACTTCAGACAACAGATTGAAAATTTCCAATTGTTAATATGTGCTCCGCTTGTGTATTCAGGTTCCATAATGTATTTGCCATCATTCTTATAAAAGTGTGAAGGTGTACACACAGAAGCATTTGCAGGATCGTGTTTGCATCCGAATGCGTGTCCGAGGTGATGTAACAACGTCAATGCCATTCTGAATCGTGGAATTTCTCTTCCTCTAACTACATTTGTAACAAATATGACGTTGTGCGTTCTTTCTTTTGAATCAAAATTAGGGCATATTTTTCCGAGTTTGATATTGGTACAAAAGTTTTCTTTTTCAAAATCTTTATGAGTGAAATAAATCAACAGACAATAAGGACTTTTGTATTGCTTTAAGTTTTGTATAAATCCTGGACTGTCACTGCTCTGATCTGAGTATGGATACGCAATTCGAATTGGTTTTTCGAATATCGTTATTTGGTCGATTAGAAATTCAATAACGTGCGATTTTTCAATTCTGTCAATGTTTGATTCTTTGAATATCGAATTGGCGATGTTTATAAGATGTAGAACTTCCACTAGCACCGATTTTTTATCAGATTCCATGTATTGAAAATATGTGTGATCAACCAGTATTTCTAAAGTGCATATTTTACTTGATCTGCAACATTTACAGTTATTAATTCTGACATAACAATCATTAATAATTGCATTCAATATCTAGTATTTTTGAAAATTATATACTGAAAAATATTAATTACATTGCCTTTCGCAATCTAGTTATGAAATTTTATCTAAAATTCTATTGTAATAAGTCTGTATATTTTCAACTGATAGTCTTTAATATGCAGATATACATAAGAAAATATTTAAATCTTACCTTTGTGAAGCAGTGTTTTGTAGTTTGTTGTAGTTTTGATCAGAGAAAATAAAGTGATTGTAACTTCTTTCATATTTTTTTCTTAATATTTTGCAAGTTACGTATTCAGTTTGGTTATGTTCTTTGACATCCGCGGGACTGTAGATGATTCCAACATTGATAGGTACTTGAAGACCATAAGGATAGGCGGTCTCAATGTAGTAGATTGTATGGTTAATAATGATTCTTGCAGCAAACCTGTTATCTAAGTAAAATCCTGATATTTTGGAATCATTTGTTCCATCGAGATATCCCTTGAAAAATACGTGTGTTTCTGGGAAGATGTTTTGTAAGTAGAACTTCTTGATTTTGTTGTCTTCGTAAATAAACACTTTAGTAGTCAAAAATAGTCGTGATGAATCAGGCTCTATTTTGAAGTTTAAAGTTTTGCCGAAAGCAGGAAAAATTATATTTGAATAATTTATAGTTCGAAATTCAAAGTGAGAGTAGATGCTGATGTTAACAGCCATGGGTAGTTTTGCATCTGAAATTTTCAACTTATAGGAAATAATAAACCAAATTTGACATAAAAATTTAAAAACTTCCATCTTCAACCGTTCAAAACGAATTTTCTCGACAGATTTAAATATCGTTCGATATTTTCGAACAGTTTTTAAATCATAAATTTGATGTGATGCGTGAAACCGTGAAAATAACGGCCAATTTTTATGACAAAGTGTTTCGTAATCAGAGTTGCGACAATGATGTGTCAAAGTGTCTATTGGTTGGTTTGTATCACGTGGTTTAACTTTCTCGCCATATTCACTTGAAATTTTTATCTGTTTTTTTATAGTTTGAAGTGTGATTAGTTGAAATTTCTGATTATGTTTCTCAACAGGCAGGTTATTTGAATACAACGTTTCAAGTTTATTTCATGTTTATCTGTACGATAAAGTAAAAAGTCAAAGCAATCAGTTAGAATAGTTATTTGCGTTGGACGGTTTGATAAATACACAGTGTTTGTATAATAAAAAACTTATGTTTCTGAGTAATGTCAGCAAAATCTGCTTAAAAGAATTGTAGAAAATTCTGATACTTGTGAATGAGGATTCTACGAATGAGAATAGAACATTTACGGAAAGAAACTTCGTAATATTATTATTAAGTGGTATTTTGTAATTTTGTTTTAGCATTACAATGCATTACAGTTGCGATTTATTAGTTATCCCAAAACCTATTGAATATGTTGAGAAATATTGCCTGCTACCATTTGAAATGACAGAATAGCATGCTCGGATCTTGACTACAATCTCCCCAAAGATAATTGTTTGCTGTCTGCCTTGCTGTGACAAGGATCTATTACCTGGGAAGGGCTTGAGAATTCATCACACTTAGACTGACTTGGACAACTAGAGGGTTTAATGACAGCTGTTTAAGTCAAGTTGGAAGGCATTGTGCCATGGGCTGCACGGCACCCCGGCGGTTAATAAATGATTGTGTCGAGAAAGATACTCTCAGGGCCCCAGGCGAAACTCTGTTGTAACTATTCTTGTGTGAGCACTGAGGGCCGTACTGACGTCGACTTTTTCCGCGTGCATTCAATTTGCATGAAATGTAATTAATCTAAAAAAACAAAGTTACACTCAGTGGTAGGTGGAGACCAGGACTCGAGTGTATGAGCTGATAACGCGAATTAGCCCATATATTATATTCCATATATTAAAGCTAGTTATTGGACTCTATGTCTGATGTCCACTCTTTTCTTTAACTTTCTGTGTTCATGATTTGCATCGTGTTGATGCAGTTGGTCTCTTTTTCTGCAACTGATTTACAGAATTTCTACAATACAACGAATGTGGCCAAAGTATAGATAAGAACCAGTTCTATGAAACCTCTTATTTAATAAATGTTTACAAAGGGTAAGATATGGAAAAGTGATACGTTGTTTATGCGTTTGTATTAGTTTAGTCATAAAATTTTAATTTAACTCTTTTATTAATTTTCTCAATACAACAAATTACTCTGAGATAAACAGAGCTCATTTAAAACGTACAACGCATGATTAAAATTTTACGATATTTACAGGAATCAATAAGCAGAATGAGTTGGTTGTACTGGTATCTAAGAACAGCAGAAAAGATACTAAAAATTTTCATGAATGTTTAACAACTAATACGTTAAAATTATCGATAAGTAAAACGGTAGCAATGTTAACGAAAGGTAAATTCTAGCAAACAAGATATCCTCATGAAAATAGATGGAAACCTAATTCATATGGAAAACTCGGTCAAATACTTTGGAATTGTGCTTGGAAAACTTATGTCTCTTTTGCCATATATTAAGCACATCAGGGCAACAAAGTAAACTTAGGCATTCTTTTTTCCGATACCTAAAAAGATATAAGATGGGATATTTGTGCAAATTGCTTCCATTGTGGGACTTGCTCAAAAAATGTAATCTGAAGAAACTTGAGCAAATGCAGAGGTCAATATTAATAATAATAACGACGGCATATAAAACGAACTCTACTCCAACCTTACAAGCTATAAGTGGCATTACGCTTATCGATCTTGAGCTAAGGAAGACAAGATCTGAGGACAATCGAACAGATGCCAGAAATATGAAGATACAAATACAGGATACCTTGATCAAAACGTAGCAAAAGAGGAAGTGGCCATTTCTCTAAAGCTATTAAAGTTATGTTTTTTACTTGTACAATTTTTAATTTAGAATATAAAAACTCACATGAAGTTTCTATTTTTTTTTTTTTTTTGCTTTTTATTATTAATAATACAGAAGTTATTTTTTAAATTAAAATCTTGTAACAGATGGCTCCACAAGCAAATTTTTTAAACTTTTCGCCGGGAAACTTACGCAACTCGTTGTTGCGTATTTTCTTTTGTTTATTTTATGAATAATATTCTGTGTTTTCGTTCACAGGTACTTAATGCAATTTCAAGAATTTCAATAAAAAATTTGGAAGTCAAAAAAGGAGAAATGTACAAGTATGTCTCTATTCTGAAGAAGAACGTCATGAGAAAATGGAAAAGTGGATTCCTTTGATGACAGTTATGGATCTTTGGGAAATGAAATTTAACCAGAAAAAATTTTCTATTCACAGTAGTTTTGTTTTTACAATGGAGTCGATATATAACATTTGTTATTTATTATGTTCACTGATACATTACTACGAAAACTTCCAATTAATAATGTCTGTTAGTTCATGTCATTTTTTTGTAACAGGTGCAATTACTTTGTTTTCTTTTTATAACTTTCATTAAAATATACAAACATTTCTTCTTCAAATGAAAATAGTCGTATTTCAAATGTAAAATCAAATATGAGAGCAAAACCTATGTTAAAATTTCATTATTTTACTCTATTGTAACTGTGTGCTTATATATAAAAGAGGTTTATACTCAATCGAAAATATCTGGAATATTCAATATAGAACTTTCAGAAAGCCTTTCGGAAATGATTTTATACACTGGTGAAATTATTTTCGCTGTATTTTCGATGGTGCCACAAATATGTTGTAGGTATTCTTTTCCTCCATATGCAACGAGATCGAAGCAGCACTCATCAGTGTTTCTCATTACTTTTTTTCAGTCGATGATTTATTATTGAAGTTGTCAAATATCTCAAAGCAATACGTTAAAATAGTGATTTTGACACACGAAGTGCAAGAATTATATTCTTTTTTGTTGGTTTTGTGGATAGCCATTACAGCGGGTATCATTATCTTCAACACAAATAGATTCTTTACAGATTTTGCTTCATGTAGTTTATTAGATTTCATAACATTCTTATCTACTTCTTTTTTTCATTTGTTGTATTTTCTGATATTTGCTTGTCTTCTACTAGAATGACAGAAACAGCAAGAATAATAGGCAGAGATGTCTACACTATCTCTCTCGAGTAAAGACCGTAACGTTAAATTACAGACATTTATAGTCTCTGTAAAGTGTTTACAAGATTTGCCAACATTTACTGCTTGGAATATGTTTAGTATTAATTTAAGCTTAATGCTTACAATCCTTAGCGTAGCTTTGACTTATACTCTTATTGTTAATCAATAATAGCAGTAAACATTTAACATTGCACTTTCACGGTCAAGCTTAAACTCTCTTTAATTAGATATGAACTTTAGTTCAATTTTTTCCATAAGATTGCAATAATAATTAATGCAATCTTCAGAATCGAGCTTCATTTTTACTATTTAAAGACGAGACATGTTACAAACTTATCGAGACTATTCTACCCACTCGTGTTTGGCACTCGTCAACATGTCGGTTAATTTAGACTTGCAGGCTTTAGTAACGTTAGATTTTCTAAATAAACTTATAACAGGCATGTGGTCATATTTTCAGCATAAGTAGGAAGGTCTCGACATACAGAATATATTTTATATACAGACAGGTGCAAAAGTAGGTTACAGTTGAGAGTGTGAGAAATAATAATAAACACTAAACATTTGTATTATTTTTATTATCTTTAATTAGTTCGTATTCCTTATTTATTTGTGATTTAATTTGTACATAAATGTTTTATTTTCCGTATTTTCTCCTTGTATGTTTTTCCCATAATAACAACTGTATACCTATTTTTGCTCCCTTCTGCTTATTGATTCCTGTAAATATCGTAAAATTTTAATCATGCGTTGTACGTTTTAAATGAGCTCTGTTTCTCTCATAGAGTAATTTGCTGTATTGAGAAAATTAATAAAAGAGTTCATTAAAATTATATGACTAAACTATACAGTGGGTGATCCGTTAACGAATAGTTTGGACTACGAACAAATCGAACAACGAATACTTTCACGAAAGATTTTTATGTTTAGACAACAAACACTTGTTTGGATAACGAACCCTTCACAGAACAAACACAAAAAGAAGAGACTTAAAATAACGAACATTACTTCGTTGTACATTCGAACACTGTTTCGTCGGTGTTTTGAAGCATGCCAGTTCTTTTCAAGATTCACATTAAACACGTTTTGGAAAGAAAAAGTTGATATTCTTGAAGCTATACGGCTCATTCAAAAGGCATGGTGAGAAGTCACTCAACGACAATTGGAATTCTTCTTGGCGAAAGTTGTGTCCCTCCTGCATTCAGGGAGACGAAATGATGTCCCTGAAATTATGGATGAAACTATTACAACTGCTTGAGATCTGGAATTGGAGGTGAATGAAAATGACATTGAACAGCTCACAATAGAACCTGAAAGTAATCTAACAACAGAACTCTAAGAACTCTTGAATGAAGAACACCAAGAAACTCAGCGAGATGTGTTTTTTCTGAAAAAATGGAAGACGAAAAAGGATCAATGCCAACATCTGCTACTAAAGATCTTTTGAAGTTGGAGAATGTCAGAACAACGATCTCGGAATGGCATCCAAACGAAGTTGAAGTTAATAGGCTTGGCGTATAAATTGTTCATTACGACGACAATGCTATTTATTACTTGTAAAAAATCCTGAAGAAGAGAGAAAAGCGTTCGACATTGGACAGATTCTTTAACGTGCCACAAACGGAAAAAAACAACATGACTGATAAAAATGGAAGACTGTATTTATGTATTTTTATTATTACATATAAATAAACATAGTAAGAAAGTATATAATTTTTTATTTATTTTTTGGGATCTCCAGAACGAATTGATCAAATTCCCATAAAAAATATATGGTAAATCAATAAACGGTTAACAACAATTTGGGTAGCGAACACAATCTTGGAATGGGTTATTGTCGTTAATCGATTACCTATTCTATTTTTGTTTTTCTATATATTTGGTTGAAATAGTTTAATACCCACCAGTGGCCAAGTAAATTAAAACCACTTAATAAAAGTTACTTTTGGGTTCATACCTCACCGACAAGCAGGTTACGTGTTTGCCGGGTTTTTCTTTACGTGTTTCACAGGTAATGAGGCCATTTTTCCACAGAAAGTTATCTCGAAAGGCTCTCCTCTAGGCAAATCGCCAGTATGTTATATTACCTCATTCCACACTTCTAAAAGTAAATGGCTTACTGGTTTTTCCAGGATGAAAGGTGTCGCTGTCTTATTGTTATTCAGAATTGATAATATCAATTCAGTTATTTGAGGTTTTCATGATTTTACTTGGACGTATGCATGATTATCATTGGAAGAAATAAGAAATCAAATTTTTATAATCACGATCTCAGTCAGGATTCGTTGCTTGTTCTTAAGTTTCTGTTATCTTATAAAGAATAAACGAATATGCATGTTTAATAAAACGTAACAGAGACTAAAAATGTCTTCACTTTTTCGTCATGTCTAATCACCAGGAACAACTATCTTCCACTGCAGAAACGACGTTTTTTATAAAAGAAATTTAATGTTTTTAATTGTTCTGGGATTGTCACTTGTGAACTTTTAGACTGTTTCGCATAAATTTGCAGAAGCGTAGCCTCTAAAGAAAAGTCGTCTCTGCAGTGGAAGAGAGTTGTTCCTGTTGATTAGATATGACGAAAAACAGTGAAGACATTTTTAGCTTCTGTTACGTTTTATTAAATTGTAAATTCGTCAGCCCTTATCTACAAAAGAATATGCATGTTCTTTGCGAAAAAATTATCACCAAGAGCCAAAATGCGCTTAACGCTCTGGACAGGTCCGAATTCCCCGCTAACATTTTCGTTAAAATATTACTGAATTAATAGAAAAGAGGACATAGAAATCATTTAATATGAAAAAAATTTGAGTCTAAATGAACTGGATTCGAATTAGTCGTCAATTTTGGTCTCTCCTGCGATCTGATTTGAAATTTCGTTACACTTAGAAACGAGTGACTAACCATTTAAAAAAAATGACCAATCGGAATGGGCGATCAGACAGAAAATTATAAATAAATCCAGCAATAGGGAGTGTGTTTTATATTAAATTGTAAATGCTAATAACGAGTAAAATCCTCATTAAGTTCGACACTATTGGAAATACACACGATACCCATTATTTGTCCACTCTCGACCGTCAGTCACCAAAATTTAATAGCATAAATCGATCTAATAAGCAAACTCTCTTGCCAAATTTCAGAATTTTTTGACAATAGCTCTTATTAAGCTTAAAAAGGGGTAAACAAAATTGTCTTGCACGCACACTAACATCCATACATACAGAAGTAATCTTTGAATACACTTTAGGTTTTTCGACGTTTCAACTATTCCGAGTATAGAAATGTAAAAATCTGGAGAGGGTGTTTTTATGCCGGATCGCAATACTATTCCTCTGTTATATATAACAACCATGAAAGTAAAAACTGGAATTTTTAAGAAATCTCGCTGATGGGCTAGAATCAATTCTTCATATAATGACATAGACCATACTCTGCTCGTGTAGAGGCATCTTAATAGGAGCAATCTCTTTGTGGAGATCAACGGCTTGAAGTATCTTAACGGTTGTTGCCAGCCGGTTTTTGTAATAATCTCAGTAACATTTCAACCATCTGATATGATTTCTTCAAAATTGGTTTTGTGTGTGTGTGTGTGTGTGTGTGTGTGTATTGGAGTCTATTTGATTTAATATCTAAAAATGAGGTAAAATATAGAAACGTAATTTGGCATAGTGGCTTGTGAATAAAGGTAAGTAATGCCAGTAAATTTTAATTGTCAAAGTTTGTGAAGTGAGAAGATAGCAAATGGTCACATGCCAAATATATGGTGTAGGTTCAAACTTAATATAGATTTTACTCGTTATTAGATTTACAAATTTTTAGAAATTTCATCACTACTCTCAAAATTATATCTTTTGCCATTTTATAATTAATTATATAAAAAAAAACTGTTAAAATAAAATATCATAACAGACGGCAGCGCACACAATTTTCAAATTTTCTGCCGGTAAAGTTATACAATTCATTGCTGAATTGTTAAGAGGCACTGAAACAAAGAAAAGGTCATGTTTGTAAGAGACAAAAATTCGCTAATTTTAATTTTCCTTCTTCACTTCTCTGTCACAAATCTGCATAATAATTTTTGGTTAATGTTACCCTAGGTATAAAAGATGGCGGCTCGTCTCCGATTCCAGCAATCAGAAGACAGGGAACGGTGAAGACACACGTTCTTACTTAACCTAACCTATTCTAATAAATTACCATAATTATTAGCAACCAAATTAACCTCTTAACAGTGGAACAGTCAGACGCGGCGTACCAGTTAGTTGTGGAGTAGAAGCGTGGGAAATTTTTTAAGAATTTTCCCACGCTTTTTTCTCGTTTCCGTTTAGGAAAAAAAATTTTGAACAGTTACGTCTTGTAAAGAAAAAATCGTTCTTTATTGTCACATAATGCTTTTATATATGAATTTTTTTCGCGGTATTTTTTGCTAAAATTTTTTTTTCAAATTTATATTAAATTCTTTTTTGATTTTTTGATTTTCCATCCGTTACGATTTTTTCAAAAGTTTTGAATTTATTTTCAATTTTATATAATATTTTAAAGTTTTAGGCATTTAAGTCATGACGATTTTTTTCAACCTGCGAATCAAATGCAAGAAAATGTAATTGACAGTTAACGAATTTCATCCATAACGGTAGATGACGTAAAAGTTGTTATGTTTATAACTACGACGCCTGGCGGCTTTTCCCCCAGACTGAAATGTGGGTGAAGGTCGTCTCGTGTTCTACTTTCTGTAGAAGTGACGTAATCATTGTAAATAAAAGAAAATTTCAGTATATCTTTTATTTAAAATTTTAAAATTCGTTGTTGAAATTTACACAGAAATATTAAAGCGGTTTAAAATATTAGCATTTGGTAAATAAACTTACTTTACGTATAATAAATTTAAATAAATTAAACTTTAAGAAACAACAATGAAAAAAATGTAAAAATATTTTTATATTCATCTTCAGATTTATTACATATGAGATCGTCATTGACCAATATTTAATTCTGAAATCAATATTCATCATTGGCATGCATCAGAAAAAAAATGCATAACTTCCCTAAAACACACTTCACTGAGAGGGTCTGCTTCACTCTGAAAAAGCAAACAGTCTACGTCGGCAATCCAATATACGACCTACTTTCTCTAACATAGTAAAACGAAGTAATTTACAGTACAACAATACACATGAACACTAACCATAATAATCAAATCAAATTGTTAAAGTATAAGTTTTTCTAATAAACCTCTAATCGGTCTTTGATGTAGTTCTACGTTTTAGCACTAAATTGGTACAGATGTCTTAATAACACGCTTATAAATACTAAAAAACAAATGTTTCGAAACTAGAACTACATAATTATATGCACAAATAAATTAGTAGTCCAATAATACATACTTCCACTTATATCCAAGTATTATATCCAAAGATCAGTTCTCGTTAATTGTCGAAAAATAAATTATTTTCAACTTTTCTTTCTGAATTTAGAACTAATTCACAGTAAACTTTACGCCTTAAAATATCCATTGCAATCAACGCAAAACCTATCAATCCACATAATAAATATGTATCGTAGTGAACTTCAAAAGATAATGAAAAAATACAAACATCAAACCGCACTCTACGAAATCTGGCGCGAACTGATCATATACAATAGACAAAACGAAAATGCTCTTGTCCAATGTCATCGAATGACAAAAAGTTTCTAAATAAAGCTAAAAGTTTTAAAGAATTCTTCCACAAAAACCGATGAATTTAATTGATACACAATGACTAAATCTGTTTAATAAAGATTAATAATTTACCACTATAATTATGCAAATTAGATATAAAAAAAATCATTGCGCAAATTCTCCCGCCAACTATACGTCATGGGAAAACTTACGACGTCAATGCGATTGAAGCTTTCCCACTAAACACTGACAATTTTATATAATTATTTAATTAATCCAGTCAAATTTAAATAATATAAAATGTCTAGATCTGTTTAATAAAGATTATCACAAATATTATTACAAATATGCAAATTAGATATGAGATAAGTCACTAGGAAATCTTCCGCCAAGATAAAAATAGCTTTCGGTCACGTGTTCACCAAGAAATATGTTTAAAATTTAATTTTTCAGCTTACATAAACCGTACAATAAATGAGTATTTCTTCGAAAATACGTCGATATACACGAATAAATAATAATTATTTAATAATGCTTTTATCCATTTTAAGTGGATATTGTAAAAATTAAGCCATTTAATCTGTATGGCTTTTATAATTTAGAGTTTCCAAGTATTTTACTGTGAAATTCAATTTAGTAAACAGAAACAAAGTTAGGTTATTAAGTATAAACAGCACAATACAATAATTTATACATAAGTTGAGTGTAAATACAGAAAAAAAAACAAATTATATCAAAGATGGGACAAACAAGCTTACATCCCCAGAACAGAGCTTATAATTCGTTGTTATTTTCAGCCTGTTTCTACTTCGACTATTTTATGTTGGTAAAAAGTTAATATTTTAAGATGATCTTAGTGAAGAAATATAAAAGTATCGAAATATAATATTTACACACACAAAAATATTCATGTATGTCGACATTAGAAATTTGAAATGAATTATAGAATGTCCTGGATAGACATATCGTGTGATTGTCTGTTTCTTCTGTCTTATTTTGTTTTTCTACGTGAAAATAAGATATCTTTTATAACTATTGATAATATAAACATTTTGTTTCCTTATATATTACCTTCAATTACAGATGCAAACTTTAACACGTGGAGCATGTGACAAAGTATTACTATATCCATTATTACTTTATTTTGAATACACCTGAGACCCATGACAATATATATTAACCTACTCTAAGTATTATTATTTTATTTAAAAGTCATTTTAAACGTTATTATTACATCAAATTATGAAATGGAATGTTCCAAGTATAAGGGTAAGAGTTAGGGGAAAGACCCCATGCGTGGGAAAATAATGTTTTTTTATTAAAAATATAATAAAATTTACTTATATTTACGTAAAATATCGACAATTTTATTCTGGAAAAATGTTTCTTGAAAAAATTAATTATCTATATGAAGGAAACTTTCAATAATACATTAGTTACAATGACTGACTACCCTTTTTTATCCTTTCTGCAGTATGTCTTATTTATTAAACATAGTTTCCTAGATTATAGCATAATAATGTGTATAAAAACTAATAATTCTGTTAATTTGTAAACGCAGATATTTTCACATAAAAAACATACTGCACCCTCTGTATATTTAACGTCAGTTATTTGCAATTGAATTTTTCTAAATAAACCTGTTTAATCCATAATTTATTTGACAGAAAGAAATTGTTTATGGCCTGTATTCCAAATATCTAATGTTTTTCTCATGATATTATTTCAAATATCGAAAAAAAATACATTTATAATTTCTGACATACATGAATACTTTTATGTGTGAATGTTATATTTCGATACTTTTATCTTTCTTCACTAAGAAGATGTACTTTATCTTAAAATATCAACTTTTTACTAACATAAAACAATCGAAGTAGAAACAGGCTGAAAATAACAACGAATTATAAGCTCTGTTCTGGGGATGTAAGCTTGTTTCTCTCATCTTTGATATAATTCGATTTTTTTCTGTATTTACACTCAACTTACGTATAAATTATTGTATTGTGCTGTTTATACTTAATAACCTAACTTTGTTTCTGTTTACTAAATTGAATTTCACAGTAAAATACTCGGAAACTCTAAATTATAAAAGCCACACAGATTAAATGGCTTAATTTTTACAATATCTACTTAAAATGGATAAAAGCATTATTAATTAATTATTATTTATTCGTGTATATCGACTTCTTTCGAAGTAATACTCATTTATTGTACGGTTTATGTAAGCTGAAAAATTAAATTTTAAGCATATTTCTTGGTGAACACGTGACCGAAAGCTATTTTTATCTTGGCAGAAGATTTTCTAGTGACTTATCATATCTAATTTGCATATTTGTAATAATATTTGTGATAATCTTTATTAAACAGATCTAGACATTTTATATTATTTAAATTTGACTGGATTAATTAAATAATTATATAAAATTGTCAGTGTTTAGTGGGAAAGCTTCAATCGCATTGACGTCGTAAGTTTTCCCATGACGTATGGTTGGCGGGAGAATTTGCGCAATGATCTTTTTTATATCTAATTTGCATAATTATAGTGGTAAATTATTAATCTTTATTAAACAGATTTAGTTATTGTGTATTAATTAAATTCATCGGTTTTTGTGGAAGAATTCTTTAAAACTTTTAGCATGTATTCTAAAACTTTTCGTTATGTGATAAAATTTTTACAGGAGCATCACTATATGAATCAATTGGCGGCAAAATTTAATAGAGTGCGGTTTGGTTTTTCTGTGTTTCTCGTTTTTTCGAAGTTCACTGCGATAAATTTTTATTACGTGGATTCGTAGATTTTGCGTTGTTTTTAACGGATAAAAGGTGGAAATTTTACTCTGAATATAGAACTTGTTTTTCAGAATATGCTACTTTACAGGAAGAAAAGTTGAAAATAATTTATTTTTCGACAATTTGCGAGAACTGATCTTTGTTTGGATGTAAATGAAGGCATGTATTATAGGTTTACTAATTTATTTCTGCATATAATTATCTAGTTCTAATTTCGAGACATATATGGTTTTTAGTGTTTATAAGCGTGTTATTTAGACATGTCTACCAATTTAGTGCTAAAACGTAGAACTACGTCAAAGAAGAATACAAACTTTAATTAGCAAGTAGTCCCTTTATTAGCAAACTAATTTGTTTATAGATTTTTTTACATTTAAAGTGTAATTAGATGAAACTAAATAGATGTGAACATAGAAAGTAGAATATGGCAAGACTAATAGATAAAACTATTATTACATATTACTCGATCAGAAAAATTTATACTTGAAGAATTTTGTTTTGATAATTATTGCCTAGTGTTTATGTCGAAAATATTTTTCAGTTATATTTGTAATTACAGTTAATTTGAATAGTAATGGCGCTTAAATATTTATAGGATTAATTGAAGTTTTCGAATTTTGTTTGAGGAAACTGAGGAAGGCAAGAGTATCTACAGTTGTATAATGAACTGAATTTAAGTAAATTAGGTGACTTTGTATGTTTCGATGTAGTTTTTTATAATATTACGATATACGAACTTTCGATTTTGTAAATTGTATTATACTAAAAAATAAAGTTTTTCGTTATTCTCCTACTTAATGATGTATTTATAATGTTTCTGAACTAAATAATACTTATTAAATTGAAATCCGAGCTTTACAAAGTACTATGAATATTAGAGAAGACCGTTTTACTATAAACTACTACGTTTTACTACAGCTTACTCCAATGTTGATTCTACGAAAAGTAGGTCAGATAAGGACCGTTAGACTAATGACGTAGGCTGTTTACTTTTTTCCGGTTGCATCGGTGCTTTCCCGATAGCGTCATTTACAGAAGTTACACTTACTTTTTTCTGACGCGAGCCAATTAGGAATATTAATTTTTTTAACCAATCAGATGACGACGGGAAATTTAAATTCGATTTATGTCGATAGATGGCCGTCTAAAATTTCATATTTATTTTAATTTTTTTTCTTTTATTGTAATTTCTCGAGAACTAAAAGATATTCCAAAACCATGTTGGAGAACCCAACTACTCGTGAAAATTCTATAAGTTCACGAAATGGTCCAGGTATTTTATAAGAATTTTTTAACGTCTATAGACGTCCCTCACCGCTGCCACTCGATCGGCTTGGACGTCTATTTACGTCCCTCACTGTTAAGAGGTTAATATTATTTTTGTTAAATTTTTGCATGTTTTAGCTGGCAGCACTGGCTCGACCATGAAAGGGAGGCTAGTATTTAAACCAGACTTAATACACTATACTAATAATGTATGTTTTCATACTTTTTGGTTAACCGACATTTCAGTTATCCGACCAACCCCAGTCTCCAATTAAGTCGGATAATCGATGCTCTACTGTACATTATTATTAGTCTATGAATGTATACTTTACGATATGTATGGATGTTACTAATATAGTGCATTAGATATTCACACATTTGGATGGATGAAAACAGGAGTAGAGATTTGCAAGAAATTTTTCAGTGATGAACTGGCAACTGATTGAGAATGGGACGAGCATAGTTGAGATATGGGGACAAACATGTTAAATCGAACTTGTTAACTCGAATTCATCAAACTTTTAATAACTCGGATGGGTATTGATACAGTATTTACATAAACTCGCCGGAATTATAATTTATATAAAATCATCGATGTTTATCTATCGAATAAACTAATCAAAAATTTTCTGTAAAGCGTACCACTAACAATAAACGTGGTGTCATATGACGTCACGTGGGGGTGGTTCTTCAGTGACCTAAACTTCTACGTATGTGAGTGCATTCGAACTGGCAGAAATTATTGTCTGTTTTATTCCATTCCGATAAAGTTTTTCGGAATAGCCGACAATAAATAAATGGATTTTTGATAAATTAATTTAAGAAACAATTATACTACAGTTCTAAATAAAATTTTAAAACATACACAAATCCTAGTGATAAATTAATAATTAAAAAAACAAAAATAAGAAACAGGCCGATTCTAAGCGCGAAATATCGCAATTTGAAAAAAAATGTTTATTAAATTATGAAACTTATAATGAAATAAATAATTGATCAAAACACTATTGTTTATTATAATAATAAACTAAACATATTAAATAAATTTAAATATTATTTCAAAAATTGTAAATATGAAAATGATTGTAAATTTTTATTAAGACTTTTTATTTAAAAAAATAAAGAATGTAATTTTTCTGATTTTATTCTATTTTTCCTTTCATTCCTTATCTGACCAGCTTTCCAATATCCACTGCCCGTATTGAAAGGCAATTTTGAAAAATTAATAACTAGCGTGAATAACTTTTACGTCACAGATCTACTGACTGTATCTTGCATTGAATTTTACTGAAAAAATTCTAGACAAATCTTTAAATTTTTCGACTAGAAGCAATTAAATGCCGACATGGAGAAAAACGGTATTTCGACTTTCTGATTTTGTTCGACTTTTAGTATTTCGTGATTTCGTCTTACAGTTAAAAAGAATTTGTATAGACCGGAACAAGTAATAATCTGTGTGTGCCCGATCTGGTGAATATAGGTGGTGTGATAACACATCCCATCTAAGCTATAACAGTTTCTGACGAGTTACCAAACTTGTGTGAAATATGGCATTATCATGGTAAAACACTACACTTTGTTTGTAGATCAATTCTGGCCTTTTCTGTTTGATGATATTACTTAATTTGTTTACTAGATGGCAGTATACTTTCGAATCAATTGTTAAATTGTCTTGTAAAAGCTTAAAAACAAATTTCTTTAAAATCCAACCATAGAGAGCATTTCTCGTTAATAACATGTGGAACCCATATATCGAGCTTTGAAACAAAACCAATTCGTTTTAAGTAATAATAAACGGTTCAATTTAACAGATTTAATCTCTTAGTGATTTCACGTATTGTTATACGGCAGATTGCTTCAATCAGTACCTTTATTTTGTATTCATTTTCTTTAAATGGCCATCCAGAATGTGATGTATCTTCGATATTAAAATTGCCAGAACGCAGTTTTGTAAACCAGTTTTGGCACTCTTTCTCTCAACATATCTTCTCCAAACATGTACCACAATTTTTTTCTTGTTTGAACAGCATTTTGAATTTTTAGTTATAAAAAAGTAAAATATGCCGAAAATGATGCTTTCGATTTTCCGTATTTGATGGGTCACCGAAAAAAAATAATTGTACAGAATCGAACAAATTTTTTCACAAATAAGCCTTAAAAATTCAGCTGTCGAAGCATATAATAAAAATGTGGTTTAAAATAAAATTGGCTGCTAAAAATACATCTAATTCCTCTAGTACTAAAAAAGATCGAAATTACTTTCCGAACAACCCAATACTTGTACTTTAAATAAATTTTATTTTAACAGTTGTTTTCTTTAATTATTTTAAAATATTACTGTAAAGATTTTTACTTTCTTGATTCTACGACAGCAGTTAACAATTGGAATTGTGAAGATAAAGTCCAATTTGGTTTGCACGTGTCGAGAGACAGAGAAAAGCATGGTATATCCGACGACGCAATATAACAGAGTACTAAAAATTCGAGGCATATATTAAACATTATGGGAACAGGCTATAAAATCTTTATTCTTTATTATTTTATGTGAGAATGTTTCTAGTACATTACAATAGTAACTTTCCCTCTATTTGAGTCTCTTTAGCTATTTGATTTCATTTTGAATATAAAATATTGCGATTCCTGTGATCAGAAAGACGCTTCTGTCATATCTCCGGGTAAAAAAAAAACATTATTTATTCATTTTTTTCCTTTATTGCTGATCCGCTATCTTGTTTTCGGGAAGAAACCATTTTTCAGTCTTTTGCGAAGGCAAATTCGCATTGTTCACCGAAAATTGGCGAACTGCGAGAAATATCAAACCCTGTCAGATACGTGCGAGAACCAGAAATTCGCACTCGCTTGCGAGATTTCTCGCTTCTGGCTTGTGCATGGTTTTTCTTTTGCGAAAACTATATCGCATATCGCTCGCTACTAAATTCGCGGCTGCATAGTCACACACTAACACTTAGCAACAGTACCATTCACAACCGAATATCAAACGGTAATATGGCAACGAATCAAATTTCGCAAAATACGGACGAAATATTTACACTCGACACCCTCGAAAACCACTTAAATCATATTTTGCGCTGGCCGGTAATCTTGTATTTTGCAAATCATCCTGTTCGAATGCCACCATCCATGCGCACAGTTTATGCAAGCTGGTAGCTTGCTGCCATAGCGTTGGTCCGATAGAAAAAACAGACTGTTGCAGAAGGAAATCGAAGTTAATTCGACCGAAAGTAGTGGTTGACCTCTTCCTGGAAGAGAGGCTGGTCAACGACGACTAATTAATACCGATTTACAGTATTTGAAAAGTGAACCGTGTTGGATGAGTTGTGACGGCCCTGCCCTAAGGAAAAATTAATAGGCTTAGTTAGAAAAAATTGAGCCCACCAGTAGCCTAGCTGTTCCGTTCCCTGAACACTGGGAGTTAGGTCATTGGTTTGTGCCTTGCCAGGGTGGGCTGGCCACGTGGAGTATTCCGGGTTTTCTCCACATCTGTAACCCTTGAATAGGGACAGTTACTGTTGAAAAGATCTCCCGAAAGGCATTTGGATGTCCAACCTGCGGCCACTTAATATTTTCTTGTGGTTCACAGCCTACTGTATCTTACACATTTAAAATACATTTCCATTTATTTTGGTAAAGTATGTCGTAATAATTATTTCATTTCACTGGATACACTTTGATGTCGTAATGATGTAATTGGTTTAAAAAACTGTTTTATCTAGAAAAGTGTTGTACATGTGGGGTAGTACATACTGTTGTGAATAATTGTTTTCAATAAAGAAAAACATCAGAATTGCTAAAAGAAATCAGTTGAGTCATTCCCATTTAAGTAACATTCTTAGAATTAAGACTATTACCATAAAAACAACGGCCGGATGGCCGAGCGGTCAAGGTGGCAGCCTACCGCTCTGGGGGACCTGGGATCGAATCCGAACGGGTCGAATAATCCCCAGGAATTTTTCGGGGGGTAGTCCGTTCGGATATGTCGGGCCCCGTCCCTCACCACCCGGTCGCCCCATTGTGGGCCTGGCCGAACCCATAATGGGCCTACTAAAAGAGGCCCTCTTAGTGCCCACAGGGCGGAAAGAGTAAAAAAAAACCATAAAAACAGATATTGACAATACTATGAAAGGAAGGCAATGACAAAAATCCCATTTAATTTATTATTATTTTGTGGAAGTAAAATGTTTTTTACTGACAATAATATATATAATTACAAAAATACTGTATTTGTTATTAAAATTTGATATTCATATTTTGAACTTTTTAAAAGCATATATTTATGTAAAGTATCTTTGAGGCCCGCTGAATATACGCAAATTTCTAATTTGGCCCATTAGAAAGAAAGGTTGGACAACCCTTTTCTCGGAAGATTATCCAGGTGTAGCGTTTCCGTAACTTAACAAAACAAACAAACAAAACAATTGAAAAAATTGTAGGCCTATAAATTTCCACTGTCTTCCCTATCTCACTGTTTTTATTTAATCTCGAAAAAAGAGTTAGATAGAAGAAAATCGAGACCATATGAAGGAATCTTGGGGCAGGAGGCCCAAATTAAATATATACGAACTTCCTGTTTAGAACGAAAGTAACGTTACTTTGATTTAAAACTCTTCTGCAAATGGAGTCAGATATATGACTGACACTTTATTGCTAACAAAAAAGTTATGACGTACAAATCAAACACTATTATACTCCATGCAGGCAAGAGCTATGTGCTACCTGTCGTAGTAATGGCGTAATAACGCTCCTATGTCGCGCTGCATTATTCTCGCAATAATTATTCACTGAATATAATATATATTTTTAAAATTTATATCGTTTTTGTAAGAATTATATTTAGTTAATTTTTTTGCTAATAGATAGAACTACGTCTAACTCAGAATATCAATTAACAGTAAATAAAAATGACCTGATTTATAAAAATGCGATTGGTATTTTGGGGTGGAGTGTACGACACGATCAATTGGTAGCGATTGATCGTGTCGTAGCAATTGGTCGATGGGCCTAGAATGTATACCAAACAAACAATCAAGCGAACAAACATCCTCATTTATATATATAGATGAACATTTATTTATTACAAGAATAACTGTGAAAATATAAAATTAAATAATACATATCTTGACAAAACGTTATGCATGTTGCCACTAAACTTTCACTTGTTAGACAAAGAGTACCCAAAATTTCAAAACAAAACAAATGTACTTCTGCAGTTTTCATTCTCGGGTGTCTTATTTGACGAATTAGGAAAGTACTGTTAATGTTTAAGTCTACAGATACATGTCGAATTTTCAAAAGTGGTGGGAATCGGTAGACTTTTAAACAAATATTTAGTGATACAGGGTTATTAATCATTCGAGTAAACAATTATTCGAAACTATTATACGAGATCGATCTTATTAACAGCTTTATGTAATTTCTTATACATTTTAAGGTTTTTTAATTGAAAACTGTTTCATGATAAGTCCTTAAAATTTATAAGAAATTACATAAAGCTACTAAAAAGATTTATTACAATACAACACAAAAAGTAAATATTTATAATATTCTAAGACACGATTAAGGTTCTTATATGCTTAGTTCAATTGATTCATATATAATTAGTGTATGAATTAATTGAAAATATAAAACTTTCGTTCTTTCCTGTAACCTACACTCGATAATCCTACTCGTTTTGCGATGTACGTTTTCGTACGAAAACATAATCAAAATTTTCATTTCGATTAGCCAACGGCATCAACGAAAGAACCACCGGAGTGAACACCATGGCATGGAATGCCGTTTCAAACGTCATTAAAATTACAATCTTTATGAGAACCAGAAAGAAGTACATTTCCTTGTATAGAAATAATATTCCAAAACTAGTCGATAAAGTACCTTGCAATATAGGATAACCTAAATGGTAAAGCGAATCTCTCAACTTCTCGTTTGGATCTTTCAAACTCGACCGAACAAATGCGTAAGAGATATGGGCGGGATAATTTATGCAAAATCCTACGCACAGAATCAAACTCATCATGGAAACGACGTCTACGTTCACATCCCATAAACTCATCAATCCCAGAGTTTCCGTTATGGTGGAGACGACAGAAATCGCCACTAGAAACGCGCAGATCACATTTGGTATAAACAGGAAAAACACAACAAGTATTAGTACCGATGTAACCCAAAACATCTGCATTACAATGTCCATGATAATTATTCCCTGTTCTATTAAAATCGATACCGGACTATGCACTAAAACAGTGAATGGTGCCTCTTCTGCAATCTTCCACATGTCATCAAGAAATTTTATTTCCATTTCTCTGCCAGATAAATCTTTTGCTGTAACAAATAATCGGCTGCATATTATGTCAGACTTATCTTCATTGAAGACGATATCCGAAGAGAATTCGTCGGCGCCTTTAAATTTGAAGAATACTTTACGCAATCCTTCCAAAAAATCTTGTTTGGCCGACATGTTGTAACCTGCCAACGAATATTTAGCAACGGGATGTTCCTGAAATTCTTTGTAATATTTCAACCAAGAAACGGTTAAACGTTCATCGGAGATATGAGGATGGGATTCAAACTTCTTGATAAGTATTTCTATATTTTGCTGTACAGTGATGTCAGAGTAATCCAAAGTTTCATTAATAATTATATTCAAAGCAAATGCGTATTCATCAAAATAATTATACAGAACTTTAGTGGCTTGTGTGATGGGAGAATCTTCAGGAAATAAATTCTGCCAATCTATTCCTTGTCTAATTGAATAACAACCGTAAATTCCAAGACCCAAATTTGCAAAATATAAAGTTATGACAATGACTTTTGTAATTGGAAACGAAAGAATATTTCCGAATTGATTCTTGAATATTTTCATAAAAAATTCTTCCTGCGATTCACTCGATTCCAAGGAATTATGTTCAGGTTCTGCAAAAGAGAAAAATTTATACTTTTAACTCATTAAATATTAAATATTTCCTTAGTATAAACATCTTTTCAAACATTGTGATGCTGAATACGTAATTCTCAACGATAAAATTAGTAAATTATATTAATGAATGCATTGTAAATATTTCTATAGTTTCGGTGTCAAAATTAGTTTTAATTATGTCCACTTGATTTAACTCTATAAAGAAATCTATCACAGCAAATAACATGAAGTTCGTTGTCGAGATGGCCTGAAAACTATTATGGACAGCAAGAAACATTTCTTTAGAGATCATTCTTACCTTTTATAGCATAGAATATTTTAACACAGCCAATAACGTTTGGATATCTTTGTAAATCCGTTACTTCTCGTAACTCCATAGCAAAAATCGCCGGGTCTGAAATCCTCGGTGGCAATTAATTATGAAAGTGTCGGCTTATCAGTCAATTCTTTCCAAACGAAGACAGTAACAATTGTCTCACAGAAGAAGCAACATGGAGTGGTGTCCATCCTACATGAATGTCACAATATCCAACGCTTTTCTTTCTCCAAGATAGCATAACAGTTGATCTGTGATAGTGTCAGTTACAAAAGAAGACACCTCCGTGGTCATCACGGAGGTGTCTTCTTTTTTGAAACGAATGATGAAGCGTCACCAGATGGACATAATTCGAACTAATTTTAAAACTTTTGGATACCTTGCGATTCTGTGCACGTCCATGTTAATTTTGTTAACATGAGTCAAAACTCGATTTTTCAAATGTTTACTGATTTTTAGAACACCCTATATAACATTCACAGTTTAGATTTTATATACTCTGTATAAAAAAATGTATAATACATAAAAACCCAATAACATATATTAAATTTAATACATTTCATATTCATTTAGAAAAATATTACCTATCCTTACCAAATAATCGAAGTGTTATCGGATGAAGGCCTTTTTGTTCTCGATATCCACTAATCGCCACGCAACCACCGAAAAATGTTATCTGAAAAACATAAGTGAAGAATATACAAGTCGCTGAATAATAACAGAATATTCTCACAAGGGGAAACGAAGTCGTCATTCCTATGCAATACGCCAGAAAATTGGTGAGTGACGTCAGAGTGATGGAAACTGCTGCTTCTCTGTACGTATTACGAAGACGATTTACCACGTTATCGTTGGGATCCGTAATTCTCCAACAGGCGATTAGAACAAATGCATCATCGATCTCCGTTACTGTGAAACAAAAACAATTTTAACGAATGCCAATGTGTATTTATAAACTACTTACAAATAAAAAATACCTACCAATTACTAAGAACGGAATACAAATATTCCAACACGTGTTTTTCGTGCCGCAGAATCCCATTAATCCAAAGGATGCACTTATTGCCAGGCCAGCTGATACGACACTCGCAACACCTAACCAAGGTTTGCTTCTTACTAACTTTACACTCATGTATGTGATCATAGAGAAAACTGAGATAAAAATTACCACCGCAGCAATCATTGGTCGTAGATTTGAAAATAACATTTTAGCATACTCTCCAATAGACCAAAAAGGATTAATGAAGACATTAATGTGCTGGAAGCGACTATTTCCTATTTCGTCATAAACTGTTTTAGTCCATTGTTCGATCCATTTCTGCTTCCATTTCATTGTGATATCTAATGGATAGAATAATCTGATGGCTTTCACACTTTCGACATATCCTTGTCGATCAGTTTTCACACCTCCCAAGTTTAACATATAAACATTGTAAGATAAAGTCAACCTGTCTATCTCTACAGGATATTTTTTTTTTGTTTGTTAATAAATCATTTATATTCCACATTACACTCGAAATAGGATTATCGTAGCAGTTTCCGCGAACTATTCCACAAACATTGCGATATTCAATTGAAACGTCATCAACTAAAACAGTGAGATTTTTAATAATTTCATCTACTTTCTTAATTTCTTCGAGTACTTCCTTTACTAGCATGTCTCGCGTGTCTTTACTTATAATATAAATTATAGCACACTGGGGAAGATCGGCATATCTTAACATATCATAGAATACAGAAGAATTGAAGGGAAACATTTTTTCCACGAAGAGTTTCGTGCGAAGAGCTATTCCTCTATCAGCAACAACAAAATTATTGATATCTTCGATTGGTGATAATCTGAGGATCCCAATTGAAAGAGAAAACGAAAGCAATAAAGGTAAAACTATAAAGTAAACTGGTCGACGTGCAATAATTTCTGCTAGGTTCTGGATAATCCGGGTTAATATACATTTAATACAATCGACTTTCATGCTTGAAAGATGTTCTGTTCCACTGAAAAAAAGCGTAATTATATTGAATATAGTGACTCATAGAATTACTTTGTAACCTACAGTCAAACTTGTTTTTGTGCAGTGGATTGGAACCGCATAAAAGAAAACGCATAAAAAATAAAATCGCACGAAATTTCACGAGTGGCTATAAAAAATAGTTTTCGCATCACAATTAAAAAGTATTTTATTATGCAGAGAATAGGGACCGCATAAAAAAAATCTCACGTAGAAAATAACTCAAAACCGTACGAAATAACTAGGAATTGCTTTTTTAACTCCTTGGGCCTTTTTCTGCAATTTTTAATGGGAAAAATCCTCTAAAAATTTTATTATACAAAAAACTTAAACCAACACTTAATGTTCGCTGAGAGATTTATTAATTTAACTAACGTTTTCGGCTTACTCAATAAGCCATCTTCAGGTTTTAACTTTCGAAAAAGAAACCATATCGTTCCATTAATAGAATACAATTGTTTGAAAAAATTAAAATCATTAGTAACGGACAAAAAATAAAAACAAAGAGGATGAACATGGTAATATAAATAAATAAATATACAAAAATAAATAAAAACAAAAAAAGAAGAACATAGTAATATAAATAAATATACAATAATATCGTAAAAGATACAACAAATGTAAGATAAAAAAAAAAAAACGTTTTACCCGTGCCCATATATAATACTATCTATCCTAACCAGAAATACTTCACCATTAAAATATACTAGAGCTCACGTGCCTCTTATAAATTCTTAACGGCATATTTCCAAGCCGAAGGAAGACCTTCTGCGTCCCTTGCGTTAATACATTTATCTTTTACTGCTCGAGAAGGTCTTCCTTCGGCTTGGAAATATGCCGTTAAGAATTTATAAGAGGCACGTAAGCTCTAGTATATTTTAATGGTGAAGTATTTCTGGTTAGGATAGATAGTATTATATATGGGCACGGGTAAAACGTTTTTTTTTTTTTTATCTTACATTTGTTGTATCTTTTACGATATTATTGTATATTTATTTATATTACTATGTTCTTCTTTTTTTGTTTTTATTTATTTTTGTATATTTATTTATTTATATTACCATTTTCTTCCTTTTTTGTTTTTATTTATTTTTGTATATTTATTTATTTATATTACCATGTTCATTCTCTTTGTTTTTATTTTTTGTCCGTTACTAATGATTTTAATTTTTTCAAACAATTGTATTCTATTAATGGAACGATATTGTTTCTTTTTCGAAAGTTAAAACCTGAAGATGGCTTATTGAGTAAGCCGAAAACGTTAGTTAAATTAATAAATCTCTCAGCGAACATTAAGGTGTTGGTTTAAGTTTTTTGTATATTGAATTCTGCTGGGTACGAGTGTGGTTTATAAAAATTTTATTTTTATATTAATTAATTATTTTTACTTAAATACGAATCTAACATTAAAAAGTTAAAAATAATCGTTAAAAATGACTTTCTTTGATAAATATAGCTGCAGGAAGTGTTATTTCATTTAACAAGGTGTGAAATTTCACACCTGCAGTCTAAAGCTGGAGGGAAGCTAACTTACCGCATCTGTTCAAACATAACATAATATTTTTATGATTTTTATGCTATTAGAATAAGAGGGGACCGAAAAAAACGTATGAGAAAAAAATTTTACTGAATAAAAAAATGACAAAACCTGCTGATGTCATAGAAAACATCCAATAGAGTTTTAAAAAAATTTACAGGAGTCAATTATGTTCCAATTTAACTGAAATTTTCATATACCGCACAAAACGAATCGCACAAATAAAAAATCGCACAGAAAAAGACCGCACAAAAACAGGTGTGACTGTATTTAAGTTTTTATGAATATAAATACGCTATTACACAGTACTGCTACATTAAATTTACGTTTCGAAATTAATTATGTCAAAAAGTATCCTTAAAACAGTATTTTAACAAACTATCTAAAATTTTATTTGTGTTCGAGAGAGTTTTTTGATGATATTGTTCGCTTGTTCCATTACCACGTAAAAGACAAAACTTACATTTTACCAATTTGTAATAGAATAGAATTATAATAATCCATATTAAATTACTGTATTTCGATACACTTTGCATTCTAGACACATTAATATATAATTGAAAGAAATATAATATCTAAACTTTCCAAACTCCTTAATGAAGTTTATAATTTACTATACGTAACGTGTACCGAAGCAAAAGAAATAAATCATTTTAGTTTATGTCAATAGAGTGATGTTCAGATTTTTGAAGTGTGTCTTTACTACCGATATTTATCTGACTTGTGAATTTAAATAGAAGAAGTTTCGTTAAAAGCTTTTCAAAACAGCTTACATTGATAGACAAGAGCATTGGAAAATAACCAACACCGTAAATAGGAATCAGGAAACTTGATGGAGTGTTATGATTTCAAAATAAAGAATATTCGAAGTTTTCCTTTGAAACAAAATTCTTTTAACCGTTATATGAGAAACTTGTTAATCACGGGTTAATTAAACAGAGATATATACAGTAATTATTGAAATTTATTAATTAACCCTGCGGAAATCAAACATCTGCACCCCATGCGACTAAAGATTTCCCTGTAAAAATAAAAATCTTTCTTGCGGTTTTTTTGTTTTTGATGTTAGTGGGATTGTGTTTCTGATGTATTAATCAAAAATATTACTTAAAATATATCATTTTTGTTTATTTATAACGAAAAGAAAAAAATATTACGTTTTGGGAATTTTTCAGGGAAAAAATAGTCAACTTCAAAAGTCTATTTTTCAAACTGTAAGCAAGTCTGTTGCTGTCTAATTGTTGAATCGTCTTCCCGTATGTGTTTTTTAAGTGTTCCATGCAATCAATGCCTTGTCACAAACCTTTGAGCCAAAAATATTTCAGCATTTCCAAAATTACACCCCCTAAAACTCTACAGCAACTAGAGATAAAAAGGCAGATTATTGGCAAATAACATTCTTTTACACTGTAATTCTTTGTCTGTTATTACATCCACCAGTAAAAACAATTGTCGGTAAAATTCCTGCGAAATGCCACGCCCCGCGGACTACAACTATTACTTATGTAAACAATCGCTATAAAATCTCTTGTTTTAGTCGTTTTCTCACTTCTAATTTGCTAACGAGAAATTGATTGACGTTATTTAGACAAATAAACATGTTTTGAAGACAATTTAGCTATAAATATTTCCAGAAAACTCCATCATTCAAACTTTCAATGCTAAGTGTATGAGACACCAACTTTCCGTTAATTGGCCTTAAAAATCTTCTTTATATGCCTTCTATGCTCTCATTTGTCATTTTATTATGACTGATTGGATATCAGGCAATGACCGTTTTTTAGTACACTATCTCAGCTCCACCCCTTCCAGTGGTCACACTAATAAAACTTTCTTCATTAAACACAAAAGCACAGCAAAAAGCAAGGGGTGCAACTGCACCCCATGCATTTTGCTGTGTTTTTTTTTTATGAAAAATTTATTTCGCTGAAATTTTTAACTTTTTTGGTGCGATCTTCATACTTTAAAGGAAGGTACAGAGGGCATCATTTTAAAGCATTCATTACATGAAAAAATACATGCGTTTAAAAGTGTTTGGGGTGCACTTGCACCCCGTGCGCCTAACGCAGGGTGTAAAGTCAAATTTATTTTTGCAGTTTTTAGGAAAGAAATTATTGACGCGCAGCGAACAAAGGAATCAAGGTTTTGTTGGCAGTGGCTCAAACTGACAAATTGTTGAAAAGCATTTTGCGAAGTAGGGAGACTAGGGCGAGTTGTCAGAAGAGGCATGTTGTCACAGCGCAAATATCGCCTATTTAATAGAAACTGAACAGTCACGTCATCTAGGAGTGGATTCGTTTACCGCTCGCCTACCTCATCACAAAATTCGAACAATATCCGTTGCATTGTTTTTCGTTAATTAGCGGTTAAAAGATTTACGACAAGTCACCTAAATTTTGATGTGTCATGGTTTGTGTCGTTTGAAAATTTGCAATTGGTTTAAGGTGAGTAACAACTATATTTCCTATTAGGTGGGTCCTTAATGTATATGTACATTATCAGCAATCGAATTTTCTATTTTAAAATTAGAAACTATGAACTGATTTGTTAAGAAAGTTCATTTGATGCAAATTGTCACACATTGAACGGGGCAACTTGTCACTGTGACAACTTACCCCATTTTGTGTACAATCTTTTTATTGAAAGAGAAGGAAAGCGGTTGACGATTTTTTATCACCAAACATTATAGTTTTAAAATTAGAAAGGGGAAAACATTACTCCGATTAGTTTGTTCTTCTCTTTATCCAAATGGTACAAAATTATAAAAGGAAAACTGGTAGAAATGCTCCACCTGAAGACGTTTTACTAAAAGCTGCCAAAAAAGTTTAAAATGATGTTCAGCTAATTACCATTAAGAACGCTACAGAGGAATACAATATCCATTACAGAACTTTAGCAAGAAAATAACTGACGAAAAACTTGATTCTGGAAGCTCTACGGTTCAAATGGGTTATAAAAAGAGAAGACACGTCTTTACCAGTGATGAGAAGTTGGAGTTGGAAAAAGCGTCCGATATTTATTTTGGGTTAACTCCAAAACAAGTACGTAAATTAGCATATGACTATGCAGCAGCGCTTAACAAACCGTTTCCTCAAATCTAGAGTTATACCCTAACGGCAGGCCCTGATTGGTTTACAGGATTCCTAAATAGGCATCCTAGACTATCGATACGAACATCCCAAGCCACCAATCTATCTAGAGTCACAAGTTTTAATAAGACAAATGTGAATGCCTTTTTCGCCAATTTAGGAAATTTATTTGAGCGTTACCATTTCCGCTGCAATGACATTTACAAAGTGAATGAAACTGGAATAACTACAGAGCTACGTCCTGATTGTGTTGTTGCTAGAAAAGGATTTCGTCAAATTGGTTCTATCACCTCAGCTGAAAGGGGAAAACTATTAACTGTGGCTCTTACAGTATCTACTTCTGAAAACAGCATTCTGCCGTTATTTGTGTTTTCTCGAGTACACTTTAGAGATTACTTTCTGCAAAATTCTCCTCCAGGTTCTATTGGAACAGCAAACTCATCCGGCTGGATGAAAGAGGAGCAATTTCTAATATTTTTGTAGCATCTCGTTGAAACTACTAAATGTACAAAAGAAAGGCCTATACTGCCTTCGACCATATTTCTGGTCTATCTGGTACTCCACCAAGTGCGAAAACCTAAGTAGTTGCTAAGCCGCAGTCATGTTCAATAATTTCTCTGGAGGTTATTCGACCACTACCAAAGGCAGGAGGAAGAAAGAGTAACCGTCAAAACAGAAGAAAATGTAAGTCTGCTATATTGACAGACACCCCTGATAAAGACAAGTTGGGGGCACGAAAAAATTCTAAAACCGCAAAGGTTAAAAGAAAAGCATCTTCAAGACACAAGGCTGCCTCTAGTAAAATAAAGAAAAGACTGATTTATCAGAAGAGAAAGAAAAGACCTTTTGTTTGGTTTGTGGTAAGAGTTATAGCCGATCCAAGGAAAAATGGATTCAGTAAATAAATAATAATATATGAAAGAATAAATAATAATAAATCAGTAGTCTATTTTCTTTATAGAATTGATACAAATTAATGTCATATTAAGCATAATTTAACACAATCAAACATAATTTAACATAATAAACTAAGGAAATGTAAGACTTAGGGTACCTGTGACAACATACCCAGTGTAGGGGTATGTTGTCACAAGGTAAAGGGTATGTTGTCACATGGCGACAGTTTTATAAAATAATTAATAACTATGACAAAAAATATTGGATATTCATTATATTCAATATTTTTTGTCAATTTTTTTTAATTCAATTTTTTTTTATATTTATTAAAAAAATTGAATATTATTATAAACCAAATCAAAAGATATGTAGGTGTATACATTTTCACTTAAACCTAAATAGACTGATATTACAGACCCTAAAACTAGAAATGACTAAAAACTCTGACAACAAGCCCCAATCTCCCCTAATTACTCATCCGATTCGAACGAACTTTTTCGTATTAACAAAAGTAATATGATGCCCTGTCGCAACAGAAGCTGAATTTTTGAATTCTACTTAGAACGGGAGATATCAGGAATGGAGAATCAAATGTTAAGTCACAGGGAAAATTTTGTTCTTCTTTAACATCATCTTTTTGCTCTAATATTTGGGGCTTTTCATAGTCCATTGATAAAAATCTGAAATTCTTAAACATATTACAATAAAACTACAATTTAGTAAGCACGTGTATTGTCTGAAATTTGTCCAGGAATTTTTATTCTATATCTATATAATGTTTCTAAAAGAAACGAAGTCGCAGGCTTTAAAAGTGCTTCGAACGTCCCCGATTACAGATGTTCATATTAAAGGTAGTATTTCAGAAAGTTTTTAAAATATAATCTTATGTTCATCTTACATAATAAAACAATTAAATATAAATGTAGAACTTCTTTTTGTTTTCTGTCTTTTCTGCGCCTTTTTTCAACCGTCTTCTTCTTTCTACTCGACTCCCTCTACCGGCCTGTTTCATTTCCTCTCGTCAGCAGATGGCGCCCCATGAGATTCCACTCTCCACAGCTCGGCCATCCTGCAGTTCACACTGTCCTCGAAGAAATTACTGGAAAACTAAAAACACTTGTACGAAAGAAAACATAAAAACAAGAACAAAAACATGGTTAGAAATCTTATGGAAAAGTTCTCTATGTCAGTCAAAGTCAATGGGCCACGACCTCACGTGGTCAGCTGCAGTAAGTCACATTGGGTCTTTCATAATGACTAATTTTCTAAACTGCATATCTGTCCCTAGACATCATCGACATAACCTTGTAAGGTCCAAAAAACTTAGGTTTTAGTTTGAGTCCTATCTCATATTGAGTTCTCTGAATGGCAACTAGGTTGTTGACCTGATATTTGGGAGCTGGTTTTCTTTTTCAATTGTAGGAGTTACGATTTTCCTTATTGATACCGCCTTTGACACTACTCTAATTGAATTCTGTGTTGCTTCGAAGACAACATGCCTACAATGAAAGACGCTATGGTAAAAGTGTCAGGGTGGACGGCGTCCCATGGAACCTCTCTGAATTCCTTTATCTTCATAGTGCGGTTCTTGTAACACACCCTCAAAATTATTAGGATCCGTCATTTTTCGTGGAGAATTTTGAAGACCCCTGTAATAACGACGAACGAATGGGCATCTCGGTCATATAGGTGATGGACGAATATCCCTTTCGTTATCTTCTTCTGGTGCAACTTCGTTATTGTCGTCTTCATCCTGTTTCAACTGTCAAGATTGTTGCCTACGTCGTCAAGGATAATAGCAACCTCTAAAATTGTGTAGTCTCTCTGCTACATATGGACTCTTTATAACGTGAGATCCATTAGGTCTAGTTACATTTGCAGCTTCATTTCCTTTCTCTCCAATAAAGACATCAAATTCTACGATTTCTCTGCCACCCACACTTCTAACGTCTTTACAAAAATTATTTTTTGTTGTGGCTGTCTGATGTACAAATATGTCTTCTTTTGTGTCATTTTTGTTAAATAATCCATAGCCATATTTCACATTAAAACTCTAGGTCAGGCGCGCGATGTTTTCAGGCATAGTTGGGCGCATGGGGTACTATTGTATTCCATTTTCAAAAATCAATTCTGTAAAAATCATAACTTTTTCGTAGTTTTTACAATTTGGACGTTTGTGGGAATGTGTTTTTGATGTATCAATCAACAAAACTACTCAAAATATATCATTTTTATTTATTTATAACGAAAACAAAAAAGTATTACGTTTCAGGAATTTTTCGCAAAAAAATCATCAACTTTAGAAGCGTTTTTTACAAACTATAAACAAGTCTGCTGCTATGTAAGCTCTGATTCGCTTTCTTGTATGTGTCTTTTAACTGTTTCACCCAATAAATGCTTTGTAACAATCACCGGCTCAATAATTTTTCAGTATTTCCGAAAATACACCCTCTAAAATTCTACAGCAACTAGAGGTAAAAAGTATTACTGGCAGATTATTGGCAGATAACAAAATGGCAGATTATTGGCAGAAAACAACAGTGAACTTATTATGTAAAATAAGTATTGTGTAATAACTTATTATTCAGTAGTGTTTACTTTTCGAACTGTGTTATATATAACAGAAAAAAAGTATGACGATTAGTCAAGAAATAAACGTCACAAACACGTTTAATGTTTTCCGACTCGGGTGACCTTGAAACGTCGGGAAATTCAAAATATTTGCGAATTTTGATGCTAGCGTCTGTGTGGGAGAATTCTGCTACCTACTTAGTAACTTCCGGGTGTTTCATCGAAAATTTCTGTTATTTTACAGCAAGGTTTTTGTCTTAGTAGCAATGATGACAAAAAATTTTGCTGATTCAGTATTGAGGGGTGAGAGATAAATGGGTCATGTGTCGTATCCCGATTAGGATCGAATTTAACGAATTATTAACGATTAGAATTTTTTTCGAATAACATTTTAAAATAAAACTCCTTTCTATCCGCAAAATCGAGCTTTTTGATAATATATATTAAGTAATAATCTAAACATGTTAAACTTTTTGCCGAAAAAGTTTTGCAACTTGTTTTCTTGATTCTTTTTACAAATTTTCGTGTCAGGCGTTTTTTAGCATGCGAAATATCTCTAGTTTCTTTTACTCACACTCACTCATCAGTTATATTGGACTAATTTAAACATGCTAATTAACGTAACGTGGCCATCATTAAGATGCGGAGAAACCAAAGATCAGAGAACGTACAGACTCCACATACACAATGGCTTCTTACCAAGATACTTAGAACTGCTTATTGACCTATTGTTTTCCCATTTCATATAATTTCGCATTGTTACATAAATGATGATAAATAGGCCTGTCTGATAAATATCTTAACAATTGAAGGAAATTCGTTTTGCGAGAGTAAAAAACTAATTTTAAATCAATTTTTTATTCTTATTTTTAACAGAAAGAAGCGGATAATTTTAAAACAAATGCAAGTTTTGGAAAATAGTTTATTTTATACAGTTCTACTAAAATAAATATATATTAAAACTTCTATAATTTATTGTAAATTAATCAAATAATTTTTTAAATTTACTTTTAGCCGGTCGTTTGCTGTACTGTAATAGAGCTATATTTAATACAGCTGTATAACACAGCCATATATATCCACTGACAATAAACTGTTAATTTGAAAAAGAAAACTATGACATTGTTTTATGTATCTAGTTGTATTAAAGTCGATTATTAAGTAAAGAGCCCTTTTTTATTTGTTAACAATTTCTTATATATTTTGAATAAGAAAAAACGTTGTTATTTAAAATATTAATATTCAATAAGTTAGAATAAATTCCATATTTTTTTCTTACAGAATATTTCTAAAAAGTTTTATTATTATTGCGAATTAACATAGATTAAATATTTAATTGACATATTCGTGTAATAAATATGCATAACTGTTATTGGGTGCATAGGCGAAATTGCCTGTGATAATATTACGTCTACGATATAATGAATTTTCATTTATCAACAGATAAATCTTAAATATCGTCTGTTGCCAGCGGCAAACTGCGTGGCATATCCGGTAGAAATAGCACGTTAATAGCACCACTGTTTTGTAACAGTTTTATCATCGACACGTATGATAACTGTCTTTCCCAGTTGATGTTATGAGATGGAGAAGAAAAGGTTTTAAAAAATAAACGGACCTAACGCCAAAAAAGGAAGTGAACAATGACTATCAAAACAAAAATTAACGTTGTGACATTGAATTAGAATACTTTATTTAAATTGTGTATGGAAAACACGTGAGGTTATACAGCTATTTTTAAACAAATACTTGTTTTTTACTTTCTATGTTAAAAATTCAGAAACCTGATAACATTTTTGGCACACTTTCAGAACTTAAAAGATAATAAAGTTAATTTTCCTTACGTTGACTAATATAATGCTTAATACAGTGAAAGGTGTAGTAATCAAATTTGATTGACTTAATTTCCTATTTAAGTAGAAACAATTTGATGATATTTATATAACATGACGTAAATTAGTATAAATGCATTGCACACCTTTAGCAATTTTGATTTTTAAAAAAGAATCGCTTAACTTTCTATCTTCTTTCTATATTCAATTGGAATCACATTAAAGGAAATTTCGTATGGAAATTAAAACTTAAGTCACATAAATAACGAAAATTATCTTTTAAGTAATTTCTGAAAAACATAAATTTGTGAGCCGAAGCGCCTAGAACGCTTCGGCTCGGAACGGAGAAAAAAGTGAATGCACTCCACTACGAGTTTAACAATTAAGAATACTTTTTTATTTATGTGCAATTTGTGCAATTCTGTACATAGTTAAGACGCTTAGCAAGGCGCTAACTTTATATATAAATTACAGTGCCTGACCACAAGAGAAAGAGTTTACAAATTTTTGACCGATTGACCGTTTTTTCAAATATTAATTCATTAATTAATTAAATTTAAACTGTGGCGCCCGTCAGCATTATGCCGATATCGATCGATAGAGGGCGCGAGGAAAAAAGAAAAATGAGAAGTTTGAAGTACTCATCACTTTTCCGACCAACAACGACAGGAGACGGACGTTAGAACAAGTGTCATCACAAGCAACTAAAATAAAATTTTTCTTTGTTGACCTAAGTAGGAATTGACTTTAAAAATTTTTCTTTTATATTACTTGTTATAACTATTATTTATTTTATTTTCAAACTAAAAATAAAGTACTTTCTGTTATTAATAATATTTACACAATAGCGTGTGTATATTGAAATTTATGAAATTTTTACATTAAAAGAAAACGAGAATCGCTTGAGCAGATTTCAAGGAAAAAGTCTATCAGTTTTCCTTATCTTCAAATTTATTTGCAGTTCTTTCCAGAAATTACTTTAAGGACAAGCATTGTTGTTACCGTGATTTAAATTTTAATTTCCATACAAAATTTCCTCGACTTGTTTTCTTCTCTCAGACACAATAAAACTCTAAAAACGTTTTTTATAACAGAAACTCTATTAAATACGAGATGAAGTTGAACTATATTATCGAATATTTCGTCTTGTAAACTTGCGCATGTTATTAAATCACAGATTAGAGCGAAACTCGAATTTTAGTTGTTTATGTGTGTGAGAAAAGTGTTTTCTGCTTGGATTGATTGGAGCTAATGTGTGTGTTACATGTTTTCTCTAACAGGTTTTCCAAATCGTCAGTGAAATTTAAAAATGCATTAAATAATTTAAAAACTTAATTTTTAAATTATTTGAATGTAGAAGGTTATTGCAAGAACAAAAAGAAAAAACAGAGTATAGACATAAGAGAAACGTTAAACTTGAGTTAAAATTCGACAACTGAAATTCGAATTAAATGAATTAGCAAACAACTTATTGTAAACGCTAATATTTAGTTTATCTGCCTTTTCGACAATACAAGTAAATATAGCGTTTAATGTCATTCCAATCAAACATACATGAAGAAAATTAATGTCTTGATCGGTGCCGAAATAATAAGTTTTACTGTAAATTTAAGGCGTATATTAACTTGCATTAGTGTTAATTTTATGTACATTAAGTTGAAACTTGGCACTTGGCATAAAATCAATTGAGGAGTGAATATTGCAAAAATCTACGTATACGTAACTCCTTATACACTAGGTATTATTGTACTAATTTGTGCATATATATATTTTTTATTTTGCAGATAATTTACATAATACAAAAAATAATATTTATAGCTAAATTAAAAATGGATTGGAACGTACGAGAAACTGGACGTCAAGAATCCGTTCGAAAGAAAATAGAAGAATATTGGAAACCTTTACTTAACAGTTTGTACTTCTGTGGTCTGGACTTCGAATATAAAACTCTACCGATTACTATAATTGTGTTAATTAGTGGGAGCTTCTATGTTGTTTATGACATCTGCCAACTAATATTCCTTATACGGAATTCGGCTAAAAAGATGAGAACAGCAGTAAGACTTTATTCGACAATTGGAGAAATCATTTCTCTAATTATGTTCATTCATTTTTACGTTAAAAACGCTGAAATATTCAAATATGTCAGTCGAATATTTTACGTTTCAAATGGTAGAAATTTTTTATTTACATTATGGCTCAGGGTTATCTTTATCTGGTTTAATTCCTTTCTGTTTTATTTTATACCGTTTATTTTATACTTGAGTTGCAATTTCGATAAGATTCCAATTCTGTGGCCATTGGAGAAACACGAACAGTTTGGAATTTCAGAAAGTGCTGCAAGGACCATCTGCTGCATCTTTCACATTGTATACTCGTTCGTTGTAGTTTCTCCTAAAAATTTTCAATTACTGTTTTTTGTGTGTTTGTGTAAAGAAATCGATTATGCTATTCGAACTTTATGCAATCAGGTAAAGATTTCAGATTTAGTACTGAAGGATCTCTCTAAGATTATAAAATCATATGCGGAAATAATAGATTTAACAAACAGTATTCAAGATATATATTCTTCAATCATGTTTCTCTGGTTAATTCTAATAGGAGGAAATGTTTTAATTGATCTCAGTATTTTCACTTTCACGCCATTCAAAATAGGGGATTTCTCCTTTTTCGTGACTATCACCTGTTTTTTAGTTTATTTATTATTTGAAATTTGTTATTCTGCTTCTCGTATCACAGAGACTGCAACAGAATTGGGAAGGATGTTTTACAAATTATCGATTCCACAAGAAGATTCAATTATTAAAACAAAATGTTTTCGTTTTTCCATGAAATGTTTACAAGATTTGCCGGCTTTCCACGCTTGGAAAATATTACCTATGGACAATAGTGTTCTAATAACAATTGTTAGTGTTGGTTTCACTTACACACTCATCACGTATCAAGTAAGTACAGGTTTGTAAGCAGTCATTCAATTAGTAAGAAGTCGTTTAAGGTCCAAATTATTTCTGGCTGATGCTATAGACTGACTGACTGATTCTACACTCTGCCGTGAACCATATGGAAGTATATCCTTTTAGCAAGGACATACTGGTATCTCCGCTTCCTTCATAACTTCTGCCAATAGTTATCGGAAGCCTTCTCAAATATTTTTGCCATCAAACACCACAGCAGACGTTCGAATTGACGTTTGACCAACTTAATTAATTAGTATGATCATAATTGAAATGATTATTTCCATTACACTGCATTTTTATATTTATTGTTATCATTTCAATACAACCACGTTTAAATAATGGTGAACTACTTACGTTGATATTTATAATGAATAATGAATTCATAAAATTTGTACTCGGTAAAAATGTAAAACGTCTTTCTTTTCTTCAAATACAAAATAGAGGCACTGTTTACAAGTCTAATAAATATCCATACCTTCACGTTTTGCTTATACGTAGGGCATACCGATAGCCACGAGAAACATATTTTTATAAATCACAATCTATTAATTATGTTAGACTAAGAATATTCTCATAATCTGTATACTATCGACAGCTCCACGAGTGAGTCGTGACGTCATTAATTTTCATCAAGTGAGCACAGACAGTACCGTATTTTGAGCACTCCAACAGCGTTAGTGTCTCGAATAAAGTGTTATGCAAATCCAGAATAAAGTGTCCACAGGTAGCAAATTGTTTTAAACAGTTGTCTCGTAATCATTTTTGTAATAAAAAAAATCACCAGCAGCCACTTCTCAGCTGTCTACAATGCACCCGCATCTTATTTGAATCCATGTGAAATATTTCAAGAGACAGATTGCGGTCAACATTAAAGAATGATGTACTGTTATTCAAGATAACTAATAAATCGCCATTATTCTGCTTCGTAATTCTTTGAAAAAATCGTAAATTACCACCCGGGAATGATATTTCGACCTTTCTTTTCCGTAAATTTTTTTCTTTTCATTCTTAACCTCATTTATACGTACCAAAGTTTTCTTGCAATTCTCGTTAAGCAGACTGTGAGTGCTCGAAAGAAACAAAATGAAATAAATTCAAATATTCCCGTATACAAAGTTGTTCCTTTCAATAACGTTAGCGGGAAGTGATCCTTTTTCCCACGGACTCGCTTTCTTGTCTAGAGACGACACAGCTTTTGAATGTGTCACTTTTGACTGTATCGGGAACATAACATCAAAAAATCGTTATTGGTTTAAACAATCAACATTTCCTAATAAGGGCGTTGAGATTAAAGAGGAAGACCCGAAATAAAAGAAGACAGATCGATTAAAAAGACTTCGTCCGTCATCGGGAGTCCTTTTCCTTTTGAAGAAATATGACTGTTATGTTTTCTTGGCACTGCGATAAAACATTCTATCGTATTTATAAAGAAATGTCTAAGGATTTTAAAAGTTTTCTTGAAATCTACATGTATAGTGAATTGCCGTTCAAAACGCTATACGTCCTGTTTTGAAATCAATAAACGACAATGAATTGAAAATTGGAGTTTAATAGAAAGAAATTGGATGCATATTTTGGATACTATTTAACTCAACCACTTTGGGGCTTAATAACTTATGTGCTTTTCATTCAAAATTTGTGAATTTTTGGCGAGTGGTTTGTTTTTAGGGGAAATGACTATTTAAAATTTCGATGGTTAGGTATTGAGCAGTGAAGAGAGAGAAGAAGCCATGTGGCATCTTACGAGAGGGGTCAGACTTAATGAAGATTTTACTTGTTATTAGAATTTACAAGAACAGTGAACGCTTACATGGAAAGTGAACAGGGGCGTGATATTTTGTGGTCATTTTGTTTTATCATTGTCGAATTAAAAAAATATAAGTGAAACAGAAGTCACACAGAGTTAATTTATTACAAACAAAATTTGCTACTGTTCGCTTCTTGAAAGGCAAACTTGTCTTTTGTCTAATATTCGATGTTTATGTTGTAGCTTAAACAGATGAATATTGTTCGTTATATTTTATCAAAATATTGAAAATAATACAGTATATTTTAAAAGTTCATATTATATAAATTATATATTAGAAAATTTGCAATACAGTAGAGAACAGAAAATCGGAATCAATTGGGGACTGGGGTTGTTCAGATTAGGGATTTGTTGCGATTACGGTCTATGTACGAAAAAATATATTAACCTGTCCGATGTTCAAATTTTTCTCCGTTGCGTGTCGCTTCGCGTTGAATTTTTCTCCTTTGCGTGTCGCTTCGTGTTGAATTTTCGTCGATTTTAAGCCTAACGAAAATTTTTATAATAATAATCGAGGCTATCGTATCGTAAAAAATTATTTCTGCATTTTGTACAAATAAAATAAATATATTAAAGAATATAAAAACATGTCAGTTTTAATAAACTGTTTCATTCACAGACGAATACCAAATGATAATCCACCACCCAATCAAATTTTGCGAAAAATAATGCAAATATTAAACTCGGCACCCTGGATAACTATTTAATTAAAACATATTGTATTACCGGTAATCTCGTATTATGCAATTTTCATATTTGAATGCCACCACACAGCTGATCCGATAGGAAAAAATACTGTTGCAGTAGGGGGTGAAAGATAATTTGATCGCCTACCGAAAGACAAGATGCTCAACTATTGATATTTGAAATGTTGTCCGTGTTAGATAGGTTGTGTTGAAAGTTGCTAATCTTAACGGCCGGAAACTTCATACACTTGACATTGTTCCAAACAAATTTTTTCACGTACATTAATTTGGCCGAACATTAGAACATCGTTAAGCAATGTCAATGAAGGAAGTTTGGGGCAATAGGTTTATCAGTTAAAATAAGGGAAGATTAAATTAGGGGAGGGGCGGGATGTCCAGTTTCGTGGTAGTTAAGTATGCGACACGTGAGCGAACTGCCAAGGAGGATGCACCTCGGAAAGACTTATGTGAAGCTGACCCATATTTAGATGTTACTGACAAGAAGAAAACCTAGAAAACTGCCCGAGGCCAGTCCGTTGGCCGTCAGCAAACCGAAGACCGACTACTGGGTGTTCAATGATTTTATCTAGTCGGTTACTGGAAAGTACTTATTTAGGTGCGATTTAAAAAACGTATAAACCTATAAATTACCTGTCGTCCGTTTGTTGTCTATCCCTAATTTCGAGAACGGAGTTAGATAGATTACCGGCACGATTCTATTGCTAAGAGGAAAACTACGAAGTACAGGAGCGCGACACCGCTAAAGGAATTGAGAAAGTATAGACGAAAAGTTGCAGCCCGGCTTTGCGATGATGTCACAATAGATAATTGCTCCGCACATTGCTACGTAACTAGGCATGTACTGTACGTTTACGTACTTCTAACTTAGATTATGTAGTACATAACACTCCGAAATATTTATTGAATTTTTCTGAATCAATAAATAATCCCTTCATTGGCAAAAATTTAATAAAATCACAAACCAAATAAAATTCTTACAAATTAAGATATAATTTTATGTATATTACATTTACTCGATTACTCCGACTTTTTTATTTTCGAACGTGTTTATTTAATAAGTGCCATCCGGTAGCCAAATGGATAAAACCACCGAACACCTGTAGTTAGTTTATCCTGGGTTTGCGTACAACTAACAATTGGCCACGTGCAGTTTTTTACATGTTAGTAACACTTAAATACGGGCCAGCTTTACATAAGTCTTCCCGGAATGTAGTCGTTATACACTTGAGAAGAACAGCTTATCAAATGTATAATGACTACAGGTACTTATTTATCATGGCGCCCGCGAGTGTAAACTTTTTCTCTCTCTCTCGCTTTTAATCTCATATATCCAAATAATTGTATAAATAAACGTTTATTATTTTATTGTAATTTAGTTGTAGTATGCAATTCTTTTAAGTGCAGTCTCTCGGACCGTCTCCATCCCGAATTGACCGCCTGCTCACGCGACCGCTCGCGAAAAACGAATTTAAAGGTCATCTATAGGGTTTTCAGGGTTTTCTTAAATTAAAAAATGAAAAACATATTTTTTTAATTAAATAATTATAAAGTGAATTAAAAATGATAAATCTCTAAAAAAAATAAAGTAATATTAAATATTATAATGACTAATATTGAATTACTACAATAAATTTGTTACTTACAAAAATGGCTCTTTTACTGAGTGTGGAATTAAAACCAAATCAAGACGTGTTTTAATCTCAACTGAGTCATAGTGCCGTACTTGATTGTAAAAAATTATCATTAAAAATTTTGTAATATAACCTGCTCACCGATGTGATAAGTTCTCCTGTATATAGCCTACGTGTATAATTAATACAGTTTTTAAATAAATGACTGTTTTATTAATAATATTTACGCAGTAGCGCATGTATGAAATTATTAAATTTTTACATTAAAAGAAAACGAGAACCACCTGATCACAACTCAAGGAGGAAAGTCTATCAATTTTTCTTATCTCGAAAGAAATCAAATTTATTGGGAGTTTTTTCTACAAATTGCTTTAAGGATAATTTTCATTATTATTATGATCTAAAGTTTAATTTCCATACAAAATTTCCTCGATTTGTTAACTTATCTCAGACTCAACAAAGCTCTAAACGCGTTTTTTGTAACAGAAACTCTATTAAATATGAAATAAAGTTGAACCTATATTATCGAATATTTCGTTTTCTGAATTTGCGCATGTTGTTAAATCATCGATTAAAGCGGAACATGAATTTTTGACGTTTATGTGATAGAGGAGAGTTTTCTGCTTGAATTGAATTGAACCTAACGTGTATATTACATCTTTTCTCTAACAGATTTTCGAAATCGTCAGTGAAATTTGATTAATACACCTTTCACTAACATTAAGCATTACATTAGTCAATTTAAGGAAAATTAACTTTATTATCAGCTAAAACGTATAATAATTAAATTTGTCATAAATTTCTTTTAAGTTCTGCCAAAAATGTTATCAGATTTCTGAATTTTTAACGAGTATTTGTTTAAAAATAACTGTCTAACCTCGTGTGTTTTTCACTCACAATTTAAATAAAGTATTCGAATTTGATGGGTTCTAATTCAATCTCACAACGTTATTTTTTGTTCTTATATTCATGGTTCACTTCCCTGTTTTGGCGTTGGGTCCATTTACTGTTTTTAAATCACTGTAAGACACACACACCTTCATGCTGAGAACTTTAACTTTAAATTTAATCATAAAAAACAAACGTTTTCGGCCACTCCACTGGCCATCATCAGGTTAACTATATTCTAATACTATTTCGAACAACCCGTTCAAATTGAAATAGATTACAATAGAACTCACGCGCTCCACTACGTAAACCAAAAGTAATATAAATAACATAGAAAAATAAATAAAATAAAACAAAATAAAATAAAACATGTTAATGGTACATGTAAACATAGCAATATCTATATATCTATAGGCAATCCTTTGCGCCTAGTTAATGCGTTCCTGTGACTTTTTTAATTAGAAACTTTCAAGCTGATGGTAAAATGGTCGCATCCTTGTAATTTAAGCATTTTTTGGTTAAGCTAGACTTATAAATTTCACATTTTTCGGTTGTCAATGCTAGTGTCGGCGAATGGACAGGTGTTATGATTTTGGCTTCTTCCCATTTAACAACGGATCCCTCAGTCTGCGCCATTTTTGCTAACGTTGTTTTTAAATCTCCATCCCATAACATCAGCTGAGGAGCATAATTATTCTACATGTCTTAGTAGAGGTAAATGTGTTATTAACCCTTTAGGTGTCATTTAGTGTCAAAACTGGTAGGTCCCAAACTTGCTGGTTGAAGGTCATTGAGGTAAATCTACTAATATTATTTAAAAAATTCATATAAAATCAAATTCTTGTAACAGAAGTATGAAAAAATAATGCTAATATGCAAGTATAAATACTTTTGTTTGGTTTATTTTTTAAGTGCTTCTACTTTGTATTTTTTTTCAAAAATAAGCATTTTTTCTTGCTTACATTAATGTAAATTTACTGCCTGCAATTTGATTTAATTTAATTTAATTTTACTCTAATTAATGTACTATCTGATAGTATACTATGTATTGCGTATTATATAAAAGTATTAGTATATTGCATCTATTGTATGTTAATTTTATTTTTATTTTAATTAATTTTTTTAACTGTCTATGTCGTGAAACTATCAAATTGATAGTGCTGCCACTTCTCAAATGTTTTACATTCATGTAAATTATTTCATACATATTAGGTTTATTATTATATATAATTATTTTATTTAATTAATCGATAAATATTAATATTATATAAATACAAATTTTTAACAATATTATATTTAAAAAAAAAATTATTCGTATCAAAATCATTCGTAAATTTTATTTAATATGTTTTCATTTTAGAGTATTATGAAATTATTATTATTTTTTTTTAATTTCAGAAGTTTTAAAATTTTGAACGTGAGAAATATTTTCCTTTGTTACTTTAAACGGGAGATTTAAACATTTGTCTTCAGGCTAGTCGTAAGAGACTGGCGGCTAATTACAGAACGATTTCGTAGCCGTAGTTCTGGTTTTTACCACGAGATGCCGCTAAGATCTTGGTGTAGAAGTCAAGGTCTGTATAAGAAGGTCAGGACACTTTCCTGTGATTCTAGCCGGCGGCAGCCATTTTGGGTCTTATCGATAGAGCTCACCACACGTGGTTCCTGCGGGAATCGACTATTATTACGTATATTATCGAATTATCGACTGTTATACGTACTCAAAACGTTAAACAATGGGTTTACAGAGTTTACAGTTTTTTGTGTGTTTACAGAGAAAGAAGTTATGTCTCAGATAAGCTCTGTTAGAAATATCATTAAATTGTGTTTAATATTATCGTTTTTGATAAATTTTATGTAATTAGGAAAGTATGACGTTTAAGCCATTGTAAAGCCAAAAATATTCATTAATTAAACGTTACTCCAGTATTTATTCATTATTTTTTTAATGCATTAATATTGTGTTGGTAAATGCTTTAAAATAAAATTTTGGATAACTTCATTGTATAAACTTTAAATTTTCTTTGATGTTATTTCATCTCTTTACAAAGTGCCTATATATGTAATTGTATCAGTTTTAGCACCTATCTAATTAGTTTCAATTAAGACAACAAATGATACGGAAGATTGTTTCTTTTAAACTATTTGATCGAAAGGTTACATAAAATTGGGGTTGCATAATCATCCGAAATTATTATTACATTTTTGTCTGGAATCACTGGATTTATGCAATTTTAGTTCAATTAACGTCGTATAAATCTGACTGCTTGTACAAGTTTACTTAAAACATGCGACTCAAAAAACCCCAAAATGGCGGCTTAAGCAGTAAGTCAAGCGTGTCTTGACCTTCTTATATAAACCTTGGTTCAGGTAGTACTGTACTGTGTGTGCTTTTGTCGATATTTTAGCTTTAAAACCATACTTTATCATTCATAATTGGTTTTGAAGTATTCCTGTTACGTTGCTAAGAAATCGTTATGAAGAATATTGCATTGCATGATATATCAGAAAATACTGTAAGATTAGTACGTAAACAAGTCTTGGTGGAGGAAACGACTATATCCTGACGTGATATTTCTTGTTTTAAAAGATTTTCTACTTCCCTTCAATTACGAGAATATTTGCAGTTGGTCCTCAATCCAACTAAAGTTAACTGTGTCGTACTGTCTAAAAAATCATGGAATTTATAAATTGTACTCGTGCGGCTCTGGTACATGGGATCACGACTACACTCAATTTACAAATGTACCTACAAAAACAAAACATTCAATCACAGATTGTGTATATAAAAATCTTGCAAATGTATTATTTTCAATAAATCTTTTTCATAAAACATCTTTTTTTATCAATAGCTTGTTTTTTCTTAGGTAACATTTAAATAAATCATTGCATTAAATGAGACTAATAATATTTTACTGACGATGATAATTTGTTAATAGATTTAAATTACCAATTCAAAAGACTTTACTGATTCTATTCTGTTCAATAGCATTAGTATGAAAGAATAATAAAATTTTTGGATTTGTAATAATGTTAATCGATAGCATCAAAATAACTTTGAAACTCAAAGTAAAAAGAAATATGAACATTTATTAAATTATTTTACATATACATATTTGTTTACTTTTCTATATATATATATAATATAGACCTGACCAGCGCGAATATCAAGAGTTAAGTGTATCTTGTGTAACTCAAAGCTTGAATGTGTTTGTTAACCATTAAATTTTATATATAAAACTGTGAAAACCAAATAAGGATGCCAATAAGGGAAATCGAGTTTAATTTTGCTAAACATTTTAAAGATAAACATTAATTATAAAAATAAAATACAGTAGAGAGTCATAAATCAGCACCCCGGTAATCAGAATCGCCGGTATTCGGCACAATTTTCAGTCAAACTGTGTCGTGCCGAATCGAACGTTTTTGATACTAAATTTACTTCTAAAGTATAATTTTCATGTTTTTATATTCTTCAATATATTTATTTTGTTTGTACAAAATGCAGAAATAATTTTTAACGATACGATAGCCTCGATTATTATTATAAAAATTTTCGTTAGGCTTAAAATCGACGAAAATTCAACACGAAGCGACACGCAACGGAGAAAAATTTGAACATCGGACAGGTTAATATATTTTTTCGTACATAGACCGTAATCGCAACAAATCCCTAATCTGAACAACCCCAGTCCCCAATTGATTCCGATTTTCGGTTCTCTACTGTATTGCAAATTTTCTAATATATAATTTATATAATATGAACTTTTAAAATATACTGTATTATTTTCAATATTTTGATAAAATATAACGAACAATATTCATCTGTTTAAGCTACAACATAAACATCGAATGTTAGACAAAAAACAAGTTTGCCTTTCAAAAAGCGAACAGTTGCAAATTTTGTTTGTAATAAATTAACTCTGTGACTTCTGTTTCACTTATATTTTTTTTAATTCGACAATGATAAAACAAAATGACCACAAAATATCACGCCCCTGTTCACTTTCCACGTAAGCGTTCACTGTTCCTGTAAATTCTAATAACAAGTAAAATCTTCATTAAGTCTGACCCCTCTCGTAAGATGCCACATGGCTTCTCTCTCTTCACTGCTCAATACCTAACCATCGAAATTTTAAATAGTCATTTTCCCTAAAAACAAACCACTCGCCAAAAATTCACAAATTTTTGAATGAAAAGCACATAAGTTATTAAGCCCCAAAGTGGTTGAGTTAAATAGTATCCAAAATATGCATCCAATTTCTTTCTATTAAACTCCAATTTTCAATTCATTGTCGTTTATTGATTTCAAAACGGGACGTATAGTGTTTTGAACGGCAATTCACTATAGATGTAGATTTCAAGAAAACTTTTAAAATCCTTAGACATTTCTTTATAAATACGATAGAATGTTTTATCGCAGTGCCAAGAAAACATAACAGTCATATTTCTTCAAAAGGAAAAGGACTCCCGATGACGGACGAAGTCTTTTTAATCGATCTGTCTTCTTTTATTTCGGGTCTTCCTCTTTAATCTCAACGCCCTTATTAGGAAATGTTGATTGTTTAAACCAATAACGATTTTTTGATGTTATGTTCCCGATACAGTCAAAAGTGACACATTCAAAAGCTGTGTCGTCTCTAGACAAGAAAGCGAGTCCGTGGGAAAAAGGATCACTTCCCGCTAACGTTATTGAAAGGAACAACTTTGTATACGGGAATATTTGAATTTATTTCGTTTTGTTTCTTTCGAGCACTCACAGTCTGCTTAACGAGAATTGCAAGAAAACTTTGGTACGTATAAATGAGGTTAAGAATGAAAGAAAAAAATTTACGGAAAAGAAAGGTCGAAATATCATTCCCGGGTGGTAATTTACGATTTTTTCAAAGAATTACGAAGCAGAATAATGGCGATTTATTAGTTATCTTGAATAACAGTACAGCATTCTTTAATGTTGACCGCAATCTGTCTCTTGAAATATTTCACATGGATTCAAATAAGATGCGGGTGCATTGTAGACAGCTGAGAAGTGGCTGCTGGTGATTTTTTTTATTACAAAAATGATTACGAGACAACTGTTTAAAACAATTTGCTACCTGTGGACACTTTATTCTGGATTTGCATCACACTTTATTCGAGACACTAACGCTGTTGGAGTGCTCAAAATACGGTACTGTCTGTGCTCACTTGATGAAAATTAATGACGTCACGACTCACTCGTGGAGCTGTCGATAGTATACAGATTATGAGAATATTCTTAGTCTAACATAATTAATAGATTGTGATTTATAAAAATATGTTTCTCGTGGCTATCGGTATGCCCTACGTATAAGCAAAACGTGAAGGTATGGATATTTATTAGACTTGTAAACAGTGCCTCTATTTTGTATTTGAAGAAAAGAAAGACGTTTTACATTTTTACCGAGTACAAATTTTATGAATTCATTATTCATTATAAATATCAACGTAAGTAGTTCACCATTATTTAAACGTGGTTGTATTGAGATGATAACAATAAATATAAAAATGCAGTGTAATGGAAATAATCATTTCAATTATGATCATACTAATTAATTAAGTTGGTCAAACGTCAATTCGAACGTCTGCTGTGGTGTTTGATGGCAAAAATATTTGAGAAGGCTTCCGATAACTATTGGCAGAAGTTATGAAGGAAGCGGAGATACCAGTATGTCCTTGCTAAAAGGATATACTTCCATATGGTTCACGGCAGAGTGTAGAATCAGTCAGTCAGTCTATAGCATCAGCCAGAAATAATTTGGATTTTAAACGACTTCTTACTAATTGAATGACTGCTTACAATCCTGTACTTACTTGATACGTGATGAGTGTATAAGTGAAACCAACACTAACAATTGTTATTAGAACACTATTGTCCATAGGTAATATTTTCCAAGCGTGGAAAGCCGGCAAATCTTGTAAACATTTCATGGAATAACGAAAACATTTTGTTTTAATAATTGAATCTTCTTGTGGAATCGATAATTTGTAAAACATCCTTCCCAATTCTGTTGCAGTCTTTGTGATACGAGAAGCAGAATAACAAATTTCAAATAATAAATAAACTAAAAAACAGGTGATAGTCACGAAAAAGGAGAAATCCCCTATTCTGAATGGCGTGGAAGTGAAAATACTGAGATCAATTAAAACATTTCCTCCTATTAGAATTAACCAGAGAAACATGATTGAAGAATATATATCTTGAATACTGTTTGTTAAATCTATTATTTCCGCATATGATTTTATAATCTTAGAGAGATCCTTCAGTACTAAATCTGAAATCTTTACCTGATTGCATAAAGTTCGAATAGCATAATCGATTTCTTTACACAAACACACAAAAAACAGTAATTGAAAATTTTTAGGAAAAACTACAACGAACGAGTATACAATGTGAAAGATGCAGCAGATGGTCCTTGCAGCACTTTCTGAAATTCCAAACTGTTCGTGTTTCTCCAATGGCCACAGAATTGGAATCTTATCGAAATTGCAACTCAAGTATAAAATAAACGGTATAAAATAAAACAGAAAGGAATTAAACCAGATAAAGATAACCCTGAGCCATAATGTAAATAAAAAATTTCTACCATTTGAAACGTAAAATATTCGACTGACATATTTGAATATTTCAGCGTTTTTAACGTAAAAATGAATGAACATAATTAGAGAAATGATTTCTCCAATTGTCGAATAAAGTCTTACTGCTGTTCTCATCTTTTTAGCCGAATTCCGTATAAGGAATATTAGTTGGCAGATGTCATAAACAACATAGAAGCTCCCACTAATTAACACAATTATAGTAATCGGTAGAGTTTTATATTCGAAGTCCAGACCACAGAAGTACAAACTGTTAAGTAAAGGTTTCCAATATTCTTCTATTTTCTTTCGAACGGATTCTTGACGTCCAGTTTCTCGTACGTTCCAATCCATTTTTAATTTAGCTATAAATATTATTTTTTGTATTATGTAAATTATCTGCAAAATAAAAAATATATATATGCACAAATTAGTACAATAATACCTAGTGTATAAGGAGTTACGTATACGTAGATTTTTGCAATATTCACTCCTCAATTGATTTTATGCCAAGTGCCAAGTTTCAACTTAATGTACATAAAATTAACACTAATGCAAGTTAATATACGCCTTAAATTTACAGTAAAACTTATTATTTCGGCACCGATCAAGACATTAATTTTCTTCATGTATGTTTGATTGGAATGACATTAAACGCTATATTTACTTGTATTGTCGAAAAGGCAGATAAACTAAATATTAGCGTTTACAATAAGTTGTTTGCTAATTCATTTAATTCGAATTTCAGTTGTCGAATTTTAACTCAAGTTTAACGTTTCTCTTATGTCTATACTCTGTTTTTTCTTTTTGTTCTTGCAATAACCTTCTACATTCAAATAATTTAAAAATTAAGTTTTTAAATTATTTAATGCATTTTTAAATTTCACTGACGATTTGGAAAACCTGTTAGAGAAAACATGTAACACACACATTAGCTCCAATCAATCCAAGCAGAAAACACTTTTCTCACACACATAAACAACTAAAATTCGAGTTTCGCTCTAATCTGTGATTTAATAACATGCGCAAGTTTACAAGACGAAATATTCGATAATATAGTTCAACTTCATCTCGTATTTAATAGAGTTTCTGTTATAAAAAACGTTTTTAGAGTTTTATTGTGTCTGAGAGAAGAAAACAAGTCGAGGAAATTTTGTATGGAAATTAAAATTTAAATCACGGTAACAACAATGCTTGTCCTTAAAGTAATTTCTGGAAAGAACTGCAAATAAATTTGAAGATAAGGAAAACTGATAGACTTTTTCCTTGAAATCTGCTCAAGCGATTCTCGTTTTCTTTTAATGTAAAAATTTCATAAATTTCAATATACACACGCTATTGTGTAAATATTATTAATAACAGAAAGTACTTTATTTTTAGTTTGAAAATAAAATAAATAATAGTTATAACAAGTAATATAAAAGAAAAATTTTTAAAGTCAATTCCTACTTAGGTCAACAAAGAAAAATTTTATTTTAGTTGCTTGTGCTGACACTTGTTCTAACGTCCGTCTCCTGTCGTTGTTGGTCGGAAAAGTGATGAGTACTTCAAACTTCTCATTTTTCTTTTTTCCTCGCGCCCTCTATCGATCGATATCGGCATAATGCTGACGGGCGCCACAGTTTAAATTTAATTAATTAATGAATTAATATTTGAAAAAACGGTCAATCGGTCAAAAATTTGTAAACTCTTTCTCTTGTGGTCAGGCACTGTAATTTATATATAAAGTTAGCGCCTTGCTAAGCGTCTTAACTATGTACAGAATTGCACAAATTGCATATAAATAAAAAAGTATTCTTAATTGTTAAACTCGTAGTGGAGTGCATTCACTTTTTTCTCCATTTCGAGCCGAAGCGCCTAGAACGCTTCGGCTCACAAATTTATGTTTTTCAGAAATTACTTAAAAGATAATTTTCGTTATTTATGTGACTTAAGTTTTAATTTCCATACGAAATTTCCTTTAATGTGATTCCAATTGAATATAGAAAGAAGATAGAAAGTTAAGCGATTCTTTTTTAAAAATCAAAATTGCTAAAGGTGTGCAATGCATTTATACTAATTTACGTCATGTTATATAAATATCATCAAATTGTTTTTACTTAAATAGGAAATTAAGTCAATCAAATTTGATTACTACATCTTTCACTGTATTAAGCATTATATTAGTCAACGTAAGGAAAATTAACTTTATTATCTTCTAAGTTCTGAAAGTGTGCCAAAAATGTTATCAGGTTTCTGAATTTTTAACATAGAAAGTAAAAAACAAGTATTTGTTTAAAAATAGCTGTATAACCTCACGTGTTTTCCATACACAATTTAAATAAAGTATTCTAATTCAATGTCACAACGTTAATTTTTGTTTTGATATTCATTGTTCACTTCCTTTTTCGGCGTTAGGTCCGTTTATTTTTTAAAACCTTTTCTTCTCCATCTCATAACATCAACTGGGAAAGACAGTTATCATACGTGTCGATGATAAAACTGTTACAAAACAGTGGTGCTATTAACGTGCTATTTCTACCGGATATGCCACGCAGTTTGCCGCTGGCAACAGACGATATTTAAGATTTATCTGTTGATAAATGAAAATTCATTATATCGTAGACGTAATATTATCACAGGCAATTTCGCCTATGCACCCAATAACAGTTATGCATATTTATTACACGAATATGTCAATTAAATATTTAATCTATGTTAATTCGCAATAATAATAAAACTTTTTAGAAATATTCTGTAAGAAAAAAATATGGAATTTATTCTAACTTATTGAATATTAATATTTTAAATAACAACGTTTTTTCTTATTCAAAATATATAAGAAATTGTTAACAAATAAAAAAGGGCTCTTTACTTAATAATCGACTTTAATACAACTAGATACATAAAACAATGTCATAGTTTTCTTTTTCAAATTAACAGTTTATTGTCAGTGGATATATATGGCTGTGTTATACAGCTGTATTAAATATAGCTCTATTACAGTACAGCAAACGACCGGCTAAAAGTAAATTTAAAAAATTATTTGATTAATTTACAATAAATTATAGAAGTTTTAATATATATTTATTTTAGTAGAACTGTATAAAATAAACTATTTTCCAAAACTTGCATTTGTTTTAAAATTATCCGCTTCTTTCTGTTAAAAATAAGAATAAAAAATTGATTTAAAATTAGTTTTCTACTCTTGCAAAACGAATTTCCTTCAATTGTTAAGATATTTATCAGACAGGCCTATTTATCATCATTTATGTAACAATGCGAAATTATATGAAATGGGAAAACAATAGGTCAATAAGCAGTTCTAAGTATCTTGGTAAGAAGCCATTGTGTATGTGGAGTCTGTACGTTCTCTGATCTTTGGTTTCTCCGCATCTTAATGATGGCCACGTTACGTTAATTAGCATGTTTAAATTAGTCCAATATAACTGACGAGTGAGTGTGAGTAAAAGAAACTAGAGATATTTCGCATGCTAAAAAACGCCTGACACGAAAATTTGTAAAAAGAATCAAGAAAACAAGTTGCAAAACTTTTTCGGCAAAAAGTTTAACATGTTTAGATTATTACTTAATATATATTATCAAAAAGCTCGATTTTGCGGATAGAAAGGAGTTTTATTTTAAAATGTTATTCGAAAAAAATTCTAATCGTTAATAATTCGTTAAATTCGACCCTAATCGGGATACGACACATGACCCATTTATCTCTCACCCCTCAATACTGAATCAGCAAAATTTTTTTCATCATTGCTACTAAGACAAAAACCTTGCTGTAAAATAACAGAAATTTTCGATGAAACACCCGGAAGTTACTAAGTAGGTAGCAGAATTCTCCCACACAGACACTAGCATCAAAATTCGCAAATATTTTGAATTTCTCGACGTTTCAAAGTCACCCGAGTCGGAAAACATTAAACGTGTTTGTGACGTTTATTTCTTGACTAATCGTCATACTTTTTTTCTGTTATATATAACACAGTTCGAAAAGTAAACACTACTGAATAATAAGTTTTTACACGATCAGGCTTGATTAGTGTACTAACCACGTGACGTGTTTCGGTTTCTTCACGTTTGTAACATTAAGGGCCAGTTGCTATAGTACACATCACAAGAAGATAATGTATAAATATAACTAGAATATCTAGTATAAAAATTTTTCATAGTAACGAAGTGTAGAAACCTTCGAAAGACCTTTAACAAAATTCTAACGATATTAAATTGGATTTTAATAAAATTATTATAAATCGAAGAATTGAAATAAAATTATTTTAAAGTTGTAAACCTGTTGTTTGGTTCCTGATGTCAAGTCTTCTATCTTAAATTCTCATGAATATTAATTTTAATGTTTAGCAATTTTATTGTCTATTTGGCATAAAACTTGTTTTAAACAACTGAAACAAGAGATATATTGATTTTATTAAATTCACTTTTATTGTATTATTATATAAAATCCTTGTGAAAGAATATTCGAGTTATAAAATTCTTCAGAAAAACCAAACAGAAATTGAAATAATGTAGTTACTTTATCTCATTGTCTGTTGCACCTCATCGGAGAACACAATCATCTTTCGAAGTAGATTTTCAGAATCACAACCCGATAAAATGCAGATTTCAATAAATAGTTGCATGAAAACAAAACAACTATTACAAAAATCAGAAAAATACTAACTTCGAAAACTAGTTTGGCAAGGTGTGTCAATGACTATTCTTTCTGTTAAAAATAAGAATGAAAAATTGATTTAAAATTCTACTCTTGCAAAACGAATTTTTTTTAATTGTTAAGATATCTGTCAGACAGGCCTATTAATCATCATTTACGTAGCGAAGCTAGGATTGCGAGCTGATGGAACGGAATACGGCTGCTTAGTACAACCAGGGCTGGATTTAACAATTAGAGGTCCGTGGGCACAAATACGGTGGGGGCCCCTTTTTTAAGAGTAGGCAAATTTGATGATTTAGAAAATTTGAAAATTTACACAAAATACTGTACTTTCAACTAGATTTTAACTAGAAAGTTGTAAATTTCATTAAAAAATAAGGTTATTGTAAACATACATATATTTTATTGTGTAAAACTAATTATTTTAATTTAATTGAAAAATACCTATGTAAAATTTTCATCCCGAAATTTTCCGATGTTTCATAGCTTTTTTTCCGAGTTTGGATTATTATGCCTGTGGCTCTCATGATTAAGCCACACTAGGTTGTCGCGGTAATAGAAAAAAAATTATGTTCACACATGGTTTTAATGGGGCCCTGGGCACCGGCCACAAATGCCCTTACGTAAATCCGGCCCTGAGTACAACGATAATGGTTCGTAAATAAAACGCTGCCTGATTTATTCGTATTGTATTTTTCTTGAATACTATGAAGTTTTGGTAAAAACGTAAAAATATGCCCGAGATTTCAACACTGAAATGGTGCAGTGTTCTGTGCCCAAGCTGGTTTGGCCACCATATAGGCGATGTATTTGCAGTTCTCAAGTAAACTGTAAAACTTTTGTAAAAAAGCTTGTGAATAAAATACTCGTCCTATGTAGAAATGTTTTACGTAATACTGTACAGATTATACAAAACAAGAGCAAAAATATTTTAAAATTTTTATTAAGTACATTGAAATAGTAATCGTAATAGAGAAAAGAATCTGCCTGTCATGACATTGTAATTAACAAGGCAAATGCAGAACTTTACCAATTTTTGAGTAATTGGAATTGATAGAAATTGATGTAATCTTCGTTGTAGTACATATTGTTCATTTAGAAATTTTGTAGCATAATATAAACGCATTCTTATATACAATTTTACCAGTAAATCTTGAAAGTTTTTGCAGACGTAGAAAAGAAAACCATTGAAAGTGTTTCAATGGTTTTCTTTTTCCGGAATTTTGTATATTTTGTCAGTAATTTTGGAAGGTTTGGTGTATTAAAAATTGTTCGATCCGCATTTTAAACTGATTTCCTTTTTCCGAATTCATAAATTGGTTTTCTTCAAAATGCTCAGCACAAAGATAATTATTTTTATATAGTACTTCTGCTGTTTTATTTAAAAGATCTATGCGTCGAGTGTTTTTGAGCTAAAAGTGAAATCTGAAAAATAAATAAAATGGAAATGCATATTAATGGATAGTATGACCAAGGACGAATCTATGTTTTTCGGGACTTATGGCTTGTTATTGAAGTCCAATGGAGCCTCATTCCTTTCTTAATACAAATAATACTATAAATTATCGTTATTATTAAATTATTAATATTAACTATTATTTACTATACGATAACTGTTGATTGTTAATGAAAACGTATCAAAAATTTATGATAATAATACAATTTTTGTAAGCACTTGAAACTTGGGGGCGCAGGACTTAAGCCCTATTAATCCCTAAGTAGATTTGTCCCTGAGTATGTCATTTGTAATTAATTGTAAGCAATTTAGAAGTTATGCTGGTTTCCTCCTACGAGTGACAGTACTTTAATCTTAACGGTGTTGACGAACAGAAACATGGTCTTACTGGTCTTTTTCTTTATAAAATCTAAAGAAGAACAGATGACGTTGCTTCCCTCGAGCATTTGAACAATTAACAGCTGAACAATAACTCCTGCAGTCTTTCAAGTTCTTGAATTCATTTTCAACTTCTACCACACGTATTAACAGCATAAAGAATGTTAAATTGAAGTAGTTTTCACTCGGCAGTCACAGACTGGCATTAGTAGCAAGTACCTGCGTATACGTCAATGCTGCGCAGAACATGTTCCCCCATAAAACTTGCCAGTCTTACTGGTTTCGCTAGGTAATAAGTCTATGCTTGTGTGACGTTGGTAGAAGTGCGTGAATGCAGAGATAATTCAAAGGTATTATAAAATTTAATATCATTATTTACTGTGAATGAAGAATACATTCTTCGTTTTTTCGATAGTATTATTTCTTTGGTTTTTGATTTTAACATTTTAGTTTAACATTATTATTTTTATTTATATTTTTAAAGACACTTTTTATTGACTACTTTCAATACTTTTAACAGTGTGAGAAAACTTTTGATTTAAATTTTAATCGATATTCAATTATACTTTACTTAAAATAAGAAACTGCGCCATTTTTTCTCAATGTTAATATAATTATATAAGCATTATTAGGTTATTTTATTTATACTTTTCTTGGTGTTACATAACAAAGGAAAAGTTTCACGATTTGGTGAAAAATGATCCCTCTAGATTTTACATTTTTGGACTCAGGACCATGAAAATACAAAAAACTTGCGGTTTCCTTTTTTGAATGTATGAATTGTAGAGTGTGTTCAGGCAAAAATTTCTCGTCTACTTTGAATATTAATAATTCCATATCATAAATTCGAAAATTTCTGAAATTTTTAAAGAAGTTTGTGTATAGGGAAAAATATATTTTGAAACTTTTAGAAAAATTAGGTCAATTGATTCGAGAGATAGTAAGAAGAGACTTATTTCGAATCTATATGTATAATCGAATTGGGTTGATAATAATAATAATAAGCGCAGAGCCCAAACGGTTAGGAGTTGAGAATTGGCATTCGAAATACAGTTAAGCTACGTCACGAGAATGTACACTAAGAAGGAATTTTTCAAAATTTTCTTCGTTGGGGGTTAACACCCCCATTGTTAACACTTCCCCTTGCGGAGGAAGTGTTAACAATGAAAGTGTCAATACAGGAATGAATTTAAACTTTATTGATATCAATTATCAGGCAATGCATTTCGGCTGTCATACCATTCATCAGTTCTTATTTCCGTAGTACTATTTGTATTTACTGTAGACGTTTTTTAGTTTTATTATTTCTAACACAATGTGGTTTACCTTAAACCTATAGTAACAAACCGATAAAAGTCACATTTAAAAAGTAAATCTTTGTTTTCTCATCTATTTATGATTTACTTTACAAATCTTTTCATTGAAGTAGGATAGAGAAAACAGTAAGTGTTCAACAATAACAATTGACTTATTATTTTATTACTTTGCAATTTCATTCCATATTTTTACAAAATTGTTCATGTTATTATTACAATATAGAAAAGCGTTTTAAAAAGCATTAAATTAATTGTAAAATTTAATTTGTAACTTTTTATCTTTATTTAGAACTTTATAAGTCATCCATAAAGATTCAAGTATGAAAATCGATTGCGTAAGAAATATTTTGATACACGTTTTCGAAAAACTGGGAGAAAAAGTTGCCAGATATCCTTTATATTTTGTGTTACTTCTTATATTAATTACGGCTTCTATTGCTTTTGGTGTTTCAAAATTGTTGTTAAAGGAAAATGTTGGAGAGTTAGATGTAGCAGATAGAGGAAGTGTGTACAACACCAAATTATTTGTTGAGAAGATGTTTCCATTCAACTCTTCTGTACATTTCGATATGATAAGGATTCCTAATCCACCTGAAGCTTTCATAGTGTTCATTGTTAAAAAAGATTTTGGTAACGTGTTCAACGATGAGGTAATGAGAGAAATTAAAAAATTAAATGATATCGTGAAAAATACTCCCGTAACAGCGAAAGAAGACACAATCAAGTACTCTGATGTTTGTGGAATAGTTCAAGAGAAATGCTTCGAAAATCCAATTTCCTTATTGATTATGAAGAATGTAACCGCCAAAAAGTGGAAGATTAAATATCCTGTAGATATTGATTTGATGACTTTATCTTATAATATATATGGAATTAATTTAGGAGGTGTTCACACTGATAAAGATGGGTTCGTTAAAGCAGCTCATGCAATAAGATTGCTTTATCCGTTAGATATTAGCAGGAAATGGAAACAATATTGGATGATTCTATGGCAGCGACAAATACAAAAGGAGATAGAAAAATTCCATTTTGTACATATTAGAATATTTCAGGATCCATTTAAATCGGTTGAAAATGATGCCAAAGTACTATTTATAACTTTAAAACCGATGATAGGGGCAGTTGTCGGTTTCGTTTCCATCTTCTCAATAATAAGTTGTCTGAGTTTAAATTTCGTGAGAAGCAAACCTTGGCTTGGTGTGGCAAGTGTAGTATCGGCCGGATTGGCGATAACAACAGCGTTTAGTTTAATGGGATTATGCAAAATACAATGGACTTATTTCAATATCTGCATTCCGTTTTTTGTCATAGGTAAGTATTTCTTTTATCGTCAGCATAGTGAAATGATACGTATATTGTAATTACAGTTTATTTGATATCTAGTTACAGAGATAGACGACGCCTTCGTGTTGATTGCGTGTTGGAGAATGACAGATCGCTCGACAAATGTGGAAAGACGAATGAAAGACACTTATCGAAAAGCAGGAATTTCCATTACACTGACTTCGCTTACGAATTTTCTTGCATATAGTATTGGAATGACGACCGAGTTTCCTCTTGTGAGAATGTTTTCTTACTATTCTGCTACTTCTATATTTTTCACGTATGCTTACCAGATAACGTTTTTCGGTGGTTGTATGGCATTAAGTGGATATAGAGAAGAAAAAGGACTCAATCCGATTACATTTCGGCATCCAGGTAAAAAAGACTCCAACTTGACCATTTTATATATATTAGCATTTAAAATTTATGATAGTATAAGTATCATTTTCAAATATGGAGCGTTGTATGATATTTGAAACGAAAAGTATTAGAATACATTTAACTTAGATGTCTGTATCCAATATAGCTTTTGTTTACGTTTGTTTATACCAATAGTTTTAAACTAATTTAAACTAAGAACCAAGACATATTAAATAATTTTTATGAGTATGTAAGCCGTAAACTAAAAAAATTATTTATCTACAGGCTACTACAAAATAATTCATTTAAATTTTACATTTATTTCTTCTTTGATGAATTTACAAAAAACAGAAATTAGAAAGTTAATATTTTTTGCTCTAACTTGGCAACTTTTGAATTTCTTGCGATAGTGAGGATTTTATAATAGATGCTACATGAGCATTTCTTTATCTCGATTTGTGTGAACTCCTGTTAATCTTTACAATGGAAAAAAAAAATATTCACTAATAGAAGCAGAAAGAGTTTAAAATAAAAACAAAATCGTATCAGCCATACTATTTCACGTGCTGCTTCAGTTGCAGCCACCACTTCTGCTTCTGTAGTAGATATTGCAACTGAATTTTGTCTTTGACTATGCCAGTTGATTGCTTTGCTGAAATAAATACAAACAACTCCGGAAGTAGAATGTCCAGTGACCAAATCTTCACCGTGATCAGCATCACTGTATTTTCCTCAAGGATGCCCATCTTGTATCCTTTCTTATAGAGTATTTCATAATCAAGTGTACCCTTTACAAAAGATCCTTTTTAGCAGAAGATCCTTTTAACATTTATCCAGTTCTAATTAGTATAAACTTCAAGTGACCTTGAAGCAACTTTCACTGCATAACCAATGTTAAAGTCACCCTCCCTTTTTAACCCCCTAATTATTTAAAATTTTAAGTTCAATTTATCATCTTTAAATTCATTTATTTCATTTGTAAATTATGTTAAATTTAGAGGGAAGTTCAGGCGACAACGCACTGAAAACGGATGTCGACTAAACTTTCGTTTTTCCTTCTCTTGACGTCATCTAGACGTCAATCCTTTGTTTTATGGTTAGAAAGATCTAGAATTGAAAACATCTGTATGTTAAGGGATAGATTAATTTTATTGTTATATTTAATTTACTTAATGATGGACCTAAACCTTTTAAAATTCTATAGTTAAAAAAAGGGACTTTTCATCCCCCTTTCCACTGAAAAGGAAGTTCATTTCCTATTTCAACGTTCTTATCGATGTTTTAATCGTCGAGTCGTTTACAGATTAACCCCGTTTCATGATGTAATTTTGTAATGATTTGATTGGGTAAACTCTAAGAATATTATCTAATTTCGCGCCTAAATCGAGTTCACCTTATAGATTCCTTGTGAGAAGTAATGAACAAAGGGCCTTCATATGTCTGCCTATATAAAGTAGAAGACTAAAGATTTGTACATATGTGCCTATAGAAGCAAAAATATGAACTTTTAAATAGAAGACATCTAAAGACACCGAATCTGTTAATTTGATGAGATATTATGTACTACGAGATTATTTTGTAAGCTCTCTGCGAGAGAGAGCTTACAAAATAATCTCGTAGTACATTAATTGAACGATCTTAAATCCGAGCCTAACCCGCGAGGGGTTAGGCTCGGATTTAAGATCGTTCAATTTGTAATTCATTTATTTTGTATTTCACTGATTTAATCGATTCCATTAAATATTTTATTGTTATTGTTAAAATGGAGTATTGCTTAACTCACCCACCAACTTTCCACCTTTCAACTTACTCGCGATCCCTCCCACTCGTTATTCCGCGAGACGATTGATTACGCATAGTAATCCGCGTTCACAAAACTGATTAGCTGGTGTCAGGAAAACAACTCACAGGGGATCCTTATAGACCTTTCTTTACTAATAATCAACGGAAGCCATCGGTTATGACAAACGAGAGCTGGCTAAGAAGCTAGTTTACCGATTAAGTGATGGAACGATAGCGACGATATCATCCACCCACGGTTGTGATCTCACACCAATATCAGGGCGTGTACCAACTAACAAGTACTCAAGAACACCTACTGCTTGACGATATGGTTTATCCTATTGTGTTCTTTATTATTCTCTCAGGAACCTACTTTCTCTTGATTTATTGCTTTCATTAATTGTTAGTGTTGACACGAGTCTGCAAACTTGCACGCCAAAACGCTCAATAATTTTTTCAGTATAGTACTTTTGATTTACGAAAATCGATCCATCACTTTGTTTGTGAGTTTCTAAATCTAAGAAATAGGTAGCAGATCTAGAGACAATCTGAAATACATGTGATAACTTCTGTATAAACTTTGCTCATTCCCGAGAATCTGTTGCCGCTTTCAAACCATCATCTACATACAAGGTTAGCAAAAGTTTATTTGCATCTCTCTTTTTTGTAAACTGGAAAGGATTTGCATTACTCTTTTGGAAACCCAATTTTAAAAGGTAGTCTCCAAATCTCTTGTCCCAACTTCCTGTGGCTTGTTTTGAGTCTATAAAGACTTCGTCTTAACGTACAGATTCTGTTTGAACAATCGCTAAACCTCTCTGGCTGTTCCGTGCATGTGTCCTCGTCTATTGTACCATATAGGAAAGCTGTTGAGACATAAAATTGTGTCAGAGACATATTTTCATTTGCTGCAACACTAAAAAGTGCTATAGTTGTTTCTAACTTAGCAACAGGGCCGAATGTTTGATCAAAATCTTTTCCTTTTCTTTGGGAGAATCCCTTTGCTACCAGTCTTGATTTAAACTTTTCTATCGAACCATCGGGATTGGTCTTTGTTTTAAATACCCATCTGCATGGAATTGCTTTTTATCCGTCTGACAACTCTTCAAGGGTTTATATCTCGTTTTCTTTTAAGGATTTTATTTCACAATCCATAGCACTTAACCATTTCTCTCGGTTCTGACAATTAATTTCCTCTGTTTAAGTACTCGGATCTTCAAAGGCATTTGAGATTGCCGACATAACATAGTGATCAAATCTGGGACGCATAAGCTCTAAACGATCCCGTAGAGTCATTTGTTGTCTTGCCTCTTTGCTCTTAACTTTATCTGAAATCTCAAATTTTCTTTTTCAGCATTCAGATAACTATCTTCTTGTAAACTATCAAACGTCGTGATTATTTCTGGATAAGGTGTATTCAAGTTACCATTTTTAACTATCAAGGATTCTTCTTGATAAAGCGATATCTTTCGAACGAATGAGCTTGTTATTTTTTTGTCCCATATGTGATACCCATCATCATTATCATATTCTATTAATTTACCTTTCTGTGCTTTTTTCTCCCACTTTTTCCCTACTTGCTTGGGTACATGAACAAAGCAATACTTTCAATAATACTCAAGTATTCAGTATTTGGTATTTTTTTATCCATAGTTCAAATGGCGATTTATCTTCATTAATTGACGGACTTGTTTTATAGGTTATAGGTTGCAGTATTTACTAACTCTGCTTATAGCTTTTAAGTGAAATTTTTATTAGTATACATTAAGGACTTTGCTACCTCAACTACTGTTCTATTTTCACGTTCACAGTAACCATTCTGTTCTGGAATATATGGCATAGTCAATCGTTGTCTTATTCCATTTTTCTAACAGTAGCGTTATCAAATTCTCTGCCATTATCATTCAGAATTTCTATGACCGTATGTCTAGTAACTTTAACATCAGCGATCATCTATTTTAGCTTTTCAGACACTTCAGACTTTTTCTTAACCTCTTCTATCCCGATTAAATCATTATTAATTGTTAATTGGAGTCTGAGTCACTTATGCTGTCCCTCGATCGGCTGACATTACAAATCCGCCGTTTCGGCTTCCGTGTTCCACGAAACACGGTGGTGTCAATCCTGACAAGGTGTGGGAACGCCGGGGGTAAGACGGAGTTGTGACCCTTTTTTGGCGGCGCACAGGTCGGCAAGACCCACCCCACTGTCAAGGATAGCTAAATTTATCGCGATATCCCGTTTTATCGGGATCGTTAATTAATTGTCAGGTCGAGTGGAGGAAGTGTGGGGGTTCGTCGATAAGAAAACGGCAACAACCGCAGTAACAGGACAACACAGATAAGATTTATTTAGACGGTATACAGATACAAAAGCTCTAACGCGTTCCGTTCCTAACCTCGAGAGAGAGAGTTTACAAATTTAGGGGGGATCATACCTCGTCCTAGGATTAGTTGTATGATTAATCTTCTCAGTTCTCCGGTTCGTGGAGGTAAGCGGGAGGATCGGGCGGGCGGCTCGTCGTCGGCGGGCTTCGGTGACTTCGTGTCTCGGCCCTCGCTTCTCGGGACGGATCCTACGGGTCGGTTGTCTTGTGCGGACCTTCAGCGACCGACCCCGTTCTTAGATATCTCCCTCCCCCCTATTTATACTCCCGGTCTCGTCCGCTGCGATGACGGTAGATGATGAGTCGAGTTCCTTGACTCAGAGGTTAGATCCGGGGAGGAGGGAAGTGAGTTTGCCGGCGGAAGACTGCACATCCTTTGAATCTTGATCGCTATCTCCCGAGGGGTTTGAACAATAAAATGTAAAACGGACTGGTCGGTTTTACCCGGTCGTCACACAAGGCATCAAAGTGGTGCCGACTTTCCGGTCACGCATCCTTCACATATTTCATTATCCAAGTCAACTTTAACACCAAGAGGACGCTTTTACCTACTTTGCATCTTTTCACGGAGGCAGTAGCCTCTAAAGAAAGGTCGTCTCCGGAGGATTGTGAAGCTTTGAGGACTGCTGATTGTCTTTTGTCCTTCTTTTCGCCGTTCGTACAAAGTTTACTTTGTAATGTCGTATTATATTTTTTATATTATTAAATTTAACACCAAGTTCTCGCTCTATAATTGTTTTCACGTCTCTTGTCTTGGTGATCCAGCCCTCTTGTTATAGATTTGTAATAATTTTCACTTAGTAACTGCATTTACCTCACATGGTATGCTACATGTTACACTTCTTAAATTAAGCTTAAAAAGTCCTTCATATCGGCTACGTCTACCAGTTATTATTACACGTACATCAACTTTTAACTTACAGTCTTCAGCTTTTCGATACAAATAAGCTAGAGTGATGACGATCCAGAGCAGCTAACATTGAAATAGATTCTTCTTAAGATCTGGTACAAACCAAACACTACATAATGTAATTTTATTCCACTGTGAGGTTCCGAAAACGGGTTGAAATTCTAAGACGTCATAGACTAGTCAACAATGAGGCAAAATATGAGTGCAAGTTCAAAGTTCAAAGTCTCGTCAACACTTTCTGTCCGGAGTTAATGGATGGTGTAGGGTAAATTCTCCAAAGAGGACCTTTCTCGTTACCCGAACAGGTCTCGTCTTTCGCATAGGGACAGACAAGAGACCAATCGAGCAGCGGAAAAAAGAAACGTGGAACCAATCAGGATTGACGAAAAGGGGAGAACGGAGATTGATATAATCCGGATCTTTAAGAATACGAGGGAATCTCCGAAAAGGTTTCCGAACGCAAAATGACGCTATGTGTCAACACACTTAGGACGAAGCTTTCCGTCTTCGTGCCGATACTGAAGCCGTGCCGCCACCGACGTCGACCAGCGGAGTCTCCCCACCTGTCTCACAAACTGTTTAGCAACACTAACCCGGGGCCACCTGCGACGATGAGCAACAAAAAGAACATCGACGTTCAGGAAGTGAACTACAAGACAATATGGACTTCTAAACAGACGATTGTGTTCAGAAATATTTGTTTCATGCAAAAATAAACGGTTTTCTTGTAAGGTACTTGTTATCTTGTCTCCTCTGCCAAACACACATGCGAACATCCCTAGATCATCCTGACGCGGGATTAACGATTTCTCTAAAGATCGGAAACTTACATTGGAAACTTTAAAACCTCTTCTCGGACACCAGTTTCCACCAGGTCAGCAGCTCACTCCATGTATCATCCACATATGCTTCTACTTCAATTGTGACTTTACCAATTGCAGATATTTGGTCTCTATTTGCTGTGGTAACTCAATGTGAATCTTCAAAGTGCTCAAAATCACAAAACAAATTTTGTTGATAGGTAACATGACTTGTAGCTCCACCAAGAGTTTTTATCATTTTCACTAAGTGCCGTATTCGACATAATTGTTAAGAGAGTCATATTACAATTATCTTTACGAGATCCTGCAGAAAACTCTCTATTTTCTTCAATTATTATGCCTTTGTGTCTTTTATCATAGCTTAAATTTATCTTTGTATACTAGTACATTTATCAATTTAACAGGACTTATTATACTGAAAAATTATGGATGCAGATATTTAGTCTTACTGATCAGAAATAATATTTTTTATTTAGTTCACCTTAACACATACACTTTAAGCTCGTGTTTCGAACTTGTTTGTCCCTCCTCAGCAGGCATTCAAATAGGACTTTCTACAAATCAACAATTAAAATGTTTTTTGTTACAATTATAAATAAAAATTAAAAATATACACATTATTTCACCGACAATAAAATAATAAAATTCTTACAGTTTCTGTATTTCCGAACTTCTTTAAAGATTCAAATATACTTGTAATCCATATTAACCAAATAATTCGATACGTATACCTATTTTTTATACATTATAATTAATCAAGATTAAAATTTCATCTAATAACTTCTACATTGACTACTTACATTCTGGATTATTCTTTTCTAATTAAACTATATATACAATTTATTTTAAATCTCATTTTTTATGCTTTTCCTTCCCTCCCCCTTCTATAATGCTTCTCCAGGATTGGTGGATTTTCCTTCCGGTATTGTTGTTTATTCTTTCTGTTTGTCTGATTATATTTATATGTTCATACAACTGACGTTTAAAATTATTTTCTTCTTTTTTCCTTATTTTCACAGTGTTTAAATCTATTTCACAACCTTCCTTATTGCAATGTTCAGCCACTGCTGAATTTGCATAATTTCCTTTTATTGCTCTAATATGCTCGTTTAATCTAATTTTTAATTTTCTTTTTGTTTCTCTTATGTATGTTTTCTTTGGGTTACAATTGCAATTAAATGAATATACAACACCTTTTTCCTCTGTTTTATCATTTCTTCTCTGTTTTATCATTCCTCTGTTTTATCTTTTTTTCTATAACACAAATATTTTTAGTTGAATTTATTTTTTCAGGTATTAAATTAATTCTACTTTTTACAACTTTCATAATTCTTTCAAATAATTTTGGTACATGCCGTAATTTAACAAATTTAATCTACTTAATAATTCATCCACATTTTTTATACTGTACTTAGATACTTCTAATAAATTTAACTTATCCTTTAAATATTTTTTAAAATTATAATATATGAAATTTTTTACGTCTATTAGAGGTCTATATTTCATAGGATTTTTATGTGTCTTTACCCTTATGTTAAATTTTGGTGTTCTGTCGTCTTCTCTTTTTATGTATTTGATGTCTTCTTCTGTTATATGTTGTTGTATTTTTAAATTCCTTAGTTCCTTGTCTAAAGCTTTTATTAGACCATTCACTAAATCTTTGTTGAGTTGTTCATAAGTTCCTGCTTGGATTAATTCGTTGATGACTTCGATTTTCTTGTCTTTTTCCATTATTATTATTTGTTTGGTATTATCCCCTTGAAGTATTTTCAAATTATTATTTATTAAAAATTCTTTAACATTGTTTAGATTTCGTTTATAATTTTTTTATTTTATTTTGTGTTTTTTTATTTAATTTCCTATTTTTAATTATGTTTTGCATACCTGTTCTTATTTGCTCTCGCTCCTCTTCTAGAAACTTCCATAATAAGTGTTCTGTAAAAACTGCGATATCTTCAGTTTTCAGTATTTCTGGTCCATTATTTCATTATTTATATTTCTGATCAGTAAGACTAAATATCTGCATCCATAATTTTCCAGTATAATAAGTCCTGTTAATTGATAAATGTACTAGTATACATAGTTAATTTAAGCTCTCTATTTTCTTGTTTAGTTTTACTGTCCGCTTTTCTTTTAAACAATACTTCATTTTATGACAATTCACAGATCTGGTCATAAATATTCACCTAGTGATAAACTATATCTGAACTACATTTTCCCGTTGGTTTAGATTGAACAGCATCTTAATTGTGTTAATAACTAAGACCTGATTTTCGTTTCCATTATCCTTACAAGCTAAATCTTTTTCATACGAGCACAATCGAAGTTAAATTATCTACGATACAATCCTTTTTTAAAATAAACAGCCAGCTTGACTTAAATGAAAAATAGTCGTCAGGTAAACATGTTAATATTGTCCTTATTTCAAACATTTCTGGTCTTAACTATATTTTAAATTACCAGTAATATTTAATGATATTACAAACAATTAAACTTCACATTCATATATGCAACAATTTCCATAGTTATTTTATGAAACGTAGTTAAATAATTTTGTAACAAGTACAGTACGTTAATGCATTATTGTATTAAGTGTTTCTTGATATAGAAAGCAATAAAGAAAAATGTTATTTAATTTAAATTAACTTAAGTATTGACTGTATCTCATACACCGCTTCATAAAACTATATGTATTGATATTCTTGCGATACTTAATATTATTTATTCATTTCGTAATTAAAAAATACAATACTATTATTATGGGAATTGTTCTTTGTGCGTTTTTTTGTTTGGGAAATTTTTTAAATGTGAGAAATTTTTCGTGTTCAAAATTTTCTCGGCCCAGCTATGACAGTTGGGTTTTTTCTAAGTAGGTACCGTATAAACACGTATAAATGAAATTCGTGTACATTTCATCCATGCAGTGTGTGGTGACATACTTTTAATGAAAGTCAATCATGTTTGTGGGAGTAAATATAATGTTCTTTTCGAGTAAATCCAAAAATCTGCTTACGAAAGCGCTTTGAGGCTTATAAAAATTATCATAAATATTAGTATATATCCTTTAGTTTGTTCATTATTTTATCTTTGTCGCGAAAGGTTATAGTAACTTTATTTATTCAAATTTTATTTTATTTTTAGATTCTAAAACATTCGCGTCTCAACTAAAACATCAACAAGACGAAGAATTCTTCATGAAGATATTCCGAAAGCATTTTGGAAAACTTTTTTCTTATTCACATGTAAAAATTGCCATTATGTTTGTTTACTTTATTAATTTGGGTGTAAGCGTATGGGGAATACTATCGATTAGACAAGGAATCGATTTGCATAAACTTTATCCAAATGATTCTACGATTTCAGAAGGCACTCGAATCATGTATAAATATTTCGGTGAATATGCTTTTCCTTTTCATATAATTATTAACCAAACAATCGATTATTCGGATAAGAATGTACAGCGGAAAATTGATACCATGTTGAGAAATTTCGAATCTCATCCTCAAATCGGCGATTCACGTACAACTGTTTCTTGGTTGAAATATTACAAAGAATTTCAGGAACATCCTGTTTCGAAATATTCATTAGCGGGATACAACATGTCTAATAAAGAGGATTTCTTAGAAGGACTTCGAGATATATTTCTGAGATTAAAAGGTGCCGATGAATTTTCGAATGATATAGTTTTTAATGAAGACCGATCTGATATATTATTAAGTCGATTTTTCGTCATGGCTAAAAATGTGATGGATAGCGAATCCGAGATGAAATTACTAAATGATGTGATGAATATTGCGGACAAGGCACCATTCCAAGTTTTGATACACTCTCCGGTTTCACATTTAATTGAACAGGGAATTATTATTGAAGCTATCGTTATTCAGTTACTTTGGGTGACAACGTTGTTAATTCTTATAATATTCTTTTTGTTCGTTCCAAATATACTTTGCGCCGTGTTGGTAGCAATATCTGTCGTTTCCACTATAATCGAGACTGTGGGATTAATGAGTTTATGGGAAGTAAATCTCGATATATTTTTTATGATGAGCTTGATTTTGTGCGTTGGATTTTGTGTGAATTTCCTTGCGCATATAACGCATGCTTTTGTAATGTCGTCACCCGAGGATTCGAGTGAAAAGCTGAAAGATGCCTTATATGAAATAGGTTATCCAATTCTTCAGGGATCGTTGTCAAGCGTATTAGGAATATTGTTTCTTTATAGAAAGTTTTATATGTTCGTAGTTTTTATAAAAATAGTATTTTTAATTACTGTCTTAACTGCTTTCCATGCCTTGCTATTCATTCCTACTGTGCTTTCGTTGATGACATTTAGTTGTCATGACAATAAATCACGTTTGCGAAATATTCAAATAGTTGAAGGGGGAGAAACAGCATTGTAATATTAGTGAGGTTTCCCACTGATCGGCACTACTTTTGATTCAATTTTTTATTTTATAGGTTTTATTATTCTTCCTTAAAGAGACTTACATATTTCAATCATAACTACTGTAGGTTCATTCAAGTTTAGAAATAAATGTGTAGTTGATGACAACAGATCATTTCTCTTTTTTATGTTTTTGATACCTTTCTTTCAATTTTTCACATAGTGAAAAAATCTTTCGTGTCAAGATTGTAGGTTTTCTCAAAAATAATCCAGATACGATTGTAGGTAAGTAGAATGTAATCACACAGGTCGAGCTAAAAACATTAATCGAATCTACCATTTGGATGTCAGTAATCTTTTATGCGTATTTTTCTTACACCATTAGTCTTTGTCATAAAAACGTAAAGTATTTTTATCTTGATTGCATTGATTGTACTTTTATTTGTAGTAGAAAACACCTTCTTCTATGACATAGAATGCGACATACAGTCTATTTCCTATTCAGTTTAATGTATAATCCAGAAATCTTCGCATACTTTTAAACTGCAATTTTCTCGTATTTTCATGAAATATGTCGAATACTGTAAAATAACAAGAATTCATAATTATCAAACTTACATCACATAATTATATTAAATTATTTTATAATAATATAGCTTTATTCCTGGTATATGACACTTCAAAGGCAGGATCCGTAGTAATAGAGTAGACATGTTCCAGGAAAATAAAACAGAGCTCTTATACGCAATAACAGATAATATTATAATAATATACTTGTCATACGCTAGTTATTGAGTTATATCAGCAATACGCAACACAGTTTCTATCAAGTTACTGTGTGTTATTGCGTATAACTCAAAGCTTGTATTACTATCATTCGTAGTAATATGTAAGCAATTAACAAATGCGCTTAAATGTTTGCATGAAACGATGAATAAATGTGGCTGTTCTCCTACGGAAGCAAACAAAATAGTGATAATTAGTTATATGAAATTATTAGAAACATCAATTTTCATTCAGAATGTTTATTCGCGAATGTTATTTCTTTGAACAATACAGTGCACTAGCAATATCTCAATCTTTCTCATCTTGCAAATCCTTCGTTCTCTAAGAAAATGTGTATTGTGGTATGCACATAAGTTTAACATTTATCTTATTATTTATTCACAGATGTTTGTCTTTCTGCTTCGCGTGTTACAAATAGTTCAAAAATATATTTTTTTTCTATTTATGGAATATTTCAGTTTTTTGCAGTAATAAATATTCGAGTAAACTTACTTATAAATTCTCGGTAAAATGTTCCCAAAACCTACCAAAATTTTCGGCTTTGGACATTATTTCTCTCGATTCCAAACTTCCCTTTAAAATGCTTAGTGTTGCAATAACATACACAATTAATGCATACCAGTTACAATCATAAAATAATTTAATTTGTCTTCTACGACTTAAATAATTTTTTTGATTTACGAATAATTCTATTGGACGAAATTCAGCATAAAAGGTGAAAGGTCACCTTTCAACGCGCTCTTGTTTTGGAGATCTTACTTGGTGCTCAACGCTTTAGCCAACCCTCTTATCCCCCTGCTTGTCTCCAGGAATTCTCAACTGTCCAAGACGAACATGAAAATATTATAGGTAATAAAATTATATTATATAAACTTTCTTTCGTCAGGACAGATTTATTGAGTTGGTTTCTGAAGTCTTTTAATACTTAAATATCGAAACCTCGTTGTTTTTGTTATCGTCTATTCTGTGTCGCATTTAAATGTTATATATATACAATAAATATAGTTTTTATATAAAAATATATTTAGCTATGCTTTTAATTTGTCGTTTAATTGATATATGTCTAACTCATCGATGCCCCACGTTTAAAGACAACCCTCCAAATTTCCAGTTGATTTTTTTGAAAATATTTTATTCCAGTCAAATGATAAGTTAAAAGCGAAAAGAGTTATCGCAACTGTTGTTAGAATACATAAAGAAAGAATTTATTCGATCTTTCCCCTTCATTTAATTTCTATCCTGTATGTAGAACGGAGTTAACCCGAACCCCGCATCTCACACAATGTTAGATAAAATTGAAATGTATCGAAAGATTAATCGCATCGAAACTTATATTGTATCTTTATAATTTGATTGTTCTAATTAATTGAAAACGCACCAGCACCTGTATAAAATATTTGTGAGAGATTACAGATAATCCGAACTTGACTGACTTCAAACGGGATTAACAATAAATGGAATAATGAAGCACTGAGAAACAATAATCATGAGCAGTACATATCTCATACATATTATCATTAGATTGTATGCTACATCGAATTTAGAATTTCATCCCACATTTGAAGCCATGGGCAAAATTTAATAATTAAAAACGAAACTGTATTCGCTTGTTTTGCAATGTGTACTAATGATTATTCTTTATGTTATTAAAACATTTATTTTAGTAATATACCAACATCTACCGGATTATATCGGTCTATTATATCACGATTATTGTAAATTAATTACTAAATAATTTGCCACTAGAGGGAGGTGTTAGGATCCATCCCTTGTTATATTTAATAATTATAATTAAATTAAATAATTTACTTATAATTATTATTGCGGGATACATTTTATTAATGTTTATCCATTATCGTGGTTTTCCTTGTAGGTGTCGTTTACGTGATATTCTTTCCTCTACACTCCTTGTTGTAATGTAAAGTCTGCAAGTCTATTGCATAAAAACAAATGCAAGTTATTAAATAGAACAATAAACTACAAAATGTTATAAATGCACGAATTTCAGTTGTTCTTTATTTGTAATATTTAACAGTAATTCGTTCGGGGATACTATACATTGCAGCCTACGGAATTTCGGGAGTTTGAGTATAGATTTGAACTCAGGGGACCAAGATGAGTTCAACGATACCCTATTTTGGGACTCGGAAGCGAAAATTAAGAAAGTTATCATACTTTTTTCTGACGATCACGCAATGATCGGGTGTCGCCTCGCTCTCTCCGCTAAGCCTATCGCGTGTTTAACAGACAGTCCGGCAAGTCGGCCATATATACCTTCGGCAGAGGCGGATGTTGATCCACGAGCACACTGATCGTCTGCAGTTAGAGTTAAGTCCTTTTCGCACACCCTCGCTCTCCTCGACCTCGGGGCCTACGGCCCTTCAGCCGCCGACACACTAGCTATCGCTCGTGGTCGGCTAGTACTACGCGCCGCTATTGCGGATTGTCCAACAAACCTAACCTATCCTTCTGGGAGATGACTGTAGTCCGTTGTCATGGTTTGCAGACTTTAACGCAAGATGGCGTTCTAGCAACTACGGTGCCGTCTGCATGATAGCATTAAAAAAGTATGACGACTTTCTTACTTTTTGTCTCCGGTCCAAAAGTAGGGTATTGTTGAACTTGTCTCGGTCCTATAAGTTCAAATATGTACTCAAAGTTCCGAAATTCCATAGCGTGCAATCTATAGTACATTCATTCGTTCTTCTCAATATTGAAGTTTTTCTATGTTATTAAACTCAAGAACCTAACATTTAAAAAGATCATCGAGCAGGGTCCATTCGCTCCCAGTCGCGTAAGTAATTAACTTTTCCTATTTTGAACATGAAATATAATACATTCCTCTGAAATTACAAGCGAACTCGATGTCAATCCGTTAAACTTGAGATAATTTATAGCGAGTTGAAATTTCAAATGTTAATTTTTTGCATTTTTCGAATCAAATTACATTGAAACCAATAAAAAAAAACATCTCATTTTTTCAAATCACGAGTATGCTATACCGTTAGTAATATAACAAAAATACAGAAGCTCTGTGAGACCTGACTCAATTAACCAATAAGGCTCAAGGGGTTAATATAATTAGACAAAACAACAGAATAAATAATAATACCGGACGAGAAATACACCAATCGTGGCAAAGAATCGTAGAGGAAGGGGTGTGTCTGAATTATAAAGAGAACGAACGACATAAGCGTAGAAGAATAAGTCAAAGCGGACAAGAAGAGATGTAAATTTGAAAATAATGTTTAATTTAAATGTAAAAAACTGTGATAATGCTAAAGTTTAATATATTGAATTGTTCTTATACAAGTTTAAGTTTACAGTTTTTACTATCGTTGTTGTTTAAAATTGCTTGTCGGTTGGAAAAAGTAAATGAAGGAAAAAGTTTTGAAAATGTAAGAATTTTATATTAATGTCGGTAAACTTGTCGGGAAATGTAAAATGTTGTTTTAAAAAATTATTTCTTTATTTTTAATTTATATAGAATGTACTGCATAAATGCCTGCTGAGGAAGGACGAGAGAGTCCGAAATGCAATAGTTAAATGTATCTGTCCAAGTATATCAAATAAAATAAATTTCTGATCTGTGAAACTGTGTTGCAGAATCCTTAAAACCAGTCTAATAAGTCCTGATAATAGAAACTACGTACTTGTAGACGAAAATAACATTTTAATTTCAACACATAATCAATTTATGGGGGAAGTTGATACAAATGACATGATGTTACTTGTATACTTGGATGAAAGGAGGAATAAGAAATATTGGAAGAATGTAGCTTTCACCATCATAGCCAGGATGATGTTGAATGACTACATACTTTACAAAGAAAATTATCCCGGAAGTAAAAGAAAAAGACACTCTCACGTCGATTTTATCGAGGCGTTAGTTGAAAGCCTGGCGAGAAAATTGATGGAGGAGCGGGAAGTTCTACATCCTCCGAAACCCCGAAGACCAGTAGGTCTGCGGAAGTTACCAGGCAAAACGGCATACCGCTGCATCGTGTGCAGCACCTCTAAACACAAGAAGACAACAACAAAAGCCTGCACGCGATGCAGTGAAGGCGTTCATGCCAATTTCCTGTTCAAACATCTCTGCTAGCACAAAGTTATGGGTATAAATTGATATAATTCTGTTTTAGTTTGTGGATAAATTCTGCATAATGTACAAAATAATAATCTCTTTCCTGCAGATATCATGTTTTCCACTTTTAATAGAATTGCACTTTTTCCTGAAGCTTATGTGCTAGCAGACGAGGTAGGTGGTGAATAGTTTGAAACAATAATCTGGTATAATTATTATGAGAGTTTTATATGCATTATTCTTGAAAAATGTACAAAATGATATTTTCTCTTACAGCTTCTGGTTCCGGGCAGATGTTTCCGCTCCTTCCTCCATTTTCTACTATTTATTTATTGTATATTTGTTAAGATTGGATTATTAAATACGATATTTGGCATCGTGAGCAAGCAGGTTTTCGACCTGGCCGATCGTGTCAGGATAAAATATTTATACTAAATGCATTGGTACAATTAAAATTGCAGATAAAGAGAGAAAAACTTTATATGCTGTTTTTGTAGACTTTCGATCTACTTTTGATACCATTAATCATAAAGTTCTGTGGTCTCTATTAGAAAGAATGGGAAGAATTAATTCTGCTTATATCTATGTAAGTTATTTCGTTTGATGATTTCTTCTGTATTACTTTATGCTGCTCCTGTATGGGCAATTACTTATTATGGTATAAAACAAGGACAATTTCCAGTTTATCTTTGAAGAATTTTTGTTATAGCATAAAATTCCAGCTTATATGTTACTTCTGGAATTTTGTGTTTCTAGAATATCAGTAATAATAATAAAATTAATAGTTTAATTTTGGATAAGACTTGAAATTAGATGATAAACGTTATGTTAAATTAGCGTATAATATGTACTGTATAAGATGTGTTCAACGATGGATAATTCTAGATACAATTAATCATTGGTGTTGAGAAATTGCTATATTGAGACTGTTTTTCTTTATGGTTTTCTCAAGATCCTCATTTAATCGAAAGTTATCAAATTTTATCAAAGGCTGTGAACAAACCATACAAGAAGATTGTTTTTTGCTGGGGAAAAAAACAAACATTTTCAATTATATTGTAGTGTTAAAACGACTTTTATATGTGAGGATTATTTGCCGGGTGGATGACTATTATTGTGTGTGACCAAAGGGCCAGTATCTCTTCCAAACCACGTCAGGATGACACCACTCTATTCTTAGGTCGATACAGAGACCACAAGTTCGCGCGAATGAGTTTTGTACCCGGAACAGAGTGAATGGAGAGAGGGACAGAAGAGGAGCACTCGGAGAGGTTTATAACAAAAATACCCGTTTATTTTAGACTTATTTACAGTTTAGTATTTATCAAGGGTTAGTTAATACATGATTGTACAGGTTCTTTGGAAAGAATGTTGCAGGAATACATACATTACCAGTGGTGTGCCATCATTGGAAGCGATGGAAGCGCAGCTTCTCTTGTATTTTCTTAAATATAAATTTTTATATTTTAACGTAGTTTGAATTAATTAACATTAATATTTTATTATAATTGCATTATGCGTCTTATTACAAATTTCTATACTACATGTGAAATAAACGATAAGATTGTTATTGTATATTTAAATATCAGTGGTGGAATGGAAGCGCTGTATTGTGGAAACTGGGTCAGCTTCCAAACAGCCAGATTATAGGCATTGGCGCATGTGCTTTACAGAGCACCAACCTCACACGGTTTAGCTGGTGAAAGCTACACACGTATAACGCTTCCAATGATTCTATCCGGACTAGTTCTGGGCTGTTAGCCGCCTGCCTGCAAGATATTTGGCCGCCCTCGCCCGATTATGTGAATCATAAGTACTGTACATTTATAACTTAACCCAACCGATAGGAATTTACTGGTATGTTTTTATGATAGTTCTGTATAGTTGACAAAAGTTTAAAAAAAAAAATCCATTAAAATATTTGATATTTTTACTCTGCACTCCCATCTTATATTACTTACGAATTTAAATGTTAAACCAGTGATATTACGATTTCGTATGTCCCATCTATAAGGGTATGTAGAGAAAAACGTGTACAATGTTAAAAAATTAACTGTTACTTTGGCAGCATCATTTACAACCAAATTTAACGAATGAGACGCACGAGGTACCAAAAAAAAACCCCAGAATTTATTTTCCTTAAATTTACGATTTATGTGTCCGTTGTCATAAAAATTTGTCTTTCCACTTTTTTCCCAAGACTACAGATATTCAGGTACAGTACAAAGTAACTGGTTTCGACTTATTTCTACTTAAGAAGTAATTAAATAATTAAGAGATTAGAAAATTGGGGACGTAAATAAAACCCTGCCGAAAGAGCCAGAATTTTACTTAAACAAAAGCTTAACAGATCATCGGCTATTAAAAATTGTATTATTTACATTATAAATAGTTATGCATATTTATATATATTGTACGAATAACTTAACTTAAAATTCGTTTTATCCTATTCTTGCGAAGATAATTTTCTTCAATTGTTAAGCTATTGTCAGATAATAACGAGGTTGAGGCCGAAGTTTTAAACGCGAAAACGTTTACTTCGGACGTTCAGCGCCGCCTTCCTGTAAGCCTAGAAGTTTGGCAGTGGCGTTTGGAAAGTCAGTGGAATCATGCTCGACATTCCAAACGCCATTGTCAAACTTCTAGGCTTACAGGAAGGCGGCGCTGAACGTCCGACGTACACGTTTTCGCGTTTAAAACTTCGGCCTCAATCTCGCTATTAATCACCATTTCTGTAATAATGCCAAAATTTACGAAAATAGAAAACAATAGATAAAACAGCCGTGAATATCTCTGTTAGGGTCAGTGTGTAATTCTGTGTGTTGTTTTTTCGTTCATACCTGTGTCTGCTCATGTTTCCTTTATAATTTGGTTTTTCTACATGTCAATGATCATCGTGTTAGGTTAATTAGCACGATTAAATCGTCGCAATATAAGTGAGTGTGGATAAAGAAAACGAGATGTCCCAGATACCGAGAAATGCCGGACATGAAATATTGTAAAAAATCCAGTAACAGGTTGCATAACTTTCCCGGAAAAAATTTAAAATTGTATTTTGAAATTATATTATATGATATTTTATTTAAAATCTTTTTATTTTAATTAGTATAAATAATCAAAAAGCTCAATTTTGAGATCAGACAATAGTTCTATTTTTAAAATGTTCTTATTAATTAACTTCAGAAAAAAAATGTAATGATTTAAATATAATAATCTTAAATATTCCAATTTAATAATATTTAATTTTTTGTAGATTTTCGTCCGTGGCGATAATTATAATTAATTATTTGAAGACATAGTCCTTCCCAAAAGAGGAACCACCATTTATTAGCTTTGTGTTTCAGACAATACATTCCTGGCGGCTGACCTTTCTTTTTAGGCTACTGGCCGCCAAAAAGTCCTTTAAAAACACAGGAATACATCCAATTAAAAATACTAACATTTTTAAAACAGGAACTGGTGATATACGGACGTCTTCTGTTCTCCATCATACCGTCTTGAGATTGTTTCGGCTTTTATCTATAACGAAATAGGCGCTGGTAAAATGTAGATTAGAAAAAAAAGATGGATGTATTCTTGTGTTTTTAAAGGACTTTTTGGCAGCCAGTAGCCTAAAAAGAAAGGTCAGTCGCCAGGAATGTATTGTCTGAAACAGAAAGCTAATAAATGGTGGTTCCTTTTTTGTGAAGGACTATGTCTTCAAATAATTAAATATTTACAATGTTAACAAATGCGGTTTCTGACAACAAATTTTTATAATTATAGATCAAGCGCATGAATATTTTTACACATCTGCGAGTTATCTTGCATTTAGATGTGTAATATACATAATCGTTGGTAGTATCATTAACTACCTATTATCAAAATTTCGCTTGTTAAAGAAAAGAATTCATGAACAGTTAAATGAACTAAATTCCGAGGTTCAGATGATGAAACAAAACCTTCTCAGTTCATTTCAGAAATTCCTTCTGCGGAATCGCGATTAAATTTGTTAACTGCGATAGAACAAATCAAGTTACGGTTGGTAATAATAGAAGAGTTTTTAAATTACGTGTACGAACCAGATATTACCGAGTGGCTGCTTCCAGAAAAGAAATCCTCCAGAGAAAAATCCACGCCATGCGCCAAAAAATCCGAAGGTAAATGCCTACAGATGGAGGATGGTCGCATTTATGATACAGAAATGCATACAAAGAAATCAGAAAATAGCGTGAAACCAGTCGTGGTTCTTAAAAAGAAATCGAAGGAATTTTTGGAAGAAACGGTGAAGCCATCGAGTGAAAACGTAAACATTAGAATATCCGTAAATCTAAAAGAAAATCGAGCTAAAATCAATTTAAAAGCATCAATTGAAGGATCAGCAGATGATGCTAAACATCGAGAGGAAACTACAGTTAAATCAGAAGAAAAGTTTCTCGAAATTGTTAAAAAGGCTCCAGAAATAAATATAAATAACTCTGTTGAGACAAGATCATCAGAAACTTTTCAATGTTTAGAGATATCCAGTGGTGATATTCGAAATAGTTAACAAAGGGTTCGCTAGCAGAAAATTTTTCCCTGACAATCACCGACAAACGAAATGGAAGTTTTGGCTAGAAATAAATACAATACCTTTTCTTGCGATATATCTAATAATCAGTGGCGTATTTGGAACGTAACGAGCCCTGAGCAAAGACCAGGTAACAATAGTATATCAGTGCTGTCAACCTTTTTTTTTAGGCAGAGAAATTTTTCACCCCGAATGGCACTGCTGATAATAGACAGATGTCATCATATCTCGAAATACAATATCCTTTTTATTTCGCTGTCCATAGCCCGACACGTGTTCCACAGTCATCTTGTATTATCTCGCGCGCGTGAGATTGTAGGATCTCCCTTATGACTGGATCTAGTTTCAAGAACTCTCTTGAATCGATCGCGATTAAAAAAAACAGACAGATTTCTGAATATTGTTAACTGATAATCTGAATGAACAGTTTGATAGTTCTACAATGAGGCTCTTCAAATCATTTGACAACGTTAAATGCAGCATCATAACCATCCCTCAACACCTGATGAGACACTCGAAAAAATTATCTCATTATATTGTAAAGATGAACTCCAAAACATTTATTCTAACTCTTTACCACAAAAGAGTGGACTCAGAGAAGAATGGACTGACATTTAGCATCATTTGTGAAAAGTACAATGGTTTGAAGTTTCCTGACTTTAGCAAAATAATTTGTGAAGCTACAGTCGATGGTGATGCCAGTGAACCATTATACCCAGAATTTCGAAAATTGTTTATTATTGTCATTTTCCACAGCATCCTGCGAGCGGGGATTTTCAACTCAAAACAGGATCAAGTCAAAGAGAAGAAATAGACTTCGTGACTGGAAATTCTGAGCAAATATCATGCGAAGGACTGTCTTTTTACATGGAAGAAAATAAAGTAAGTGAACAAGAATTTTACAGAAGCTATAATTAAATTCAAAAGAAATTTAAAAAATTAAAGTCAAAGGTTAGCAGACATTGGGCATTCATTTTGACTTATATTTTCTTCATACATTTTTTAATTTTTTCACTAAGCTACAATTTAAAAAGAAAACAATCTCATTCAGACTTCTGTAATCTCTTCAGGTTGGGGAGTGAACAAGTTGCCTCCACAATCCTATAACTACAGTACATTAATTGTATTCTGCAGGAGTTAAAGTCTATTGATACGGGAAAAGAATATGCAGAGGGTAATTCGGTAATTATTCGACGAATTTCTGAGCCTGCCATTCGAAGTATTTCTTGAAAGCCAAGATCTAAATTCTTGGCTTTTAAAAAGTAAATTCGACCTGAGAGACGAGTGAAAAAGGAAAAAAAGATTTATTTTTTAACATTTACTGGTTATTTTCTAGGAATTTTCACATCCACGAACTCCAAAACTACTAGCCAATGAACAACTTTATTTTTACCCAGATGCATTCCAGAAATTACAATATTTCTGGTCTCAGTTACCATTCTTTCAAACAAACCGACATACCACAAACGTTTTTTCGATACACTCACACAATTTTTGAACATTCAAACCGTTTTTTTCTATTTCCATAATAAAATTATTTTTCTTCTTATTTTAAAAAAACAATGTTGTTTAAATTCTTTAAAAATTAACCTAATTATATGTTCAATTATTACCGTATTCTTTTCTTTACCACAAACATTATGCGCAGTCTTGCATTCGTTACTTTCAATCATTGTTTAACGCCTCGTTCATCAATTGCATTGGTGAATGAGGTGAGAAAGCAATGAATTCACCAACACCATTGATGAATGATGGAAGAAACAACCAATGAAAGTAATGACTATGGCTACAAGACCTGTGCATGATGTGAGTGGTTAAAGAAAAGAACACAGCTACTGCAATAACTAAATATATAATTAAGTTTGTTTTTAAAGAATTTAAACAATAATTCTTTTTTTAAAATAAGAAAATATATTTTATTATGGAAATAGTAAACAACCGTTTGAATATTGAAAAATTGTTTTGGGGTATTGAGAATGTGTTTGTGCTTTGTTTTGCTTTTATGTAAGAATGTCTACTGAGGAAGAGAATAATTTCCAAAATTGATCTGAATAAAATAAAGTTGTTGATTAACTAGTATATTTTGGAATCTGTGAATGTGGATGACGACTTATTCCTAGAGAAAAACAGTGTCTGAACAGGTTACATATCAGATAGAAATTAAATTAGAATAAATTAAATTTTCATTCAAGAAAGACAAAAACATTTTTTTGAGTTAAAATTTCAAAATTGTGTTTTTTTATTAGTCATTTTTGTGCTTATTTTAAATAAATTTACCACGAAAGATCGATGAAAATATGAGTAATAAAGAATTTAAAACTGTATTTCCAAAATCTAATCATGTGTTAATATAATTTATATTTTACACCGTATAAAATCTTGAGAAAAAAATGTCACCATTAGATACATGGAGGTTTCACCATAAGCGATGCTGGATAAATGTTTAAATGGACATCCTTAAAGTCTTTATATTCACCACTCAGCCAGTTAGTGTGTTATGTTTGACAATAAACTGACCATGGTTGCCACTTGCGACATATGAAAAAACTTGGGTCTGGATGGGAAAAAACCCAGATTATTTACCCCAAAAAATTCATGATTAAAATGTAATTATAAATACTTTATCATAGTACACTCATGCTGTTATAATTACAGACATTATAATACAAATTTAAAAAACCACTTATTACCTAATTTACACAGTAGTTAATGTTATTTCACAGCTATTCTGTTCTTCTCTTTCCATTAACAGTACTGCACAATCTTTATGCTCTTCTTGTTGCTTCTTATACCTTTGGTGGCAAACTCCTTGTACTGCATCTCTAATTAGTTCAGGTTCGGGTTCATACAGCGAACAATTTAAGATTTTTCCTACTGATCTCTTCTTTAGCAAGCAACCTGTTCTTTGATGATTCAATAGTTAAGTCATTTTATTTCAACAAATATAAAATGACTTATGTCATTATCCTGTTGCTTATGAGAATTTATCTTCAGAAATTTTGGAGAAAAATGGCAATTTCTCCAATGACGACATTTTTCTTCCTGACAGTGACTACGAATCAGATCATCAGAGAATGCAGTCAGTCCAAGATAGTGAGGCAGATGCCAGAGTAACCGGCAAACACAGAATCATCTGTCATCAGATTCTGTAATTTACTATGTAAAAATGAATCCACCAAATGGTATAAAGAACTAATGTTCATACTATAAATGACTGTGTAACATTACCATGCATTGATTTTTTTTTTTAATGTTGATTTGTCATAAAATATAATGTTTAGGTGCTTAATTTTTAAAAGTATAACAGAGTTTGATATTTAATAAACTTTTTCTCAATTCTTCCCTATTATCCGACATTTTTGCCCTCCTGTTTAGGTCAGATAATCGAGACTCTACTGCTACTGTATATGTAAAGTCATATTTAAAAAAAACCCATGTGTTATGAAAATTAGAAAAAAATAACCTAAAAACCAAGAAAAGATCAAAAAACCCAGATCTGGGTTTTAAGGAGTGGTGACCCTGAAACTGACTTCAACCTGTCATTGTCTATAAGTTATACCCACATACAAGGTAATGGTGTTGTTTTATAGGTAAATTATCAGTTTCTTTTTGTACTTTTCTTAAAAATAAGTTTTTAATAAACTCTTCATTCGTTAATGGAGAGCAACCAAGTATGTCAAATAAATTATCAGACTATTATATTTAAAATATTTAATGATTTAACCATTTTATGTAAATCATATTCATAGATTAAAAAAAAATTTATTTGTTTGAAAATTAAATATACTAAGAGTATATTTTAGTTTTAATTGTTTTATACGTATATTTACATATGAAAAAGTGATTATGGTTTCCATAGTTTTAACAAACCATCCTCGCTGTATGTTGCAATTAAATTCTGATGGGGATGATGACTTATTCCTATCACATCCTTCTCGTGAACCTGAAATGTAAAATCTTTCATTACTTTTATTCCAGTACATTTCATTTTTGCAATAATACATACACAACAAATATATATACAGTATATAATAATGTAACACATGGCTCCTACAGCAGGGAAACTTAAATTATCAACAAAATATATTGCAAAAGTTTCCATTTAATTAGCCTTATTAAAGGATGCTGAAGATTTCTTGGATACAAAAAGAAATAAATAATATAATAATCAATATTATTTAACCTCTTCAGAAATTGGAACAAAAAACAATACATGACAAGAAGAAACCATACAATACAATTTTTAATTCAATATAAAGCATTTTCAACCTTCTTCAGGTCATATATTCTAAGACCTAAAGCATGCCTATATTGTGAAGTGTTGCTGGAATTTATTCTATAGTTTTTTGTTATGTAAAGTAATGTATAATTTCAGGAAAGAGATTGAAGTCACTCAGTGCTAAATTGGGCTGTACGCTGGGTGTTTAAAAAGTTCCAAGCTAGATGGAAATCTGAAAGGTGACAGTCTTCACACCTCTTTCTTGACACTAGGAGGGAGGGGTTTGATACTAATGACGATCTTCAAAACAACATTAAGGCCGATCTCAATCACTGGTGGCAACATTCTATGAAGAGGGGATTTCAAAGCTTGTCCACAGATAGACAAATGCCTCAATCTTCAGAGTGATTATGTAGAAAAGTAACCATATTTGTACCTAACTTATAGTAAAAAATTCATTTTGTTATTTACAGTTATCTTTATTTTATGAACCATTGGAGGTTAAAAAAACCACCCTCGTAATTCTTTAGTTAACAAAGCAACATTTCATAATGCACTTTTTCTTATAGGCTACTGCTGAAGCTGGACTTATTATCCCCATAGTCAACTTTTGTCAGAAACTTAATTTAATTATTTAACAATAATTTATTTACATAATATTCTGAAAGGTTTTAAATTATTATGTAAATAAATTATTGAATGAATTTTATGAACCTAACCTTGTATAATTCATGGCCTATACAAGATTATGTTTGTAAAATTCATCAGGCAGCCAATGCACAAGAACGACTAATACACAAATGTGAGATCTAGATTTTTATAGCTCGAAATTTAAATTATTTCCACCTCTATTATACAACAGCTTAGTCGGCAAAATTCCTTAGCTGAGGAAAATATGAGACCCTCTTCTCCTAACTATCAACTATCCATTGTTCGTACACTGTGTGCAGATCAACTTGCAACTTAAGTTTATAGTTAGCATCGGAATTCATCATTTTGTTTTGGATCCCAGGAACACAAAACCCTAATCGCAATCAGCCATCGATCATGTGACCAGTCTTTACATCAAAAAGTTATAAAAGATGCTTCCTTCCCCCCCTCAGGGAGTCTCAAATCTTTGCCACAACTGTGTGTACAGCTCCGATGTCCAAATCCCGCAGTGTTTCTGAGTGCCATCTTCAGGATAATTAACTCTACACCTCGCCTCCGCCGCCTAGAATATATATAGTGATCTACTGCCACTTAAACGTGGATAATAGGACTTATTGGAATCCGTCTCCTACGAAGTTTGCCAAGAGGTGTGAACTGGTATTTGTAAACTCTCTCTCTCAGGTCCCCTTTTTGCGTATATGAGGGTAGAATTGTATTCTAATTAGTTTCGGTTTTAATAAACCTTGTTTTGTTATAAAATGGTGTTTTTACTCGACTGTCGGCCACACCCTTATTGTCAGCCCTGTTGACCTCCACTCGTGTAACACGTAACAAAACGTAACAGCCATCCTTGACAAGTGAGTAGGTCACCGACCTGTTGCCGGAAAGAGTGGTCCAACTTCCTCCGATCTCCCCGGCGGTCTCACACAAATAACCTAAGTACAATAATAATTTGACTGCACATGTGGAAGATATAGAGTTGTCAGAACAGTAATTGGCAGCCACCAAAGTTCTTCAGAAGTAGTCAAATTCTTGTTTTAAAACAAGTCTAACTGATAAGAAATATAATTAAGCAGGAATATTCTGATTACATGTTCTTTACGTTACCCCTAATATTAATTTTAAAATTTTTGTAAAAATTGGCAAAAATCAACAAAATGGCAACTATATTAGACTATTCAGTATAAGGGCTGAAGTGAATAAGGAACATGTAAGAGCAGAAGTCTATAGTCTGACCTCAGAGATGGTGTCTAAAGAAAAATTGTTTTTATTTAGTATTTAAATGTAAATATTTTTATTAAATAAATAAACTGAGAAACTTAAATACTCTTGGTAAGAAATAATCATATTTAATGTAATATAAATTTCAACCAAGATTTTTTTAAAAGAAAATATGCAAGACTTTATACATATATTTGACTTTCCTTGAACATTAACCGCACACTTTTAATAAAATTGATAAATATTTGTTATAAGAAGAAAAAAGACTGATGTTGTCACACAAATTAAATGTAAAAATTTCATCACCAAACATACATTTAATAAGGTTTAGAACTGCTCTTCTTTGATACTAATACACTATGTTTCCTCTAAAGCACCGAAAATTGAAAAAATTTTTTAAAATCTAAACAATTTCAAAGATTTTTATTCTCAATAAAAACATATCATAATTTTTAATGAATAATTTTGAAGAATCTTTCCTATTCTACGAATTAAAGTACAATATTTGATCAATATGCAAATAAGTAATATATAATATTCTTACTGTTAATGTTCTTTCCAGTTTACCAGTTGAAGTGGAGAAACAATACAAAACAAAATCTTCACCAATACAATAAATCCACTCTCCTCTCGGGGAAACGGTGCAACAGATAAAGTCTCCTCTCTCTCGTTTACCACTCGAGAAACTACGTACGATCTGGGAAGAAGAAAGAGTAGACATTATTTCTCCCAAATTTAGTTTACATTTTAAAAATATTTTATAGAAACAAACCTGTCCTTGCATGTTCATTATAGAAACGGTATTTGATCGATTACAAACAACAAAATGTTCTGCATTTTTCGGCAAAGCGTGAACGCTATTCACGGTAATGTCTATACCACTTGTTCCTCCAAGAGATTTGAATGTATTAAGACATTCTGTGCTTTTTATATTCCACAATTTGACGGTACCATCTGAACTGGCGCTAAGAATATTATGTCCATCGGCAGTAAAAATTGCTTCATTAACAAATGATGTATGACCTCTACATTCTTTTAATAATTTACCAGATTTCAAACCATGAATTCTGAAAAAAAAATCAAATGTCTTTTCTTTAAATAAAATAAAAGTTTTTTTGTATATAAAATTAATATTTCTCACATACAAAGTTTATCAAATAAACTCTCTGACTAAATAATTCATTATTCATATCTCATTTTCTACACAGCTTTCAAATTTATTACAACAAATTATTTTGCCTAATTGTTTGATAGTTTCTTTACAAAACACTTCCACACAATTAGGTAAAATAATTGATCACTTTATAAGCAAGGACTTTATATATAAATAATGGTGTCTAATTAAATACCTGTAAGAGGGCTTATCATGCAAAACTGGTTACCAGCTGGTAATTTTAGTTTTCTATTTTTTATTTTTCACTGAATATCATAAATTAATACAGTAATACCTCAACTTACGCAATTTTTAAATCTCATTGATTCATCTTTTGTTTGAGCGCCACGCAACTCTTGATTACTCACGCCCCCCCCACACTATTGCTCAGCTTATATGTTCGGACATGTCGTGCGGAATCGACGCATAGCTACAATTTATTTTGTGTTATTTATTTCTGTGTTTGTTATATGTACAGAGACTTGAGAGACTCTACTATGTCATCCAAATGAAGTGGAACTGATTCTTCTGCATCAAACAAGAAAAGAAAAACTTTATCTTTGGAATGTAAAGATAACATTATCAAAGACTTCGATACAAAAATGAAAAGAGGTTACAAATTTTAGAAAATATAGACTCCAACACAGAGCGCATTTCTTCTACAAAACGAGAAATAAAAAAATTATTAGTATGCTATGAGGAAATTTTGCGAGAAAAAAAAATTTTTTGAGCCATCAGACGAATTTGTTAGATTTTATGAAGCCTTCTACATCAAAATAACTTCGGTTTACGATTTTAATAATATAATTTGTTATACATGTGTATTATCTAAGATTTTATTAAACAGTTTTCCTAAATTATTGTTTCCTTTAGTCTCCAGCCCAATTAAAAATAATTTGTATGTACTTATATGCGAAATTATACCCCGACTTACGCGGTTATCGCTCGGTCCCACCTATCGCGTAAGTTCAGGGTATTACTGCACACCATAAATTTGGTAAATTCTGCTTCGGATTTAAAATCTCTCTCTGGCTAGCAATTTTTCCAATCTTTCAAGAAATAATACATAAAGCCAAATCATCAACACCAGCAGTAGTTTTACAATATCTTTAATTATACTCACAAACTGCAATATGTGAAATACAGTCAAACCTGTTTTTATGCAGTCTTTTTTTGTGCGATTTTTTTATTTGTGCGGTATAGTTGGCGACTAGTCTCGTGCGATTCGTCATGTCTCACGTTGACTTATTATAGCTAAATAAACTTATTATAGCATAAATGCACTTATTATAGTAATATTATTGCATGAATATGCGAAAAATGAAATTATTTACTTTTTAAGTCAACAAAACACCACCTGGACAAAAATATGTAAAACAGACGATAGACCAGACGATGCAGTCAAGTGCTGACATCTGTTGTCAATAAATTCTATTTCATACGGTTTTGAGTTATTTTCTATGTGAGATTTTTTTTATGTGGTCCCTATTCGCCGCATAAAAACAGGTTTGACTGTATATATCTGATAGTAATAATTTTAACTCCTGCTTATCAATTATATTATTGTAACCTGAATTGTCAGTGTCAATGATTTAGTTTTACATATTATTTCTCAAAAAATTGATAACTGAAGAGATTCTAAATTCAAATTACATTTTAATAGAAAAATTTATTGTGTTTTAATTTAAGATATACAGTGAAAATTAAAAGCTAAAATTGCATAATTGGATATTAGCTGTTATGATAAGACCTCATTACAGATCAGTACAGATATATATTTAATTACATTTGCTGGAAATATTTACTAAATTGATAAAAATAATTTCATGGAATAATTTAAAGTGTAATTTATTAAAATAAATATTTTTTGAAAAATGAAGTTTATAAATTAAAACAATCTTTTTATACACATATATCAAAAAGGTATTTTTTCGTTAATAACCTAAGGCTGCTTCTCACTGACATAAATATGTTGACATAAAAACATTGCATCACATGTTTGCTGTGCACATACGGAGAGAGAAGTTGCATGCAAAGATAAAACAGCAATTTTGTTGGGCTGATGGTTCTGATGAAATTTCATGATGAATCTTTAAATTAAAGAGTTGTATCAATTGATATATCTTTTGCACTTTCAACCCTTAAGTAAATAAATAAAAAAAAATTTCAGAAAAACAAGTGGATGCAATACACATCAATTTTGTGATCAAGTGGGTCTTAATACTATATTCATTCCATGATTTCCAATGAATGATGTTGAGCATTGTAAAGTGATCTCTATTAATTTCTTTAGATTTTTTCTTTTTTAATCTTTATAACTTATCATGTAAAGTTTTCTTCCTTACTTATGCTTGTGTTGTTAATAAAATTGGTAAGTTTGAAATGGTAAAACTTTGTATAATATTTTTCTGAATTGAAGTAAAAAAAAGAATAGAAACTAAACAAAACTCAGTTCCTACTGCTGTGCATTCTATTCTCTTTCAACAATCAATTATTGAAAGCTCCTGTTTTTCTTCATGGCACTGGACCATATACTGGTTTGTGTGTATCACTTGCCTGTTCTCCTTGCAGGCGTATAGTATGTATAACCATTCTGCAGCTATGCTGCCAAACAACAATATCTGTGGTGTGATCATTTGCTTTGTCGACATACTGTTTTACGTCACATAAAATGTAGAATATTCATCAAGTTCAACCTCAAACTGCAATCTTCACTTCTATGTCAAACACGAACATGTCTGTTTCACTACTCTGGCACATTTATGTTATGTTCATGCCAGTGAGAATCAGCTATTAATCTCTTCCAGTGATTCAAGCAAAAGTTACAATTAAATTAAATTATATAACAAAAAATTAAAATTTTACCTTATTGTCTGATCAAATGAAGCACTTAACAATTGACTGCTATCTTTTGAGAACTGAATACATGTAATTCCCTTAGAATGAGCACGTTCAAATCTCCTAAGACACTGCCCAGTCTGAATTTTCCATACCTTTATTTTAAAAATTTTTAATCATTTTTAATTACTCTATATTAGTTAAAAATAGAAAATAATAAACATTACAAATCATACATAAATTTCTCACAAATTATCTGGAAAAAGAAAACGGTTTGATTTACTTTACCAAGTATCAAATTTAAATTTTAATAATGATTTATTCTAATTAGTAAGCAAACTGAAATAAAATTTCACACCAAACATTACTCTGAGAACACTGAGATAGTAGTCAGTCTCTCTCCGGGTGTTAAGCAACACATCTCAAGTGATCATTCCGACTGTGCTTATTTCGAGGCCTTTCAGTATTTCAATATCTGTAATGGGTGTTTGATAAACTGGGTCCTTCACATAAACCAACAAGTAAAACTTCAAAGGGAGTTATGTCAGGAAGAGAGGTGGAAACCAAATTAGTCCATCTCACCCCATCCACCATTTACAAAAAATGTCATTCAAAAGTTCTATACGAAACAATAGTGCCCGTATTCACAGAAATGTGGGAAAAATCTTGTTTTGCTGATGAATACTGAAAACCAACTTCTGTAAATATCAAGGTAAAGATTTGACAAAATTATCCTTCTTTTTTATATTGCATATGACAGATTGAAGCCAAATAAGTCAGTCACAATATTAACATACGTCAGAATGAGTTTGATTTATCTCAATGATGTCTTAGAAATGCTTGCATTTTCAGCTTATATTTACTAAGGTTTTTGGTTTTTTTACACCGTACGGTGTGCAGTACAAATGCTGAATTTTTTAAAAACCCAATATATAAATAATTTTATCCTACAGTAAACTAATAGAATTCCAAGATTAAGTATGAGATTAAAAACTTATATAGTAGTAGGAGAGATACAGTCAGTAGCAAAGTTCCGAAATTCTACATTATATAATTTAGAAATGTTAATATGTCGAGACGGTTCTTTTTATGAATTTCAACTTCTCGATTAAAAATAATGATGTAATTTAAAAGCTAAACAGAACAAAATAGTGATAAAAATCGCTAGTTACAAAATAGTGTGTCTCAAAATAGCTAGTTAATATGTATCCATAAGTAGCATGGTTAACAGTAAAATAGAAAAAATATGTGCCTTAAAGGAAAATAGTTAATAGATTGGATACAAAAGCAATTATTTTAAAATAAAGAATACGTTTTTTACACAAAATAATGACATAAATATCAGTACAGTAACTGACCGAAAATTGGAAGAGCTAATGGTAGAGATATACAGGGTGGGCCAGCGAAAACGAAACGGCAAAGTGTTCGTGTTCGTCCAAGCAAAGCGCTCGGACAGGTCGATTTTACTCTCGAGGGGACATCTTTTGCAATAAAGTTTTTGCGATTCTGAATATTAACTAAACAAACATTTTTTTCGAAATAAATGCTTGTTTAGTTAATACAAAATAAATGAGTTTTTAAAATTTTTTGTTGTCTGTTGTATTCAAAATCGCAAAAACTTTATTGCAAAAGATGTCCCCTCGAGAGTAAAATCGACCTGTCCGAGCGCTTTGCTTGGACGAACACGAACACTCTGCTGTTTCGTTTTCACTGGCCCACCCTGTACGAAAAAATTATCAAGTTTGAGAGTATAATTAGTAGAGGTGAGATGATATTGAATTCTGCTGATGCAATGCAATATAGATCATTTTGTAACCAATCCAATCATTGCTTCTATTCATATTGTACAATTGTTGATAATAAATGTAAGCCTGAAAGTTCATTGAAAGCTAAGTTTAGAAAATATTCACTTTGCTAACTTACCGTTTAAATTCAAATATAAAGGAAAAGATTATAAATCGATTTTCGGTGACACTGATGCTGTTGTTTCTATTTTAAGTCATGATAGAAAAAAATTGTTGTGAGAATTTTAAGTATTTTTTTATATATATAGAATAGATTAAGTATATGTAAGGTACCAAAAAAACATTCTTCTTCCAAAGTTGCCAAAAAAACAGAAAAATAAAAATAATTTTACTACTAAATATTACTGAATATTTGAATCATTAATTCGTAAATTTGTAATAAATTTATATTTGAAAACTACCACAACTGTAATGAATTAATTTGCGTACTTTTATTTTTCCATCCTGGCTTCCCGATGCAAGCATTTCTGAATCACGACTAAAGCAAAGACACAAAACTGCATCATCCATCATCATGAAGTTGTCCTAAAAACAGAATGAAATTAAACTTCCATACATATTTCATTAAGAAATTATTGTAATAAGTCCTTGTTTTACCTGAGCCTGGTATTTTAAATCTTTTCTTATTTTACCAGTTGTAAAATTCCACACTTCTATAAATCCGTCAACGGAACCGGTTACTAGATACTGACCGTCGGGAGAGAATCGAGCACATTCTACATGAGATTTTTGTCCAAATTTAATCTGTTTTGAAAGCTGAGTGGGATATTTCTCATCTTCCTGTTCTCTGATAGCTGCTTTACCACGAAACAAATCAATTGTTGTTCCTAAATATAGAGAAAATACCCATTAATATCAATACAGTTGAACTTCCTGTAATAAACTGCCAGGAATATAAGGAAACACAAGAACCTGTTATATAAAAAATTCGATAAACAGAAAATGCACTAACAGTGAAAACATAATAATATAAATATAAAATTAAAATGAAATTTGTATGTTCACACAAATTTAATTTTAATTTTATTTTTTATTCAACTTTTAGAAATAACTCTACCTTTTAACATTAAACAGAACACAAAAACTATTCCATATTGAAAGGACTGAATTGGATTGGATTAATGAGATAAGACAATGCAACACATGGCTGATCTACTAAGTTTAATATAGTTACTTTTCATTTGTCCATCATGCAATTTTATTTTTGAAACTGAGTTTTAAAAAATTTAATTAAAACTATGACGGTTTGTGTTTATGATAGCATTTCTTTCATTTATTTTTCAATTCAGGACCACCAATGGCCGAGTGAATAAAACCACTGAACACTGATAATTGCTCTCCGGTTTGTGCCCAACTCACAGGTTGGCCATGTAGAATTTGACTTATATTTGTATGTCTAGCACCTAAATAATGGTCACTTTCCATAGAAAGTCCTACTGTCCTACTGGGGGGTTGCTTCTCCTTAGTTAACAAAGACATTTTGCAAAGATATTTGTAATACAAGACTTCAAACAATGAAAGTCTTACTGTAAAAATGCATTTATTAAATAAATTTACAATCGATTATCATCTGATAGTTTACCTGGTGGCAGAAGACCTTGATGCTGCTGCCATTTAAGAGCTTGGCCAAGTAAAGCTAATAGACGAGAAGGAGGAACCACGCTAACTTCACCAGCTAATGCTTGAGCAATTGCACCTCTTCTCCTTTCCTTACTACTACCGTCAGGATAAGCCTACATGGAAAGTTAATGATAGAAAAAAACATTTTAAATTATTAAGGTATATTTGTTATTTAACAATAATCTTGATTTTGTATTTGTAGTAATAATTTTTAAAATAAGTCAAACAACAACCGGATTACATCGGGCTACTTTACTACTAGGAAAAAGTATCCCAATGTAATCTGGTAGTTGTTTGGCTTATTACAAATACATCAGATTTCTACTTGTTTGTATGATTTTTAAAACAAATTCAAATAGTATTTATTTGTATTACCTCACGCGGATCAAAGTACGATCTCGCTAAAAGATTTTCTAAATGAATATATCTTTCAGGTTCTTCTTGTTTCATTTTTATCATTGGATCGGTCTGTCTCAACAATGAACGAGCGGCACCCAATTCTCTCAATTCTATAAGTTCAAGAACCACCTGGATTCATAGAAGAAATAAAGTTTTCTTTATTAATTAGGTTAATTAATTTAAAACAAAGACATTTTTGTCAAATCACCTGTTCGTATAAGTCAATAAGTTTTTTATCGGGAAGTTTTAAAGATTGTACGACTTTTAACACCGTATCCCAATGTCCATTGTTAATGTCTTGTATAAAACTATCTACACTGTCAACTGTATTGAGAGATATGGAAGTTTCTTCCTAAAGAACAAGAATTTGTAAAATAAACAAGAAGTTACAGTGACAATAAGATTAACTTCTTTCAAAGCAAAGCTTACCTGTAATACTTGTAATGTTCGAAGCAAACTGTTTTCTTTTAGATACTGTTGAATTAATCTCACAACACTGAAAACAAAAATGTCGTCATTTGTTTATTTACTAAATTAGAAATTAATTTTGCATATTAATAATAAAATGAAAACAAGGTTACAAGGAATCACTGATATTATGAGAACCTGTAATTTCGACAATCTCAATTTTTGTTCGAAAATCAAGAAAATTATTTTATTTAAACGCGCATTTGCAAATACTGTAGAGGAAGTTCATGAGATTATTCCACCAATAACACTTCCTTCATAGGCAAGACATCTTCCAATAAAAACTACTCGTCGAAGGAAATCTCACAAAATAATCAGAGACTGGACTAATTGCCAGCTCCCTGCACAACCTTACCAAACTTGGGCATCATAATAGCAGGGGGAAAGACCCCAAATTAAAAGCGAGGAGAAAGATCACAGAGAGAGTTTGCCTGCCTGTTCTTGAAGTGTGTGCATATCCCACCATGCTCCACCAACGATCTTCTCAAACTCCCACCATTTTCCACCAGACCTTAGCCACTCCAACTAACTAACCATTAACTGGAAACTGTCATGAATATTACCATTACAGACTTTTGGAATTCAAGACTCATCATGAACAGCCTTCTTCTCTACAGGATGCCTAAACAATCCTCAAACATTACAGATTCAGATATTTATTGACCTGCGCACACATTTGTAAACACATACACTCTCATATAGGCATGCATAAAGATTTAGAAAACCCTATTCAAAAATAAATATTTGTTGATTTAGGATTAAATGCATAGTGGGGTGCATATTTCCAGGACACTGTCTCTAGACTCTCTCCTCAGTCCTGAACCCATTCATTCCCTCATACACAACCATTCACACAATAATTATTTGGACGGTTCCTAGAGTCACAAGTGGTGTCGGTCCTGACTTGGGCATTGACAACTTAGTCATCGCCATGCCGATGTAATGATCACAATATAATGCAACATATTAATATCTGCTTGTTTATAAGGAGATAGATAAAACACAATACTAGACTTATATACTATAAAAATTAAATTTAACAAAGAAATTTCAATTTTTGTTTGTCGAGTAGGCCTAATGATGGGTTGAAAAGTAAAGCAACTTTGTCTTCCACTTGAAAGGATTGGTTTTTCCAGAGGTGTCAGTTCAGAGGAAGGCACAATTACCAAATTAGTCAGGAGTCCCAAACAAGGGCAGCCTTGAATGAAAGCTATTGCCCAGCTCCAAATTAAAAAACCATTAGGTGTGGACAATCCCTTAAAAAGAGGGACTAGGATGAGTAAAGAGAACTTTGTCCAGACTGCCAAGGGAGAGCAGGAGGGAAAAAAGTACACAGTAAGTCTCATCTAGACTACAAAGAGAAAGATAAGAAAATTTGTTTGGACACTGTATGAACTAATTCCGTGGTGCAATCTGTATACGTGTGTGAAATAAAGGACAGACCATTAAAATTTGTGTGGTAATGTGCCTTTCTGATGAACCATAACACTCATTTTAGTGGAGAGGAGGAGGACCTCTGAATGATAGGCTATCTGAACTTTGATGCAAATTATACACAAATTTTGTTTTAAGCTACTTTTATTCCAAAATCAGGAACAGTAATTTAAAATATAGATAGTATTAAATTAAGAATGAACCACTGTAGTCAGCTGTAGTTATTCAGATGAATTAATCGATGTATATTTAATTGTTGGCAAAGTTTTAAAAGTGCTAACATTTTCAACCTGGTTAACAGTCACGGACACAGCCAGTTAGTGTTACAAGATGACAGAAAAATGATCTTAAGTCATATTTACTTCCATTAACATAAGAAAACAGTAAATTTTTGACTTTAATTGCTTTTTTAACACCATCATTTACAATGAATAGGGAGATAATCAGCAAATATAAACAACCACATCAAACCTGATAAAAAGCAATAACCCAAAATTGGCACCTAACACCTCCCTCTATGGCCAAATTTATTAGTAAGTTATCATTATTATTGCCAAATTATAGCTTAAGTATATACGGCAGTTGGAGGGAGATAATCAGCATTCAACAATTTACAACTTTATATATATGCTTCCTTCCACAATCGAGATTGCTTACATACTTTATATTTTTTCTTACATATATTATTAATTTCATAATTTATGCATTTTCATTAGTTATTCTTAAAACTGTATATAATTTAAATCATTATAAACACTAGTCACAGCCATCATCTTTAGGTTTTTCATCCTTGGTATCACTAAAAAGTTTGGATCATAATTAGGATTCAATCATAAATACCAAATCTTTAAAGTGTAAATATCTATTCCTCTCGTTACAGAGGATTCTGCACAAGATATAATCCACAGCAAATATACAATATATTCTTATTTATATGGGTGCTGTATTGATATTGCTATCTTCTAATCACTTTAATCCTATTATTAAGTTGATTTTTCTCACAGCAAACAGTCATGGTTAGATGACAAATGATATTTATTTTATTACAATAAAATCTAACCAGGCCTGTTTGCTGGTTAAAGTGATTAGAAGATAGCAAATGATATTTATTTTATTACAATAAAATCTAACCAGGCCTGTTTGCTGGTTAAAGTGATTAGAAGATAGCAATACAATATATTATTCATTCCTCTATAAATGCTATATTGATGTTGTCTTACTCTGCACCAAAACAAATTTTAATGCTTTAATTTACTGAGAAAAAAATTATTTTCCGAAACTTGTTCTATTATTTAGCGTATTTCTTCATAGTTTTTCATTTTAATGCTACATCAAGTCACCTCAAAGGTATTTTAAAAGGCATATAAGTTAAATGACTGTTGGAAAAACACATTTGAACTGATGTGACCATTGAATAGTAGAGCTGTAATCATCTGTTATCATATGGTATATAACATACAACTGGCAGTGAGTATTAACTGTTACTTCAGAATCAAATGTAAGAAACTATCAATTATAAAATGCATCTCAACTTGAATAAATTAATGACTAAAAATTTTCATCTTAAAGGCAAGCGTAAAAATTTAGAAAACTCTATCCCTATTTAAAAACAAATATTTATTGGTTTAGGATTAAATGCCTATAGAGTGCATTATTTCTGGGACACACTCTCTTGACTCTCTCCTCTGTTTGGATCTGTTGTAAGGGTCACCCTTACTGAAGATCCAATATACTTACGCAATTTCTTTTTATAAACTTAGTGCATACTACTTACAAATAAAATATTTTTGTAATTTTTCTGACTATTACATAGTGTGTACACAAAGATTGTAAGTGTAACTTGCAACTTTGATCCACACAACCAAAAGCGAAAAGTGATTGCGAATTTTCAGCAGCAAATCATTTGACAGAAAGAGGAAACATCATCTCCAAAAACAAAATGGCTGCTTATGATATTCTGTTGTTAATCACATTTGTTTATTTATTGGAAAAAAAGATACATCAAAAAGAAAACACTGGGTGAGAGGACTATTAAAGAACTGTGAATCACAATAGTTACTCTATGGCGCGAAAAAGTTTCTGTAGCCATATTGAAAACAACAAGAACCACGTGACAAATAGTGCGAATACAACTAGTGAGAAAGCTTGACAATTCTGAACTTCGATGCGATTGGTGAAATGGTAAAATTTGCCGAAAATGACATTATGTCTGAAGTGTTAATCGCTCTGTTTTTCACTTTTGCCAGCAAATCATGCTCAGTGTGAACTAAGAAGCTTTAGTCATAAACTACCAGTAAAGTAACAGCAATATTTACTAGAGAACAGTAATAACTATAGTATTTTAACTATATATGATATAAATAGATGACATGGCTCTTCAATAGGCATTCCAATAGAGGATGTGGCTCTCATCCATTTCAGATATGAAGTGCATGGCTCCTATCGTGACAAAGTTTGGCCACCTCTAAACTATAATGACATACTAAGAAAAATATTCAGGATCATCATCATCATCATTTCCACTTTTATACATTTGTGATATAGAAATTAGCATCTGAATCTATAAAGATAGCATATTATAATGAAACTTCTTTTGAAAAAAATTTGTATATTATTATTTGAACATTGACTTTTATTTTATTTTCTCTATTTCTAGTCTCAGATTTAAAATATAATCAATCATTCTTATTTCTTCTGAAAGTAATTTATTAATTAACAATTAAATCTAACTTATTTCATCTGTTTTTAATACAGTTCTGAGATATAATGGAAAATATACACCCAACACACAAAGTTTTATAAGTTTTTATGTTTTCTGGTTCCTGAAGTGTCAAAACATCAAAAAATGCAAAACAACAGTATGGGGGTGCCAAAATTTGACCAATCACAATACATTCACTATGTTATATTCTATAAACAGCCAGGAAAGTAAACTATAATATAATTAATTATTATGTATTTCTACAATAATGTCATTTATTTAAATGAAAAATATATTCTTATTCGATTTCATAAAAGCTTCAAAATAAACAGTATGTTTAATAATTCTGCCTTATATAATGAACAAAATTTAATTCATAAAGTTTGTGTGATATACAAGATTTATTTCGATCTAACAATGATTAGTCTGTAAACAGAAACACAACTGCTAACACAAACTATAAAAAAAATATTACTATAATGTTCCAGCAAAAAATATCTAATTGAAGCAAATGTCTTCAGCCATATTTACTGGCTATTGTTCTTTTTATTGTTCTATTGCTGATAGTTTCAAAATCTTTTTCATCGAAATGTTTTGACATAATAAATAGATAGCTAATCAATTGTATACTTTGGTACTCCTGTCAATGTATCCCCAAACAGTCTCTTTTCTGTTTTTCATTTTAACACTATACTTTTAACACACAAACAAAATTGATTACTGAAAGAATGCAATCAAAGTTGCACAGAAACACACTTCAAAGAGCATTGTCGTCTTCATCACAGTATAACATTATTATTCAGTGTAATTCTGCAATTATTGAGATACAAGAACCAACACTAACATGGTAAAATTGCAGCTCCAAATAAGGCAGTTGAGACATTACGGGCATCGTCTAGAGCAGTGTTTTGCAACCTTTTCTACTTGCGGCACACCCATGACTCAACACTGCACACCAAAATGTTATTCCCCTCAAAAACGTATGATACGATACGAGTAATAGAATTATGTAATGCCATTAACCTATTATTATTATTATTATTATCATCATCATCATTCTTCTTATTTATAATAAAGAATAAACAATCATCATCTTATTTCATCAGTGCTGCGGCAGAGAATGAAATACAAGCATAAGAAACACAGCAACTGTGATAAAAATATATAAATAAAACTTGACAATTGTAAAAGTTTACGTCAACCTTTGACATTGTGACAGCACACCAGCATGCCGCGGTACACCGGTTGCGGAACACTGGTCTAGAGCAATGGCTCTCAACCTTTCTAAAGCTGCAGAACTCCATTCATACACTTTTTATTACACAAAACATTAGCATCAATATATTCAAAAATTGATAAACAATTCCACATTTACTCTTCTCAAAAAACAGTGAAACAATACATAAATAAGCTCCAATGTATTGAATAAAATAGTAAAACAGCATTGTCTACAAACGTGGTACAGTAACATGTCATAGTACGTAGGAATAAATTTGCAATAAAAACTTTAAAATCATCCAGTGCAAGCTAGAAGTTCATATATAGTTAATCAAAGTCTCCTGCCATTAAGTTTCCAGATCTGGTCTCATCTTTCATTTGTCTAACTCAATTCTCTAGATTAAGGAAAGACAGATAGACATATGGACAACAATGTAAATTTTATGGTCTACAGTTTTTCAAATTGCAGCCCAACAATTGGCCTAGAGCTCAATACGAATAAAAGACACCAAAGAAATCAACAGTCTACATGTGACTCTCTGCAAGTTATAGTTCCTGAAATCAGTCTAATCAGAATTTTAAAGACCATCAAAAACGGTAATATTTAAAAGCAAAAATATCCAGTACTATTTCTCAAAACAACCATTTTCTACTTTACCAGATACGGCCAAAAGCTGGCAAAACACATCGCGTCAACTACTTCTGGGACACGGTTGGAGTCGAGCCACATATTCCATTAAGCACTTTTAACGAGGAAAATTTCAGCGGCTACATCTCACAAAGGCTCGTGCGTAGACCGTCGGTTCCTTCGACGTTTTTTTACTTCTACGAGCTCGGTGTACGGCTCCAACTGCTTCATTCGGAGCTACATCTGTGCCTCTGCGACTTATCAATTCAATTAACCAATGTAGTACTGCCATTCAGTGTAATTCTCTAATTATTAAGATGTAAGCACCATCATGAAGAAGAATAATTGGTTAATGTAACCCTTGGTGCTAAGAGGGCGGCTCGTCTCCGATTCCAGCAAGGAAACAGTGGAACAGTTAGGTTAGAACGTGCGTCCCACTGTTTCCTTGCTGGAATCAGAGACGAGCCGCCATATTGGCACCAAGGGTTACATTAACCGAATAATGTAAAATGTACGACTGAAATATTATAAAAAACAAAATATTTTGATTGAAGTTTCTAAGAGTTTGCATCTATAACAATGAGACATTTATGTGTAAACATGTACAGCTTTTATGTGAAACCATAGAAGATTTCTTTCACAAAGACAAGTAAACAATCACCTTCAAATCGTATGTGTCAATGTTAAATGTATTGAAGTAAAATACACTATTCTGTTTCTTTAAATACCTAACATTTCGAAAAATAAACCTAATAAATAACAATATTGATTAAGAAACGTACGAAATAGTCGTTACTTACTCCGCTGATTCAATTTCGATTGACATGTTTATATACCATAAAACCTCTCCAGATACAAACAAGATGGCGGTTTCGTTAAGTGTTGCCAAATAGCAAGTTTATGTATTAAAATTCTTTTAAAATTTTATGCAAATATAAAATTTTATTAATAGTTATTTATATATCTTAAAAATCGATATATATATTAATTTAGATATTTTAAGCGTAAGTCTTCCGCAGAAATTTTTTAAAATTTTCTTACCTATGGGTACATTTCTTTGCGCTAAAAGTGCCGTTTATCTAGAAACCTATTTATTAAGGGCTTTACTTTTATCAAACCCATCGTGGGTACGGCTAAGCTCGACATATCCAGAATTAGCCATCTTTAAAAATTTTTATCCCATCGAGATTCGTTCCCCCATAGATGAAGCCATTGTTTCGTTACATTATTGTTTCTAACATCAAAGTTTACGGCGATTTCCTCTACAGCAATTTTGCTAAATGGTATGATAATAGGCCTACAGTAAGATATAAATGGACTATCTATATTCATGCCATAGTTATTCCGTAGAATCTGTAGACATCTATCCTTTTCAAATGTTTCAGCCGAAGCAGTTCTATCACACGGCGTGGTAGTCACATATTCTGTTCCATCTATAAGTATGTAGTAAGCACAAAATTGTTTTTAGAAGAACCCTGCAATTTCCTCATTCCTTAGAAATAAAAAAGGATGCCATTGAGAGAAAACCGTTCCTCGGCCGAAACAACTGGAAAGGTTAGAAATCTACAAAACCTGCGGGAGATGGACGGTAGTTGACTTCAAGGAGACAGACTATTTTGTCGGGCTATAGAGCGCATAAAAAGTTATATGTGAAGGTTTTCTTTCCGATAGTGAGACTAGTAGTATTTATCACGTCTTTCTTAATTATGCACAATTAACAGAGACCGAGATTAAAACAGTTCACTTTATTTCGCCCATTTAACAATGCATTTCGGATTGGTAAATTTCCAATCCCTCTTCGGGCTCACGGCTTTAGTTCTAAAGTTGTTGTCTACAACATAACGAACAAAAGGCTAGTTCATCTTGAGAATTTCTCAACTCTTTATGCCCTGTGTGTACTAAGGTTTTTCGGTTAATGTTATCTATGGTTTCAAGATGGCGGCTCGTCTGATTCCAGCAAGGAAACAGTGGGGAAACACATCCTAACCTAACCTAACCGGTCAAGGTGGCAGCCTACCGCTCTGGTGGACCCGGGATCGAATCCGAACGGGTCGAATAATTCCCAGGAATTTTTCGGGGGGTGGTCCGTTCGAATATGTCGAGCCCCGTCCCTCACCACCCGGTCGCCCCATTGTGGGCCTGGCCGAACCCATAATGGGCCTTCTATAAGAGGCCCTCTTAGTGCCTACAGGGCGGAAAGAGTTAAAAAAAAAAAAAAAAACCTAACCTAACCTATTCTAATAATTTTGTTGGTAATAATTATGGTAATTTATTAAAATAGGTTAGGTTAGGTTAGAACGTGCGTTCCCACTGTTTCCTTTCTTCTATTTGCTGGAATCAGAGACGAGCAGCCATCTTGGAACCATAGGTAACATTAACCGGTTTTTCTAACGGGATCCCAGTAATCCCAGCTGTTTTTTAATTCAGGAAATCTCACAAATTTCTTAAAAGTTTACTTTTTACTTAATTTTTGTTAAGGTTGAGGAAAATTTACAAATATAAAGTACAATTTATTACCTTGTATTTAATTATTTATTAAATTTTCGTAATATTTGGAAAATGAATATAAATTATGAACAAACATTTCAAAAAGAAGAATAACCACTAAATTCTCAATTTTTTCGTTATACTGTGTTCAAATAAGTGTTCGAAATTAATCGGGAGGAAAACTTGGTGTCTCATTGTATTTAATTTCGAGCTCATTTATTATTATATTTACTGTTTTATTCTTTGTAATAAAAATATTTTGGTCTCTGTCACAATTTTTATTATTACAGTGCATCGATAAAATTTAAAACAGAAGATTCAAACATAAAATAGTTTCTCCAGATATAACAAAAAAAATTTTTCTTCTATTGCCGCCCCTGGAAGCGTGCCGCCGTATGGCCAGGCATACTCGGCGTACCCCTTAATCCGTCATTGCTCGCGGCCACTTTTACCAAATAATAGCTCATTAAGTTCAACTGTATCATCAGAAACTTTCGGGTTCAAGACTTCAAGGTTATTAAAGCGTTTCTGCAAACTAGGCAAATTAGGTCTTAACTAGGAAAAGAAAAAAACAAAACGAGATATATAACTTAAAATACATAAATCTGTACTTAATTTATGGGTTTTTAACAATAACAATATCAAGTAATAAAGTAAATATTTGCAACAAAAATGATAACAATCCTTAAAAATACATTAAACTAACCCGAAAGAAAATATCCTGTATAAAGTTGGTTAAAAGTGCATTGAAATCTCCGCTATGATTGTCTATGAAATCCTTTAGGCCATCATTTGACCCTCCGAAAAGTTGTCTCGAATCATCATCAACTGAGAGTTCGGCTTTCTTCTCCTCATCCAATGAAACATCTTCCTTTATTTCTTTCTTCGACGCTTCGCCGTTGTTTACGGTGGCAATTCCTAAAATAAATAAAATAACTAAAGTATAATTAACGAAAGTTATTTCTGTCAAATTAAAAAATTTGACCAACTAATTAATAACAAACTTTACAGAACATTTAAAACGACGAATAATATAATTTTAATTCATTTAACTTGTCTTCAACAAGTAACATTTAAAAATTTCACTTACAATATAAGGAGACAAGACTAGCAAATCGAAGTATAAGCATTGAAAACAAAATATTAGATTAAGCCTATCAATTTAGAAACATAAATATTATAGAAAATTGTTAACTTACCGAAAAGAACCACGAGAAGGAGGATGTTTTTCATCTTGCTTTCGGTTTGTTGTTCGCCGAAATATGCTTTCACTGCAGTTTTCCATGCGTTTTTTATAGCTAAACTCTACGTAGAGTTGTGAGTTTAGCGCTATTTCTCCTCCTATCGGTTAATTAATCCAAAAGTATGACATTGCAGATGGTATTTTCAGTTTCGAATCCAATGAAATTACTTCATTTATTTACGTGGATGGCGCGCTTCCTCTTTCGTATTATTACGTTTCCGGTAGTTATGCTTTACGTACAGTACTTTCACGAAAATATGTTTAGTACAGTGTTGTGAATGGTAATACCGAATGAGTTATTACATTATTTTGTACTTCTAACCTTTCTATTGTATTACATTATAGTGTTGGATTTATATTTACAAGGTTATCTTTGTCACATAAAGTACCCAATCTAACACATTTTAAAAATTTCTTACATTGTGTGCAGTAGAGAAATAAAAAATTTTCAAAATGCGTTAGATTGGTCACTCGGTGTTAAGTAAAATAACCTTTGAAGTTATACAAATCAAATACTATAATGTAATACACAATAATACAGGGGTTTAAATCGGTAACGCACGGCCGAGAGGTTAACGGATTACAAGAAAAGGCCGCTTTCGCCGTCGAGAAAATGTAAATCGAGATGTTCTCAGATAATAAAAGATTGTCGACAACGTTTGTTGTCAAAAACATGTATGATGAAATCGGAAAAAGATTTTCGTTAAAGTTCGGGTTCTCAGATCATTAGAGGACCCTCTGTCTGTACCGTTTCGAGGCGCCTGGGCAAGGAACATTTGGTACCACTGTAGCCGTTACGTATGCTGCCATTGACACTACCCACCGTCTCCTCCGTTTGGAGTGGTGTGGATCTTGACGGGATTTGACCGCAGTGGAATGGAATCGGATCGTCTACGGTGACAAATCCAGATTCAGTTTCGCACTGATAACGGTCCATGTTGGTGTCTGGAGGACCCGTGGTCAGTGCCGTAACTAGCCATTGTTCTGTGTAAGAATTTGCATTTATGCCCCTTAATTTTAATTAGGTTTGGGAAAACAATAAAACAAATACATGCATTTTGGCTCCACCCCTTCCAAGTGAGCCATGTGTGGGTGCACCTGTCGCATCTGCCTAGTTATGGCACTGCCCGTAGTGAACGCTTCAATCCTGCCTATACTTTGGAAAATAGATTAACGTCATGTCTAACCTCATATTCTACACTGTTTAAATAAAATACACATGTTCAAATTCTATTATGTATTCTATTCCATTAAATAGAACACATATGTTTTGCTTAGAAATAGATAAATTCATTAATTATAAAAGAGACTAACATACATTTATTACAAAAAAAAAAAAACAATCATTTGTTTAATTTGGGTCTCTAGTTAAGAAAAAACCAATTTTATTCCGAAACACCATTTTATTCCAATAATATATTTATAAATAATATGTAGCCAAAAAAGTAGCCAATGCGCCAAATTATATTTTTTACCCCAAACTAGAAAGAAGGGTAGAAATAAAATAAAACCAGTTCTCGCACAGGAATAGCGAGGGATAATCTAAGGCCAAATTGGTGAAAATGTCAGGTCAGGTTGAGCACCGTTGCAACCTGGAAGCATTAGAAATATACAAAGCCGGCCTGGCCGGCAATTGTATTAACGCAAAGGATGCTGCTAACATTTCGTATGCATGGAGGTGGTTCTATGAAAAAAAACGAGAGCAACACTAACACGTAGCTACACCATTAATTACATCTTACTATTTTTTGTGGTGATGTAGTGATATTTTTGTAACTTTCCTTTTAAATTTTCATTTATTATAATTAACTGCTTTATTGCTCCTTAGTTTTCAACAAGTATAATTTGATATAAACAAATTTTCTTTCAACAGGGGCATTAAAATCTGCATCAGTTTCAATGGGATTTGAGAAGGGAGTAAACTGCCGATTAAAAAGAATTTTCTCGGTGATTGGTGGCATAGGACATTAACTGGCACACGTCATTATACTTTTGGATTAATTATATAAAATACTCTGTCTCTCGATGAGAAATAACGTCTTGTCGCTTTCATTTCTTGATGCCCGACATGTTTTGTATCTAAGCGCGCATCACGTCTTTCCGAAATATTCAATTAAGTAACATCTAAAAGAACTTTCTACCAGCGCTAGTGCCTAGATTATTCAATTCACTTATCCTGTTCTTATTATCTCGGGATTTAGTAATATTTCGATAAAATTTGTTGGCGAAATCCTCGCCTGAGTGATCTCGGTATTAGTCCAATTGCTGTATTTACAAATACCACAATTAGGCAACGTTAGTGAAGCACCCAGCTAGTGTTTCTTGGCCGGATGGCCGAGCTGTCAAGATGGCAGCCTACCTCTCTGGGGGACCCGGGATCGAATCCGGGTCGATTTATCCCGAGGAATTTTTCGGAGGTGGTCCGTTCGTTCCATTGTGGGCCTGGCCGAACCCATGAGGGGCCTTCTAAAAGAGGCCCTCTTAGTGCCCACAGGGCGGAAAGAGTTTAAAAAAAAGCTAGTGTTTCTTAACCGTATCATAAAGAAAACCTTGTCTGGGAGGTGTCACAAGACATTCCTTGAAAATTTTTCGTCTGCAACGCATTAAATTCAGGGTTTGCCGCTCCGTACCCTTCCTGTTACGAACCTCTTTTTTTTTTTTTTTTTTTTTTGTAACTCTTTCCGCCCAGTGGGCACTAAGACGGCCTCTTATAGCAAGCCCATTATGGGTTCGGTCAGGCCCACAATGGGGCGGCCGGGTGGTGAGGGACGGGGACCGATACATCCGGACGGAGCCCCCCCCCGAAAAATTCCTGGGGAACTCTCGACCCGTCCGGATTCGATCCCGGGTCCCCCAGGGCGGCAGGCTGCTAACCTTGGCCGCTCGGCCATCCGGCTAGTTACGAACCTCTAGTTATGTATGCATTATTATCTTTGCCCGTGTCTCGGGAATCCAAAAGGTGGTAACCTAATTGGAATATATTATGTATTATATTTTTTACGTATTTCATGTTCGATCAAGAATATTTCGAGGAAGGTCTTCAGACTTTGCCGAAGTCATTTGAAAAAAAAAAATCTAAAACAAAATATATTACATTTTTATATTGAAAAAAGTTATAATTAATATTATATAAATTTTAATTTTTACTTAACTAAAGTTAATATTTATTTGTTATTGTTTAAAATGTTTCAATTGACATTTGTAAAATTATTTCCCCAACTGGCAACACTTAAACGAAAAGCATGGGTCAGTTCTGGTTTGTTGTAGTGTCGGTCTTAGTACTAGAAGTTAAAGTTTTATAAGTTCGAAAGTTTTTCCTCTGGTATTTGTTATAATTAAGTGTTTATCGAGTGTTGGATTGCCGGTAATGAACTTAAAAATGCATAAATGTTGGAGGAATTTATGGAATTGCACCGTTTATGGAAGGTGTAATGCATCGAAGTCTCATAGGTATAAACACATTGAATTGTGGAATCACGTGCAAAAGTTTAGTAAGTTTAATGCTTTATTTATATACATTTTACACAATTAAAGTGCTTTGTTACTGTATATAAACATTTATATCTCTATCTATTATACAAACGTTATTTCTGTTATCCTTCTTTACGTTGTAGGCCATACATAATATACGAACAGAAAGAAACCACGTGACCATGCGGTGTCTTTCCATCACTTCTGATTTGCTTATATACATCCAACAATTGGTTCTATGTTTTTTAAAGATTCTTATCAATCGTTTTCTAGGAAGAAACTTATTGTAGCAAACAATCAACAATTTAATGTTTGTGACGTACCAAGTAGCATCAACTTTTAATCCATGTCTGTGTCTATGAAACAATTTAGCCAATAACACTTTATTAACTTGTTATAGGAACTGCAGTCTGTATTGTTTTTGTGAATGGAGACAATCGTTTTCATGTACACTGTTGCATTCCTTTTCGTGTAGCTTTTGAATGAAACTGTTTAGTGAACATGTAATTGACTGCTGCTGCTTAGTGTGTTTGCACTTATTATCCAGAGGCATGCTTCGCACTGTCGTCCTTTGATGGTTTGCCGAAAGACCAAGAAGCAATGAATCGGTGGCAAACTTTTGAGTGATGTCAGATGTTGTCCCACCGGATCTTTTGCCTGGTGTATCGACTGGTAGCATTATATTGTTCGTGACATTATTATGCCAATGCGAATATAGCTTTCACACTAAATATATTAGAAAACAACTATATTGGCATTACACTTCATGTTAAATAAATGTTCTTAGCTTCTTTTAGTAAAGAGAGAAAAATTTTAAACACTATTCTTGCTTGTTTAAAAATCAGTTTCTTTAAAAAAGATTCTTTAAAAAATAATTGATAAAACTTCACAGTTAAGAACAAAAAATTCAACTGTTGTTATTTTATCTGTACTGCATTTCATCAGAGACAAAACTACTGGGTGTTATGCTTCGTTATCCTTTATTTTACTATGCATTTCGGGTGCAAGATTTTGGTGTAACTTGCACCCCTCATCAGGTGGTACATTTGGTACATTTCTACAAGTGGTAGAAAAACATATTTATTACGGTAATTATTGCAATAGGATTATTACAAGTTACAAGAGTTATTACAAATTACATTATTTTGAATTATTAACATTATAGTGAACTAACCTTTTTTATGTTTAGACATTCAGTTATGTAGTGTTGATGTTTTGTTCATTAAGGCATTTCTAACTTGGTTTACTTGCTTTTTAGCCCTTCCTATTTCCTCCCATACGTTGTCAATTGCTGTGTCATTATTTAAGTTTATGGTTTTGTTTTTATTAACGATTGCGAAGTGTTCTTTGAATTTACGTAAATAACTGTCTTTCTCTTTGTGGATTATTTTTACACTTTTGATATTGATTGTACATTCAAACTTGCTGCAGTGATTAGTCTGTGGTGCTTGGTTATATTTAAGTCTAATTGCTGCTTCATGTTCATTTATTCCGGTTCTGAGTTGCCTTCCTGTTTCTCCTATGTAGATTGCTGGTTTATTGCACGTACATTTTATCTCATATACCACTCCTGCTTTGTCTAGTTTTTCGTTATTTTTAATTTTATTGATATTGATGTTGTTTTTAATTTTATTTTTTAGTTTGGCTGCTAGTATAATATCATTTTTTCTAAAAACATTTCTATATTTTTCATATGTATCTTTAATGTAGGAAAATGACATATATGTAATATTCTTTCTTATTTTTAACATTGAGTCTGTTTTTTATAAATTCTGTTAACCATTTTTTTTTAATAATCTGTTTGGGTAATTGTTCAAAATAAAAGTATTTATTTGTTCATTTTTTTGTTTTTCTCTATCTTCTGCCTTAGATGTTCTGTTCCATATCTTTGATAGTGCTGTTATTTTCATTGGTTATTGCCTTGTCATATATTATTACGATATCATCCACATATCTAGCCATAAATACTATTCCATTTAAGTTTGCTAGTTTTTTATCTATTTCTGTCATGCATATTTCGGCAAGTTTTGGTCCGATTATTGTTCCCATTCTAATACCATTTCTTTGTCTATATATTTTTTATCTATATCAGGCCTGGCCAACCCAAATTGTTTCGCGGGCCACTTTGATCACGCGTAACATTACGGTGGGCCACAATTTAGGCAAACATGCTTTTAAAATAGTAAAATAAGTACAAAATGAGTAAGATTTTATTGTTATACCAAGGGTTTGTACTCGCACTTGCGCATTATAACAATGACACAGGAAATTTTCATTTATTTAATTGTTTTGGTATACACATAATGGCAAACAAAAGTTTTAATAAACATATAATATTGCTTAGCGGGCCATGCAATTTAACGTGACGGGCCACGTGTTGTCCGTGGGCCGCGGGTTGGCCAGGCCTGATCTATATGGTAGTAATTATTTTTAAAACTATATTTTATTAACTCTAGTAGCCAGTTATGTATGTCTAGATTGCATAGGCTTTTTTCAATGAGTTCCCATTTTATTGATGGGAGTAAAAATGAGACCAACATATAGGTTACTAACTTTGGACGTATTTTCTATGTACCCATCAGTAAAATGGGAACTCATTGAAAAAAGCCTATGCAATCTAGACATAGATAACTGGCTACTAGAGTTAATAAAATATAGTTTTAAAAATAATTACTACCATACAGATGAAAAAATAGGCTCGTATATAAATAAATAGAAGCTATAATGGTACTTAATTATACTAATATACAGGGTGGGCCAACGAAAACGAAACAGCAGAGTGTTCGTGTTCGTCCAAGCAAATCGCTCGGACAGGTCGATTTTATTCTCGAGGGGACATCTTTTGCAATAAAGTTTTTGCGATTCTGAGTACAACAGATAACAAAAATTTTAAAAGCTCATTTATTTTGTATTAACTAAACAAACATTTATTTCGAAAAAAATGTTTGTTTAGTTAATATTCAGATTCGCAAAAACTTTATTGCATAAGATGTCCCCTCGAGAATAAAATCGACCTGTCCGAGCGATTTGCTTGGACGAACACGAACACTGCTGTTTCGTTTTCGTTGGCCCACCCTGTATATATATATAAAATACATGAATAAATAACTAGCTAAAATAAAATAAAACAAATAAGTAACTAAATACGTAAATACAATAAATATGTAAAAATACAAAAAATTGATTTTGAATATTGTGCACTAATTCTTGGCACATCTCAGTCATTGGGAATGCACTATAACCTCATCAAACTTGATCAAAATTTGGGATCTCAATGTTATATTGTCCCCTTGTAAGTCAAATTTATGTATATCTCTCCTTAGTATTTGAACATTTTAGATAAAAATATTCAAATACTAGAATATTCGTGTGCAGTTATTCAAAAATACATTCACCTAAAATAATATTTTGATACAAAATATATGTTATCTAAAAGGACGGTTATACAGGAAATCCTTGTTAATTTGAACTCGGATAGTTTATAACTTAACATGTAAATTTCTATATCCCTGGCTGGGAATATAGAAATTTCCATGTTAAGAAATTCGGTTAGTTCGAAGTACGACTACTTTGTAATCTGAAGTGAAAATTTTGTTCAAACTGCGATGCACATGTTAACTCATTTGTTTAGATCAATGGTTTCCAAACTTATTATGCCTACAGACCCTTCTAATAGCAACAACCTGATCATGAATCCCCAAGTGAAATAACTCTACATGACTACATAATAGCAAAATTACAAATTGAACTTTAATGTCTTGAATAGTGACATAAAAATAAAAATTTAAATAAAACGTTTTGATATTTAAAGTATATATTGAAATTCTTAGCTAAATCTCGTCCGTTTTTGATAAACTGGTATAATATAGTGTAAATTACATTACAAAAATACAAAAATTAATAAGTTATTTATTATATCTATTGAATTTTTTTAGGAAAACATATTTTTGTTGAAAATAAATCACAATTATTTATATATTTTTAGTCATTAAATAGTTTTAATAGTTAGAATAATAAAATTATTCATATATTAAAAACTATAGATGATTATAAAAAACAAATAATAAAATTATATAAAATAAACTATATAATTTAATTGAAAAGTACTTGTTCTACATTTAAATTTAATCTAGTTAAAATTAAAAATTACATTTATTACATAAAAATAACTATTAAGTACTTAATCGATGCGTAAATTTTAAGTAAAACACAGTTAACAGGTTTCTTTCTATTTTTAATATTGTTTTTGATAAGAATTTTTAATAAATAACCTGTATTTGATGATAAAATGAAATGAACTCATTATTTTTACTTTTTCAGCATAACTTTAATTGCAGAACAAATGTTTATGTCAGGACATAAAAACCACTACCAATTTATTTATTGCTATTTATTTATTAACTTTCATATTAATGAAAATGGGCCACAATTATTTTGCTTGTTATTATATTGTTTGCGAACCCCCTGCGTTATCGACGCACCCCCAAATTAATTTTAATTTGCAACAGACCCCATCAGCGGATGGGGTCCGTTTCAAGGACTCACAGGGGTTCATAGGAACCACTTTGGAAAACATTGGTTTCAATCGGGGCTTCTTAAACTATGGGTCGCAACTCCATTTGGGGTCGCTTAGTGAAATCTTGGGGTTACGAGATTTCAATGCAGACTATTGAAAATAATTTGTGAGAGTTTGAAAATGGCATGCTTTGTGTCATAGATTTCGTGAGTTGCACTTTGTGTCACTTCTGGTGCAGCGAGACAACGATTCAGCAACACTGATTGTAGTGTGAACTAGTGTAGTGTTGTTGCTTTTCAGTGTATTCAGTTGTCTCTGTTCCATTGTGACACAAGAGTGAACTGTGGTAGTACACCATTATTGTTTTTGCAAATTTGTATATATCTTCAATATATATGTATATTGCAAAATATTTATATATCTTTATTTTATATTTGGGGGGTCATGAAAAGAATCACAATCATAAATAGGGTCATGAATAAAAGAAGTTTAAGAAGCCCTGGTTTAGATCAAAGTGCCTCCATGCTATAAGAAAACAATAGACCAAAATCAACTCTAATTTTGTCAATATTGCTTTGCTCTGACAGTAGCACATTTACAAGTGTCACTTTATACATGGACTACTCTTTTATCTCTTATCTGATAAAATATGGCTGGTGTTCAGGATTGCAAGATCAGGCTCAAGATTGAGTAATTTTAAGGCTCTAGGTTTCCTGATTTGGATAACTTAACTATTTTTTGGGGCACACTTTAAATATAATTTGGGTTACATTATGGGAAATTCTGCTTTACTTTTTATAAAACCTATCTGGCAATCTGGGAACGTCTCACTGAACATGTCCTGTGTATCTTCTGTTTATTTATATTATTATTATTAATTAATGAAAATAGTGTTTTGTATATTTTGTCTTTGCTTTTGTCACACTGTACAGAAATGTGTAAATCTTGGATAATTCGAAACTGAATAATTCAAAGTCGCAATTATTTTATCCCTTTAATTTCAAACTAACGAGGATTTCCCATAGTAATATTTCTTAAAAACAATGCATTAATTTTTTTACCCATTATAGTGTGTTCGTCATTGTCGACAGAATCACCAGAACTTCTTCATTCCGAAGGAAAAAGTTATAACAACATGCTTTTAGAGCATAGACAACGAGCACGTTCGAGCATCATGGTTGAAGTTAAATCATATTATTCTTTGTTTTATTTATGTCAACAAATAGAAAAATTTACCAAACCTAAGAAGATATTGTATCAAAAAACAAGTTCTGAAAAGGTTACTTTATTCATTTTAATTTTCAATATTAAAAGAGTTTTAATTTTTATACAAAATAATTTAAGAATCATTTCTGAATGTGTATTTGTACAGGAATATTTTCTGATTGAATGTGAAAATCCAACTCACATGAGGCTTTTATTAGACGAGTGTAAATATCTACAAACAGAGGCGATACCAGTTTATTCTAGGATTTTAAAATTTAATAATAGAAGTGTAGATAAGGAAAATAGTTTAGCGATACCTTGCGATATATCATCTGCTCCTTCAGTAAACATAATTACGAAGACGCTATTAGATGCAAATGATGTAAGTTAAAACAATTAAACTTTTTAAATTGCTCGGATGTTTAGTTTCAACATAAAAATTTTTAACTGGATTTTATAAAATGTTACAGATTACGCATCAAATGTTAGAATTAAAAAGGTGTGAACAGCTTTCAGAACTAGATATCAGACTGAGGTTTTTTGTATGTTCATTAATAGAAGATTGCATAAGTGGATTATTTCCTCACGCTTTATGCTTGCCATTTGGTTCTGCTGTGAATGGATTTGGTTGCTATTCCGGTGACTTGGATATCAATTTACAATTATGCGACGAACAGGTTTGATTCCTATCAATTACATTTACTTTTGCTAATAACGATTATTTACTTAATAGTTTCAATTAACTTTTAGAGAGAAACAAAGACCCCGCTATGTTTTCTTCCTAAACCGATGTTGACAAATGATAGAGCACAGTTACAGCGTACTCTAGAAACATTTGCCGACCTCTTACAAATATTTGTTCCTGGTGTGTCTCATATGGTGCGAATACTGAAAGCTCGTGTTCCAATATTGAAATTTCAGCATGAGATAACCGGAATCTGGTGCGATTTATCAATGAGTAACAAGTAAAGTCTCACTTTTTAAACATTTAACACATACAGAGTTCGTCCAATAAGTATCGGGACTGATTTTTTCCTGCCAATGGGAAGTGGTGGATGTTGGTCTCTATGGGTGGGATCAATGGTGGGGGGATGTCACATAAGCTGCGAGACTCGGCTCAGTTGTCTCTGAGCCTTTGGAGTGTGTAGATCACGTCAGAAACAAAAGTGTGTTTAGTGTTTGCATCGAGAGTCAAGATGCAGTGAACCATCGAGCAGCATTTTGCCATCAAATTTGTGAGGCTTACAACTATTGCCGTTTAAGTGTTTGTTTGATAGCACAGGAGTCAAATTTAGCAAAATCCACCGTGCATTTAATTGTGACTTGATTTACAAATGTGGATGGTGTGCACAAAGTTCGTGCCATAGGTTTTGTCAGGTGAGCAGAAGGAATGCCATTTGATGATTTGTCATGAACTGTTCAAATGTTTGGAGACATATCCAAATCTTTTGGACAGAGTGATAACCAGTGATGAAACTTGGATCTTCGAGTACTATCTGGAGACCAAAACGCAAAGTGTGCTGAGTGGCACACAATCACCTCTCCTCGAGCAAAAAAGATCCACATGAGCAAATCAAGAGTGAAATCAATGCTTATTGTCATCTTTGATGCAAAAGGTGTGGTCTACAAGGAATTTGTGCCTACTGGACAAACAGTGAACAGTAAATTTCATGCTGAAGTGCTTGAACATTTGAGGATTAGGGTCCACTGAGTCTGAAGGGAGATCACCAATACCTGGATGCTCCATCATGGCAATGCATCCAGTCACACATTGCTAATTGTGATGGAGGCACTGGCCAAACACAATGTGTCAATGCTGCCCCAACCACCTTACAGTCCAGATGTGATTCCACCGACTTCATTTTGTTTCCTCGGATCAAAAGGTGACTGAAAGGACATTGTTTTGGGGTGGTTGAAGTGGTCCAAGCAGCTTCAATGGGGTGCCTGAACAATCTTGCGGTTACCGACTTTTAGGGGGCATATTGAGACTGGAAAAGCAGAAATATGACCCTTCTGCATCAATATGCAGAAGGGTCATATTTTGAAGATTATTAACTTACTGTACATATGTCTTGAATAAATTTTCTTTTATGGCTTCAGTCCCGATACTTATTTGACAAACCCTGTATATCAAATTTCAGATGACTCTTATTTTAAATTAAAGATATTCAAATCATAATAAAGCAAAATAAAGTATGAATATTGATATAAAAACTTACTATAAGTTTTAAAATGATGAATAAATTAATTGATCAGTCAGGAAATTAATGAAGCATGTATAATTTTTATATCAGAATTTATTTGTTTATTTATAATAGCTCTTTTAAAATACAGGTCTTCCAAAAAGAATGCTACCATGTTATATCATGGTGATTATGTTAATTATTATTTAAGAACATTGTAATGTGCATTGAAATGTTGGGAAACTGTCAAAGTTTTGTATTTGCTCATTTCAGTTTCTCAGTGTATACCTTGTGTCACACAGTGCACATCCAATCGATACTCAAATTCTTCCTACACTTGCTACAGCATATCTGTTGTCAATCCTTTTGCTGCAGTCACAATTCTACAATTCCTACAGATAATTCATGTTGCACAATGACGAGTGAATCCAACTTTGTGAACTGCAGAACACAAAAGTTGTTTTCGTTGTGGAATTGCCATGTTTATGTATGGCATTTCCTAGAGGTAGACAAGTAATTTGAATGCAAATGAGAGATGGGTACTTCTCAGACAATAATTAACATAATTATAGTAATTTAAAATTGTATCATTTAAAATTATTTTACATATACAGTGGACCCCGATATAACGCGCATGTCGGGTGGGAAACAACACCCGCGTTATACGGTGAACCGCATTATACCGAGCGGCGCAGTGTAAGGCGGTTCACCTCTTTACTTTAGCAATATTGTCAAACTTTTCTTTCACACTGTAAGCTTTTCTTTTACTCATCATGCATACAATAATTAAACACTTCAAAATACATTCAGGAACTCAATACAATTACTCAATACACAGTAACAATAAAATGCGCTACTCACTAATGCTGCATGGACCTGTATAAACATGTTTGAGCTTATCGCGTCATGAACATTGCCCATACTATAACCGAGTGCGCGGTATAGCGAGCAGCATTATAACGAGGGTCCACTGTATTTAATTTGACAATCTTGTCATATTAGATATATGTAAATTAATTTAAAATATTATATATATAAGGCAATTTTATTATTTTTCTTATTTATTATATTTTGATAGCATTTATTTTGAGTATTTTTCATTTTAGTTTAAGATTTATCGAAGTCAGTTCTGTTAAAACAATTTTAAAATTTTATAGAAATGCAATTGACATGGCCGAATTTCTCTTCACTTATGGAGAATTGGATCCTCATGTTAGACCATTAGTGTATACAATCAGAAGGTGGGCAAGTAGATGCAAATTGACTTCGGATGTTCCTAATGCACAAATCACTAACTTTTCTCTTCTCCTCATGGTTATATTTTTTCTTCAAAAGCACTCTCAACTGCATTTACCATCAATGAATCAGCTTAAAAGTTTAAGTGAGTTCATATTTTATATATTATCTTACATAATATAATATTTATAAATTATTATTAAAAATTTTTAACAAAAAATAGTGTACAGGAATAGAATATTTAAAAATAATTGTAGTGAAAAAGTAATTTTAATTCTTTACTCTATCTATTTCATCGTAGTTGATGCAAAATGTATCTTTTAATAATTTTTTTTAATGATAACACATCCACAAGCTAGCTTTATCATTGGTTTGGTTTTAAAATATGTAGAGTGTTATATGTAATGTAAAGTTTGGCATGAATTTGCATAATTCTCCAGAGTTTTACATGCATAGAGATAACCCGCAAAAACATGAAACATTTTACATTATTTTTAAATCAATGCATTACTAGTATCAATTTATGGTTGTCTCATTTCATATGATTTTTATTAGTTGTAATGGTAGGAATATTATTTAAACAGTGTATAAAATATGCAATTTAATTTGATTTTACACTGTCCAAATTGCTTTGTGTCATTAATCTCATTGTGGGAGTTATATAGATGAAGACTATGATCAGGTATGGAAACCTTAGGGGCTGGAGGCCCCAACTGATTTCCAGTCCAACCCAGAAGTTCATATATATTTATATGTGCTTCTGAGTTAGACTGGAAGTCAAGTGATTTTAGTTGAGAAATTTTTTCAAGAACGGAGTTAGTCGGTAACTTGATTGCTGTCAAGAGAAGTATGATGTACCGAGAAAGACAGTATTAAAATTGATACCAGATGTGGAAAGCTTAGTTTAAATTAAAGTATGGTTAAAAATTTATTAATGACTATTTATTTAATTAATTATAAATATATTATTAATCGTAAAAATAAATTTATTGTGATTATGTCACACAAATTTGTTGCTTTTGTTTAGTTTATATGTTTTTTAGAGTATTAACTACCAGAAATTTAATGCTTAATTCAATTTTGTTTCTAGTTGAAAAGAAGAATTCTTCAGAGGATCCTAATACAGATCATTTTAAAATTTCCAAATCAGACCCCTGTAACCTTGGTAAGTGATTACACATAAAAACATATAAACAAATATCTTTAATATTACTCTATTTTCATGGAATGGCCGGCATACTACATAAAAGAGAGACACTAGCATACTGGCAACCCTGGGGTTACCGGCATGCTGGTTAAACTGAATAAAATATAAAATTAATCAGATTTAACAAGACTAGTTGTTAATTAAATGTTAACCACTCAGCAGTGAGGGACGTATATATACGTTGAGGGTGATCATGTGGCAGTGGTGAGGGACGTATAATCTGCTAAATTCTTTTGGGGGTATTGCCAAAAACTAGCCAAAAACTACCGCAAAAAAAATTCACATAAAAAATGAATTATGTAACAATAAAAAAAAGACTTTTCTTTACTAGACATAACTGTACAAATACTTTTTCCGAAACAGAAATGAGAAAAATTGCGTAAAACAATACTTTAAAAATTTTCCAGGTATATTCTCCACTACTAAGGGATAGAACCATACCTGACTCTCCCACTGCTGAAAGGTTAAAGAAAACATTCTTTTGAGTACAATAAAATGATAACATTGTAATTTGACTGACTTAAAATCCAGAAGAGAGTTTTCATTTACAAAACAACAAAACAATTAACGACTTATTAGCAGCAGCAGCAGTTGTTGTTGTTATTGTTGTTGTTAATGATAAAATTATGGGTATGTGAACTTAGGTATAGTGGTTCTATTCTAAGTGTAGAACTTTCTTTTTATATTCTATTTTGTTTTATATGCCTCTAAAGTAAATATTTCTATCTTTTTTAATTTATGAAATATATCATTTTGCCACACTCACTTTAAATATCATGAATTGTTTTTTTGTTACACTTGATCTGTGATTATTATTTATAAACTGATGTCTTTTTTATATTACAGATACACTGCTAAAAGAGTTTTTTGCATATTATGCTACATTCGATTTCAAGAAGAATGCTTTATCATTATTGAAAGGTCAAATAACTTCTAAACCAGATTACAGCAGTCTCTACATTCATAATCCTATAGAATTAGGATTAAATGTGAGTAAAAATGTAAGTTCAGAAGAGTTAAATAATCTGACGGAAGCCATGGGATCGGCTCTTTGGCAGTTGGAAAAAAGTGATGGGACCAAACAATCCGAACCGTGGGGAATATTAAAGTTATTTGATGCGCAGAATAAAAGCAGGTACTGGCAGGAATGGGAGAAAAAGTTTCAAATTAAAACTCTGTTTAACAAACAGAATGCCAATTCCAGTAAGGATAACAGCAAAACCAAAGCTGATCCTTTTATATATGAAGTAGAGAGTAATTTCGTAAATAATTTATCAGAAAAACAAGGAAAGAAGTTAAAAAAGAGAAAATAGCATTTTTATATTGTATTATAATGTTAAAATAAATTATGTTGTTTTATCATTTTTTATTTTATTATAGCAAAATTTTACACATACTTTCAACAAGATTAAAAATTTATTGTTTCAATGACTTTTTAATGAAAAATACTATCAGAAATTTTGAAAACTCCTCCCAGAAATCTAATTATAAAAGAAATAATATATCCGTGGGCAAATATTAATATTTATAATGTTCGTATTGGGCAAATATTAATATTTGCCCAATACGAACTTTATAAATATTTAAACTTGGTCAAATAATAAAGTTTAAAGCATAAGTTTCTTGTAATTTTTTGCGCTAAAGGCAGAAAATGTTTGAAAGTATCGATTATCAAAATTTAAATCAATCTGCTCTAATACAGGTTATTAATATTTATAAATATGCAAGTATATATTGAATTAAATTAATATTAATTTGGTATTTTAATTTTATCAATACTTTTTAAATTATTTCTCTATAATAGCTCTTCCTCTTTAAACATTACTGTTTTGTGGGCCTTAAGATGTCTTTATTTGTGTCTCTCTCATGTTCTCATCCAACAATGCAGCAATGAAATGGTAAGACATAAGGCCAACCCATCTCTAGATTAAACTATTCATGATAATTAGGATTTGAGTAGGACTTGAACCAAGGTCCTCAGAATAGTTTGTTGTTTTGAGGAATCCAGATTTTTCTTTATATTTAGTTAATTTTAGTATGTATTAATGTATATCAATCACTTGATGTAGCCTATTGTTGGTCAATGAACAAACCAATAAATACTGATGATTGGGATTTATGCCTCCTGACAAATGAGTTGGCTGTTTGGAGTTTACCAGAATTCCTTTTCCTTTGCCTTGAAGTCTTTAATAATTAAACAGAGACCATTTCTCACTAAAAGTCCTCCTAGGAGGCATCTCCCACGTTGGCGGATCATTCTTTTATAAAGAAATTTTGAACAGTAAACACATAATAATAATCTAAAGTAGGTATGACAATAATTATTAATATATTTACAGATTGTGCTTGCTTAATTGTGACCAAACGTGAAATTGACAATACACTAGTGCTTTTCATTAATTAATAATTATCTACTTTAATTAAGCTCTACTAGAGAATAAATCAAAAGTAATAAACATATATTTTGTTGCTTTAATGACAATCGTATGCTTTATACTTAGTTTATAATATTAAATAATTACATTTTTATATTTTATTTCATATTACTCAAAGTTAAATTGATACTAGATATATTGTATTTTAATTGAAACGACAATTTGATAGAAGGGTTGGAATGCAAACTTTCACTAGGTTGTAATTAGAATTATAGTAATTGATTGATTTTAGTTAGAAGCTGTCTGCATATCAACAGTGCTATTAACATTAATATTTTTCATATTGTTAATAAGGTCAATGTGAAAATTCTCAATAGATTTCTAGTATCCTTGCTTTAAAGAGTTTTATTAATTATATAGCTATACAATATAATAATAAATTTTAAAATTATTGAAGTGAGCATGCAGTTAATTTTTCCACTTACACATATAGATGTATTTTTTGTGTAATATGTCATTAGATTGCAGTTTATTGCAAATCTTATCCTATGTGAGGTCATTAAAAGTTTTCTATAATTTATTTCATTTTATGTATTGTGCAAAAAGTTTTATTGCATAAAAGAACCATACAATCTCTTGAATTCGAACATCAATTTCATGTAGAGATTTCTCCTTCTAACCAGTACGTTGTCATTATTCCTTTACCCTGAAAATGTAAAAATAAAACATTACACTACATTTCTAACAATAAAATGTGTGCTATAAGTTATATTTTAACATTGTTACTTTTATCTCAATGTCTCCCCTCTTCGAAATTCGAAATGTTCCAAAAGTATCCAAAATCTTTTTCATCTGTTCACTTATGTGGATTTTCAAAGCTAAAGTAGCAATCTTAAATTAATTTTACATTCTTGCTGAAAAGTTTTAAGAATACACTACATACCTTCTCCTGTAGATTCCATTCTAGATGCGGTGTTGACAGTATCGCCGAATAAACAGTATTTAGGCATTTTTAAACCTACCACTCCAGCAACACACGGGCCTGTTGATAATATAAACAAGGTAAATATAGAATGATCTATTCGGGTATTTGGATTCATGCCATAATTTAGAGATTAATACACTTAGTTTCATATTTCTAGTATGCATTGCAATTACCTGAATGGGCTCCTATTCGTAGTTTCATTTTCCTCTCGGGTTTATGTCTAATTTTAAAGTTTTTCAATGTGTGAATTAGAGCTAACGACATACGGGCAATTTCACTAGCATGTTCATCTCCAATTTTTATTGGAAGACCAGAAGCAACCATATAAGCATCACCGATAGTTTCCACCTAAAAACAAATTTTTATCCTTATTTTTCTTACAATTTATTCTAGCGGAATCACTGTGTACTTAACTTACTTTATACACGTTATACAGATCGATTGTGGCATCAAAACAGGTGTAAAGATCATTCAAGAGATCTACCACCTGAAAGATTTTTAACATAATCATTCTTATGAACTTATAAGCAAAAAAGGAAAAGTTTCAGCAACTACTAACTTGCATAGGTGTACTTTCAGCACAGAGAGAAGTAAATCCCACAATATCACTGAAGAAAATGGTAACAGAATCGTATACTTCTGGCTTTACATGATTCCCTTTTTTAAGTTCTTCAGCAATGAATCTAAAATACGCAATTAAAACTAAGTTTATACAATACTTAAGCTTACTTTGATGTTTGATAAAGCTAGATGAGATGATTAATGTTTAAATTAGCAATGGAATGTGCAAGAAGTTTTAAATTATCCAAGAAGAGTTGAATATTTTCTTTGCAAACCGCATTGATCATGCCTCCAGACTTTCTTACTTAATTTTTAAAGTAGGCAAACTAACTTTGGAAGAAGCTGATAGAGTAATTCATCTGTTTTCTTCTTTTCGTCATAAAGAGATTGAGTTTTCTCTTCCACTAATTGCTCTAAATTGTTGGCATATTGTTCCATTCGCAACAATAAATTATCCAAAAAGTTGTGACTTGATATTCCTCTGAAAATAATCATTAATTTAATTTAATCAAATTTTATACAAATTTATTAAATAATAACAACAAACTTTGTAATTTTTTTAATTTTCGATTTAATTTCCGGAAAAGTGGGTCTTTCTGCAGGATTTTCTGCCCAGCATAATTTCATCAGTTTAATGAAATCGGGTTGACAATCACTAGGATCCATCTCTGGTCTGTATGGTGGAATGGTTCCTAATTTGATTTTATCCAATATTTCTGAAAGTACAATAAAGGTTAAGCCGCAAGAAGAAAAGTTCTTACTTTCATTAACATCTCTAACCTTCAGGTTCCAGTATTCTTCTCGATTTGTTCTTTGTATCACCACATTCGAAAGGTCCATTACGTGTTATTACCTCTTGAAGAATGATAGCAAAGCTGTAAACATCTCCTTTTTTGGAAGCTTTATAGTTTTTATCCCTCAGGTGTTCTGGTGCAGTCCAAAAGTAACTTCCTAGTTAATAAAGTACGAAGACATTACAGTTGATACAGATTTATTCTTTTGGTTTTTAGTGATTAGCTCATGTTGCTCTATCGAAGATTGTTCTTACTTGGATTAATTACTTCTGAATGAATTTGGCTGTACACAGATACCATCCCAAATTCAGAAAGTTTAACCATAAATCTTCCATCGATGAGACAATTACTGGATTTCAATTTACCATGAAATTGAAAATCACTGTTATGTAGAAATGTCATTCCCTATAAAAATTTTCGATTAGTGGAAGACATTATCAAACATTACATACATCCAGGTGATAAGAAGCTAATTAAATAGGCAATAGTAAGCAAGGAAGTCATTGACCATCCGGAAACATCCTTAGATTCCACTCACCTCAACAATGTCTGTTATTATAGAGTAGCGGCATATCCAATCCATGTTCATTGCATCATTAGCTAACATATCCTTAGAAATTTGAAATTGCATGTTACTATAGTTTTGAGCATATATGTTAAGTTTAAATATGAAATTTTACCATTAATGTTCCTCTAGGGCAGTGTTCGGTGAAGATAGAAATGTTGGGTTCATCAATACACAGCCCAATAAAGCGTGTTAAATTTTCGTGAGTAATAGCCCTCATCTGATAAAGTCATTAAGAACAATTATCTAACTGGTAACGATGATATTCAACGCATTCTTACCTGCTTCAAATCCATCAATACTGCTCTATTAATATGCAGTCTCTTGATGTCCAACATCTTAATTGCAACCTTAATACCCTATAATATAATTCTAGTTCAATATATTGTTGCGCGAATCAGAAGGTAAAATGAATATCACATACTTTATACAGTCCAAGCTTCATACCACTCGCTGCCATTTCGTGAAATATGCTCAGAGAAGTAGAAGGCCTCTAAAATAAAATTTTTAAGATAAAAGAATTTATACGTCTCTATTTATTAACACTTACCGTTGAATTACTCGAAACGCCATCGTCGCTGAAACGTAAACTGGCCATAGATTTTCGCATCAAATTCTCTGGAAATATCACGTCCTCCCAGTGAATTTTCCACCATTGATCCGTTAAATCGTTCTCCAAAACCATTTTTCTGCGTATTTACGGTGAAATTGTAATTTTTCGCATTTATCATCATTCAAATGATGTGTAGTAAAATCACCTGTACAAAAATATTCCACTGGCAACAAATATCACGATGCTACATGCTAGAAAGACGATTATCCACAACGGAAATTTTGCACTTTCTGAAAAGAAAATACGAAAAATATTGAAAATTTAATTTTGGGCACGGAACGTTTGGACCCGAACAAAAATTGTGACATGTTAGCTTTTCGGCAGTAGTCATAGTTCGAATGCGTTAAGCACATCAAGCAATAAATGCTGCAGACAATGCCAAACTATTATTTCCATGGCAAAGGAGTGGTACTATGTTATAGTAATGACCGAATTGTCGAGGGATTAAAGGCGGCAGACTACCCTCTGGGAGGCCCGCGATTAAATCGGGATGGGTCGAAAAAATCCCAGGAGTATTTTTGGCATAATGGGCTTACTAAAAAGGCTCTCTTGGTGAACCTACACATATTATTTAGTGCATTTCAAAGGAAAGGATGAATGGCAAATAATAGGATGATAGGTCAAATAAGCATATAATGTTATAATTAGTTCAGAAGCTTAAAATATTGAGAAATTAATGAAAAACCAAAGATTCACCTGGTTGGCATTGGGGAGCGTTTCCTAAAAAACCGCATTCGGGTACATCGGGAGGTGATCCGACGATATTTCCAGGCCAGTGAATCCTGATGCCCCTTAACATTTCGTATTTTCTTGTAGTACCAAAATACGTTGCTACAGGCTACAAAATTGATTACTATTTTTAGCAAGTACCAATACGAAATTAATGAAATTAATCAGCAGAAATTACCATCATCATCCCCGTTTCAGGATCCAGATCGTTAAGAGTATAATCCGCTTCTCTATCGCCGTTTTCGTTGATATATATGTCACCTGTCAGACCTACTGAGGGGCATATTTTTTGGAAAGCGTAATAATTATTAGTATAAATTAGGTTCTATTTACGATCGAGAACCATCTTTCAAACTGAAGGTGGCATGTTAATATAGAGTAACTGAAGAATTGCGATATTTATTTAACACTACTGTGTTTATTATGTTGACCTTTCTTTATTGTTATAGACAAAGCATGGAGAATGAGTAAGGCGAAACGAATTGAAGTTATTTTAATGGTGGAGACCCACAATCAGCGTGAAGTTGCAGAAAAGTTTAACAGGTTGCATTCACACTTCCTACTAATCATAGCTAGCATCTGGATGGTGCCTGTTAAAGAAGTTTGGAACTTCATGCTGACTCCAGGGTTAAGATAATTTAATTTCGTTTCGCCTTGTTTAGAGCCGTGCTTTACCTGTAAAGTAATAAACAAAGATTAATTCTGTAAACAGTCTATGCCGGATTCACCTTCGAAGGGGACCCAAGCAATTTAAATTTTATCAGAGCCATAATAACTAAAAGCAAAGTCAGAAGAAACGCAGAAATTGAAGGAATAATTAAACTCATTTATAATGAATATACAGTTTATTACGTATATCAAAAGACAATTTCTTCAAAATTTAAAAACAATGAGAGTTTTTCCACCGGGACCCTCTTAGAGTGGGGCCACAAACAGTTTCTTTCGCTTCTTGGTAAATCCGCCACTGTATACGCCGTATAGAGATTATAAATTATATTGATAAATTTAATGAAAATATTCTTTATACTATTTAAATATCATTTGTAAACCAATATCTAGATAATACCTCCAACAAAAGTTGAATTCCACAATCGGCGAACCATTGTATACCCATTGGCAGGATCTTCCCCTTCTTCTAGTGTCTTGTTTAAAACCCAAGCGTACATCATAACGCAGTCATAAAATGCAGCCACTATCGGATTCATCTGAAAAATTACGTATAAAACGATACAATAATATAAATATGAGTTATAAATACTGGTGTAAACAATTCATACCATATCTTCATCGATTGGATTTTTATACTTTTCAGGATTCGATTTTGAAGCTTGAATGATATTACTAACAAATGAAGTGTATTGCAAGCTAGTAGGAACTCTAATGGATATGATCATCAAGGCCTCGTATATCTTCCGAGCATCCTAGTAATCACATAGATAAGATATCGAATAATTAATTAACCATTACAAGTGGTATTCTTACCTTATTTCTTCTGTCTCCTTTTCTGTACCAAGAGAAGTCACCCTTCTTCAGGTTGTTCTTTAACAGTTCGTAAGTAAAAAAGACGTATTCGCCATTGGCCATACCCAGATCAAAAGCTTTCAGCAAAATATTACGAAGCGAATCTCCCCCAGTGATGATAAGGAAGACTGAAACAATAATGGTACCTATGCCTTTGCCATTTGTTTTAGTCTATAAATATAAGAAGCTCTCTCATACCTCTGGCTTCCTTGCTACCCTCTCTCAGGAGATCGCCGATATTGGAATTATCGCTAGTATATTCTTTAACTGTTAGAAAAATCCCTGGTTGGTACTTCAGAATCTTCAAAAGACTGGTCTTAATCAAACTGTTACTCAGATCCGACTCGTCCGTCATGATGTATACATGATGCCAATCGAATCTTTCTAGGATCAAAGTGAACCACTCCGCCGCTCTGTCTAGAGAAAATGCCATCCTGGTTAGAGTAGAAAACACATCTTTGTCAGAAAAAGTTACATCTATGCCACCAGCAGTGTAGATGGGAATATTCCAATACGAAGCCATTCTTCCAACTGGATCCAAAGCCAAACTGCAAGCGGGGCCAACGAAGGCGGTGACCTTTCGTAAATAGTATTCTTCGGCAGCGAATACCCCAGCAAAGTTAGCGGTGCAACGAGAACTGCTGTTTCTGAACACGATATCAAATTTGATATTAGGAAATCTTCTGTTAGCATCTTTTTCGGCCGTTTCGATGACCAGTTGCACCACGTCCGGAGAAATAGGAAGTTCAGGTTCGGAAACGAAAATGCTAACAATTCGGGCTTCGTATACGTATTGTGAGCCAACAGAAGAGATGGTAATGGATAAGAGAGTCACAGTTGTTAGATACATCTCGATATCATTTATCCAAGTGAAAATTCTCTCCTTATATATCGATCTCTTTAATGACATCTGTCATGGGACTTCTCGCGTGTTTTTCTCCTTTTTTTCTTGTGGAAGTTAAAAAACTTTATCACTTCTCGGAATATAATAGGGCATTGGTTAATTGAAATATTGCATTGGCATAAGGCGTATGAATTAATAAATGCTTGTTGTCGTCTTGTATTTTTTGTGTTTGAGGAAAAACTGCATTTATTTAAGAAATAATAAATACTACTTTTTAAAATAAAATAAAATACACTTTAATTTTAAATCCTCGTATATAAATCAAGTGACTATCTAAAGAGGGAACAAGTTAAATCCCAAATGAAAATCTTTGTATCTCTGATAGTATATAAAAACACAGCAAGGTTCACGACTGATTTTCGGGGTTTTCTGTAAATAGGAACAAATTTCCAGTAGAAAGTCTTTTTGGGTAGGACCCATTGACAGATAACTAGTTTGTTTGTTTTATTAAATTACGGCAGCGCAACACTTGGGCGATCTGCCTACGGGGATGCCTTCCGGGAGGTCTTTTTAAGGGTAACTGGCCCCTATTCAGGCGTTACAGACGTGGAGATAACCCGGAATACTCCAGGTTTTCTTCACGGTCCACAGGTCGTGGGTTCTAGCAAGGCGCGAACCCACGACTGAGCTACCAGTGTTCAGGGAACGGCAGATAAGCAGTATAAGGTAGGGATCACAAAACTTTTTTCACAGCGGGCCAGATAATTGAGAGAATCCTCATAACCATTTTGTTTAATACAGTATACTGAATATACAAAAAACAAAGACAACAAACATGTTTAATTACCCATACACAAACAGGATCACTGCAGCAACCTCGTAATCGCTTTTGTTAGAAACTTCATTGCAGGTACTGTACTTACACAAAGAGTGTTCTGATATACGAAAGTTACAAAAGGTCGCCGAATGTTTTTTCACAATTTCGGCACAATGCGGCGGCGGGTCGGTTGAACTGACCTCGCGGGCTGGATCCGGTCCGCGGGCCATAGTTTGGTGACCACTGGTATAAGGCTGCGCAATCATGGGAGATTTTCCAAGAGGAGAGTGCCTTCCGACTTTCTACGGGAAACTGGCCCCTATTTGAGTGTTAAGGAAGAACAGTCAGAGGAAGGACAATGGAAATTTATAGGTCTACAATTTTTTCAAATTTATATATAATTTTTATATTAACGCGATATTTACGAGAACATTCTTCCGTTGTACTTAATACGATATGTTGCCAAAATATAAACAGTTTATTATCACATAAAAGCAACTATTCTCACATTTTTACAAGATTTCTTTTATAAGAAGTCTTTACGACGTTAAGGTTAGCAACGTCGATCACATGCGGGGCCACGAAAACCCGTCTAAGACGGATCGCTTTTCAAATTTTAATATAGACAAGTATTAATGTTTGTTGTATTATAGTATTTGATTTATATAACTACAAAGGTTTTCTTAGGTAAGGGTGACCGAGTGACCAATCTAACACATTTTGAAAATTCTTTATTCCTCTATTGTCCACAATTTAAAGAATTTTTAAAATGTATTCGATTGATCGGGCACTTTGGATGATAAACTCTTACGTTAGATAACCTTTGTAATTATAAATGAAATTTTATTAATATAATACAATAGAAGGGTTTGAAGTACGAAATAATCTTAATCTTTGCTGTTGTTTTTACCCGGGCTCATCTGCTAGTATATTATATTTGAAAAAAATTATTTTAGTAGAATTTATATTTTTATGTTATTTTATAAGTAAAACTTGCCTAAAACGGAAAAACGTAACGGTTTTCTACGTATAACACTTTTGTAAGCCGTAAACCTGTCTAACGTGGAAACGGAAGACATTTTAAGTACAAATTACACCTCTATAAACAACCCGTATAAAACAGCAACCTGCCAAAACGGAATAAATGTCTGTCCGGCACCGAAGCATTTCTTTTTAAACAGGTTTTACTGTGATACGAGTGAGGGATTCGAAGGAAAATCGAATAAAATCGTCGAGTGGCATTCCATAGAGGTTAGTGCGAAGTAGTAAATGTCTTTTATACAAACAGAATCTGACAAGAAGAACAAATGACTTCGTAGCGTGTTGCGATTAGTTAGAGTTTCAGCTTTAACTTTGTTCGTGAACTTTAGTACACTCGAAAATATCGCAGACAAACTTATTTATTATGAAAGTCGTAATCTATCAAAATTCACAGTTTTTGCTTATTAGTTAAGTTTATAAAGTCGTAAATAATTTATGATTAATTAATTTGATAGTGTGTCGACTAATAAAAGTAATTGTTATATTTTCAATAGAAATATAATTAATTTAATGTAAAGTTTCGAGTATCATTTATAAAGTTTGGTGACAATTGTTACAACAGTTTAGGCTGTTGTTTAAATAAATTGATTTTCTTCAACAATTGAAGCGAGATGAAAAGGATTGGATTGGGTGACGCATTAAACGAGCGATCTGCCAATGTGGGAATGTTATCGTGAGGAGTTTCTGTGGGAAATATGGGAAAACTGCCCAATATTTTGGTGTTAAACACGTGACAAAAATCCGGAAATTGTACATGGTGAGGTGCCAACTCGCGACCAATTACCAGTGTTAGTAGGCCACTCGGCCACTGCAGAAGTTCAGGAAAATAAATAATTATCCCTATTTTTATTAATAATGATCAGTAACAATGTTATTGCTCTAGATACTGCCTTCGAGGCAAGCAATTTGCAACGCGTCTTCGAGAAACCACACTTCTTAACTGTTCCTATAAATGAAACTTCTTCGTCACTTGAAGCGCCACAAATATCATAGTGCTGTAGTGTTTGGTACTACATTTTTTTTCTATGGGAATGTCTTTCTCATGTTAGAAATATTACCATACCAGATTTGGTTTTATTTGGCCAGAAATTTCTCAGCCCTCGAAGAAATCATTGGGAAGATTAGAGAGGAAAGCTGAAAAAATGTGAACGATCCTCTCTTTTACAGTCGGTATTATGAGGCCTATTAGCTACAGTCCTAGTGTAAAAGAATACAAATACAATTATACAGATGGTAGCCGTGAATTGTCGTAAAGATGAAAAATGAGAGCGGGATGACTGAGGCAGATAAGATATTAGTTTACTGCTCTATGGAATCCGGGATCGTATTTTGGCCGGCAACTTCAGAAATCTTTTGTGGGCAGTCAACCTTTTTTTTGTCATCCTATTACCCTCATTGTTGGCTACGATGGGCATGAATAAAAGGCTCTCTTAGTGCCCACAGGACAGAAGGATCCAAAAATAAAATTAAAAAACTCTGCGTACGGGATGTTTTAACGTTGTTATATAAGAAAAATTGTGTTTTTTAGTTAATAGTATCGTATTGTGTGCAATATTTCATCCGTAAAAAACTGAAAGAAACGATTCTAACGAGTTTCATATCGATCGACGATCATCCGGAAATAATCGTGGAAAGATAATCAAGAGGAAGAACTCCCCCAATTATGTCCGTGTTATAAATCAAGACAAGAGTTTAATCGATGGAAAATAAATTAAAAATATATAATAAAATTATTTATTGTTATATTTATTACATTACAATAAATTATACAACAATTTATAAGACATTTATCTGTGCTATGAGACCGCTCGCTTTATATCCCCAATTATACCGTTGTATGTAAATTTTATATTACAACAATATATAATGTACTGTAGTTTATTTATCTGTGTGACATTATATTGTTAAAACGCTAATAGTAGGAACGTAATCTCGTTAAACACCCGACTTCATGATCAAAAACTAACTTGGGGTTCCAGATTCGAATTTAGTTCGGTTTCTCTTAATTATCACAGATATGCCATAATGGCCGATCTATTGAAGGTTAGGACATAATGGGCATTGTAACCTGCGCATTGAAGGCATTGTAGCAAAACACAATTGGGTCTGGCTACAATACCTACAATGCCCATGTTCATTATACTCTACTAACATTTGAGTTTTCGCTACCAGAACAATGTAGAATCGGATCTTTAGAATAAAATCTTTAAAATTTGTATTAAAAATTTAGAATTTCTGTATATTTATATAAATTACGAAGTTTAGACATAAATGTCTTCGCAGTTAATTTTTGGTATTCGTGCGGTTTGGTCCGGAAACAAGTGGGTTGCACTTCCACACCATTTTTCTTTAGAGCTGTAAATAAAATAAAATACATAAGTTAAAAGTTTGATGTGAGTTACATCGCGAACCGATCTCTTTGATTATTACTTGGACAAATGGTTTGGTTTTATTCGTTTATGCATCTGAGCGATCTGCCGAAGGAGAATGCTTTCGGGGAGGGAATTTATGGGAAACTGGCTCCTATTTCGGTGTTACTAAAGTGAAGAGAACCCGGAAAATCAACGTGGCCAGCCCGTTGGCAGGGCGCGAACCCACGACCAACTACCAGTTTTCTGTGGTTTTATCACTTGGCTACGACAAATGTCTTTCATTTAAAAAACGCTTGAAAATGGATGTTACTCAATTGAATCGCAACACGACAGTTGTGCGATCTGCCAAGAGGATGCCTCCTCGGAGGATTTTCTATGGGGAAACGGACTCCTAATTAGTCGTTAGACACGGAATAAACCTCGGAAAACTCCATGTGACTGTCGTTCCCATATTTCCCACGTTTTTAGTATCATAAATATAGATTACGTTCTTGTTAATATACGCATTCAACTATATAACGTTGCACAGAGGGCAAAATCGCATTGCATACAGTCATAAGAGAAAATTTAAACAAGTCGTAAACTGAAGGGAATTACTGTACTTTGTTTTTTATTTCTTAATATTACCTTTTGTTTCCAATTGTAATTGGAGTGAGTATGAAATATTTTACTCGAAGATAATTTGTGTTTTTTTCTTTCTTTAAGATATTCGTATGTTCTTTTGGCCAACCTAACCATACATCATGAATACGTTCCAAACGTGTCTGGAGAGTCATTAGGAAGGTGTAGGTAAATTTTGGAAAATGGCCATCTCTAAAGAACAGAATAGAATATTTATTTTTTAAATTATATTATTTAATATGTAAAACAGAATTTAAAATGTAAAATTGTTTAATATTTTATATATTTTTGAAGATAAGAGAAATAATTAACCTTACTTTGTCAAAGAAAGCGTGAATTCCTTCCTCTGCTTCGAATCTTGAATGGTCACGAGAAGTTGTTGATTATCTGCTAGTGTTTTAGATAATCCTTCTAATTCCGTGACAATTTGATATTGAAACACTAAAATTTATTTTAAAATATATTTTTTTAAAACATATTTAACATCTTTATTTAAAAATTTTACTTTAAATTGCATTCGGTAAAATGAAATTTCAGCCAATGCCACATGCTAACACTGATTTGATCTTTTTCTCCATACCTACGTTTCGGCCAGGCCCACAATGCTAATTAGGAACAAGGTTCTGTGGCAAACAACTATGGAAAATTTCTATGGGTTTTCGTCCGGATTCAAATCTGGCCCTCCAGAGCTGTAGCTTGACACTTTAACTGTTTCAGCAGATACCGAGAGGGCCTTCTCAATGCTCACTATATTTATCTTGTATTTGTTAATGAATTTGACAATATGAAGAATGTTCGGACGATTACATATACAGTTTGAGGGAGGTAATCGCGAAAAATATATCCTTGTACACGATGAGATGGAATGGGTCGAGGTATGGGTCTTTTTTTAGTGGCACGAGAATTTGTGCTTGTAAGCCATATAAATAATTTACCAGATAGAAAATATTTGCTAAATTTGTACACTTAAAAGGGGTTTTTCTGCATGTACATCACGGTACACAACAAGGAAAAAGGGCGTCAAAAGTGACTCGTGTAATTAATGGAAAACTAATTTATTTATAAAAGTGTGATGTTGAATACTTACGACAATAAGGGTAATCGCTTCCGGTCTTGAGGTACAAAATTTGTGAAAAGTTCTTTCGAATTTGCCTGTCGACGTTCAAACCCATAGAAAAGCACGGATTATCTTCAGTGCATACGCATTTACCACTGACAAAATCGTTATAATTACCACAGGGAACACCAACGAAACAGTCGGGATACTCGATGGATGCGATGAAATATTCGAAACTCCGAAAATGATTGCAGAAAATTATACTTAAGAAAACTAAAAATAACATATATTTGATATAAAAATAAAAATTAAGTCCAAGTTTTCTACTAATTTTGCTTTTATTTAAGGTATTTTCCTTGTGTTTCAGTTTGCACGCGATAGTCGATCGTTGATATTTCAATTATAATATGATAAGATAATTTATAACGCATTAATAAGTTAAATATTAATAAAATGCACCAAGTACGAGTAGTTAATACGATAAATTTAATTGTTTCTGTTAGCATTCATTTAGGATTATCAGATTTTATCCCTGTTTAATGAGTTATATCTGAATCGCGACAATGCATATTCATATACACGAAAGGTTATATGAATAGAAGTAGTTCGTTATCACGGATATGGATGTTGATATGGTGTTTCATTAGAGTTAAGAAGGAAAATTTTCATTGTTATAAAATTTTTATCTTCACAAAAATGAAATTTATTCAACTTACGATCGTATAAATTAACTGCTTTTATCTTTGGGAATATTTTACATCCTGGATTATAATTTCCTCCGTTGGGATAAAAGTCCAAGTTGCCAACTGCTTCGCTTGTGCCAAGTCCTGTAATAAAATTGTTACATTGTTCGAGAGATCGAGATCAACAGGAATTGTTTCTGCTAGATAACCGAGTGAGCACGTACACGATTGCCTGAAATCAACCAGACTAGTTCAACGTGCTGCAGAAACTGTTGAAACTGTAAGGGATGTGGAATTACGAGGGTCGATAGAGTGTCCGATTGTGGAAACATGAGCATGTTTGTTACGTGAGTAATAGTTACAAAAGGTGCGATTTGACAAAACGTAACAGGAGCCTACATGCACTACAATAGAAATATTTCTTCATAGCTTATTCTCAGCTGGAATATTGCAAAACGTGCTGACTGAGAATCTGACAAGTGTCACCTAAAAAGTTAAATAAGACCACTTCCTGTCCTCATGCTTGCCACAATCTGGCTGAAGTTCGTACTGCAAATTCAGTACATGGATGCCATTTAGCAATAAACTCGAGAACTTTTTTTATGGAAATTTAAGTTGTAAATGTCAATTCATGCATATCCCAGAAACAGTACTCTTTTTGACCGATCGCCATACGTTTTCTCTATTATATATAACAGCCGGGAAAGTAATAATAGAAACTCTAACATAAAGCAATTCGTATCCCACCTTGTATGAAATATTGTCCAGTGTTAGTATGAATATTATCTACTAAGATGGCATCCTTTGCATCTAAACGTACTTCAGAAGAGACATCTCGAAAATAAGGGGCACCAACATCCAAGCCTGAAAATCCCAAAATTAAAATGTTTTCTTTCGAGATTTACGAATTATTATAGAAAATGCTTACCTGTTATCCTTCCCAAACTTTTTATCCTTTTGCCGGCATATCCTGCAATGTGAGCGCCTAAGCTGTGTCCTAAAATATGAAATAATTCGGGTCGAGCGCCATTGATTTCTTGCAGACGTCGAATGAGGAATGCTATCTCTGCACCCACTACTTGGCAGTTTGCCACCGCTTGACGGAAGAATAAAAAAGAACCCAAGGGCCAATCTACTAAAATAATATTGAAGTCACCATTGCTGAGAAATTCATCTTTCATTCTCTGTAAAATCATTAATACTGCCATCAGGAATTAATAATTTAAAGGCCACCTGTTTAAGTCCATGATGATATCCTTAAATGTATACATTTAAGGATATAATCATTATATTTTCAATTTTAGACGAAGTAACTTTCAATTTAATTACCTGCATCCAAGATGTAAAAAAGGAATTATCCATAAAACCGTGGACAATCATCTTAGTTGGCCATCTTGGATTATAATTGGACTTCTCAAGAGTTTCCGGATGATCGGCCTTCAGGATTTCTCTGTGGTCTCGATTTAATGGTGTGTATAATGAGAATATGGTAGGTATCAATTCTCTGTTTTTGGGTAGAAAACTGATCGGGCGATTGATGGGGTGGAAAAATGGTGGTCCATTTCCAAAACACCCTAGATTTTTCATACATTTGATATTGCTGCCTACATTAACTGAAAGCAATCGAGAATTGATTTAAAGCTTTTTGTATTTATAAAACCCTTACAAAAAACCGAAAAGTGAATTTACTTATATAAGAGATTTGGAAATACAACTCTTTAATAAAAAGTACAATTAATATTTAATAAATGCAATAATAGTGCCACTAAAATATTTTGAGTACATTAACATCCGGGAGTATAAATACATTATAGGTCAATGGCTACCCTCTCTTAATACAATAACATTCATTAGCTTCTTATAATTCCTATGTGAAACAGTTAATTATATCTTGTGTTAAAATTTCCGAACGAAATTATTAAATCTGTTGTCTCTTTTTTCAATTCTTCATAATTTAGTTATTAATTTAATTATAAAATTATAATACAGGCAAAACTCTAAAGTGTTAACCATTAAGTAGGAGCTTTGAGTAAAAACAATCACTAGTTCTAATTATATTATTAAATTTATTTAAATTATTAATAAATTGAATATTGTTGCTATTAAATGTAACGATTAAATTAGGTTAATGCCATTGAACTTTTGAGCGCCTCTAGCTACAATACACTTTGAAATGTATAATTTAAATAAAGAATTTATTATATTAGGAAGAGTGATAGTTACCTGTAACATGAATTCCTGGTTTATTTTTGAAGAAAAGTCGATTAATGCTGCAGTTTGATAGATGATGAGTCCATAGTAAAAACAAAAGATAGAGTAGATCTGGTAAGCATGGTGTCTGCATTCCCCACAGCAATTGTATCTGACAGTCTGTAAGAGTGTTGACACAATTATATCTTTCATTACATTCTTTCCGTATATAAAATAGAGTTTCCTTTACGAAATGAAAGTATGCTTCTTTTTCTGGTTGGAGCCGTAAGAAACTTCGCTAACAAAACTTGAAGTAGAATGGTGTATGGAAAAATATGTATTGGTGTTACTGGTGTTACGAGTACCGTACATACATTCGAATATGTTACGGCGCTCGTTAAACTTTATAGATAACAAAATATTTGAATAAAACGGCAATTTAGCCCCTAGAATAGTTAACTGACTTCTGAGTATATAACTTACAATTTATAAGTTTCTGACCATTATAATTTTGTTCATTTATATGTATTATATGACAATATTCTATACGTTTATATAACCAAACTTTTATGCCATTTTAACCAAACATATTAAAAAGGAAAGTAAATTTCGCTTTCCAGGAACATACTGTTTAACATTCTCGACATTTTCTAAGAACGTGATAATCATTTTCCCTGTATTTATTCACGTAATCAATATAATATAATATATTGTTTTAGAAATACAGTATAAGAGATTTTAGTTTCATTTTTAATTCTTCCTTTACGTGGCAAGAAGAGGGCCTTTTGCCATGCCATTTTCAATTTGGCCTAGCTCACAATGAAGGAGGCCGAGTGATTAGGAACGATGTCCGTCATGAAAAATCCTTGGGGCCCAAACTCTGTCTATAATTTATATGTGGGAAAAGGGCATTCTGAGCGGTTAAAGCTTAATCGCCTCCGAAGACCCTTTTAATTCTTTAAGCAACGATCTGTCTCCTGTACTATTCTTATGGAAGAAGATAAACAAATTACATTCTTCTGTACACAAAGTAGTATTAAATTGGAGTAAACTACAAAAGCGGCATCCACTTCGTCACTCATCTTGGAACCGTCAGTGTAAATCCTAAACATGGGATTTACACTGACGTTCCAAGTTGTTCCAAGATGGGTGACGAAATTGGTGCCGCTTTTGTAGTTTACTCCAACTTAGGCCACGAGCTTCACAATCTTTGCTTCTGTCTAGGTACACATTGCTCAATAGCACATGCGGACACTTTAGCTATTTATATGAGCTTAACTCACATTAGGCGTGGGAAGGACAAAAAAACACTACTTACACTATCGCATTTATTCTGACAGTAGGGTAACTTTACACAGGATTGCGAAGTCTGATAGCCGCTTAAAACTCGTTCATCTCATACACCACATTCTCAGACACTTAGACAACAACATTAGAATAGATTTCCAATAGGTCCCGGGTTATGCGGTAGTTCTCAGCAACGAGACCGCTGACCGTCTTGCCAAACAAACTGCAGTCTTCGGTCACTAGTACTTTCAGTTACATTCCTACCTCGTACATCAACAATCACGTCAAGAAGAAAATCTTGACAAGATAGCCAGGACCATTGACACCACTGGTAGCCTCACCTACACTTTCATCCCGAAAAGTTGACACTATTGCGACTCTTCGCCGCTTTTATCCTAGTCACACCCTCACTGGGCTACTTACAAGACACGGCAACTTTAAGCAATACTTGCATAGATTAAACCCCGAGGACAATCCACAATGCGATTGTGATATCCAGGAGGACCAAACACCGCTTCACTTAGTTTTTCGCTGAAATAGGTACAATCACATTAGGGATAGTTTAATGAGAGTTGCTATTCTTGAAGGGTACAACTGGCCTTGCAACCCGCACCAACGTACAATGTTCCATCATCTATTCGCATTCACATTCCTTAGTGGGGCTCTTGAGAGCACTCACTCTAATGGCACGGATAGCAATTAGCTTTCCCTTGCTTTGTTTCAACTGTCGGTATATAGCTGCTTTTCAACTTTGTATTTAATTCTGTCTTTTTACAGTCTAAAATCGGTTATTCTTAGTTCTAAGTTAGATTAGGGACTCTTAGCTTGGTTTCCGGTTAGATTATGATAGGTTAGGTTAAATTAGATTAGGGTTTGTTAGCTTTAGTTGTCTGGTTAGGTTCCTCCTAGGTTATGGTAGGTTAGTTTAGTTAGCGAGTAAGTTAATGTTTAAAAATCAATTAATAAATAAATAAAACAAAAAAAAATTTGGGGTCTCGCTCGTGTTTCTCTGTTGGTCAATCGTATGGTCTATTTTTTCGTTGTGTTAGTTTGTTTTTCGCGCTGTCTGTATAGTTAATTAGTATTAAAATTCGCGGTCGTGTTCAGTTTTATTAGTATTAAGTCTTCCTACTAGCAGCCACTTGCACTAACTTCTACACTTAGCTATTCATGGCGGCACTCAATTATTGGTGTTCGCTACACTCAGCTTTTCTTTTAGATCCTTTGGGGGACTACAGCATTGCAGCCTAAAAACTGCACGCCAACATCAAACGTAGAGGTACATTAGCCATACATACGCCGTTCAGAGGGATCCTACCTTTCTCTACTGTGTATCTCCTCTCCCTCCTTCTTCCCCTCCCCTTTCCCTTACCCACTTTTCCGCCGGCTAAACACGTGTCTTTCATGTATGTATGTACACAAAGTAGGCAAATGTTATTTTACACTACGCCTTCCAAATGTACATGTACTGTACATTAATTTAGTTTTTTAATAATATAAAATTTAACGGTTGGTAAATGTTTACTTTCCCTTTTCATTTAGGACATCCGATCGATCGTCGTCAGACTTGTTGCTCTCAAACTATAGGTTTCGTACGTCAGGTAAGGTGTCTGTACGTATATTGTCTTCACACCGAGATGTATATTAGTATATTTATGTTATTTAGTTTTTATTTTTTATATATTATACATATAATTAATTCGATAACTTATGAAAAAGATAATTATATTGCAATTTTTATACATAAGTAACCTTTTTTCTAAAATTAGCATTTTATTTTTATTTATTTATTTATTTATTTTTTGTTGTATTGACTTTAAATATAATAATAAACAATTAACATATATAGATGACCTTAAATTTATCTTTGTATACTAGTACATTTATCAATTAACAGGACTTATTATACTGGAAAATTATCGATGCAGATATTTAGTCTTACAGATCAGAAATAATATTTTTTATTTAGTTCACCTGAACACATACACTTTAAGCTCGTGTTTCGGACTTGTTTGTCCCTCCTCAGCAGGCATTTAAAAAGGCACTTTCTACAATTAACAATTAAAAATGTTTTTTTGTTACAATTATAATTAAAAATTAAAATAAACACACTAATTTCCCGACAATAAAATAATAAAATTCTTACAGTTTCTGTAATTCCGAACTTCTTTAAAGATTCAAATATACTTGTAATCCACATTAACCATATAATTCGAACCGTATACCTATTTTTTATACATCATAATTAATCTTATTAAATTTATAATCGTAATTTCATCTAAAATTTCTACATTAACTACTTACATTTTTGATTATTCTTTTTTACTTAATCTTTATTTACAATTCATTCCAAATCTCTCCTTTTATGCTTTCCCTTCCCTCCCCCTTCTATAATGCTTTTCCAGGATTGGTGGATTTCCCTTCCGGTATTGTTATTTATTCTTTCTGTTTGTCTGATTATATTTATATGTTCATATAACTGACGTTTATAATTATTTTCTTCTTTTTTCCTTATTTTAACAGTATTTAAATCAATTTCACAACCTTCCTTATTACAATGTTTCTTTTCCTCTTGTTTTTGTGTTTCTATTTCACTTGTTCTTTGTCTTATTTTATTCATTTTCAGATATAACAGATTTATAATTAATTATTTTGGGTATTTGTATAGGTTTAACATATTTCTTTTGAACTAATCTATCATTTTTTCTTTCTATAGTTTCATCTAAATAATTTATACTGTTCTGTTTTTCTTTCTCTAATTCAAATTTAATATTCTCTTTGATCTTATTAGCCATATTTATGATTAAAGGCATATTTAAGCTATGATAAAGGACACAAAGGCATAATAATTGAACATATACAGATGCTTTGCTTTTATTTATGTTAATTAGATATATAAGAAATAAATTAAAAATCTAATGAAAGTAAGGGCTTCTCAAGAACCTCATATTATAATTAAATTATTTTTAATGGACATTTTAGAAATGTTTATATAAATAAACACTATTTTGGAAAGGATAAATATTTTATATTATTTAAAAAAGTAATTCAGCTTGCTTGACATTAATATAAATATAGAATAAGAGCACAATTTAATGTACAAGAATGTTTTAGTGTAATGAAATTAATGTCATATTGCTCCCCGTTCCTAATTAATTTTATATTTACGTTATTTATTTAATTACCTCTTAATTAAAAATCATTTAATATTAATGAACAACAACGGGAGATAGGGCATTAATATAATTACAAGAAAATGTATCTGCATTAGTTACATTGATACGCCCTTATTTGTATATTTATTAAAATAATATTTATCATTGATAGGTAACACAGTTACATATAAACATGTGTTAAAATAAATGCATAAAATACTTTATTATGGTATTAATACGCATCTCCCTTATTAAAGGTTAATGTTATTAATATATTGTTTTCTATAACTGTTTATTGATAATATGTTTAGAGATCAAGCCTATATTCAAGCGTAATGTTTTATATATTTTCATATTAATGCATAATTATGCGCGAGATAAAAGCTTGGGAGAATTTCAGGAAGGAAAATACGACCTTTACATAATCTTCCTCATCTGCCTCCTTCTATATCTCATATCTATGAGGCGTAACATTCATAACTGATATTTAAAAATAGGCATTTAACCAGTCCTATACGAACTATTTCCGGCTTGTCTCTCATAAGCAGATATACCGCACAAAAATACAGTACTGGAGCAGCACAATCGCATTACTCATAAAATATGCTCCGCTATTGATTTGAGCAGGTATCAATTTAATTTGTTATTTGGTTTTATTCGTATACGTTAACGTGGTACATGGCAATCAGTCGGAGGAGGCCTTTAATGTGAAGCTGGCCCGTATTTAGGTATTACTAACGTGAAGAACCCGTAAACCCGTGACCAACTATCAGTGTTCGGTGATTTTAACCACCCGTCCATTTAATATGTTGTATATCTCTACAAATAAGTTTTACTGTAAATTTAAGGCGTATATTAACTTGCATTAGTGTTAATTTTATGTACATTAAGTTGGAACTTGGCACTTGGAATAAAATCAATTGAGGAGTGAATATTGCAAAAATCTACGTATACGTAACTCCTTATACACTAGGTATTCTTGTACTAATTTGTGCATATATATTTTTTTATTTTGCAGATAATTTATATAATACAAAGAATAATATTTATAGCTAAATTAAAAATGGATTGGAACGTACGAGAAACTGGACGTCAAGAATCCGTTCGAAAGAAAATAGAAGAACATTGGAAACCTTTACTTAACAGTTTGTACTTCTGTGGTCTGGACTTCGAAAAGAAAACTCTACCGATTACTATAATTGTGTTAATTAGTGCGAGCTTCTATGTTGTTTATGACATCTGCCAACTAATATTCCTTATACGGAATTCGGCTAAAAGGATGAGAACTGCAGTAATACTTTATTCGACAATTGGAGAAATCATTTCTCTAATTATGTTCATTCATTTTTACGTTAAAAAAGCTGAAATATTCAAATATGTCAGTCGAATATTTTACGTTTCAAATGGTAGAAATTTTTTATTTACATTATGGCTCAGGGTTATCTTTATCTGGTTTAATTCCTTTTTGTTTTATTTTATACCGTTTATTTTATACTTGAGTTGCGATTTCGATAAGATTCCAATTCTGTGGCCATTGGAGAAACACGAACAGTTTGGGATTTCAGAAAGTGCTGCAAGGACCATCTGCTGCATCTTTCACATTGTATACTCGTTCGTTGTAGTTTCTCCTAAAAATTTTCAATTACTGTTTTTTGTGTGTTTGTGTAAAGAAATCGATTATGCTATTCGAACTTTATGCAATCAGGTAAAGATTTCAGATTTAGTACTGAAGGATCTCTCTAAGATTATGAAATCATATGCGGAAATAATAGATTTAACAAACAGTATTCAAGATATATATTCTCCAATCATGTTTCTCTGGTTAATTTTAATAGGAGGAAATGTTTTAATTGATCTCAGTATTTTTACTTCCACACCATTCAGAATAGGGGATTTCTCCTTTTTCGTGACTATCACCTGTTTTTTAGTTTATTTATTATTTGAAATTTGTTATTCTGCTTCTCGTATCACAGAGACTGCAACAGAATTGGGAAGGATGTTTTACAAATTATCGATTTCACAAGAAGATTCAATTATTGAAACAAAATGTTTTCGTTTTTCCATGAAATGTTTACAAGATTTGCCGGGTTTCCACGCTTGGAAAATATTACCTATGGACAATAGTGTTCTAATAACAATTGTTAGTGTTGGTTTCACTTACACACTCATCACGTATCAAGTAAGTACAGGTTTGTAAGCAGTCATTCAATTAGTGGGAAGTCGTTTAAGGTCCAAATTATTTCTGACTGATGCTATAGACTGACTGACTGACTGACTGACTGACTGATTCTACACTCTGCCGTGAACCATATGAAAGTATATCCTTTTAGCAAGGACATACTGGTATCTCCGCTTCCTTCATAACTTCTGCCAATAGTTATCGGAAGCCTTCTCAAATATTTTTGCCATCAAACACCACAGCAGACGTTCGAATTGACGTTTGACCAACTTAATTAATTAGTATGATCATAATTGAAATGATTATTTCTATTACACTGCATTTTTATATTTATTGTTATCATCTCAATATAACCACGTTTAAATAATGGTGAACTACTTACGTTGATATTTATAATGAATAATGAATTCATAAAATTTGTAAAACGTCTTTCTTTTCTTCGAATACAAAATAGATGCACTGTTTACAAGTCTAATAAATATCCATACCTTCACGTTTTGCTTATACGTAGGGCATACCGAAAGCCACGAGAAACATATTTTTATAAATCACAATCTATTAATTATGATAGACTAAGAACATTCTCATAATCGGTATACTATCGACAGCTCCACGAGTGAGTCGTGACGTCATTAATTTTCATCGAGCACAGACAGTACCGTGTTTTCAGCACTCCAATAGCGTTAGTGTCTCGAATAAAGTGTTATGCAAATCCAGAATAAAGTCTCCACAGGTAGCAAATTGTTTTAAACAGTTGTCTGATAATCATTTTTGTAATAAAAAAAAATCACCAGCAGCCACTTCTCAGCTGTCTACAATGCACCCGCATCTTATTTGAATCCATGTGAAATATTTCAAGAGACAGATTGCGGTCAACATTAAAGAATGCTGTACTGTTATTCAAGATAACTAATAAATCGCCATTATTCTGCTTCGTAATTCTTTGAAAAAATCGTAAATTACCACCCGGGAATGATATTTCGACCTTTCTTTTCCGTAAATTTTTTTCTTTCATTCTTAACCTCATTTATACGTACCAAAGTTTTCTTGCAATTCTCGTTAAGCAGACTGTGAGTGCTCGAAAGAAACAAAAGGAAATAAATTCAAATATTCCCGTATACAAAGTTGTTCCTTTCAATAACGTTAGCGGGAAGTGATCCTTTTTCACACGGACTCGCTTTCTTGTCTAGAGACGACACAGCTTTTGAATGTGTCACTTTTGACTGTATCGGGAACATAACATCAAAAAATCGTTATTGGTTTAAACAATCAACATTTCCTAATAAGGGCGTTGAGATTAAAGAGGAAGACCCGAAATAAAAGAAGACAGATCGATTAAAAAGACTTCGTCCGTCATCGGGAGTCCTTTTCCTTTTGAAGAAATATGACTGTTATGTTTTCTTGGCACTGCGATAAAACATTCTATCGTATTTATAAAGAAATGTCTAAGGATTTTAAAAGTTTTCTTGAAATCTACATCTATAGTGAATTGCCGTTCAAAACACTATACGTCCCGTTTTGAAATCAATAAACGACAATGAATTGAAAATTGGAGTTTAATAGAAAGAAATTGGATGCATATTTTGGATACTATTTAACTCAACCACTTTGGGGCTTAATAATTTACCGTATTTTACGGACTATAAGACGAAATTTTTTCTTCGAAAAATTGCCTCCAAAATTCAGGTGCGTCTTATAGTCCGTAAAATACGGTATGTAATATTACAAACTAGATTAAATCAAAATTTGTGAATTTTTGGCGAGTGGTTTGTTTTTAGGGGAAATGACTATTTAAAATTTCGATGGTTAGGTATTGAGCAGTGAAGAGAGAGAAGAAGCCATGTGGCATCTTACGAGAGGGGTCAGACTTAATGAAGATTTTACTTGTTATTAGAATTTACAGGAACAGTGAACGCTTACGTGGAAAGTGAACAGGGGCGTGATATATTGTGGTCATTTTGTTTTATCATTGTCGAATTAAAAAAATATAAGTGAAACAGGAGTTAATTTATTACAAACACAGAGTTAATTTATTACAAACAAAATTTGCTACTGTTCGCTTCTTGAAAGGCAAACTTGTCTTTTGTCTAATATTCGATGTTTATGTTGTAGCTTAAACAGATGAATATTGTTCGTTATATTTTATCAAAATATTGAAAATTATACAGTATATTTTAAAAGTTTATATTATAAGAATTATATATTAGAAAATTTGCAATATTTTATTTTTATAATTAATGTTTATCTTTGAAATGTTTAGTAAAACCAAACTCGATTTCCCCCATTGGCATCCTTATTTGGTTTTCACAGTTTTATATATAAAATTTAATGGTTAACAAACACATTCAAGCTTTGAGTTACACAAGATACACTTAACTCTTGATATTCGCGCTGGTCAGGTCTATATTATATATATATATAGAAAAGTAAACAAATATGTATATGTAAAATAATTTAATAAATGTCCATATTTCTTTTTACTTTGAGTTTCAAAGTTATTTTGATGCTATCGATTAACATTATTACAAATCCAAAAATTTTATTATTCTTTCATACTAATGCTATTGAACAGAATAGAATCAGTAAAGTCTTTTGAATTGGTAATTTAAATCTATTAACAAATTATCATCGTCAGTAAAATATTATTAGTCTCATTTAATGCAATGATTTATTTAAATGTTACTTAAGAAAAAACAAGCTATTGATAAAAAAAGATGTTTTATGAAAAAGATTTATTGAAAATAATACATTTGCAAGATTTTTATATACACAATCTGTGATTGAATGTTTTGTTTTTGTAGGTACATTTGTAAATTGAGTGTAGTCGTGATCCCATGTACCAGAGCCGCACGAGTACAATTTATAAATTCCATGATTTTTTAGACAGTACGACACAGTTAACTTTAGTTGGATTGAGGACCAACTGCAAATATTCTCGTAATTGAAGGGAAGTAGAAAATCTTTTAAAACAAGAAATATCACGTCAGGATATAGTCTTTTCCTCCACCAAGACTTGTTTACGTACTAATCTTACAGTATTTTCTGATATATCATGCAATGCAATATTCTTCATAACGATTTCTTAGCAACGTAACAGGAATACTTCAAAACCAATTATGAATGATAAAGTATGGTTTTAAAGCTAAAATATCGACAAAAGCGCACACAGTACAGTGCTACCTGAACCAAGGTTTATATAAGAAGGTCAGGACACGCGTGACCTACTTCTTGAGCCGCCATTTTGGGGTTTTTTGAGTCGCATGTTTTAAGTAAACTTGTACGAGCAGTCAGTTTTATACGACGTTAATTAAACTAAAATTGCATAAATCCAGTGATTCCAGTCAAAAATGTAATAATAATTTCGGATGATTATGAAACCCCAATTTTATGTAAACTTTCGATCAAATAGTTTAAAAGAAACAATCATTCGTATTATTTGCTGTCTTGATTGAAACTAATTAGATAGGTGCTAAAACTGATACAATTACATACAATATGATTAAATACAATATGAAATAACATCAAAGAAAATTTAAAGTTTATACAATGAAGTTATCCAAAATTTTATTTTAAAGCATTTACCAACACAATATTAATGCATTAAAAAAATAATAATAAATACTGGACTAACGTTTAATTAATGAATATTTTTGGCTTTACAATGGCTTAAACGTCATACTTTCCTAATTACATAAAATTTATCAAAAACGATAATATTAAACACAATTTAATGATATTTCTAACAGAGCTTATCTGAGACATAACTTCTTTCTCTGTAAACACACAGAAAACTGTAAATCCTGTAATCCCATTGTTTAACGTTTTGAGTACGTATATACGTAATAATAGTTGATTCCCGCAGGAACCACGTGTGGTGAGTTCTATCGATAAGACCCAAAATGGATGCCGCCGCCTAGAATCACGGGAACGTGTCATGACCTTCTTATACAGACCTTGACCTGAACATCACGATCTTAGCGGCATCTCGTGGTAAAAACCATAACTACGGCTACGAAATCGTTCTGTAATTAGCCGCCAGTCTCTTACGACTAGCCTGAGAACAAATGTTTAAATCTCTCCTTTAAAGTAACAAAGGAAAATATTTCTAACGTTCAAAATTTTAAAACATTTAGAAATTAAATAAAAAAATTAATTTAATGATACTGTACAATGAAAACATATTAAATAAATTATACGAATGATTTTCATTCTAATAAAATTTAAAAAAAAAACTTATAATATTGCTAAAAATCTGCATTTATATATTATTAATATCTATCGATTAATTAAATAAAATAATTATATATTATAATAAACCTAACGTATATGAAAGAATTTACATGAATGTAAAACATATGAGAAGTGGCAGCACTGTCAATTTGATAGTTTGATGACAAAGGACAGTTAAAAAAATTAATTAAAATAAAAATAAAAATAATTTACGATAAATGCAATATGCTAATATTTTTATATAAAACGGAATAAATAGTATACTATCAGACAGTACATTAATTAGACTAAAATTGAATTAAATTAGATCGAATTGCAGTAAATTTACATTAATGTAAGCAAGAAAACATGGTTATTTTTTAAAAAAAAAATACAAAATACAAGCAGGTAAAAAATATACCAAACAAAAGTTCTTGCATATTAGCATTATTTTTTCATACTTCTGTTATAAGAATTTGATTTTATATGAATTTTTTAAATAATATTAGTAGATTTACCTCAATGACCTTCAACCAGCAAGTTTGGGACCTACCAGTTTTGGCACTAAATGACTCCTAAATGGTTAATAAGAACACGTTAACTGTGATGACAGAAGATAAATTAAATTAAAACATAAAAAAATCACATAAACCGACTTCATTGAGATTGTGATTTTGTGGTGTTTTTCATTTCATTATTATTAAAAGAAAATATTTAACATACATAATAGCAAAAAACTCCTTTTGAGAAGATCATGCATACAAAGCACAAAAGAGAGAAAGTTTTTGTTTCTAATACACTAATTCAGGATAACACCATTTCAACCATCAATGTTTGGTGGTGTTCTGACACCTAAGAATATGTTTTTAATGCTTTTGTATCGAAAATAAAATAATAATGATTTTCTTTGTTTATTATTTTCCTTCGCAAAAGAAATTAATTATCGTAATACCCTATAAAGTATCTAAAATGAGGACACTTTCGCCTTTGCTTACTATAATCATTGACATGTAGAAAACCAAATTATGGAGGAAACATGAGCAGACACATGTAGGAACGTACAAATCACCCTGACCGAGCAAACTATTATTTTGAAATTTTGGCATTATTACAGAAATGGTAATTAATATCTGACAAATAGCTTAATAATTGAAGAAAACTGGTTTTGCAAGAATAGGATAAAACGAATTTTAAGTCAAGTTATTCGTACAATATATAAAAATATGCATAACTATTATTTATAACGTAAGTAATACAATTTTTAATAGCCGATCATCTGTTAAGTATAAGCCGAGAATTTTTATTACTCCGTATATCGCGCTTTTTCTTTTTCTCCCAACAAGTGCGATATAACTAGAGGCTACTGTATTTACTACAACTACGATATAATGTATATTCATCTGTCCAAAGTTAATCCTAAAAATCGTTTGTGCCCGGAGGTAAACTGCGAAGCGTGTCTAGTCGCAATAGCATGTTAATAACACATTTACCTCTATTAAGACAAGTACAATAATTGTCCTCCTCAGCTGATGTTGTGGGATGGAGATTTAAAAACAGTAAATGAACCCAACGCCAAAACAGGGAAGTGAACCATGAATATCAAAACAAAAAATAACGTTGCGAGATTGAATTAGAACCCATCAAATTCGAATACTTTATTTAAATTGTGAGTGAAAAACACACGAGGTTAGACAGCGATTTTTAAACAAATACTCGTTAAAAATTCAGAAATCTGATAACATTTTTGGCAGAACTTAAGAGAAATTTATGACATATTTAATTATTATACGTTTTACGAGTAGCTGATAATAAAGTTAATTTTCCTTAAGTTGACTAATGTAATGCTTAATGTTAGTGATAGGTGTAGTAATCAAATTGAACTGACGATTTGGAAAATCTGTTAGAGAAAACATGTAATATACACGTTAGGTTCAATTCTATTCAAGCAGAAAACTCTTCTATCACATAAACGTCAAAAATTCATGTTCCGCTTTAATCGATGATTTAATAACATGCGCAAATTCAGAGGACGAAATATTCGATAATATAGGTTCAACTTTATTTCATATTTAATAGAGTTTCTGTTACAAAAAAAACGCGTTTAGAGCTATGTTGAGTCTGAGATAAGTTAACAAATCGAGGAAATTTTGTATGGAAATTAAACTATAGGTCATAATAATAATGAAAATTATCCTTAAAGCAATTTGTAGAAAAAACTCCCAATAAATTTGATTTCTTTCGAGATAAGAAAAATTGATAGACTTCCCTCCTTGAGTTGTGATCAGGTGATTCTCGTTTTTTTTAATGTAGAAATTTAATAATTTCATACATGCGCTACTACATAAATATTATTAATAAAAAAAAGTCATTTATTTAAAAACTGTATTAATTATACACGTAGTCTATATACAGGAGAACTTATCACATCGGTGAGCAGGTTATATTACAAAATCTTTAATGATAATTTTTTACAATCAAGTACGGCACTATGACAATAGCGAGGTTACTGCCGACGTTTTCAACGCGAAAACGTGTACGTCGAACGTTCGGCGCCGCTTTCCTGTAAGTGTAGAAGTTTGGCAGTAGCGTTTGGAAAGTCAATGGAATTATGCTCGACATTCCACAGGCCATTGCCAAACTTCTAGGCTTACAGGAAAGCGGCGCCGAACGTCGGACGTGCACGTTTTCGCGTTGAAAACTTCGGCCTCAACCTCGCTAATGATAAGGAGGAAGATTCAAGTTTAAAATTTGAGCTTTCTAGACCAATAAGTTTTTTAAGAATGTCTTTTGTGGCGCATGAAAAAAGACGACGGAAATGCAGTGTTTTGCCGATTTTACACATTTCGATTGCTTATATTTCATCAAACTCTTTAAGAAAAAATCTGAAACTTTGCATCCCATTCGCGAACACAATCGTCTTTCGAACGAGATTTTTAAAATTACAATAGGCGTTCGGAGAATGGAGAAATCAACCCCCGAAAATCTGTATCTGTATTTTTTGTTCAGTGTCAGGGACTTTTTTATAGGCGCATGGCGTTGCTCTATACCCTCAGTTTTTTATTTTTTCCCGAAAACTTTTATGTTTCCCAAACAAAATATAAATTAATGAGAAGCAGATTTCAATAAGTAGCTACAAAAGCTATTACACACACAAAAAAAAAACTGCAAGAACTTGTTTTGCAATTTGAGTAGACGTTAGCAGAAATGCGCAGATGCAGAAATACTTCAAATGTATTCTATGATTTTCTGAGTTGAGATTAGAACACGTCTTGATTTGGTTTTAATTCCACACACAGTAAAAGAGCCATTTTTGTAAGTAACAAATTTATTGTAGTAATTTAATATTAGTCATTATAATATTTAATATTACTTTATTTTTTTTAGAGATTTATCATTTTTAATTTACTTTATAATTATTTAATTAAAAAAATATATTTTTCATTTTTTAATTTAAGAAAACCCTGAAAACCCTATAGATGACGTTTAAGTTCGTTTTTCGCGAGCGGTCGCGTGTGCAGGCGGTCAATTCAAGATGGAGACGGTCCGAGAGACTGCACCCAAAAGAATTGCACACTACAACTCAATTACAAAAGAATAATACACGTTTATTTATATAATTATTTGGATATATGAGATTAAGAGCGAGAGAGAGAGAGAGAGAGTTTACACTCGCGGGCGCCATGATAAATAAGTACCTGTAGTCATTATACATTTGATAAGCTGTTCTTATCAAGTGTATAACGCCTACATTCCGGGAAGACTTATGTAATGCTGGCCCGTATTTAAGTGTTACTAACATGAAAAAAACTGCACGTGGCCAATTGTTAGTTGTACGCAAACCCAGGATAAACTAACTACAGGTGTTCGGTGGTTTTATCCATTTGGCTACCGGATGGCACTTATTAAGAAAGCATCGTTCGAAAAAAAAAAATCGGAGTGCTATATGCTACCTGTCGCAGTAATCGAGTAAATGTAATATACATAAAATTATATCTTATTTTGTAAGAATTTTATTTGGTTTATGATTTTATTAAATGTTTTGCCAATAGAGGGATTATTTATTGATTCAGAAAAATTCAATAAATATTTCGGGGTGTTATGTACTACATAATTTAAGATTGAAGTACGTAAACGTACAGTACATGCCGAGTTACGTAGCAATGTGCGGAGAAATTATCTATTGTGACATCATCGCAAAGCCGGGTTGCAACTTTTCGTCTATACTTTCTCAATTCCTTTAGCGGTGTCGCGCTCCTGTACTTCGTAGTTCTCCTCTTAGCAATAGAATCGTGCCGGTAATCTATCTAACTCCGTTCTCGAGATTAGGGATAGACAACAAAGTGACGACAGGGAATTCATAGGTTATTACGTTTTTTAAATCGCACCTCAATAAGTACTTTCCAGTAACCGACTAGATAAAATCACCGAACACCAGTAGTCGGTCTTCGGTTTGCTGACGGCCAACGGACTGGCCTCGGGCAGTTTTCTAGGTTTTCTTCTTGTCAGTAACATCTAAATATGGGTCAGCTTCACATAAGTCTTTCCGAGGTGCATCCTCCTTGGCAGATCGCTCACGTGTCGCATATTTAACTACCACGAAACTGGACATCCCGCCCCTCCCCTAATTTAATTTTTCCTTATTTTAACTGATAAACTTATTGCTTCAAACTTCCTTCATTGGCATTGCTTAACGATGTTCTAACGTTCAGCCAAATTAATGTACGTGAAAAAATTTGTTTGGAACAATGTCAAGTGTATGAAGTTTCCGGCCGTTAAGATTAGCAACTTTCAACACAACCTATCTAACACGGACAACATTTCAAATATCAATAGTTGAGCATCTTGTCTTTCGGTAGGCGATCAAATTATCTTTCACTCCCTACTGCAACAGTATTTTTTCCTATCGGATCAGCTGTGTGGTGGCATTCAAATATGAAAATTGCATAATACGAGATTACCGGTAATACAATATGTTTTAATTAAATAGTTATCCAGGGTGCCGAGTTTAATATTTGCATTATTTTTCGCAAAATTTGATTGGGTGGTGGATTATCATTTGCTATTCGTCTGTGAATGAAACAGTTTATTAAAACTGACATTGGAAAACAATACAATATCTTAAAAATGTAATGTATCGTATTTTCCATTGCTGTGATAAACCCTTACGTAAGATGAACTTTGTGGTAATATAAATCAAATACTATAATATATTATAATAAAAGGGCTAATTAGTATTACGAAATAATCTAATAAAGTCAATGTTTGTTTCTATTTTCTACCGGATAACGCCAGGCTTAAATGCTAGTGAATAAATACACACACCATTACAAAAAAAATTGTAACAATAATTATAATCAGTTCTAAAGACATTCGTGTAAACAAATCAGAAACGAATTGAATTTCTTCCAAATTGCTATTTGACTAATTACTCTTAAACAAGGAAAAACACTCGTTTATATTTTTAATTACCCAAGAGGAAAAGTTTGCAGCATTACGTTTTAAAGTTGAGTTCATATAATTAATGTTTTATTTCACATTAATTATATAAGCCCTACTCTTAAATATACAGGTGAAAATTTTCCTTTTGGTTAATTAAAAATATAAACAAGTATTTTTTTTTTGTTTAAGACTAATTTTGCTATCACAAATTTATTAATTTCATATAACCGCTGTTATCTAATTAACTTATTGTTTCTAATAGCTTTTCAAAATTATCGTTCCGGTTATAAGTATTATAACAAAGGAAAAGTTAGCGATCTGTCAAAAAATCACCGCCAAAGATTGTTACATTTTTGGATTTGGGACACATTGAAACATCGAGAAACAGATAAAATTTCGGGTTTCTTTCAGTATGTATGAATATTAACCCCCTCAGTTCTCACAACAGTTTCATAAAAGATTAATTTTGGTAAGTTTTAAGTAGGTAATTTATATATAAATAAATTAATTTAATTTATATCGTCAAACAACTTCTTTCTCAAAACCAAAAGTCATATTGTTTATTTTTTTTAATTTTTAATATTCATGTCTCTCAAAACAATATTATTTACTCATAAGTATACAAAAATAACTGTCAAAAGAATAATTTTTTGTGTTATAAACATACTTTTAATATCAATATATACAAATTAAGTGTTACATAGAAACAGAATTGAAAGAAATCAGCTATAAACTTTTGAAAATTTTCTATTGTTATTACAGTTTTAAATTAAAATGAAAATAGAAATTTCATTTTAATTTAAAATTAAGATTCAAAGTTTTACAATTATTACATTTAGGAGATTCTTCTGATTTATCCCATTTATTTACATCTAAAAGTTCGTTTTTTTTATATTTCTTTTTAATAAACGATTCTTTCTTTGATTTGACTGATTAATGTTTTCATTTTTTATATTTCCTAAATTTACTGTCAGTAGTAAAGTTTTCTTCGGTTTAGATTTTGCCAATAAACCTAATAATTCAGCTTTTAAATTTCTCACAAAATTATTTTCTCTGATCAGAGCGAAATGACAAAATAGGGATTGAATTTGTCTTTTCTTTTACAATTATGAATCCATTTACTTTTTCTTATTGGATCTTTAAGAAATCTAAAATAACCAACTTTTCTGTCTAATAACTTTGTGGGCGCTCAGGGTCAGGCACATGGGGTATAACTGTACCCCAAACACGTTTAAACGCGTGTATTTTTTCATGTAATGAATGCGTAAAAACGGTGCCCTCAATACCTTCCTTCAAAGTACTAAAGATAGCACTGAAAAAATTTCAAACTCGTACGAAAAAAGAATTTTCACAGGAAGCCACACCCAAGTTGATGGGGTACATCTGTACCCCGCGCTCCTGACGGAGGAAGTTTTATTAGCGCGACCAACGGAGGGGTGGAACCAGGTAAGGGTACTGAAAAAACAGTCATTGCCTGATATCAAATCAGTCATAATACAAATGACGAATGAGAGCATAAAAGAAATAAATAAGATTTTTAAGGCCAACTAATGGCAAGAAGGTGTCCCATAGACATAGCATTGAAAGTTTCAAAGATGGAGTTTTCCTGGGAATATTTATTGCTAAATTGTCTTGAAAACATGTTTATTCGTCTAAATAACGTCAAACAACTTCTCGTTAGCAAATCAGAAGTGAAAAAACGATCAAAACAAACGACTTCATAGCGATTTTATAGCGACTGTTTACATAAATCGGTTAATGTTACCTATGGTATCCAAGATGGCGACGGGGAAATTTTTCTACCCTACAATCTAGACGGCGGCAGGGATTTTTCCCCCGCCCGTATATTGCACGCGGCGACCGCGAAATTTTTTCTTTCTACCGTACATTTAAACGGCGACGTGAAGGTTATTTCTACCCGACGGTCTATATTAAGAATACTAAAAAACACGAACGAAAAAACAAGAGCACTTACTTTGTTACTGAGCCTTTCCTCTTTTTCTTCGTTTCCCGTCGACTGAATTTGATTCTCCGGCATGAGAAGAGGATCTCTTTTGCGCTTTTCTTTTAACAATGTTCTCGTTTTTTTCCACCTTTTTCTTCTTGGCAATAGGTGCGGGAGCGGCCGGAATGGTCTCCGGTTCTTTCCAACTAGGTACTTTTCCGCGACCGGGAAATATCATTCTGACGTGTTTGATAAAGGTGTGGAATTTTTCGCCGGGATTTTTTGCCGTCCAATTGTGATACTTCTTATACATGAATGCGTACACGTACGAATCCGACAAATCTTCTGTGTAATGTTTCGGCAAATTCTTCTTGTTTTTTAAGTGACCCCACAATCTTTCGATATTCTGAGTATGAACGCCTGTAATCGGGTTGACAAAATTTTCAGAGTGGTTTACTGTTTTATGAGAAATTTCTATACCTTCTAAATCGTCGATGTGGTTATATCCCTTCCATTCGTCTGTGAACACTGAGCTGCCGGAGTTAACGTATTTCGAAATGATCCAATTGAGAGTTATTTCAGATCTGTCATTAACCTGGCATATAAAACAAGTCTTGTCCTCCCGGCACAAACCTCCGACGACCCATTTAGTGCTTTTCATCTTTCTTCCTTTCTCGTATTTTCGTTTACATATCACTGTTTCGTCTATTTCCACTGTTTTGCCGACGCCTCCTATTTTAAACGATGTCAGATTGTGTAAGGACACTAACATAACGAAACGTACGTGGTTAGCCCAGTCTATTCCTGCCTTTTTAGAAACGCCCGAGGAAATTGCCGAATTACTCGTCGTGCACTCTAAACCAATATAGTGCCATATGAATGCCAACAGATTGGCCCACGAAACATTGCCGCATTTCCCTTTGAACGTTCCATCGAAAGCCGAACTATTCCGCCTGCATTTTCGGCAACGCATCGCGCAAGAATTCCGGTCGCTGCGATAAATCAATTTGCATGTTTGCCCGCATTCCTCGCAAACTTCCTCGGCGTGTTGGAGGCCTAATTTCACGGCGAATTTCAGTCCGCCATCAATTCTTTCGTCTAATCCCAACTCGGAATACTCCGCTTCGATTAACTGATAAAAACGTCGTCCAGTACACTGTTTCCAAAATCCGTCCGATTCTAAATCACAATCCGCCATGACTCGGTTGCGAAATATCTATTCCAAAAATCACAGAAAACGCTTAGCCTACTTTTCAATATAAACAACTTTTCCAACAGCCTAAATTCGCAAATAAAATTAAGAACATTACAAATTACCTCGTAATAGAAAAATTCCAGAAGTAAGAAAAAACCAACGAAATCTCTCGGCACGACAAGACGCCCACTCATACTCGGAGGAAAAATTTGCATAATTCCGATAACACGCAATTCGAAGAATCAAAGCGCCCTCTTCGGACATGTTCAGTTGATGACGAAATCATGACGTAATCCCGGTCGCAATCTCGAACGGAGATTGAAAAAATTTCCCCACAGCGGTCTAGAATTTCCCCGTCGGCCTCCAGAATTTCCCCGTCGCCATCTTGGCTACCATAGGTAACATTAACCCATAAATCGAAGTGGTAGTCTGCAGGGGCGTAGCATTTTGCAGAAATTTTTCCTGACAATTGTTTTTACTGGTGGATCTAATAACAGACAAAAAAAGAACCAATTACAGTGTAAAAAAAGTTTACTATTGTTATCTGCCAATAATCTGCCTTTTTACCTCTAGTTGCTGTAGAATTTTAGAGGGTGTATTTTTGAAAATACTGAAAAATTTTTGACCCGGGGTTTGTCACAAAGCATTTATTGGGTGAAACAGTTAAAAGACACATACAAGAAAGCGAATCAGAGCTTACATAGCAGCAGACTTGTTTATAGTTTGTAAAAAACGCGTCTAAAGTTGATGATTTTTTCGCAAAAATTTTCTGAAACGTAATACTTTTTTGTTTTCGTTACAAATAAATAAAAATGATATATTTTGAGTAGTTTTCTTGATTGATACATCAAAACACATTCACACAAACGTCCAAAATGTAAAAACCACGAAAAAGTTATGATTTTTACAGAATTGATTTTTGAAAATGGGGTACAATAGTACCCCATGCGCCCAACTATGCCTGAAAACCTCGCGCGCCTGACCCAGGGTTTTAATGTGAAAAATGGCTATGGATTTATTAACAAGAATGACACAAAAGAAGACATATTTGTACATCAGACAGCCACAACAAAAAATAATCCTTGTAAAGACGTTATAAGTGTGGGTGGCAGAGAAATCGTAGAATTTGATGTCGTTATTGAAGAGAAAGGAAATGAAGCTGCAAATGTAACTAGACCTAATGGATCTCACGTTATAGGGAGTCCATATGCAGCAGAGAGACTACACAATTTTAGAGGTTGCTATTATCCTCGACGACGTAGGCAACAATATTGACAGTTGAAACACGATTAAGAAGACTATAACGAAGTTGCACCAGAAGAGGATAATGAAAGGGATGTTCGTCCATCACCTAGACGACCGAGATGCCCATTCGTTCGTCGTTATTACAGGGGTCTTCAAAATTCTCCACGAAAAATGACGGATCCTAATAATTTTGAGGGTGTGTTACAAGAACCGCACTATGAAGATAAAGGAATTCAGAGAGGTTCCATGGGACGCCGTCCACCCTGACACTTTTACCATAGCGTCTTTCATTGTAGGCATGTTTTCTTCGAAGCAACACAGAATTCAATTAGAGTAGTGTCAAAGGCGGTATCAATAAGAAAAATCGTAACTCCTACAATTGAAAAAGAAAACCAGCTCCCAAATATCAGGTCAACAACCTAGTTGCCATTCAGAGAACTCAATATGAGATAGGACTCAAACTAAAACCTAAGTTTTTTGGACCTTACAAGATAATGTCAATGATGTCTAGGGACAGATATGCAGTTTACAAAATTAGTCATTATGAAAGACCCGATGTGACTTACTGCAGCTGACCACGTGAAGTCGTGGCTCATTAACTTTGACTGACATCGAGAACTTTTCCAGAAGATTTCTAACCATGTTTTTGTTCTTGTTTTTATGTTTTCTTTCGTACAAGTGTTTTTAGTTTTCCAGTAATCTCTTCGAGGACAGAGTGAACTGCAGGATGGCCGAGCTGTGGAGAGTGGAATCTCATGGGGCGCCATCTGCTGACGAGAGGAAATGAAACAGGCCGGTAGAGGGAGTCGGGTAGAGAGAAGAAGGCAATTAAAAAAAGGCGCAAAAAAGACAGAAAACAAAAAGAAGTTCTACATTTATATTTAATTGTTTTATTATGTAAGATAAACATAACATTATATTATAAAAGCTTTCTGAAATACTACCTTTAATATGAACATCTGTAATCAGGGACGTTCGAAGCATTTTTAAAGCCCGCGACTTCGTTTCTTTTAGAAACATTATATAGATATAGAATAAAAATTCCTGGACAAATTTCAGACAATACACGTGCTTACTAAATTGAAGTTTTACTGTAATATGTTTAAGAATTTCAGATTTTTATCAATGGAATATGAAAAGTCCCAAATATTAAACCAAAAAGATGATCTTAAAGAAGAACAAAATTTTCCCTGTGACTTAATATTTGACCCTCCCCCCTGATATCTCCCGTTCTAAGTAGAATTAAAAAAATTCAGCTTCTGTTACGACAAGCCATTATATTACTTTTGTTAATACGAAAAAGTTCGTTCGAATCGGATGAGTAATTAGGGGAGATTGGGGCGAATTGTCAGAGTTTTTAGTCATTTCTAGTTTTAGGGTCTGTAATATCAATCTATTTAGGTTTAAGTGAAAATGTATACACCTACATATCTTTTAATTTGGTTTATAATAACTATATGAATATTAAATATTTTTTGTCATAGTTATTAATTTTTTTATAACACTGTTGCCATGTGACAACATACCCTTTACCTTGGGACAACATACCCATTGTAGAGGTATGTTGTCACAGGTACCCTAAGTCTCACATTTCCTGAGTTTATTATGTTAAATTATGCTTAATATGACATTTTCTTGTATCAATTCTATAAAGAAAATAGACTACTGATTTATTATTATTTATTCTTGTATATATTATTATTTATTTACTGAATCCATTTTTCCTTGGATCGGCTCTTACCACAAACCAAACAAAAGGTCTCTTCTTCCTTTTCTGATGAATCAGTCTTTTCTTTATTTTCCTAGAGGCAGCCTTGTCTTGAAGACGCTTTTCTTCTAACCTCTGCGGTTTTAGAATTTTTCGTGCCTCCAACTTGTCTTTCTCAGGGGTGTCTGTCAATACAGCAGACTTTTGCATTTTCAAGAATTTTGTATTTTCTTCTGTTTCAACGGTTACTCTTTCTTCCTCCTGCCTTTGGTAGTGGCCGAATAACCTCCGGAGAAATTACTGAACATGACTGGGGCTTAGCAGCTACTTAGGTTTTCGCACTTGGTGGAGTACCAGATAGACCAGAACTATGGTCGAAGGCAGCATAGGCCTTTCTTTTGTACATTTAGTAGTTTCAACGAGATGCTACAACATATTAGAAATTGCTCCTCTTTCATCCAGCCGGATGAGTTTGCTGTTCCAATAGAACCTGGAGGAGAATTTTGCAGAAAGTAATCTCTAAAGTGTACTCGAGAAAACACAAATAACGGCAGAATGCTGTTTCCAGAAGCAGATATTGCAAGAGCTACAGTTACTAGTTTGCCCCTTTCAGCTGAGGTGATAGAACCAATTTGACGAAATCCTTTTCTAGCAACAACACAATCAGGACGTTGCTCTGTAGTTATTCCAGTTTCATCCACTTTGTAAATGTCATTGCAGCGGAATTGGTAACGCTCAAATAAATTTTTTAAATTGGTGAAAAAGGCATCCACATTTGTCTTATTGAAACTTGTGGCTCTGGATAGATTGGTGGCTTGGAATGTTCGTATCGATAGTCTTGGATGCCTATTTAGGAATCCTGTAAACCAATCAGGGCCTGCCGTTAGGGTATCACTCCAGATTTGAGGAAACGGTTTGTTATGCGCTGTTGCATAGTCATATGCTAATTTACGTACTTGTTTTGGCGTTAACCGAAAATAAATATCGGAAGCTTTTTCCAACTCCAACTCCTCATCACTGGTAAAGACTTGTCTGCTCTTTTTATAACCCACTTGAACCGTAGAGCTTCCAGAATCAAGTTTTTCGTCAGTTATTTTCTTGCTAAAGTTCTGTAATGAATATTGTATTCCTCTGCAGCGTTCCTAATGGAAATTAGCTGAACATCATTTTTAACTGCTTTGGCAACTCTTAGTAAAACGTCTTCAGGTGGGGAATTTCTACCAGTTTTCCTTTTATAATTTCGTACCATTTGGATAAAGAAAAGAACAAACTAATCGGAGTAATGTTTTTCTTTCTAATTTTAAAACTATAATGTATGGTGATAAAAAATCGTCAACCGCTTTCCTTTTCTTTTAATAAAAAGATTGTACACAAAACGGGGTAAGTTGTCACAGTGACAAGTTGCCCCGTTCGATGTGTGACAATTTGCCCCAAATGAACTTTCTTAACCCTGCGTTAAGCATGCAAGGGGTTAAACACGTTTGGGCGCAAGGAGTGCACCTGCACCCCTCGCGCCTAAACTTGTTACTGAAGAAATCAAAATTTTTTCGCGATTTTTTCGTTTTTGACGTTAGTGGGATTGTGTTTTTGATGTATTAATCAACAATACTACTTAACATATATCATTTTTGTTTATTTATAACAAAAACAAAAAAGTATTACGTTTCGCGAATTTTTCAAGGAAAAAAATCGTCAACTTCAAAAGTCTATTTTTCAAACTGTAAACAAGTCTGTTGCTATCTAATTATTGAATCGTATTCCCGTATGTGTTTTTTAACTGTTCCAATCATTAAATGCTTTGTCACAAACCCCGGGCCAAAAATATTTCAGTATTTCCAAAAGTACACCCCCCAAAAATCTACAGCGACTAGAGATAAAAAGGCGAATTATTGCCAGATAACATTGATAGTTAACTTTTTTACACTGTAATTGATTACTTTCTTTGTCTGTTATTAGATCCACCAGTAAAAACAATTGTCTGTAAAATTCCCGTGAAATGCCACGCCACCGCAGACTACCACTTTGACTTATGTAAACAGTCGCTATAAAATCGCTTGTTTTAATCGTTTTTTTTTTTTACTTGTAATTTGGTAACGAGAAATTGTTTGACGTTATTTAGACAAATAAACATGTTATCGAGACAATTTAGCAATAAATATTTCCAAAAACGCCACTTTTAAAACTTTTAATGCTAAGTCTACGGGACAGCTTTTTCCGTTTATTTGCCTTAAAATTCTTATTTATACGCCTTCTATGCTCTTATTCGTCATTTGTATTATGACTGATTTGATATCAGGCAATAACCGTTTTTTCAGTACACTAACTCGAGTCCACCCCCTCCAGTGGTCGTGCTAAAAATCTTCCTCCGTTAAGCGCGGGGGGTGCAGGTGCACCCCATCCATTTTGCTGTGTTTTTTTTGTAAAAAGTTTTTTTCCCTGGAATTTTTAACATTTTCAGTGCGATCTTCAGTACTTTAAAGGAAAGTACTGAGGGCATCATTTTTGAGCATTCATTACATGAAAAAATACAAGCGTTTAAATGTGTTTGGAGTGCACCTGCACCCCGTGCGCCTAACGCAGGGTACAAATAAGTTCATAGTTTCTAATTTTAAAATAGAAAATTCGATTGCCGATAATGTACGTATACATTAAGGACCCACCTAATAGGAAATATAGTTGTTACTCACCTTAAACCAATTGCAAGTTTATAAACGGCACAAACCATGACACATCAAAAGTTAGGTGACTTGCGGTAAATCTTTTAACCGCTTATTAACGAAAAACAATGCAACAGATATTGTTCAAATTTTGTGATGAGGTAGGCGAGCAGTAAACGAATCCACTCCTAGATGACGTGACTGTTCAGTTTTGATTAAATAGGCGATATTTGCGCTGTGACAACATGCCTCTTGTGACAACTCAACCCGGTCTCCCTACTTCGCAAAATGCCTTTCAATAATTTGTCAGTTTGAGCCACTGCCAACAAAGCTTGATTCCTTTGTTCGCTGCGCTTCAATAATTTCTTTCTTAAAAACTGCAAAAATAAATTTGACTTTACACCCTGCGTTAGGCGCACGGGTGCAGGTGCACCCCAAATACTTTTAAACGCGTGTATTTTTTCATGTGATGAATGCTTAAAAATGATGCCCTCAGTACCTTCCTTCAAAGTACTGAAGATCGCACCAAAAAATTTAAAAATTCCAGCGAAAAAAATTTTTCATAAAAAAAACACAGCAAAATGCATGGGGTGCACCTGCACCCCGCGTGCCTAATGGAGGAAGTTTTATTAGCGTGACCACTGGAAGGGGTGGAGATGAGTTAGTGTACTAAAAAAAAAGTCATTGCCTGATATCCCATCAGTCATAATAGAAATGACAAATGAGAGCACAGAAGGCGTATAAACAAAATTTTTAATAAATTTCAATTATTACTGTATATATCCCTGTTTAATGAATTCGTAATTAACAAGTCTCTCATTTAACGATTAAAAGAATTTTGTTTCAAAAGAAAAATTTGAATTTTCTTTATTTTCAAATCGTAACACTCCATCAAGTTGCTTGATTCCTATTTACGGTATTAGTTATTTTCCAATGCTCTTGTCTATCAACGTAAGCTGTTTTGAAAAGCTTTTAACGAAACCTCTTCTATTTAAATGCACAAGTCAGATAAACATCGGTAGTAAAGACACGCTTCAAAAATCTGAACATCACTCTATTGACATAAACTAAAATGATTTATTTCTTTTGCTTCGGTACACGTTACATATAGTAAATAATTAATTTCTTTAAGGAGTTTGGAAAGTTTAGATATTATATTTCCTTCAGTTATATATTAATGTGTCTAAAATGCAAAGTGTATCGAAATACAGTAATCTAATATGGATTATTATAATTTTATTCTATTGGAAATTGGTGAAATGTAAGTTTTGTTTTTAACTTGGTAATGGAACAAGCGAACAATATCATCAAAAAACTCTTTCGAACACAAATAAAATTTTAAATAGTTACTTAATATACTGGTTTAAGAATACTTTTTTATATAATTAACTTCGAAACGTAAATTTAATGTAGCAGTACCGTGTAATAGCGTTTTTATGTTCATAAAAACTTAAATACAGTCAAACCTGTTTTTGTGCGGTCTTTTTCTGTGCGATTTTTTATTTGTGCGGTATATGAAAATTTCAATCAAATTTGGACATAATTGACTCCTGTAAAATTTTTTAAAACTCTATTGGATGTTTTCTATGACATCAGCAGGTTTTTTCATTTTTTATTCAGTAAAATTTTTTCTCATAAGTTCTTTTTCGGTCCCCTCTTATTTCTAATAGCATAAAAATCATAAATATTATGTTATATTTGAGCAGATTTGGTAAGTTAGCTCCCCTTTAGCTTTAGACTGCAGGTGTGAAATTTCACGCCTTGTTAAATGAAATAACACTTCCTGCAGCTATATTTATCAAATGAAAATCATTTTTTAACGATTAGTTTTTTTTACTTTTTAATGTTAGATACGTATTTAAGTGGAAATAATTAATTAATATAAAAATAAAATTCTTAGAACATTTTTTTTCCATTAGGTATTGCAGAAAAAGGCCCAAAGAGTTAAAAAAGCAATTCCTAGTTATTTCGTACGGTTTTGAGTTATTTTCTACGTGAGACTTTTTTTATGCGGTCCCTATTCACCGCATAAAAAAATATTTTTTTAATTGTGTTGCGAAAATTATTTTTTATAGCTACTCGTGAAATTTCGTGCGATTTTTTTTGTGTGTTTTCTTTTATGCGGTTCCTATCCACTGCACAAAAACAGGTTTGACTGTAGGTTACAAAGTAACTCTATGAGTCACTATATTCAATATAATTACGCTTTTTTTCAGTGGAACAGAACATCTTTCAAGCATGAAAGTCGATTGTATTAAATGTATATTAACCCGGATTTTCCAGAACCTAGCAGAAATTATTGCACGTCGACCAGTTTACTTTATAGTTTTACCTTTATTGCTTTCGTTTTCTCTTTCAATTGGGATCCTCAGATTATCACCAATCGAAGATATCAATAATTTTGTTGTTGCTGATAGAGGAATAGCTCTTCGCACGAAACTCTTCGTGGAAAAAATGTTTCCCTTTAACTCTTCTGTATTCTATGATATGTTAAGATATGCCGATCTTCCCCAGTGTGCTATAATTTATATTATAAGTAAAGACACGCGAGACATGCTAGTAAAGGAAGTACTCGAAGAAATTAAGAAAGTAGATGAAATCATTAAAAATCTCACTGTTGTAGTTGATGACGTTTCAATTGAATATCGCAATGTTTGTGGAATAGTTCGCGGAAACTGCTACGAGAATCCTATTTCGAGTGTAATGTGGAATATAAATGATTTATTAACAAACAAAAAGAAAATTAAATATCCTATAGAGATAGACAGGTTGACTTTATCTTACAATGCTTATTCGTTAAATTTGGGAGGTGTGAAAACTGATCGACAAGGATATGTCGAAAGTGTAAAAGCCATCAGATTATTCTATCCATTAGATATCACAATGAAATGGAAGCAGAAATGGATCGAACAATGGACTAAAACAGTTTATGGCGAAATAGGAAATAGTCGCTTTCAGAACATTAATGTCTTCATTAATCCTTTTTGGTCTATTGAAGAGTATGCTAAAATGTTATTTTCAAATCTACGACCAATGATTGCTGCAGTGGTCATTTTTATCTCCGTTTTCTCCATGATCACATACATGAGTGTAAAGTTAGTAAGAAGCAAACCTTGGTTAGGTGTTGCGAGTGTCGTATCAGCTGGCCTGGCAATAAGTGCATCCTTTGGATTAATGGGATTCTGCGGCACGAAAAACACGTATTGGAATATTTGTATTCCGTTCTTAGTAATTGGTAGGTATTCTTTATTTGTAAGTAGTTTATAAATACACATTGGCATTCGTTATAATTGTTTTTGTTTCACAGTAACGGAGATCGATGATGCATTTGTTCTGATCGCCTGTTGGAGAATTACCGATCCCAACGATAACGTGGTAAATCGTCTACGTAATACGTACAGAGAAGCAGCAGTTTCCATCACTCTGACGTCACTCACCAATTTTCTGGCGTATTGCATAGGAATGACGACTTCGTTTCCCCTTGTGAGAATATTCTGTTATTATTCAGCGACTTGTATATTCTTCACTTATGTTTTTCAGATAACATTTTTCGGTGGTTGCATGGCGATTAGTGGATATCGAGAACAGAAAGGCCTTCATCCGATTACAATTCGATTATTTGGTAAGGATAGGTAATATTTTTCTAAATGAATATGAAATGTACTAAATTTAATACATTTTTATTGGGTTTTTATGTATTATACATTTTTGTTATACAGAGTATATAAAATCTAAACTGTGAATGTTATATAGGGTGTTCTAAAAATCAGTAAACATTTAAAAAATCGAGTTTTGACTCATGTTAACAAAATTAACATGGACGTGCACAGAATCGCAAGGTATCCAAAAGTTTCAAAATTAGTTCGAATTATGTCCATCTGGTGACGCTTCATCATTTGTTACAAAAAGAAAGACACCTCCGTGGACATCACGGAGGTGTCTTCTTTTATAACTGACACTATCACAGATCAACTGTTATGCTATCTTGGAGAAAGAAAAGCGTTGGATATTGTGACATTCATGTAGGATCGACACCACTCCATGTTGCTTCTTCTGTGAGACAATTGTTACTGTCTTCGTTTGGAAAGAATCGACTGATAAGCCGACACTTTCATAATTAATGGCCACCGAGGATTCCAGACGCGGCGATTTTCGCTATGGAGTTACGAGAAGTAACGGATTTACAAAGATATCCAAACGTTATTGGCTGTGTTAAAATATTCTATGCTATAAAAAATAAGAATGATTTCCTAAGAAATGTTCTGTGCTGTCCATAATTGTTTTCAGGCCATCTCGACAACGAACTTCTCCATGTTATTTGCTGTGATAGATTTCTTTATAGAGTTAAATCAAGTGGACATAATTGGAACCAATTTAGACACCGAAACTGAAGAAATATTCACAATGCATTCATTAATATAATTTCCGAATTTTATCGTTGAGAATTACGTCTTCAGCATTACAATGTTTGAAAAGATGTTTATACTAAGGAAATATTTAATATTTAATAAGTTAAAAGTATGAATTTTTCTCTTTTGCAGAACCTGAACATAATTCTTTGGAATCGAGTGAATCGCAGGAAGAAATTTTTATGAAAATATTCAAGAATCAATTCGGAAATATTCTTTCCTTTCCAATTACAAAAGTCATTGTCATAATTTTATATTTTGCAAATTTGGGTCTTGGAATTTACGGTTGTTATTCAATTAGACAAGGAATAGATTGGCAGAATTTATTTCCTGAAGATTCTCCCATCACACAAGCCACTAAAGTTCTGTATAATTATTTTGATGAATACGCATTTGCTTTGAATATAATTATTAATGAAACTTTGGATTACTCTGACATCACTGTACAGCAAAATATAGAAATACTTATCAAGAAGTTTGAATCCCATCCTCATATCTCCGATGAACGTTTAACCGTTTCTTGGTTGAAATATTACAAAGAATTTCAGGAACATCCCGTTGCTAAATATTCGTTGGCAGGTTACAACATGTCGGCCAAACAAGATTTTTTGGAAGGATTGCGTAAAGTATTCTTCAAATTTAAAGGCGCCGACGAATTCTCTTCGGATATCGTCTTCAATGAAGATAAGTCTGACATAATATGCAGCCGATTATTTGTTACAGCAAAAGATTTATCTGGCAGAGAAATGGAAATAAAATTTCTTGATGACATGTGGAAGATTGCAGAAGAGGCACCATTCACTGTTTTAGTGCATAGTCCGGTATCGATTTTAATAGAACAGGGAATAATTATCATGGACATTGTAATGCAGATGTTTTGGGTTACATCGGTACTAATACTTGTTGTGTTTTTCCTGTTTATACCAAATGTGATCTGCGCGTTTCTAGTGGCGATTTCTGTCGTCTCCACCATAACGGAAACTCTGGGATTGATGAGTTTATGGGATGTGAACGTAGACGTCGTTTCCATGATGAGTTTGATTCTGTGCGTAGGATTTTGCATAAATTATCCCGCCCATATCTCTTACGCATTTGTTCGGTCGAGTTTGAAAGATCCAAACGAGAAGTTGAGAGATTCGCTTTACCATTTAGGTTATCCTATATTGCAAGGTACTTTATCGACTAGTTTTGGAATATTATTTCTATACAAGGAAATGTACTTCTTTCTGGTTCTCATAAAGATTGTAATTTTAATGACGTTGGAAACGGCATTCCATGCCATGGTGTTCACTCCGGTGGTTCTTTCGTTGATGCCGTTGGCTAATCGAAATGAAAATTTTGATTATGTTTTCGTACGAAAACGTACATCGCAAAACGAGTAGGATTATCGAGTGTAGGTTACAGGAAAGAACGAAAGTTTTATATTTTCAATTAATTCATACACTAATTATATATGAATCAATTGAACTAAGCATATAAGAACCTTAATCGTGTCTTAGAATATTATAAATATTTACTTTTTGTGTTGTATTGTAATAAATCTTTTTAGTAGCTTTATGTAATTTCTTATAAATTTTAAGGACTTATCATGAAACAGTTTTCAATTAAAAAACCTTAAAATGTATAAGAAATTACATAAAGCTGTTAATAAGATCGATCTCGTATAATAGTTTCGAATAATTGTTTACTCGAATGATTAATAACCCTGTATCACTAAATATTTGTTTAAAAGTCTACCGATTCCCACCACTTTTGAAAATTCGACATGTATCTGTAAACCTTGCGGCCGTCGGCAACACTGCGACTGACCACCGTCCCCAACCGGCGTGACGTGAGTGTCGAGGCTAACCACTTTTGGGCTCGACGTGCTTCGGTTCGGACGTCCACCTCGTGCGCTCCGACCATTGTCTCCACGATCGACATTGTTATACTTTCTGTATATATAATTGTACTTAGCTGTAAATAAACACGTAATAACGGCAATAGACTTTTTCTTCGATTCGAGGATACACCACTCGACGCCACGACGACCCTGTTCGTGGATGCGATCGGATTGACCGATCTAGCCAACTTCGATCATAGAGAGGTACCCTTAACGGTCCCCTCACTGGTGACCCAAACGCGATCCGACAACGTGAGAGCAACACCGAATATTCCCAAGCCCGAAGCCCGAAGCCCAGACGACATTTACGGAAATTCAGGTAGGACTCTTTTTCCTTTCCACGCCGGTCAAGCAGCCGAACCCTCAATTTAAACATTAACAGTATTTTCCTAATTGGTTAAATAAGACAGAGGAGAATGAAAACTGCAGAAGTACATTTGTTATTTTCTTAGATTTTGGGTACTCTTTGTCTAACAAGTGAACGTTTAGTGACAACATGCAGAACGTATTGTCAAGATATGTACTATCTAATTTTATATTTTCACAGTTATTTTTGTAATAAATAAATGTTCATTTATATATATAAATGAGGATGTTTGTTTGTTTGGTATACATTCTAGGCCCTTCGACCAATTGCCACGACACGATCATTCGCTACTAATTGATCGTGTCGTACACTTCACCCCAAAATACCAATTGCATTTTTATAAATCAGTTAATTTTTGTTTACTGTTAGTTGATATTCTGAGTTAGACGTAGCGCTCTCTATTAGCAAAAAAGTTAACAAAATAATTAACTAAATATAATTCTTACAAAAAAGATATAATTTTTAAAAATATAAATTATATTCAGTAAATAATTACTGCGAGAATGATGCAGCGCGAAATAGGAGCGTTATTACGCCATTACTGCGACAGGTAGCACATAGCACTTGCCTGCATGGAGTGTTTGATTTGTACATCATAACTTTTTTTGTTAGCAATAAAGTGTCGGTCATATATCTGACTCCATTTGCAGAAGAGTTTTGAATCAAAATAACGTTACTTTCGTTCTAAACAGGAAGTTCGTATATAGTTAATTTGGGCCTCCTGCCCCACGATTTCTTCATCTGGTCTCGATTTTCATTTATCTAACTGCTTTTTCAAGATTAAGGAGGACAGTGAGATAGGGACGACAGTGGAAATTTATAGGCCTACAATTTTTTTCAGTTGTTTTGTTTGTTTGTTTTGTTAAGTTACGGAAACGCTACACCTGGATAATCTTCCTAGAGGAGGGTTGTCCAACCTTTCTTCCTAATGGGCCAAATTAGAAATTTGCGTATATTCAGAGGGCCACATGGATACTTTACATAAATATATTCTTTTAAAAAGTTCAAAATATGAATATCAAATTTTTATAACAAATACAGTATTTTTGTAATTATATATATTATTGTCAGTAAAAAACATTTTACTTCCACAAAATAATAATAAATTAAATGGGATTTTTGTCATTGCCTTCCTTTCATAGTATTGTCAATATCTGTTTTTATGGTTTTTTTTTACTCTTTCAATTCTAAGAATGTTACTTAAATGGGAATGCACTCAACTTATTTCTTTTAGCAATTCTGATGTTTTTCATTTATTCGAAAACAATTATTCACAACAGTATGTACTACCCCACATGTACAACACTTTTCTAGATAAAACAGTTTCTTAAACCAATTACATCGTTACGACATAAAAGTGTATCCAGTGAAATGAAATAATTGTAACGACATACTTTATCAAAATAAATGGAAATGTATTTTAAATGTGTAAGATACAGTAGGCTGTGAACCGCAAGAAAATATTAAGGGGCCGCAGGTTGGACATCCAAATGCCTTTCGGAAGATCCTTTCAACAGTAACTGTCCCTATTCAGGCGTTACAGATGTGGAGAAAACCCGAAATACTCCACGTGGCCAGCCCGTCCTGGCAAGGCGCAAACCCATGACCTAACTCCCAGTGTTCAACGAAAATAAACAGCTAGGCTACTGGTGGGCTCAATTTTTTCTAACTGAGCGCATCAATTTTTTCTTAGAGCAGGGCTGTCACAACTCATCCAACACGGTTCACTTTTCAAATACTGTAAACCGGTATTAATTAGTCGTCGTTGACCAGCCTCTAATCCAGGAAGAGGTCAACCACTACTTTTGGTCGAATTCACTTCGATTCCCTTCTGCAACAGATTTTTTTTTTTATCGGACCAACGCTATGGCGGCAAGTTACGAGCTTGCATAAACTATGAGCATGGATGGTGTTGCGTAATTGCGTGATCGCCGGAAAAAAGTATGATAACTTTCTTAATTTTCGCCTCCGGGTCCAAAAGTAGGGTATCTTTGAAGTCATCTTAGTCCCCTGAGTTCAAATTTATACTCAAATTCTCAAAATTCCGTAGGCTGCAATGTATAGTATCCCCGAACGAATTACTGTTAAATATTACAAGTAAAAAAACGACTGAAATTCGTGCATTTATAACATTTTGTAGTTTATTGTTCTATTTAATACCTTGTATTTGTTTTTATGCAATAGTCTTACAGACTTTACATTACAACAAGGAGTGTAGAGGAAAGAATATCACGTAAACGACACCTACAAGGAAAACCACGATAATGGATAAACATTAATAAAATATATCCCGCAATAATAATTATAAGTAAATTATTTAATTTAATTATAATTATTGAATATATCAACAAGGTGGATCCTAACACCTTTCTCTAGCGGCAAATTATTTAGTAATTAATTTTCAATAATCGTGATATAATAGCCCGATATAATTCGGTAGATGTTGGTATATTACTAAAATAAATGTTTTAATAATATAAAGAATAATCATTAATACACATTGCAAAACAAGCGAATACAGTTTCGTTTTTAATTATTAAATTTTGCCCATGGCTTCAAATGTGGGATGAAATTCTAGGTTCGATGTAGTATACAATCTACTGATAATATGTACAAGATATGTACTGCTCATGATTATTGCTTCTCAATGCTTCATTATTCCATTTATTGTTAATCCCGTTTGAAGTCAGTCTAGTTCGGATTATCTGTAATCTCTCACTAATATTTATATACAGGTGATGGTGCGTTTTCAATTAATTAGAACAATCAAATTATAAAGATACAATATAAGTTTCGATGCGATTAATCTTTCGATACATTTCAATTTTATCTAACATTGTGTGAGATGCGGGGTTCGAATTAACTCCGTTCTACATACAGGATAGAAATTAAATGAAGGGGAAAGATCGAATAAATTCTTTCTTTATCTATCCTGACAACAGTTGCGATAACTCTTTTCGCTATTAACTTATCATTTGACTGTAATAAAATATTTTCAAAAGATCAACTGGAAATTTGGAGGGTTGTCTTTAAACGTGGGGCATCGATGAGTTAGACATATATCAATTAAGCGACTAATTAAAAGCATAACTAAATATATTTTTCATATAAAAACTATATTTATTGTATATATAAACATTTAAATGCGACACAGAATAAACGATAACAAAAACAACGAGGTTTCGATATTTAAGTATTAAAAGACTTCAGAAACCAATTCAATAAATCTATCCTGACGAAAGAAAGTTTATATAATATAATTTTATTACCTATAATATTTTCATGTTCGTCTTGGACAGTTGAGAATTCCTGGAGACAAGCAGGGGGATAAGAGGGTTGGCTAAAGCGTTGAGCACCAAGTAAGATCTCCAAAACAAGAGCGCGTTGAAAGGTGACCTTTCACCTTTTATGCTGAATTTCGTCCAATAGAATTATTCGTAAATCAAAAAAATTATTTAAGTCGTAGAAGACAAATTAAATTATTTTATGATTGTAACTGGTATGCATTAATTGTGTATGTTATTGCAACACTAAGCATTTTAAAGGGAAGTTTGGAATCGAGAGAAATAATGTCCAAAGCCGAAAATTTTGGTAGGTTTTGGGAACATTTTACCGAGAATTTATAAGTAAGTTTACTCGAATATTTATTACTGCAAAAAACTGAAATATTCCATAAATAGAAAAAAAATATATTTTTGAACTATTTGTAACACGCGAAGCAGAAAGACAAACATCTGTGAATAAATAATAAGATAAATGTTAAACTTATGTGCATACCACAATACACATTTTCTTAGAGAACGAAGGATTTGCAAGATGAGAAAGATTGAGATATTGCTAGTGCACTGTATTGTTCAAAGAAATAACATTCGCGAATAAACATTCTGAATGAAAATTGATGTTTCTAATAATTTCATATAACTAATTATCACTATTTTGTTTGCTTCCGTAGGAGAACAGCCACATTTATTCATCGTTTCATGCAAACATTTAAGCGCATTTGTTAATTGCTTACATATTACTACGAATGATAGTAATACAAGCTTTGAGTTATACGCAATAACACACAGTAACTTGATAGAAACTGTGTTGCGTATTGCTGATATAACTCAATAACTAGCGTATGACAAGTATATTATTATTATATTATCTGTTATTGCGTATGAGAGCTCTGTTTTATTTTCCTGGAAAATGTCTACTCAATTACTACGGATCCTGCCTTTGAAGTGTCATATACCAGGAATAAAGCTATATTATTATAAAATAATTTAATATAATTATGTGATGTAAGTTTGATAATTATGAACTCTTCTTATTTTACAGTATTCAGCATAGTTCTTAAAAATACGAGTAAATTGCAGTTTAAAAATGTCCGAAGATTTCTAGATTATACATTAAACTGGATAGGAAATAGACTGTATGTCGCATTATATGTCATAGAAGAGGATGTTTTCTACTCCATATAAAAGTACAATGAATGCAATTAAGATAAAAATATTTCACGTTTTTATGACAAAGACTAATGGTGTAAGAAGAATACGCATAAAAGATTACTGACATCCAAATGGGAGATTCGTTTAATGTTCTTAACTCGACCAGTGTGATTACATTCTACTTACCTACAATCGTATCTGGATTATTTTTCAGAAAACCTACAATCTTGAAACGAAAGATTTTTTCACTATGATTTTTTCACTATATTTCACAAAAGGTTTTTTCTCTATGTGAAAAATTAAAAGAAAGGTATCAAAAAACATAAAAAAGAGAAATGATCTGTTCTCATCAACTACACACCCTTTTCTAAACTTGAATGAACCTACAGTAGTTATGGTTAAAATATCTAAGTGTCTATAAGGAAGAATAATAAAACTTATAAAATAAAAAATTGAATAAAACGTAGTGCCGATCAGTGGGAAACCTCACTAATATTACAATGCTGTTTCTCCCCCTTCAACTATTTGAATATTTCGCAAACGTGATTTTTTGTCATGACAACTAAATGTCATCAACGAAAGCACAGTAGGAATGAATAGCAAGGCGTGGAAAACGGTTAGGACAGTAATTAAAAATACTATTTTTATAAAAACTACGAACATATAAAACTTTCTATAAAGAAACAATATTCCGAATATACTTGACAACGATCCTTGAAGAATTGGATAACCTATTTCATATAAGGCATCTTTCAGCTTTTCACTCGAATCCTCGGGTGACGACATTACAAAAGCATGCGTTATATGTGCAGGGAAATTCACGCAAAATCCAACGCACAAAATCAAGCTCATCATAAAAAATATATCGAGATTTACTTCCCATAAACTCATAAATCCCACAGTCTCGATTATAGTGGAAACGACAGATATTGCTACCAACACGGCGCAAAGTATATTTGGAACGAACAAAAAAAATATTATAAGAATTAACAACATTGTCACCCAAAGTAACTGAATAACAATAGCTTCAATAATAATTCCCTGTTCAATTAAATGTGAGAACGGAGAGTGTATCAAAACTTGGAATGGTGCCTTGTCCGCAATATTCATCACATCATTTAGTAATTTCATCTCGGATTCTCTATCCATCACATTTTTAGCCATGACGAAAAATCGACTTAATAATATATCAGATCGGTCTTCATTAAAAACTATATCATTCGAAAATTCATCGGCACCTTTTAATCTCAGAAAAATATTTCCAAGTCCTTCTAAGAAATCCTCTTTATTAGACATGTTATATCCCCCTAACGAATATTTCGAAACAGGATGTTCCTGAAATTCTTTGTAATATTTCAACCAAGAAACAGTCGTACGTGAATCGCAGATTTGAGGATGAGATTCGAAATTTCTCATCATGGTATCAATTTTCTGCTGTACATTCTTATCGGAATAATCGATTGTTTGGTTAATAATTATATGAAAAGGAAAAGCATATTCACCGAAATATTTATACATGATTCGAGTGCCTTCTGAAATCGTAGAATCATTTGGATAAAGTTTATGCAAATCGATTCCTTGTCTAATCGATAGTATTCCCCATACGCTTACACCCAAATTAATAAAGTAAACAAACATAATGGCAATTTTTACATGTGAATAAGAAAAAAGTTTTCCAAAATACTTTCGGAATATCTTCATGAAGAATTCTTCGTCTTGTTGATGTTTTAGTTGAGACGCGAATGTTTTAGAATCTAAAAATAAAATAAAATTTGAATAAATAAAGTTACTATAACCTTTCCTGACAAAGATAAAATAATGAACAAATTAAAGGATATATATTAATATTTATGATAATTTTTATAAGTCTCAAAGCACTTTCGTAAGCAGATTTTTGGATTTACTTGAAAAGAACATTATATTTACTCCCACAATTATTCACTTTCATTAAAAGTACGTCACCACACGCTGCATGGATGAAATGTACACGAATGTCATTTATACGTGTTTGTGCAGTACCTACTCAGAAAAAACCCAACACATAGATGAAACCCAACTGTCATAGCTGGGCACGAGAAAATTTTAAACTCGGAAAATTTCTCACGTCTAAAAAATTTTCCAAACAAGAAAAACGCACAAAGAACAATTTCCATAATAATAGCATTACATGTTTTAATTACGAAATGAATAAATAATATTACATATCGCAAGAATATCAATACATATTGTTTTATAAAGCGGTGTATGAGATACAGTCAATACTTAAGTTTATTTAAATTAAATTCGCTTGTGCCAGCAAATATAGGTGGCGTACGAGTCGACCAAAGTGGCTGCCGCAAAGGGTATAACGTGCTTGGCAACGTACGAGAGTTACTTGCGTGTTGTCTTTTTAATAACTTTTCTCTCTGTAGTCAAAACGTTTTATTCGCATTTGTATCCGACATTAATCCTAGTTGATTTCGTAGTTGTTTAAGTCACGATGATTACACTTTGTGACATTCTAGAATATGTGGCTGATCGAAAAAGATGTCTTACAGAAGGAGAGGAAATACTAAAACTGATAATTTCACATCTATCCAGCTCTTTCTTAGCAAACAATTCACTTCAGTTTCACAGCTAATTTTTCTGAGCTTAAAATTCTTTTATACAAATGTTTTCACCCTATCTAATATAGGCCATCGTCAGGTTTAATATTATAAATGTTCGAAAATGCCACGTACCGTTTTCGAATATTTTACATATTTAAAATTTAAAAAATAATTTAACTTTAAAATAAATTGAAAGAAGTGTGTACATTAAATAAATAAACAAACAAATAAAACATAGAAAACAAAGGTAAGTAGAAAGAAATGATTTCAGGGTTTTTAAATGCCATTCCTTTTTCTATTATATATTTCTACGCTGTTGGAAGCGCATTAGCATCCATAGCATTTATGCAAAGGTTTTTCATTTTACTTTTATAAATTTCCACCTTTTCCATCTCCAACGCAATGGATGGAGAGTGCACCGTTTAATTAAATGACTTTAGCCTCTTCCCATTTTACAATCGCTCCTTCAGTCTGTGCCATAATTGCTAATAGTGTTGTGTCCTTTGTCAAAATTGTATGTATGTTCTCGCAGACGTACCGCCAGGTTTCTTCTAGTCACACCCACATAATCTTTTTCGATTCCTAACTGTTGATTTTCAAATGGAATTTTATATACCCCAGCTTTACCTTCCTTTTTTACGCTGTCTTTATCGTTCCGTAGCAAGCTACAGATATTAGGTGCTCTTTTATAGATCATTCTCGATTTTTATTAAAAAAAGAGCATTTGATACAACTTTGACAAACGACACAACACAATATTATCAATTATAGCACAGACTGAAGGAACGATTGTAAAATGGGAAGAGGCTAAAGTTATTTAAACGGTGCACTCTCCATCCATTGCGTTGGAGATGGAAAAGGTGGAAATTTATAAAAGTAAAATGAAAAACCGTTGCATAAATGCTATGGATGCTAATGCGCTTCCAACAGCGTAGAAATATATAATAGAAAAAGGAATAGCATTTAAAAACCCTGAAATCATTTCTTTCTACTTACCTTTGTTTTCTATGTTTTATTTGTTTGTTTATTTATTTAATGTACACACTTCTTTCAATTTATTTTAAAGTTAAATTATTTTTTAAATTTTAAATATGTAAAATATTCGAAAACGGTACGTTCCATTTTGGAACATTTATAATATTAAACCTGACGATGGCCTATATTAGATAGGGTGAACACTTTCTATTCTAACAAACTACTTTATACCCATAGCAGCCGCCATTATGTAGTTCGCGCTAATACCGCTAGGTGTCAGATCTATCGTTGGAACAAGCGAATAACATTTTTCTTTTTAACTTTAAAAACTTAGTACAAACCGACATTAAATTTAAAATTTTTTAATCTGACTTTAATAATAACATTTTTATTTAAAATGTAATTTCATATTTAAAACTGAAATTGAAACTGATTTCACTTCAAACAAATATATAATGTAAAATACTTCAATTATTTCAGTTATGATATATAAGAACTGTTTTCAGAAAAATTGAATATTGTAGTTAAAATGTACGGTACGGTACCTACATGTCGTACTAAAATGTCGTACTAAAATGCTTCCATAGACTCACAGCATTTCGCATCTCATAGAAATGTTGGGTATAACGGATTTCTGATATTTATGTCTGTGTTACAGTCAAAACCCGTTTTTAGTTAGAATGCGTTTTAACTAGTTTATACTGGATGTCTTTGTTAATACCTGTTTTAACTCAAATTCATTTCTGACTAGCAGTAAATTCTAGTTTTAACTGGACAAAACGGGTTTTAACAAAGACATCCAGTATAAACTAGTTTCAACTAGTTAAAACGCATCCTAACTAAAAAATGGTTTTGACTGCAACATATAGAATGATTCGGGGTAAGATGGTAAGGGGAGGAAGTTGCCTACTTTTTGATATGTTCAAACGGTGACGTCAGATATTGTCATGTGTTTATATGATGAATCGTTGGGCCAGTATTGAGTGCGGAAACCTGTAGTTGACTACTATTATCTCATTTTCTACATCTGAGAAGAATAAAAGCAAGATAAGAACGAAGTTTTTGTTGCGAAATGCTTCTAGAATCATTTTAAAACTAAAAGTTAAAATAGAATTTATTAAAAATTGCGTAAACCAATTAATGTGTGATGTAGTCAAGATTTTAAAGTTTCCATTGTGAGCTATCGCCGATCCCGATCGGACATGCTAGGACACGTGACCCCACTAGGCATCTTACTCCGACAAATGGGAAAGATGCCACATTTTTCTTGGGGTAACATGTCTATTTTTTGTTAATTGAATTCCAATATGCCTATTTTAAATAAATTTTTGTTTTTTCGTTTTATTGCAGGATATGCATAGAAATTATATAAGGACTTCTCAAAAAGGTTTTGGACTAAAAAAGCTTTCAGCTAGCTATAGAGCACGTTAGAACGGGCGGAAACTTAACAATACTTATACTGCGCTGTTATAATTACTATGAAGTTCTTTATACTATTGATACATATGCAATAAATTAAATTTGGTTAAGATATTCAAAAATTAATTTTATGCAATTATATTTGTTATCTTACCCTAATGGCATTTGGCATCTCATCCGGATACTTGGGGTGAGATGCCTAAAATGCCAGACAGTAAAATAGTCGTCATTGCAAACACAATATACAATTATTTTTCATGTACTCCAAAGTTTTGTTTGAAAAACATGCTCAAGAATATGATATTTTCGTTAGAGGCTTCCAAAACCCAAATTATCGCTATAATTTCCTTCATGAGCAAAATGTTAGGCATCTTCCCCCGAATCACTATACATAACTTTATTTATTTCCCCCAAACATATTTATGTAGCTAAAATTAGTTTTAAATAATGTTAAAAGTTAAAACTACTTTTATCTAACATCAAAACATGTACAGCAGTAAATTAACTAGACAAAACCCATTTTGTCTAGTTAAAACTAGAATTTACAGCTAGTCAAAAATGAATTTGAGTTAAAACTAGTTTTAACTAGACGAAACGGGTTTTAACGAAGACATCTAGTATAAACTAGTTTCAACTAGTTAAAACGCGTTCTAACTATAAACGGGTTTCGATTGTAACATCTATATAAAATGAGTATACGTTAAGCTTATAAATTGGAAAAAGTATAAAGAGGAGGAAAAAAAAATAACCTGTTTACTATTGTTATTGTTTCTTTTTCTGAACATGGTTCATTATTGCTTTACCGGCATTTATAACACACAACAGCGTTATTGCTTTCTATGTCAAGAAACACACTTAATACAGTAATGCATTAACGTACTGTACTTGTTACAAAATTATTTAACTACGCCTCATAAAACAACTACGGAAATTATATTTATCTTTGTATACTAGTACATTTATCAATTAACAAAAGTTATTGTACTGGAAAATTATGGATGCAGATATTTAGTCTTACAGATCAGAAATAATATTTTTTATTTAGTTCACCTACAGGTGAACTAAATAAAAAATATTATTTCATTCGATCCTTCTTGATCGGAAAGATTGGCGCCGACTACCTTTTTTCCGGCCGTCATTAGCGATATCCACAGACGAAATCGGCCGTGCAGAGGTTAATGGATCACGAGAAAGCGTCGTCTCGCATTCGAGAAAGTGTAACAGGAGACTTTCTCAACTAGCTACGAACAACAATTGTTTCGTAACTTGTACAATATTAAAGCCGAATTTTGATATAGAAAGTTCGGCTATATCACAGATGTGTTTCATTGATTAAAGTTTGGAACGTGTCCACGTGCTACAAAACTGAGTGAACTGATACATACGGATACATGTGGACCGTTTGAACAATCTATGTCTGGTTATAGATACAGTGGGCGATTGGTTAAGAAACAAATCGGATAACGAACAGTTTCACGAAAGATTTTTTATGATCGGACAAAGAATACTTCACTGCACAAACATAAAAAGAAGCAACGGAAATAGTAAATGCCGATTGATTTTCCCTTGTCTTCAGGCAACAATTCGAAACTTTTCGGAGCGCGGGAAACGTCGACATCGACGCTCAATCCGATATATACTGATCAGATAGTATTCCTCGAACTTTGAAATACTCCCTTGTAATTCCAGCCGTTTATTTTTCTGACAGAAACAATTCTTTTATAGTATTCGCGAGACTGTCGGGCGGGCACTCGTTAATTTTTGCGTGGGTTTTTATTTTCGAAAGATGAGAGTATAATAGCAAAGGTAAAGAGTGGGCAGAAGACGTCTGATGTCGCTGGGCAGTACGGCTTGAACAAATCTACAATAGGGCGCAGTTCACTCTTATCTAAGAAAGATACAGTATAATCAAGAATACTCAAGCAGCTGAAGGAATAACAAAAATCACATCTGAGAAATAAAGAACATTGAAGAGCCCATAATGGAACCTAAATGGATCTGACAACAGAAGAAAGCCAAGAACTCTTGAACGGAGAACAAACACCAAAAAACTCGGCGAGATATGTTTTCTTCTGAAAAAAAGGATTAATGCCGATATCTGTTATTAATTGAACATCTTTTGAAGAAGTGGGGGATGTCAAATCAACGGTCTTAAAATGGCATACAAACCAGGTTCAGGTTAATAGGCTTGGAGATCTCTACAATTACATTGCTATTAATTACTTCTGAAAATCCTGAAAAAGAGAGAAAAGCAATCGACATTATACAGATTCTTTAATTAACCTCCACAAACAAACAAACAAACAAACAAAAAAGTTGACTAATAAAAATGCAAGACTGTGTATATGTGTATTTTTATTATTACATATAAATAAACGTAATAAGAAAGTATATGCTGTATTTTTTTTTATATTTTAGGGTCTCCAAAACGAATTAATTAAATTCCCATAAAAACCTATGGTAAATCCACAATCGGTTAATGAACAATTCAGATAACGAACAAAGTCTTGGAACGGATTATGTTCGTTAACCCATCACCCACTGTACTTTGTTTTATTTAAAAATGACTTTTCAAGATTTCAATTTACCTGTTTATTAAGAAAAAGTCTGAAGTGTCTGAAAAGCTAAAATAAATGATCGCTGAAGTTAAAGTTACTAGACATACGGTCAAAGAAATTCTGTATGACAATGGCAGAGAATTTGATAACGCTATTGTTAGAAAAATGGAATAAGACAACGATTGACTATGCCATATATTCCAGAACAGAATGGTTACTGTGAACGTGAAAATAGAACAATAGTTGAGGTAGCAAAGTCCTTAATGTATAATAATAAAAATTTCACTCAAAAGCTATGGGCAGAGTTAGTAAATACTGCAACCTATATCCTAAATAAAACAAGTCCATCAATTATTGAAGGTAAATCGCCATTTGAACTATGGATAATAAAATACCAAATACTAAATACTTGAGTATCATTGGGAGTATTGCTTTGCTCATGTACCCAAGCAAATAAGGAAAAAGTGGAAGAAGAAAGCAGAGAAAGGTATTTTAATAGGATATGATAATGATGATGGGTATCGCATATGGAACAAAAAAATAACAAGCTCATTCGTTCGAGAGATGTCGCTTTATCAAGAAGAATCCTTGATAGTTAAAAATGATAACTTGAATACACCTTATCCTGAAATAATCATGAAGTCTGACAGTTTACAAGAAGATGATAGTTATCTGAACGCTGAAAAAGATTTGAGTTTTCAGATGAAGTTGAGAGCAAAGAGGCAACACAACAAATGACTCTACGGGATCGTTCAGAGCTTATGAGTCCCATATTTGATGACTATGTTATATCGGCAATCTCAAATGCCTTTGAAGATCCGAGTACTTAAACAGAGGAAATTAGTTGTCAGAACCGAGAGAAATTGTTAAGTGCTATGAATTGTAAAATAAAATCCTTAAAAGAAAACCAGATATAGACTCTTGAAGAGTTATCAGACGGATAAAAAGCAATTCCATGCAGATGGGTATTTAAAACAAAGACCAATCCAGATGGTTCGATAGAAAAGTTTAAATCAAGACTGGTAGCAAAGGAACTCTCTCAAAGAAAAGGAAAAGATTTTGATCAAACATTTGGCCCTGTTGCCAAGTTAGGAACAACTATAGCACTTTTTAGTGTTGCAGCAAATGAAAATATGTCTCTGACACAATTTGATGTCTCAACAGCTTTCCTATATGGTACAATAGACGAGAACACTTGCACGGAACAGCCAGAGAAATTTAGTGATTGTCCAAACAGAATCTGTACGTTAAGACGAAGTCTTTATAGACTCAAAACAAGCCGCAGGATGTTGGAACAAGAGATTTGGAGACTACCTTTTAAAATTGGGTTTCCAAAAGAGTAATAGTTCATAAAAAAAAGAGGTCCAAATAAACTTTTGCTAACCTTGTATGTAGATGATGGTTTGAAGGCGGCAACAGATCCTCAGGAATGAGCAAAGTTTATACAGAAGTTATCACATGTATTTTACATTGTCTCTAGATCTGCTACCTATTTCTTAGATTTAGAAAATCACAAAGTGATGGATCGATTTTTGTAAATCAAAAGTACTATACTAAAAATATTATTGAGCGTTTTGGCATGCAAGATTGCAGACTTGTTCAACGCTAACAATTAATGAAAGCAATAAATCAAGAGAAAGTAGGTTCCTGAGAGAATAATAAAGAACACAATAGAATAAACCATATCGTCAAGCAGTAGGTGTTCTTGAGTACTTGTTAGTTGGTACACGCCCTGATATTGGTGTGAGATCACAACCGTGCGTGAATGATATCGTCGCTATCGTTCCATCACTTAATCGGTAAACTAGCTTCTTAGCCGGCTCTCGTTTGTCATAACCGATGGCTTCCGTTGATTAATAGTAAAGAAAGGTCTATAAGGATCCCCTGTGAGTTGTTTTCCTGACACCAGCTAATCAGTATTGTGAACGCGGATTACTATGCGTAATCAATCGTCTCGCGGAATAACGAGTGAGAGGGATCGCGAGTAAGTTGGAAGGTGGAAAGTTGGTGGGTGAGTTAAGCAATACTCCATTTTAACAATAACAATAAAAAGTTTAATGGAATCGATTAAATCAGTGAAACACAAAATAAATGAATTACAAATTGAACGATCTTAAATCTGAGCCTAACCCGCGAGAGAGATCTTACAAAATAATCTCGTAGTACATAATATCTCATCAAATTAACAGATTCGGTGTCTTTAGATGTCTTCTATTTAAAAGTTCATATCTTTGCTTCTATAGGCACATATGTACAAATCTTTAGTCTTCTAATTTATATAGGCAGACATATGGAGGCCCTTTGTTCACTTCTTCTCACAAGGAATCTTTAAGGTGAACTCCTCGATTTAGGCGCGAAATTAGATAATATTCTTAGAGTTTACCCAATCAAATCATTACAAAATTACATCATGAAACGGGGTTAATCTGTAAACGACTCGACGATTAAAACATCGATAAGAACGTTGAAATAGGAAATGAACTTCCTTTTCAGTGGAAAGGGGGGGAAAAAGTCCCTTTTTTTAACTATAGAATTTTAAAAGGTTTAGGTCCATCATTAAGTAAATTAAATATAACAATCAAATTAATCTATCCCTTAACATACAGATGTTTTCAATTCTAGATCTTTCTAACCATAAAACAAAGGATTGACGTCTAGATGACGTCAAGAGAAGGAAAAACGAAAGTTTAGTCGACATCTGTTTTCAGTGCGTTGTCGCCTGAATTTCCCTCTAAATTTAACATAATTTACAAATGAAATAAATGAATTTAAAGATAATAAATTGAACTTAAAATTTTAAATAATTAGGGGGTTAAAAAAGGAGGGTGACTTTAACATTGGTTATGCAGTAGGAGTTGCTTCAAGGTCACTTGAAATTTATACTAATTAGAACTGGATAAATGTTAAAAGGATCTTCTGCTACAAAAGGGTACACTTGATTATGGAATACTCTATAAGAAAGGATACAAGATGAGCATTTTTGAGGAAAATACAGTGAAGCTAATCACGGTGAAGATTTGGTCACTGGACATTCTACTTCCGGAGTTGTTTGTATTTATTTCAGCGGAGCAATCACCTGGCTTAGTGAAAGACAAAATTCAGTTGCAATATCTACTACAGAAGCAGAAGTGGCGGCTGCAACTGAAGCAGCACGTGAAATAGTATGGCTGATACGATTTTGTTTTTATTTTAAACTCTTTCTGCTTCTATTAGTGAATATTTTTTTTTTTCCATTGTAAAGATTAACAGGAGTTCACACAAGTCGAGATAAAGAAATGCTCATATAGCATCTATTATAAAAACCTCACTATCGCAAGAAATTCAAAAGTTGCCAAGTTAGAGCAAAAAATATTAACATTTTAATTTCTGTTTTTTGTAAACTCATCAAAGAAGAAATAAATGTAAAATTTAAATGAATTATTCTGTAGTAGCCTGTAGATAAATAATGTTTTTAGTCTGCGGCTTACATGCTCATAAAAATTATTTAATATGTCTTGGTTCTTAGTTTAAATTAGTTTAAAACAATTCGTATAAACAAACGTAAACAAAAGCTATATTGGATATAGACATCTTAGTTAAATGTATTCTAATACTTTTCGTTTCAAATATCATACAACGCTCCATATTTAAAAATGATATTTATACTATCATCAATTTTAGATGCTAATATAGATAAAAAGGTCAAGTTGGAGTCTTTTTTACCTGGATGCCGAAATGTAATTGGATTGAGTCCTTTCTCTTCTCTATATCCACTTAATGCCATACAACCACCGAAAAACGTTATCTGGTAAGCATACGTGAAAAATATAGAAGTAGCAGAATAGTAAGAAAACATTCTCACAAGAGGAAACTCGGTCGTCATTCCAATACTATATGCAAGAAAATTCGTAAGCGAAGTCAGTGTAATGGAAATTCCTGCTTTTCGATAAGTGTCTTTCATTCGTCTTTCCACATTTGTCGAGCGATCTGTCATTCTCCAACACGCAATCAACACGAAGGCGTCGTCTAACTCTGTAACTGGATATCAAATAAACTGTAATTACAATATACGTATCATTTCACTATGCTCACGATAATAGAAATACTTACCTATGACAAAAAACGGAATGCAGATATTGAAATAAGTCCATTGTATTTTGCATAATCCCATTAAACTAAACGCTGTTGTTATCGCCAATCCGGCCGATACCACATTTGCCACACCAAGCCAGGGTTTGCTTCTCACGAAATTTAAACTCAGACAACTTATCATTGAGAAGATGGAAACGAAACCGACAACCGCCCCTATCATCGGTTTTAAAGTTATATATAGTACTTTGGCATTATCTTCAATCGATTTAAATGGATCCTGAAATATTCTAATATGTACAAAATGCAATTTTTCTATCTCCTTTTGTATTTGTCGCTGCCATAGAATCATCCAATATTGTTTCCATTTCCTGCTAATATCTAACGGATAAAGCAATCTTATTGCATGAGCTGCTTTAACGAACCCCTCTTTATCAGTGTGAACACCTCCTAAATTAATTCCATATATATTATAAGATAAAGTCATCAAATCAATATCTACAGGATATTTAATCTTCCACTTTTTGGCGGTTACATTCTTCATAATCAATAAGAAAATTGGATTTTCGAAGCATTTCTCTCGAACTATTCCACAAACATCAGAGTACTTGATTGTGTCTTCTTTCGCTGTTACGGGAGTATTTTTCACGATATCATTTAATTTTTTAATTTCTCTCATTACCTCATCGTTGAGCACGTTACCAAAATCTTTTTTAACGATGTACATTACGAGACCTTTAGGTGGAGTAGGATTCCTCAAAGTATCGAAATGTACAGAAGTGTTAAATGGAAACATCTTCTCAACAAATAACTTGCTGTTGTACACACTTCCTCTATCTGCTACAACTAATTCTCCAATATTTTCCTTTAACAACAATTTTGAAATACCAAAAGCAACAGAAGCCGTAATTAATATAGGAAGTAACACAAAATATAAAGGATATCTGGCAACTTTTTCTCCCAGTTTTTCGAAAACGTGTATCAAAATATTTCTTACGCAATCAACCTTCATACTTGATTTTTTATAGATGACCTATAAAGTACTAAATAAAGATTAAAAACTTACAAAGTAAATTTTACAATTAATTTAATGCTTTTTAAAACGCTTTTCTATATTGTAATAATAACATGAACAATTTTGTAAAAATATGGAATGAAATTGCAATGTAATAAAACAATAAATCAATTGTTATTGTTGAACACTTACTGTTTTCTCCATCCTGCTTCAATGAAAAAATTTGTAAAGAAGTAAACCATAAATAGATGAGAAAACAAAGAACGTGTTAAATGTGACTTTTAGCGGTTTGTTACTATAGGTTTAAGGTAAACCTCATTGTGTTAGAAATAATAAAACTAAAGAACGTCTACAGTAAATACAGATATTACTAAGGAAATAAGAACTGATGAATGGTATGACAGCCGAAATTCATTGCTTGATAATTGATATCAATAAAGTCTATATTCATTCCTGTATGAGAAGTCTTTATAAAGCGATACTGTAAACTTTAATTTTTTGTAACTAAAATTTAAATGGAAGAAGCTAGAATAACAATAATTAAACTTAAACCTGTATTTCTGATTTGTTCAGTGGCTGAATAAAAAAAAACACTAACACATCTCGCGGATTATGTGTTCATGAAAAGGCTACCACGTGGAGTACTCCTGTTGTTTAAATATCTACTAGCAGATAAGCCCGGCGTTGCTCGGGCAAAAAGTAACGATAGCGAAGATTAACGTTATTACATATCCGAATAGCCAATTTTACTCGTTTTCACAGAATGCACTAACTAGGTTTCCTTGTTTCCAGACTAATTAGAGAATTTTTAGATGGGTCTAAAAATATGTTCGATTTTCTGCAAAAACGCAAAAAGATCGCATCTGCGCCTGTAAATCTTGCACGTCGCTTTCTCTTAACACCTCCGTTGTTGACACTTTCATTGTTAACACTTCCTCCGCAAGAGGAAGTGTTGACAATGGGGGTATTAACTTCTCCCAAAGGGGAAAATTTCGGAAAATTCCTTCTTAGTGTACATTCTCGTGACGTACCCTATTAAAACGAATCAAAAATGCAGAAAACCGCATCTAAACTTGAATAATAGAAGGCAAGTTCTTCACGATAAGCCTTAATCCTGTCTCTCTCCTGACAAGGGGAAATTTCGAAAAATCTCTTTTTAGTGTTAAGCCTGGACTCCACATTACCTGAAACAGAAACTCAGAAGCAGAATTCAAACATACAGAGTTTTCGTTTCAGTTTTGTTTTCGTTCTAACTTGACTCCACTAGCACTTTACGTGGAACTGCGCCATCTGTTGATCAGTTTTGCAATTGTCGTAGAGTCAAAGATGGACGACGCTACGGATTTTGCCTTGCTTTCTCTGCATTTATTAACAATGAAATTGTTAATAATCTTTCAATTATTTACATTTTTTGTCGTATTTTCTAACTTCTTCAATGAATAATTCCAAATCTATTTGTTTCCTCGTCCTTTTCGCTACACTTTCCGCCATTACTACAATCAGAAGTACACGTGACTACGCGTCACAAATCCTTGCGTTTTTATTGGTTGCAGTACGACAGAAGCGCGGAACGAAAACGGAAAAGTTAAATAATTTTTAACTCTGCTTTCAGTCTTGTTTCTGTCCAACTGAACGTTCCAAAACTGAAAGTTTCGTCAGTTTGGCTTTCAGTTTTACGATTACGTCGCGGATTCCGGTAATGTGGAGTCCAGGCTTTAATCTTGCCGTAAACCTTGCACGTCGCTTTCTCGTAACACTTCTATTGTTACTAAACACTTCCATTGTTAACACTTCCTCGCGGGGGAATTTCGTAAAATCCCTTCTTAGTGTACTTACCGTATTAAAACGCAATCAAAAACTAAAGAAACCGTATCTAAAGTAGTATAATAGAAGCAGAGTTCGTCACGATAAGCATTTATTTTGTCCCTATCCCTCCGGGGGATTTCGAAAAATTTCTTATTAGTGTTCGTTCTTGTGACATACGCTAACTGTATTCCAAATTTCAACTTTCAACTTATAACCGTTTGGGCTCTTCGCTTATTATTATTATTATTATTATTATCATCATCATCATCATCATCAACCCATCTTAATTATATACACAGATTCGGAATAAGTCTCTTCTTACTATCTCTCGAATCAATTATCCTAATTTTTCTAAAAGTTTCAAAATACAGTAGAGCATCGTTATCCGACTTAATTGGGGACTGGGGTTGGTCGGATAACCGAAAACTATGAAAAAATACATTATTAGTATAGTGTATTAGGCGTGATTTAAATACTAGCCTCCCTTTCATGGTCGAGCCTGTGTTGCCAGCTAAAACATGCAAAAATCTAACAAAAATAATATTAAAGTAGCCAAGACATAACCAAATATTGTAGCGCCACATCACTAGCGGACATTTGAATTTGCCGACTAGAACGCGGTCGGTTAACCGATAAGTCGGTTAATCGGAGGTCGGATAACGATGCTCTACTGTATATTTTTCCCTATACACAAACTTTTTTAAAACTTTCAGAAATTTTTGAATTTATGCTATGCAATTATTAAGATTCAAAGCAGGTGAAAAATTTATGCCTCAACGCACACTAGAATTCATACATTAAAAAAATAAAACCGCAAGTTTTTTGTATTTTCATGGTCCTGAGTCCAAAAATGTAAAATGTAGGCGGATCATTTTTGACCAAATCGTAAAACTTTTCCTTTGTTATATATCACCAGGAAAAGTAAAAATAAAATAACGTAATAATGATATATAATTATATTGACATTAAAATAGTAATGGCGCAGTTTCTTATTTTAAGTAAAATATAATTGAATATCGACGAAAATTTAAATCAAAAGTTTTCTCACACTGTTAAATGTATTCAATAAAAAAATGTCTTTAACAATAATAATAATAATAATAATATTGGAAAACAACACACAAAATGTACTACGACATAGCCATAATCACAGATAAAACAATTTACCACAACAGACCAGACATCACACTCATTGACAAACACAATAAAATCACTTACACTATAGACATATCCATTTCAAACACTCACAATGTACAAAACACATTCACTGGAAAAATCAGCAAGTACACAGAACTCGCTCAAAAAATAAGGCATCTGTGGAGGATGGATAGGGTGCTAATTGTACCTGTTGTTCTCTACTCTACAGATGTGATGTACCACACACACTACATAAAAGCCTGGGAACATTACAATTGAATAGAAATACATACATCACACTACAGAAGGCATTATTTGAATACATGCCACATTGTTACGAAATTCTTGAATACTGACACTGACACATTTATTGCTGTAGTGCACTGTTGCAAGGGAAAATAACCGTATTTTTAGATGGCAATGTAAACATAACTCGAAAGTACTGTATAGGTGTTAAGGAGTATATGAAGAACTTAAGCACTGAAGAGGGGTCAGAAAAAATAATACTGATCCGAAATGCATTTGTAAAAAGGCAATAAAGGAGTTTTTTGAAACCTGTAAAGCCGTGAGGCAGTCTACCGTCAATTTTTTCGGATTAAAGAGACAATTACCAAATCAACACTTAATTAATTTTAGTTTTGTTTTGGTTGCTATGCCTTGACTCTGGTCCGGCATAGTACACAGCCACCGGTGTCAACCGAGTATAACCCGCTACACCCAACATAATGATGTGAGATCCAAGAAGGAGCGGTCGATCATTTATGGAATTATTTGGATTAATAATTTAAAATTTAAATATACAGTAGAGCATTGTTTATCCGACTCAATTGAAGACTGGAATTGGTCGGATAACTGAAAAAAACGGATAACCGAAAGGTATGAAAAAATATATTATTAGTATAGTATATTAGTATATCGCTATTAGCCTACTTCGCGTTGAATTTTCATCGATGTTAAGTCTAACAAAATTTTTTAAAAATAATAATCATCGCTATTTGTATCGTTAAAAATTATTTCTTTATTTTGCACAAAATAAATACAGTACTGTACTGTATATTGAAAAATATATTCGGGTTACATATTTTACATAAAGTAGGCGTATACATTAGAAAAAGAAGTCCAAAATTTTCTTTTGCTTCACAGCTGACACTCGTTTTTTGCTGCTAAATCTCGCACACATTTTAAAAAGAGCAATTGGATATCGTCGTTAAATAAAGTTAAGCCTCGTTTAAATACTGGTCTCCCTTTCATGGTCGAGCCAGTGTTGCCCGCTAAAACACGAAAAAAATTAACAGAAATAATATTAAAGTAGCCAAGACATAGCCAAATATTGTAGCGCCACATCACTAGAAGACATTCGAATTTGCCGACTAGAACGCGGTCGATTAACCGATGTGACGGTTGATCGGGGGTCGGTTAAACGATGCTCTACTGTAAAAGGTTGTTTTATAGAATAGATATTTTGTAAAAATCAACGGAAACAAATAGTTTTATTTTTAAGACTGAAAAGAAATCAACTTCTTCCTAAAACAGGCATGTCAAACCCATATGATATTGTGGACCACATGATCTATTTTGTATAAGTCAGGGGCTGCATGTTTTCAATGTTCAAAAAATTAATAAAACACGGTTTTTAGAATGATTATATTATGTATTTATTAGACTCAATGTATTGTATATTATATGTACATAGACATTTTATATTTCATGTTATTTTTTAAACTTAAACTATAAATATTTTATATGTTTTATAAAAAACAAAAATAAAAGTTATAATAAAAAATAAACAAAATCACAGTTTAATATTACTTTTTAGAAGATATTTGAGGTTTTCACAAAGCGAGTCATCAAAATTTGGTTGAATATATTCAGCCGATGCAATTTTTAAACTTGATGATAAATGTTGATCGGTTAACCTTGACCTTTCTGAATTTTTATTATTTTTCATTAAAGAAAATAGTTGCTGGCATAAGTAAGTGCTTCCGAACATAGCCAGTTTACGGGTAACAAACGATAACATTTTAGGAAACCGATCTACAGATAAATATGTATAAAAATCTGGAATTCCAACATCCATATATTTTTGCTTCAGCAAATTATCACATTGGATTTCAATTAATTCCATTTGTAAGTTTTCATCAACAGTTTCAATATCGGTAGATAGAGGCGAAGTAAAAAGACGAAATTGTAATTCACAGCTTTTAAAATCAGAAAATCTTCGATCGAATACCGTTTCTAACAATTTAATTTGGTGAGCGTATTCTGTAAATTTTAATTTAGGTGATTTAAGCAATAGATATTGACAGCTTTCAAAGTGAGACAAGTTTTCTTTATCTATTTGTTTTCGCTAAAGTGATAATTTTTGTTTGAAAGCGTTAATATTATCAATTAGCGTTGTAACAACATGATTTTTGTCTCGAAGCTTAAGATTAAGTCGATTAAGATGACTCGTAATGTCAACTGAGAAAGCCAGGTCCTTTATCCATTGTCCATCTTTTAATTCAGCGCATTCATAATTTTTTGTTTGCAAGAAAATTATGATTTCGTCCAGCAATGTGAAGAATCGTTTTAACACTTTATGACTCGAAAGCCAACGAACTAACGTATAATATAATAGATCGGTGTATTCACATTAAATATCTTCCAGAAATGAAGCAAATTGACGATTATTAAGTCCACGTGCTCGAATATAATTTACAATTTTGGTGACTATTTTTAAAACATGTCCGATACTTAAAACTTTGGAGCGCAGTACTTGCTGGTGAATACAATGAAAATGTTCAAAATTATTATTACCATGCTGTTTGCATGTTTCTTTTAATCTTGCAACAACTCCTTTAGTAATACAGGTCATGGTAGGTGCACCATTAGTTGCGAGACAAACCAGCTTTTCCAACGGTAACTTATACTTCTTCAAAACTTCCATAAGTGCATCAAAAATATCGGCTCCAGTGGTTGTATTACGCATAGGAATGATTTCCAAAAGTTCTTCACTTTTTTTAAATTAACATCGCATCCGCGAATAAAAACGGCCAGCTGAGCGATATTTCGAATATCTGTACTTTCATCAATTGCAATAGAGTAGGCTTGAAATGTTGATATTGTTGAATTGTGCCGATTTCTCAAATTATCGGCTATTTCATCAACTCTGCTAGCTACAGTATTTCGACTTAAATTTTAAATGTTTTTTTTTTTTTTGTGCTGGACATAATACTTCCGCCGCTTTAACTAAGCATTCACTAATAAATTCCCCTTCGGTAAATGGTTTCGATCTGCTCGCGATTGAATGTGATAATATATAACTAACTTTTACAGCAGCTGTATTGTCTTCAACAGATTTAGTAAATACACTTTGTTGTTTTTGAAGGAGTGATTTCAATTCCGACAATTTGTCTTCACGAAGTTTTGCAACGTATCGGTCATAGTTTCTTTTATGATTTCTGTCATAGTGCCTTTTAAGATTATATTCCTTAGGAACTGAAATACAGTTTTTACAGATCAAGCATAATATTTTATTCTTGTTTTTGACAAAAATATTGCAATTCCCATTTTTCTTGAAAATTACGATGTTCCTCTTCAATTGAGCTTTTCTTACTCATTGTTCTTGAAGTTAGTCAAATTTGAAATACCTCTTTTCAAATTAAACAAAACGTTTATGAAAACTATTTGACGTTACATGAACTTACAAGGTTTACGAGATTTACAAATCACAAAAATTACGACGTTTACAAAGTAGATTCACACAAACAATCAAAGTTCCAAAAGTCACTATTCCTGAACAGATCCGTCGAAAAGACACCTTGCGACGTATACTTCGGATACAGTTACTCGGAACACTCCTCCCGTCACTCGTCACGGCGATAGTAGACGAAACACCTTACGGTAGAGCACACAAACGTCCGCCTTGAAGTTCCAGCAAAAACTTGACTTTCGCGCCAAAACCTTTCCTTTTATACGGATTGTAGCAATCGCTGATGGACCAATAAGCGCGTAGCAGTCTTCCACGACGTCCGCTCTCGTACGATGTTCGCCGGCCAATCATCGTTCGTACATTCAAAGCCGCGACCGTTATCCAACTGTCTTTCGTAGCGTCGACCAATTTGAATTGGTTGGACGAAATACGGAACGAACAAACACAAAAAGGGCGGGAATCGTACAGTTCAAAAAAGTTCAAACTTTCCAACTTCAAGCGTCAGAGCTTGATATTTAAAAATTTTAAAAAGTCTCGGTGGGCCGCAACCCATGTGTTGGCGGGCCGCGTGTTTGACATGCCTGTGCTAAAAGATGACTGGATCTGAATCATAGAACGGGACTAGGCCGTCGGTCGGCCGCTCGTCTCTATAAAAAGGGACGGTTTCCCGCCAAAAGTGCGCAGTCCAGAAGATAGGAAAAGCCATACTGAAATTAGGCGCAGTTCAGCGTAAGAAAAGCCATACCTGTGTATAGTTAGGCAGTTCAACGGAGATCAATCCATAATCCGAACTGACTACATAAATAAAGATACAACTGATCTGAATTCGCCATACTTACCATACAAGAAGAAACCTTTGAGGTATTATAATTGTTAGATTATTGTAAACTCTCTCTCATCCGCGCATTAGTGTTAGATATAGCGCGAAATAGGTTATTTTTAGATTGTTAGTTATTAGTTAATCTCATGTATTTTATTCTCCAACATTATTTGAAATTCATTGTTTTAGGTTACCTTGTATATATTTTGTAATCATTTCAGATAAGTTCCAATAAATATAATTTTTGTTTTATTTGAATTGGACTTAGAAGAATCCATTTATATCGCACTCTCTTACGCAAATACCGCAGCCCTATTTAAATTACTATTTACGCGTGTTATTCCGCGTATAATAAAACCGAATAACTGGTGTCGGGAATCCTGACGTTAGGGAAAACGTTGATTTTCGATCATCGATCTTCGATCTTTTATCTTTTAGTCCCTCCTACCACTTGGAACCGTCAGGTAACCATCGCCTAAATTGGGTATGACAAATCGGAGAACTGTTCTTACAAACAAGTTCGTGTAAGCGGTAATGAAAATAATTTCCTATCTCTATAACCTCGATTACGATCTCACAATAATAATGTTAAACTAAAATGCTAAAGACAAAAGCCAATAAAAATAATATAATCAAAGAAACGAAGAATGTATTCGTCATTTACAATAAATAATGATATTAAATCTTAGAATACCTTTGAATTATTTCTGCATCCACGCAGTTCTGCCAACGTCACACAAGCATAGACTGATTACCTAGAGAAACTAGAAAGACTGGCAAGTTTTATGGGCGAACATGTTCTGCGCAGCATTGACGTATACTCAGGTACTTGCTACTAATGCCAGTGTGTGACCGCCGAGTGAAAACTACTTCAATTTAACTTTGTTTATGCTGTTAATACGTGTAATTAAATTAATAAATTCAAGATCTTGGAAGACTGTAGGAGTTATTGTTCAGCTGTTAATTGCTCAAATGCTCGAGGGAAGCAACATCATCTGTTCTATAGATTTTGTAAAGAAAAAGACCACTAAGACCATGTTTCTGTTCGTAAACATGGTTAAGATTAAAGTACTGTCACTCGTAGGAGGAAACCAGCATAACTTCTAAATTGCTAGCAATTAATAACAAGTGTCATACTCACGGAGAAATCTACTTAGGGATCAACACAGCTTAAGTCCTGGGCCCCCAAGTGTCAAGGGCTCACAAAAATTGTATTATCATAAATTTTTAATACGTTTTCATTAACAATCAACATTTATCGTATAGTAAATAATAGTTAATATTAATAATATAATAATAATAATGATAATTTCCAGTATTATTTGTATTAACAAAAAAATGAGGCTCTATTGGACTTCAATAACAAACCATAAGTCCCGAAATACTTAGATTTGTCCTTGGTCATACTATCCATTAATATGCAGCTCCATTTTATTTATTTTTCAGATGCCACTTTTAGGTCAAAAACACTCGACGCATAGATCTTCTAAATAATTAGAAGTGCTTATACCTATTGTTTTCCCATTTCATATAATTTCGCATTGTTACATAAATGATGATAAATAGGCCTGTCTGATAAATATCTTAACAATTGAAGGAAATTCGTTTTGCAAGAGTAAAAAACTAATTTTAAATCAATTTTTTATTCTTATTTTTAACAGAAAGAAGCGGATAATTTTAAAACAAATGCAAGTTTTGAAAAATAGTTTATTTAATATAGTTCTACTAAAATAAATATATATTAAAACTTCTATAATTTATTGTAAATTAATCAAATAATTTTTTAAATTTACTTTTAGCCTGGTCGTTTGCTGTACTGTAATAGAGCTATATTTAATACAGCTGTATAACACAGCCATATATATCCACTGACAATAAACTGTTAATTTGAAAAAGAAAACTATGACATTGTTTTATGTATCTAGTTGTATTAAAGTCGATTACCAAGTAAAGAGCCCTTTTTTTGTTTGTTAACAATTTCTTATATATTTTGAATAAGGAAAAACGTTGTTATTTAAAATATCAATATTCACCAAGTTAGAATAAATTTTATATTTTTTTCTTACAGAATATTTCTAAAAGGTTTTATTATTATTGCGAATTAACATAGATTAAATATTTAATTGACATATTCGTGTAATAAATATGCATAACTGTTATTGGGTGCATAGGCGAAATTGCCTGTAATAATATTACGTCTACGATATAATGAATTTTCATTTATCAACAGATAAATCTTAAATATCGTCTGTGGACAGCGGCAAACTGCGTGGCATATCCGGTAAAAATAGCATGTTAATAACACTTACCACTGTTTTGTAAGACTTTTATCATAGACATGTATGATAATTGTCTTTCCCAGTTGATGTTATGAGATGCAGAAGAAGAGATTTTAAAAAATAAACGGACCTAACGCCGAAAAGAAAAGTGAACAATGAATATCAAAACAGAAATTAACGTTGCGAGATTGAATTAGAACCCTACAAATTGGAATACTTCGTTTATATTGTGTGTGGAAAACACGTGAGGTTATACAGCTGTTTTTAAACAAATACTTGTTTTTTTACTTTTTATGTTAAAAAATCAGAAACCTGATAACGTTTTTGGCACACTTTCAGAACTTGAAAGATATTTTTGAAATATTTAATTATTATACGTTTTAGCTGATAATAAAGTTAATTTTCCTTAAGTTGACTAATATAATGCTTAATACAGTGAAAGGTGCAGTAATCAAATTTGATTGACCTAACTTCCTATTTAAGTAAAAACAATTTGATGATATTTATATAACATGACGTAAATTAGTATAAATGCATTGCACATTTTTAGCAATTCTGATTTTTAAAAAGGAATTGCTTAACTTTCTATATTCTTTCTAAATTCGATTGGAATCACATTAAAGGAAATTTCGTATGGAAATTAAAACTTAAGTCACATAAATAACGAAAATTATCTTTTAAGTAATTTCTGAAAAACATAAATTTGTGAGCCGAAGCGTTCTAGGCGCTTCGGCTCGAAATGGAGAAAAAAGTGAATGCACTCCACTACGAGTTTAACAATTAAGAATACTTTTTTATTTATATGCAATTTGTGCAATTCTGTACATAGTTAAGACGCTTAGCAAGGCGCTAACTTTATATATAAATTACAGTGCCTGACCACAAGAGAAAGAGTTTACAAATTTTTGACCGATTGACCGTTTTTTCAAATATTAATTCATTAATTAATTAAATTTAAACTGTGGCGCCCGTCAGCATTATGCCGATATCGATCGATAGAGGGCGCGAGGAAAAAAGAAAAATGAGAAGTTTGAAGTACTCATCACTTTTCCGACCAACAACGACAGGAGACGGACGTTAGAACAAGTGTTAGAACAAGCAACTAAAATAAAATTTTTCTTTGTTGACCTAAGTAGGAATTGACTTTAAAAATTTTTTTTTTATATTACTTGTTATAACTATTATTTATTTTATTTTCAAACTAAAAATAAAGTACTTTCTGTTATTAATAATATTTACGCAATAGCGTGTGTATATTGAAATTTATGAAATTTTTACATTAAAAGAAAACGAGAATCGCTTGAGCAGATTTCAAGGAAAAAGTCTATCAGTTTTCCTTATTTTCAAATTTATTTGCAGTTCTTTCCAGAAATTACTTTAAGGACAAGCATTGTTGTTACTGTGATTAAAATTTCAATTTCCATACAAAATTTCCTCGACTTGTTCTCTTCTCTCAGACACAATAAAACTCTAAAAACGTTTTTTATAACAGAAACTCTATTAAATACGAGATGAAGTTGAACTATATTATCGAATATTTCGTCTTGTAAACTTGCGCATGTTATTAAATCACAGATTAGAGCGAAACTCGAATTTTAGTTGTTTATGTGTGTGAGAAAAGTGTTTTCTGCTTGGATTGATTGGAGCTAATGTGTGTGTTACATGTTTTCTCTAACAGGTTTTCCAAATCGTCAGTGAAATTTAAAAATGCATTAAATAATTTAAAAACTTAATTTTTAAATTATTTGAATGTAGAAGGTTATTGCAAGAACAAAAAGAAAAAACAGAGTATAGACATAAGAGAAACGTTAAACTTGAGTTAAAATTCGACAACTGAAATTCGATTTAAATGAATTAACAAACAACTTATTCTAAACGCTAATATTTAGTTTACCTGTCTTTCGACAATACAAGTAAATATAGCGTTTAACGCCATTCTAAACAAACACACGAAGAAAATTAATGTCTTGATCGGTGCCGAAATAATATGATTATCAATATAAACTAAATTTCGTATTAAAATATATGTTATTAAAATAAATGGGTGCTGCAAATGATATTGGCAAACTGAAAATCAGTTCCAATGTAAAAAATCGATAAAAATGATGCCAATGAAAGACAGAAACCCTTGTTGATAAACTGATGTATAAAATATATGATACTGAATAAAATCAGTCTACCCTGCCGACGACGACAAAAACCTGTGTTAATATCGATCATCTTTCTTTGTAAACCGTTCACACTAGTTAAAGGTTCGGCAGTTTGTCAAGTGACAAGAGCCAAATTGGCATGGAAACAGGATAACAAAAGTACCAGAGAGCCGCATCGAGGCTTAAATGCTTGACCGACCACCGACTAACTGTGTTAAAAGACGTCCCCTAGTGAGCGTCACAGGCATTCCGTGACAATAATAAATTCCTATTACAAATATACCGAATTATTTATATTTTTATTGGATATTGACCAAATGAATAATAATAATTTATAGCGTTAATGTAAATAATAATTTATATTGTTAATATAAACGTGCGAAATACGACATACGACAGGGGCTCCTCTAGTGGCCTTTTTGGCATAATGTTACATAGACAGACGTCGGACGGACGGACGCGCGTTCAATGGGTTATATATATAGATATGCTTCAAATGCTACCACTCGCATGCGATTCATATTGATTAACGCGAGTGTCATGTGCGGACGGGCTAAAGAGTGGTAGAGAGTATGCCGTACGAGTCGAAGTTTGTTCGGCGGCTTTATCTCATAAACTGAAGTTATAAGGCTGCTTGAGATGAGGTGAAATTGGAGTTTATGCCCGAAGAGCTGTAAACGTCTATGCAAAGAGCCGCATGCAGCTCGTGAGCCGCACTTTCCGATCCTTGCACTAGTCCAATCAACGTGAACTTTATAAAATTCTTTCGGAAAGGTGGAGGAACTGCTAATCTCGTGTATCGAAAACATTGACCCAAGAAAGCTATATAAATGGTCAAAAGTATTTGTATATATAGGAAAGTAATTTTAAAAATTCTATGATATCTTTTAAACGTAATTCCCGGAAGAGAGCATGGAAATCCTATTGTGTTTTTCTCTCATTATGAATAGCGCTGATCCACCATCAACGTTTTGATATTTTCCTTATCAACAGTAATAAATTCTCTGTCGACGTCGAATAATTAATATTTTACTCAGCATTTCCGATTTTAGAACAGACAAGTCCGACCTAAAAGTGCAGAAACCAAGAAATAACGTTAAGCCTAATGTAAATTGCCCATGCTCACAACAGTATGTACTACCCCACATGTATAACACTTTTCTAGATAAAACAGTTTTCTAGAAACAATTACATCATTACGACATCAAAGTGTATCCAGAGAAATAAGAATAATTTTTACGACATACTTTACCAAAATAAAGGAAAATGTATCTTTAAAATGTGTAGGGTGCAGTAGGCCGTGGGCAGCAAAAAAATATTAAGTGGCCCATGGGTCGGACATCCCTGGCCTAGGGAATGCCTTCTGGAGATTTTTTAATGAGTAGTACCATAAAAGCAGATATTGACAATACTGTAAAAGGAAGGCGATGATAAATATCCCACTGAATTTATTTTTATTTTGTGGGAGTATAATTTTTTTTTACTTGCGATAATATATATAATTACAAAAATGCTGTATTTGTTATTAAAATTTGATTTTCGTATTTTGAACTTTTTAAAAGCATACATTTATGTAAAGTACACAATCAGCAAGACTCTATTGCTAACGGAAAAATTATGATGTACAGGGTCAAAACACTATTACACTCCACGCAGGCAAGTGCTATGTGCTACCTATGTCAGTAATGGCGTAATGACGCATCTATTTCGCGCTATACCATTCTCTCAGTGATTATTCAGTGAATATAATATATATTTTTTAAAATTATATAGAGCCTATATATATGTTTTTGTAAGAATTAAATTTAGTTAATTATTTTGTTAACTTTTTTGCTAACAGATAGTTCTACGTGTAACTCAGAAAGTCAACAGTATATAAAAATTAATTGATTTATAGAAACGCGATCAGTATTTTGGGGTGGGATGTACGACATGATCTAACTTATTAGCATTTTAACGTAACTACCGAGTTTCGTAGCGATCGGTCGAAAGGCTTAGCAGTATATAGCAAACAAGTGATCAAACAAACAAACATCTTCATTTATTTTAAGAATAACTGTGAAAACAAAGTTAGACAATACATATTTTGAGAAAACGTTCTGCATGTTGTCACAAAATATTTACTTGTTAGACAAAGATTACACAAAATCTCAAAAAGGAAGAAATGTACTTTTGCACTTTTCACTTTCGAGTATCGTTTTAGACCAATTAGGAAAGTACTGTGAATGTTCCGGTCTGTGGGGCTCTACAGGTACAGTACAAAATTTTGAAGCAAGTAGAAAAAGTATTTGATAAGATTTAAATTTTGAAAACATATAATCAGTGTATCCTGTTTTTCTGAAAACAATTATTATTGTATAGTTATTTTATATTATCTTGTACTAGGTTATTACATTAATTTGTTAAATTGTACTAACTTCAGTTTTGTGTATATCACTTTGTGTTTCATTTTGTAATATCTTGTATTAATTTATTATATTAACTTATTTTGTTGCACTGACCTCACGCTATGTAATCCCTTTGTAATGAACTAAGGTACAAACAATTAAGAATTATTATTATTATATATTTTGTTAATAAAGTAAATTTTTTTCGGATATATTTTGTGTTTTTTTCGTACAAATTAAAGTTATAGTTACTATTCATCACTGTCTGTAATTTTCTGAATTGTTATTCAATTTTGTTGATTTATCTACAAAGTATGAAAAAAAACGCAGTGAAGAAAATGACTCACAGTCCCAGACATTGTGTCAACATGTTTGTAGACAACACTTATTAGTGATTAATTAAGATAAAAGGCAATGAATATTGTGTAAAAGGCAATAAAAATATGTTTTTACACCACAGAAATAGCTTATTTTACATAAACACTAGCTGACCCGGCCACACGTTGTTGTGGCTCAAAATGTATCTATTATAAATATATGATACTTCCCCCGTGGGGGAAATTTCAAAAAATCCCTTCTTAGTGTACATTCTCTTGACGTACCCTATTAAAACGCCATCAAAAACGCATCTAAAATAGTATAATAAAAGCCGAGTTCTTCACAGTAAGCCTTAATCCCGTCACTTTTCCCGCTGGGGAATATCGAAAAATTCCTTTTTAGTGTATATTCTGTTGACGCGATTAAAAACGCAAAAAACCGCATGTAAAATAGTATAATAGAAGCCGAGATCTTCACGGTAAGCCTTAATCCCGTCCATCTCCCCCAGTATGGAGAATTTCGACATGTATATTATATAGAAACACGTGCATATTCGAATGCAACGTTGTGTCAAAATTTCAAAGGAATCGGTAGGAACAAACGAACGTTATATTTTATTTATATAGATAGATAGAAAATGATCTGCTTCAGTCCATTCTCACAGAAAAGCATACTGCCTCACAGAAAAGCATACTGCCTCACAGAAAAGCAAACTTAGGTCGTCGGAAGGTAGCGCCATCTGTTGTACATAAAAGCCTTAATCCATATATAAATATATTTTTGAAAGGGGGGAAATGGTGTAGGGGTATGAAAAATAGATAGTAGCCGATTCTCAGACCTACTGAATATGCATATGAAATTTGGTAAAAATCGGTAAAGCCGTTTCGGAGGAGTAAGGTAACTAACATTGTGACACGAGAATTTTATATATAAGATTAATAAATTGTTTTTTATTTCTAAAAAGTAATTTGACGTGAATCGGTGAGAGAGAAAAATTTGGACATTGTATTAAAGTTTTCAGTTAAAGAAATTTGTCTAAAAGTGAAGATTTTTTGCATGGGTTTATCAGCAACGATCTTGCATAAGAATAATAACCCGCCATCTATCGCAAATATTTTAAATTATTTAAACGTATTTCGGAAAATCGCAAATAAAAGATATATTTAATAAGAAATTTGCTTACATTCTTACAAAATATGAATAAAACCTAATTATCATAATTATAGAGCTAATTTCATGTTAAAATAATTAAAGTATTTATATTAAAAACAACATTTTTATCGAAAGTAAAATAAATCAAAGCGTTTTTGATATACAAACATATAATAACTTATTTGTTTGTTAAGAAATAAATCGTTTGAAACATTTATGAAAGAATATAATATCTTTATAACGACGTGAACGTAACACGACGCCAACCCAGTCACGTGAACAGGACTTCCCCTACGTCATGACTAGTTTGACCAGTAACGTTTAAATCTCTCATTTAAAAGGACAGAGGAAATTCCAAAAAAACTGTTATAATTTTAAAACTTTCTGTAATAAAATAAAAATTTCAATTTAATGATACTTTAAAATGAACACATATTAAATAAAATATATAAATGAATTTAATACAAATAAAATTTAAAACAAAAAACGAGTATACCATAGATTACTCCCTATGGAATTTCGTGTGTTTGGGTATATATCTGAACTCAGGGGACCGAGATGAGTTCAACGATACTCTCTACTTTTGGACCGGAGACGAAAAATAAAAAAGTTATCATAGTTTTTTCCGGCGATCGCGCGATGATCGGGAGTCGCCTCGCTCTTTGCTAAGTCGGCCTCGCTATCGCGATTGGGAGTCGCGTGCTTGCCCGTTAAAATTGCCTTTAGTAAACGTTTCCCCCCTTTTTTTACTTTGTTCAAGTACTACCGTGAATCGATCACTAGTTTAGCACATGGCGGCGTGTGGTGGCTCCGATACGAGAGGTCACTCGGGCCGCCATGTTCGCTGTCATAAGTAACCTTAACCGAAATGGCGATCGCACGATGATCGGAAGTCGCGTCGCTCTCTCCGCTCTCGTATCGCTTGTTTAACGCTCCGGGAGATGACCGTAGTCCGACGTCACGGTTTGCAGACTTTACCGCAAGATGGCAGTACTAGCAATTACGGTGCCGTCTGCATGAGAGCATTAAAAAAGTATGGTAACTTAAAAAGTGTGATAACTTTTTTATTTTTCGTCTCCGGTCCAAAAATAGCGTACCGTTTAACTCGTCTCGGTCCCCTGAGTTCAAATATATAATCAAAGTCCTGAAATTCCGTAGGGAGTAATCTATAGTACACCCCAAAAAAACAATATAATATTGCTAAAAATCTGGAATTTATATATTATTAATATCTACCAATTAATTATATAAACTAATTATAAGTTATAAAAAACTTAATGTATACGAAAGAATTTACGTAAATGAAAATATATACGTACAGTGGCAGCACTGTCGATTCGATAGTTCCACAACAAAGAACTCTTACAATAATATTATAAAATCACGATTGCAACAATTTACGATAGTTATAATATACTATTACTTAAATATAAGAAAGAATTAATAGTATACTATCAAATAGTACATTAATTAGACTTAAAATTAAATTAAATCAGATAAAATTGCAATTATTTTACAAGTCATTAAGGTAAGAAAGAATATACGAATTCTATTGTGAAAAAATACAAAATACAAGCGTATAAAAAATATATTAAATAAGACTACATATACTTGCATATTAGCATTATTTTTTTCATATTTATATTATAAAAATTTAATTTTATATGAATTTTTTAAATAATATATGTAAACTTAATCTCATGATCTTGGAATTGGCCTCGGATGCTGAACCTTCTAGAAGGTTCGGCATTCTGTGAGAGTAAAAAAACCGAGTTGGTTCATGTGACACGAATAGCATCGTCTAAACCTTTTAATGTAAATAATTTTTCCGTAGGATGCGTACTTTGCGAATTTTTCTAATGAATTGATTATAATGGACCATTGTATAACATGGCATTCGCACAACGTCAAATTTATATGACGTCCCATTTCACAGAAAGTACTTTGAAAGATGTATAATCCTATCTGTGGGTCATTAAATCAGGAGCGTCAATTGGTATTGCAAAAATATTAAACTTATTTTTTTACAGAAAAGAGTTTTGTAACAATATCGAATACCTTTGAGCAAATGGGATAATAAATAAAAAGCATATATTGTATTTCGTTTGTTGAAAACAAAATGCATTCTATAGAGTCTCAGACTCAGCTGAGACTTTTAAATAGGGAATAACAGATATTATATAATTTGAATCACAAAAATTATTTACAAAATATATATTTTTGTAATTTTATACATTTATGCATTGAATGAAACAGTTTTAAATTCGGAAAAAATGCTTTGTTTTGGCAATTTCTAAATCATTCCAAACAAAATAAGAACTTAAGTGAAAATTAATAAAAAATAATGCAATGCATATAACTACTGTATATTTCCGCAGATAAGACGATAGTTAAATCATAAAAAAAGACCCTCAAAATCCGATGTCGTCTTATAGGACAGACACAAAAAAATTAAATTGAAATTTATATAAATTAAAACCATTTTTTAAAAAAACGGACAAACCGTAATTATTTACTAGTAGAGAGTAGGGCATGTCCACAAAATAGAATAACCCATACGACGTTTTGGTGAATAGTCAAGGTCATTACCCGAATGCCCGATTCAGTGCGAACATTTGTAATGATAGCAAGGCGGGAAAATAAAATTTGTTCGTTCGAAAAATTACGAATAAGACATAATTCCGTATACGCTATACAGTATTCTTATCCAGATTATGATCGCTGATCTAAACTAAATTCACAGGCCGTTGATAGTTTGGGGGTGGTCTTATAGGACACATATGCTAAAAGTATAAAACTTCGACAAAATTTATACCTCGTCTTATCCGAAGGTCGTCTTATCTGCGGAAATATACGGTATTTATCTATAAATTAGTTCGATTGTAAAAACAGGCATTTGGAATCGAGCAAAATTTTGTTCTCTTCCACAATTCTCCACGTTGCCTGGCATTCAGCACTTTCTCGTAGACACGAACATCAAGTGTTCTTAAATCGTTGATACCAACTCATTTCCACTCAGTCTGTGGTATTTCCACAATTCTGTTACTTTCTACGTTTCTCATGAAGGCATTCTTTGAACTCTTCTTTTCGAGCATTCTGAGAACGTTACCAAGACATCTGGCTAGCTTTGATTTCAGCAATTATGTCTCGGTTTTCATGGGTTCAAATAGTTTACTAAGGGCTTTGTTTTTTAATGATAGATACATGTGTTTTGTCTATTCGCTGTTCGCCAAAACGTTCATATTGTTTATTAGTTTTCCTCTTAGAACATAGGGAATTTACATCAGCCATAGCGTTATTTCTTGGTTTCTGCACTTTTAGATCAGATGTGTCTGTTCTGAAATTGGATATGCAGAGTAAAATATTAATTATTCGATGTCGACAGCGAATTTATTACTGTTGATATGGAAAATATCAAAACGTTGATGGTGGATCAGCGCCATTCATAAAGAGAGAAAAACACAATACGATTTTCTTGCTCTGTTCCAGGAATTACGATTAAAAGATATCAAAAATTTTTTTAAAATTACTTTCGTATATCTATAAATACACTTGACCATCTATATCGCTTCGTTGAGTCTATGTTTTCGATACACGAGATTAGCAGTTCCTCCACCTTGTTCGAAGAATTGTGTTCACGTTGATTGGATTACTGTAAACGGTTTACAAAGAAAGATGAACGATAATTACATCGGTTTTTGTCGTCGTCGGCAGGATAGACACTAACTTTATTCAGAACGATATAGTTTATACATCAGTTTATCAATAAGGGTTTCGGTCTTCCATTCTTCTTCTATTGTAAAATGTAAAAAAATCAATTCAATGTAAAAAAAATCGATGGAAATGATGCATTGGCATCATTTCCATCGATTTTTTTTACATTGGAACTGATTTTCAGTTCTCCAATATCATTTACAGCCCTCTTTTATTTTAATAACTTATATTTTCATACGAAATTTAGTTTATATTGATAATCATATTATTTCGGCACCGATCAAGACATTAATTTTCTTCATGTATGTTTGATTAGAATGGCATTAAACGCTATATTTACTTGTATTGTCGAAAGGCAGGTAAACTAAATATTAGCGTTTAAAATAAGTTGTTTGCTAATTCATTTAATTCGAATTTCAGTTGTCGAATTTTAACTCAAGTTTAACGTTTCTTTTATGTCTATACTGTCTTTTTTCTTTTTATTCTTGCAATAACCTTCTACATTCAAATAATTTAAAAATTAAATTTTTAGATTATTTAAAGCATTTCTAAATTTCACTGACGACTTGAAAAACCTGTTAGAGAAAACATGTAATATACACATTAGCTCCAATCGATCCAAGCAAAAAACATTTCTCTCTCACACATAAACGTCTAAAATTCGTGTTTCGCTCTAATTTATGATTTAATAACATGCGCAAATTTACAAGACGAAATATTCGATAATATAAGTTCAACTTCATCTCGTATTTAATAGAGTTTCTGTTATAAAAAACGTTTTTAGAGTTTTATTGTGTCTGAGAGAAGAAAACAAGTCGAGGAAATTTTATATAGAAATTAAAATTTAAATCACGGTAACAACAAAGCTTGTCCTTAAAGTCATTTCTGGAAAAAACTGGAAAAAAATTTGAAGATAAGGAAAACTGATATACTTTTTCCTTGAAATCTGCTCAGGCGATTCTCGTTTTCTTTTAATGTAAAAATTTAATAATTTTATACACACGCTATTGCGTATATATTATTAATAACAGAAAGTAATTTATTTGTAGTTTGAAAATAAAATAAATGATAGTTCTAAAAATATATTTCTAAGTTCCAATAACTTTTGAATAGTTTGTTAATTACTTTTTCAACCATTCTCTATCAAAATGTGTTAGAATTTTTATAAACAAAATATTATCGTCATATAAACAAGTTAAACAATTTATTGTTTAATCTTGATCAAAAATTCATCTTTACTAAAAAATAATATAATGCAAAGAAAAACATCTTAGATGTAAAAATTTCTCGAAGTAAAATATTTAATGACAGTCAAGTTTTTAAAAAAATTTCCTTTCTTTAAGATACGCTTGGCGCTCCGAAGCCAAAAGACTTTTACTTGTATTATTGTTTTCCAGAATTACTTCCAAAGCGCGGAGCTTTGCTTTATTAAAGAAATACTCCCAAGAAACTAAATTGACTGTGTTTTAAATTGTCAAAATTTATTACTTGATGCTAATTTTACTTACCGGCTGTTCTACATAAGAAAGGGGAAATATTGCAATCGGTCTAAAAACGACTCCTCAAGATTTTTACATTTTCGTACTCGGCAAACCTTGAAACGTTCAAAGCGCCAAGCGTATTTCTAACAAAGAAAAATTTTTTCTAAATAATAAGTTTCATTGTCATTAAATTTTTAAAATCTATCTTGTTTATTGCACATAATATTTTGTTAATAAAAATCTTTAAATACTTTTCTAGACAATCATTGTCAAAGTAATTAATAAAACAGTCAAAAGTTATTAAAATTTAGAAATGTATTTCTAAAACTATTCTTTTATTTTTAAACTACAAATAAACTACTTTGTGATTAATAATATTTATGTGAAAGCCCGGACTTGAACGAAAAACTTCTTTCGAAAGAAGAAAAAATCGCAAAGGATATGATTATGACTTTACCCACGGACTTGCTTCCTCGTTTGAGATGACATCAAATGTGACACTGGGAACTAACGAAAAGAAATCGCTATTGGACATAGGCGTTGCAACATTGCAACATTGTCAAAGAAGGTCATGGGGAAAACGGGGAGGAACCCCAAATAAAAGGGCGAGGTCCGATAACGACACGGAGAGTTCGTCGTCATCGTTACTTCGCCACCTTTTAACGAGCGTTAGCTCCCGATCCTGTTTCGGATCCTCTGCCCTTTTCAAGATATTCAAAGACTTTCACCCTTTCAATTTGTCGAAGCACTTTTCAAACCACCTTGAGGTCCAGCAGTACATCGATCCGCCGATTCTACGATTCCTAAGGAACCAACTGCTACTAAGGTATTTACCATTTTTCCCCTCTTAGTGCCCACTGGGCGGAAAGAGTTACAAAAAAAAAAAACAAGGTATTTACCAACACTCGACCGATTTGTAAACTCTTTCTCTTGTGGTCAGGGACTGTAATTTATATATAAAATTAGCGCCTTGCTAAGCGTTTTAACTATGTACAGAGCTGCATAAATTGCATATAAATAAACGGGTATTGTTAATTGTTAAACTCGTAGTGGAGTGCGTTCACTCCTTTCTCCATTCCGAGCCGAACAGCCTAGAACGCTTCGGCTCACAAATTTCTCCTTTTCAGAAATTACTTAAAAGATAATTTTCGTTATTTATGTGACCCAAATTTTAATTTCCATACAATATTTCCTTTAATGTGATTCCAATCGAATATAAAAAGAATATAGAAAGTTAAGCAATTCTTTTTAAAAAATCAAAATTGCTAAAGGTGTGCAATGCATTTATACTAATTCTAATACTAATTCTAATACTATGTGCAATGTTATATAAATATCATCAAATTGTTTTTACTTAAATAGGAAGTTAGGTCAATCAAATTTGATTACTACACCTTTCACTATATTAAGCATTATATTAGTCAACTTAAGGAAAATTAACTTTATTATCAGCTAAAACGTATAATAATTAAATATTTCAAAAATATCTTTCAAGTTCTGAAAGTGTGCCAAAAATGTTATCAGGTTTCTGAATTTTTAACATAAAAAGTAAAAAACAAGTATTTGTTTAAAAATAGCTGTCTAACTTCACGTATTTTCCACACACAATTTAAATAAAGTGTTCTAATTCAATCTCACAACGTTATTTTTTGTTTTGATATTCATTGTTCACTTCTCTTTTTTGAAGTTAGGTCCGTTTGCTTTTTAAAAACTTTTTAAAAAATTGTTAACAAACAAAAAAGGGCTCTTTACTTGGTAATTGACTTTAATACAACTAGTTACATAAAACAATGTCATAGTTTTCTTTTTCAAATTAACAGTTTACTGTCAGTGGATATATATGGCTGTGTTATACAGCTGTATTAAATATAGCTCTATTACAGTACAGCAAACGACATGCTAAAAGTAAATTTACGATAAATTATTTGATTAATTTACGATAAATTATAAAATTTTTAATATATATTTATTTTAGTAGAAGTATATAAAAGAAACTATTTTCCAAAACTTGCATTTGTTTTAAAATTATCCGCTTCTTTCTGTTAAAAATACGAATAAAAAATTGATTTAAAATTCGTTTACTACTCTCGCAAAACGAATTTCCTTCAATTGTTAAGATATTTATCAGTTAGACCTATTCGTCATCATTTCTGTAACAATGCAAAATTATGTGAAAAGAAAAAACAAAAGGTATAAGCAGTTCTGAGTATCTTGGTCAGGGCCATTCTTTGTGTGCAGTCTGTACGTTCTCTGATCTTTTGGTTTCTCTGCATCTTACTTAATGATAGCCACGTTAGGTTAATTAGCATGTTTAAATTGGCTTACTATATAATATAACTGACTGTGAGTGTGAGTAAAAGAAACTGGACATATCTCGCATGCTGAGAAATGCCTGACACGAAATTTTGTAAAAAGAATCAAGAAAACAAGTTGCATAACTTTTCCGGCAAAAAATTTAACATGTTTAGATTATTACTTAATATATATTATCAAAAAGCTCGATTTTGCGGATAGACAGGAGTTTTATTTTAAAATGTTGTTCGAAAAAAATTCTAATCGTTAATAATTCGTTAAATTCGACAATTTTTCTGTAGGAAGAATATTTTGCGAAATTTTCTAGTGGATTGATTAAAATGGATCACTGTATATAACATGGAACATGGCATTCGCACAACGTCAAATTTATATGACTTCCCATTTCACAGAAAGCACTTTGAAAGATGTATAATCCTATATGCGACACATTACATCAGGAGAGTCAATTGATATTGCAGTCACCAGGGCCGGATTTACCAATCCAGGGGCCCTGGGCACAAATTCGGTGGGGGTCCCCCCTTTAAGAGTAGGCAAATTTGATGATTTAGAAAATTTACACAAAATACTGTACTTTCAATTAGATTTGAACTAGGAAGTTGTAAATTTCATTTAAAAATAAGGTTATTGTAAACAAACATATATTTTATTGTGTAAAACTAATTATTTTAATTTAATTGAAAAATACCTATGTAAAATTTTTATCCCGAAATTTCCCGATGTTTCATAGGTTTTTTCCCGGGTTTGGTTTTTTCTGCCTGTGGCCCTCATGATTAAGCAACACTAGGTTGTCGCGGTAATAGAAAAAAAAAATTATGTTTAAACATAGTTTTGTGGGACCTTTGGGCACCGGCCACAAATGCCCTTATGTAAATCTAGCCCTGAGTACAACGATAATGGTTCGTAAGTAAAACGATGCCTGATTTATTCATATTGTATTTTTCTTAAATACTATGAAGTTTTGGTAAAAACGTAAAAATGTGCCCGAGATTTGAACAATGAAATGGTGCAGTGTCCTGTGCCCAAGCTGGTTTCGCCACCATATAGACGATGTATTTGCAGTTCTCAAGTAAATTGTATAACTTTTGTAAAAAAAACCTTGTGAATAAAATACTCGTCTTATATAGAAATGTTTTACGTAATACTGTACAGATTATACAAAACAAGTGCAAAAATATATTAAAACTTCTATTAAATATATTGAAATGGTAATCGTAATAGAGAAAAGGATCTGCCTGTCATGACATTGTAATTAACAAGGCAAATGCAGAACTTTACCAATTTTTGAGTAATTGGAACTGGTAAAAATTGATGTAATCTTCGTTGTAGTACATATTGTTGATTTAAAAATTTTCTAGCATAATATAAACGCATTCGTATATACAATTTTACCAGTAAATCTTGAAAGTTTTTGCAGACGTATATTTTTATAGAAAAGTTGTTTTGTTTTATTGTCTTTAAAATATGACACATAATTTCTTTCTTATTCATTATAGACATATCCAGGTCTCCTGAACTCACACGGGATTCCTCAGCTTCTTCTGCATTAAAAGAACATTCCTTGAACTGAGGGAGAATTTGCTCAGTTGTTTTTGTTCAAATTTTGATTTCTTTGGCAAATCAGAACGAAGTTTTGGTGGTTTTCTTTTTCCTGTCAGTAATTTTGGAAGATTGGTGTATTAAAAATTGTTGGATCTGCATTTTAAACTAATTTCTTTTTTCCGAATTCATAAATTGGTTTTCTTCAAAATGCTCAGCACAAACATAATTATTTTTATATAGTACTTCTGCTGTTTTATTTACAAGATCTATGCGTCAAGTGTTTTTGACCTAAAAGTGGCATCTGAAAAATAAATAAAATGGAGCTGCATATTAATGGATAGCATGAGCAAAAACGGATCTAAGTTTTTCGGGGCTTATGGCTTGTTATTGAAGCCCAATGTGGCCTCATTTTTTGTTAATACAAATAATACTGGAAATTATCATTATTATTAAATTATTAATATTAACTATTTTTTACTATACGATAAATGTTGATTCTTAATAAAAACGTATTAAAAATTTATGATAATAATACAATTTTTGTGAGCCCTTGACACTTGGGGGCCCAGGAGTTAAGCCCTATTAATCCCTAAGTAGATTTATCCGTGAGTATGTCACTTGTAATTAATTGCTAGCAATTTAGAAATTATGCTGGTTTCTTCCTACGAGTGACCTAATCTTAACGGTGTTCACGAACAGAAACATGGTCTTAGTGGTCTTTCTCTTTATAAAATCTAAAGAAGAACAGATGATGTTGCTTCCCTCGAGCATTTGAGCAATTAACAGCTGAACAATAACTCCTGCAGTCTTCCAAGATCCTGAATTTATTTTCTACTTCTAACACACGTGTTCACAGCATAAACAATGTTAAATTGAAGTAGTTTTCACGCGGCGGTCACAGACTGGCACTAACAGCAAGTACCTGCGTATACGTCGATGCTTCGCAGAATATGTTCGCCCACAAACTTGGCAGTTTTCCTTGTCAAACTAGGAAAAGTTGTCAGTCTATGCTTTTGTGACGTTGGCAGAAGTGCGTGGATGCAGACATAATTCAAAGGTATTCTAAGATTTAATATCATTATTTATTGTAAATGAAGAATACATTCTTCGTTTCTTCGATTATATTATTTCTTTGGTTTTTGATTTTAACATTTTAGTTTAACATTATTATTATTATTTTTATTTTTAAAGACACTTTTTATTGACTACTTTCAATACTTTTAACAGTGTGAGAAAACTTTTGATTTAAATTTTAATCGATATTCAATTATACTTTATTAAAATAAGAAACTGCGCCATTTTTCTCAATGTCAATATAATTATATAAGCATTATTACGTTATTTTATTTTTACTTTTCCTGGTGTTATATAACAAAGGGAAAGTTTCACGATTTGATCAAAAATGATCCCTCTAAAATTTACATTTTTGGACTCAGGACCATGAAAATACAAAAAACTTGCCGTTTTCTTTTTTGAATGTATGAATTCTGGTGTGCGTTCAAGCATAAATTTCTCACCTACTTTGAATATTAATAATTCCATAGCATAAATTCGAAAATTTCTGAAATTTTTATAGAAGTTTGTGTATAGGGAAAAATATATTTTGAAACTTTTAGAAAAATTAGTTCAATTGATTCGAGAGATAGTAAGAAGAGACTTATTTCGAATCTATATATATAATCGAAATGGGTTGATAATAATAATAATAAGGGCAGACCCCAAATTGTTGGGAGTTGAGAATTGAAATTTGGAATACAGTTAAGCTACGTCACGAGAACGTACACTAAGAGGGGATTTTTCGAAATCCCCCGGGGGGAGAGGAACAGGATTAAGGCTTATCGTGAAAAACTTGGCTTCTATTATACAAGTTTAGATGCGGTTTTCTGCATTTTTCATTCGTTTTAATAGGGTACGTAACGAAAATGTACACTAAGAAGGGATTTTTCGAAATTTTCTCCATTGGGGGTTAACACCCCCATTGTTAACACTTCCCCTTGCGGAGGAAGTGTTAACAATGAAAGTGTCAACAACGGACGTGTTAACAAAAAGCGACGTGCAATATTTACAGGCGCAGATGCGATCTTTTTGCGTTTTTGCAAAAAATCGAACATATTTTTAGACCCATCTAAAAATTCTCTAATTAGTCTGGAAACAAGGAAACCTAGTTATTGCATTCTGTGAAAACGGGTAAGATTGGCTATACGGTAATGTAATAACGTTAATCTTCGCTATCGTTACTTTTTGCCCGAGCAACGCCGGGCTTATCTGCTAGTAGATATATAAACAACAGGAGTACTCCACGTGGTATCCTTTTCATGAACACATAATCCGCGAGTTGTGTTAGTGCTTTATTTTATTCAGCCACTGTACAAATCAAAAACACAGGTTTAAGTTTAATTATTGTTATTGTAGCTTCTTCCATTTAAATTTTAGTTACAAAAAATTAAAGATTACAATATCGCTTTTTAAAGACTTCTCATACAGGAATGAATTTAAACTTTATTGATATCAATTATCAGGCAATGCTTTTCATGTGTGATACCATTCATCAGTTCTTATTACCTTAGTATTATCTGTATTTATTGTAGACGTTTTTTAGTTTTATTATTTCTAACACAATGAGGTTTACCTTAAACCTACAGTAACAAACCGATAAAAGTCACATTTAAAAAGTGAATCTTTGTTTTCTCATCTATTTATGATTTACTTCTTTACAAATCTTTTCATTGAAGTAGGATGGAGAAAACAGTAAGTGTTCAACAATAACAATTGATTTATTGTTTTATTACATTGCAATTTTATTCTATGATTTTACAAAATTGTTCATGTTATTATTACAATATAGAAAATCGTTTTAAAAAGCATTAAATTAATTGTAAAATTTAGTTTGTAACTTTTTATCTTTATTTAGAACTTTATAGGTCATCCATAAAGATTCAAGTATGAAAATCGATTGCGTAAGAAATATTTTGATACACGTTTTCGAAAAACTGGGAGAAAAAGTTGCCAGATATCCTTTATATTTTGTGTTACTTCCTATATTAATTACGGCTTCAGTTTCTTGTGGTATTGCAAAATTGTCATTAAACGAAAATCTTCAAGAGTTAGTCACGGCAGATAGAGGAAGTGTGTACAACACCAAATTATTTGTTGAGAAGATGTTTCCATTCAACTCTTCTGTACATTTCGATATGATAAGGATTCCTAATCCACCTGAAGCTTTCATAGTGTTCATTGTTAAAAAAGATTTTGGTAACGTGTTGAATGATGAGGTAATGAGAGAAATTAAAAAGTTAAATGATATTGTGAAAAATACTCCCGTAACAGTGAAAGAAGACACAATCAAGTACTCCGATGTATGTGGAATAGTTCAAGAGAAATGCTTCGAAAATCCAATTTCTTTATTGATTATGAAGAATGTAACCGCCAAGAAATGGAAGATTAAACATCTTGTAGATATTGATTTGATGACTTTGTCTTATAATATGTATGGAATTAATTTAGGAGGTGTTCACACTGATAAAGATGGGTTCGTTAAAGCAGCTCATGCAATAAGAATGTTTTATCCGTTAGATATTAGCAGGAAATGGAAACAATATTGGATGATTCTATGGCAGCGACAAATGCGGAAAGAGATAGATAAATTCCATTTCGAACATATTAAAATATTTCATTATCCAATTAAATCGATTGAAGATGATGCCAAAGTATTATTTAAAACTTTAAAACCAATGATAGGGGCGGTTGTCGGTTTCATTTTCATCTTCTCAATAGTGAGTTGTCTGAGTTTAAATTTCGTGAGAAGCAAACCTTGGCTTGGTGTGGCAAATGTCGTATCGGCCGGATTGGCGATAACAACAGCGTTTAGTTTAATGGGACTATGCAAAATACAATGGACTTATTGGAATATCTCCATTCCGTTTTTTGTCATAGGTAAATATTTCTTTTATCGTCAGCATAGTGAAATGATACGTATATTGTAATTACAGTTTATTTGATATCTAGTTACAGAGATAGACGACGCCTTCGTGTTGATTGCGTGTTGGAGAATGACAGATCGCTCGACAAATGTGGAAAGACGAATGAAAGACACTTATCGAAAAGCAGGAATTTCCATTACACTGACTTCGCTTACGAATTTTCTTGCATATAGTATTGGAATGACGACCGAGTTTCCTCTTGTGAGAATGTTTTCTTACTATTCTGCTACTTCTATATTTTTCACGTATGCTTACCAGATAACGTTTTTCGGTGGTTGTATGGCATTAAGTGGATATAGAGAAGAGAAAGGACTCAATCCAATTACATTTCGGCATCCAGGTAAGAAAAACTTCAACTTTTCGTTTTTATTTATTTTATCATCTAAAATTTATTACACTATAAATATCATTTTTAAATATGGAGCGCTATATGATATTTTAACGAAAAGAAAAGTATTAGAATACATATAATTTAAATGTCTATATCCATTATAGCTTTTGTGCGCATTTCTACATGCTTTGTATAAATAGTTTTAAACTAATATAGCAGCAAGAAATATTAAATAATTTTAATGAGTACGTATAAGTAGTAGTCAAATGGGTAGCACTAATCACAAAAATTTCGATTCCTATTCGATATGACACACTCTAACCACAAAAATTGTTAAGTAAATAATTTTTCAGACTCACATTTTATAAATATTTGTTATATAATTTATAGACTTACCTTTTATAATTTTTCATATTATTTGGTCAAGTAAATAATTTTTCAGACTCACCTTTTGTAATTTTTCATATTATTATTTATGTCAAGTAAATAATTTTTCAGACCTACCTTTTATAATTTTTCACATTATTTTGTCAAGTAAATAATTTTTCAGACTTACCTTTTATAATTTTTTATATTATTATGTCAAGTAAATAATTTTTCAGACCCACCTTTTATAATTTTTCATATTATTTTGATTGTCAAGTAAATAATTTTTCAGACTCACCTTTTATAATTTTTCAGATTATTTTGATTGTCAAGTAAATAATTTTTCAGACTCACCTTTTATAATTTTTCAGATTATTTTGATTGTCAAGTAAATAATTATTTCGTTCACAAAATTGTCCAGTAAATAATTTTCATACTATTTTGTTAAGTAAATAATTTTTCATACTTATCTATTATAAATAATTGTTAAGTAAATAGCAATTTACTTATCAAAATTTACTTATCAAACTTTTTCTATTCGATATAATGTATAAATTTTTTGCAATTACTTTGGATCCAACACCTGATGCAAAATTTAATGCTTTACGTCCCAGATATTTTCCTATTTATCCCAAAATCGGTACGTATTTGCGAAAAACAGATCCCTGAAAAATCCATATCTGCGTTGTATTTGAGGTCCTGCAAAATAACCTCGTCCTGTCATACGTTCCCTCAAATATAAATTGGAAGACCATAACATACCTGCTGCTTGATTACAGTAATAATTTATACAAGCTTTTGGGTCGAGCTTCATTTTGCACTTCTTAAAGACAAACTAACACTAGAAATAAAACTAACAGGTATTTATAACTGTTTAAAAGATAAAATTAATATTGTTTTTCCACCAAAAAAGACAATCTCTTTTCCACTCGCAGATCTTAGTTCAATTTCTATAGTTTCGATAAAATTTTTCCTAATAGGAAAATACAAAGGTTTCAAATAAACTTTAACTATCTGATCTTCTTTCCCGCCTATAACGGGTATAACTCTTAATAATGGTTCTGTTATATCTCTGACGTGATGAGAAGAAATAATATTCGAATAAGTAAAAATTTCCGAAATTCCTGCCGACATTTCGATGGGATAATGACTTATATATTCGCCGGGTGGAAATTTTGTAGTTGTAAATCCCAGAAAGTCTTTCAATTCATCTCCAAATTCTACAGAAATATTCGACAGAACTTTTAAAATAATTTTATTATTGGGTAGCAACGCCAGTTTTATATACTTAAAAATGCTGAGAAATTTTTCAGGAGACGTGTATAATCCGATAAGAATAAAGATTTTTTCATCTTTATAAACTTTCTTAATTACTTCTCTTTTTCTATTTTTCTCCACTAAATTAAAATATTTATTAGAGTAATCCTGAGTTGATGGTTGAAAATTTTGAGTCGAATTACCTCTTAATACAGTATCTTTGTTAGGTAAGTTTAGCGTATAAAGTAATTTTGACGAATCCTTTACGGTAATAAATAACTCATGTTTGTCTTTTATATTTATATCCACAGTTTGATTATTTTTATCAAAAATAAATTCTACCAAATTAGAATTTGTTAGACTAATTATGTTTGAATTATTATATCAAACAATTCACTTTTATCATTTTTAATAGAAGTTAATGGAATCATATATGATTTATCCGGCAAGGGCTCATCTTCTCCTTTCACGCTTTCTTTGATCGTCACAATATACTGATTATTATGATTAGATATATTAAACCAGTTTCTTGGAATAACAACTGTGGCAAGTCCGACGGCTCAATTTCCGTGTAAATTAATAGGCAGACTCATTTTCACCGTGAAATGTGCCTGCGTATTCTCAGGTAACAGGTCCATACTTGCATTACTTATCAGCGTTACGAAAAAATCTGACTGCATCATTTTGTTACCTTTTGTAATTCTTCGGTATAAAACCTTCCTTCTAGAATCTCGTTATTCGTATCTTTTAATACGTAAGTCAGAGGAGTCGATAGAAATCGATCGTGAATAACAAATATTTCCTTCATCCACCCGGGCAGATATCCACGACTAAATGTTTTACGTATTTTCGAAAAATTCGAACTAAATCACCAATACTAAATTTAAATTTACTTTTCATTTTTATACCATATAGCCTATCAAAGATTGAACTGTAATGCAAAAGACCAACTTCAGATGGAGCCATCCCGACACTTTTGTGAAAACTATTATTATATCCTTTTACAATATCATTTAATTTATCAATATATTGATAAGAATTACGATAATTAAATAATCTATATATTTTATTTTGTAAAGTTTTATTTAATCTCTCAACCACTGAAGCTTTAGTATCCAGATGAGTCGGATTGTGATTAATTTTATGTTTTTTAAACAAATTTTTAACTAATCTATTATAAAATTCAGTTCCTTTACAGTTTGTACATTTTTAGGAATACAGTAGTGAACCGAAAATCAGAATCAATTGGGGACTGGGGTTGTTCAGATTAGGGATATGTTCCGATTACGGTTTATGTACGAAAAAATATATTAACCTGTCCGATGATCAAATTTTTCTCCATTGCGTGTCACTTCCTGTTGAATTTTTCTCCATTGCGTGTCGCTTCGTGTTGAATTTTCGTCCATTTTAAGCCTAACGAAAATTTTTATAATAATAATCGAGGCTATCGTATCGTTAAAAATTATTTCTGCATTTTGTACAAACAAAATAAATATATTGAAGAATATAAAAACATGAAAATTATACTTTAGAAGTAAATTTAGTATCAAAAACGTTCGATTCAGCATGACACAGTCCGACTGAAAATTGTGCCGATTACCGGCGATTCCTATTACCGGGGTTCCGATTTACGAGTCTCTACTGTATTTCGTTTAAAAATAATTTGAAATGCTTCCAAAATAGACTTAGGTTTTTTATCCTTTATTGGCACAATGTAACAATATTTACTAAATACATCGATTACTGTTAATAAATATTTTATGCCGTTATTATATCTATAAAATTGCTTTAACACAATTAAATCGGCTTGCCATAAGTCGTTTGGATAAAAAGCTTTAGTTTTTCTTCGCGAATATTTAACTCTTACAGGTTTATGCAATGAATAAGCAGGCTGAGAAGACAACCATTTTTCGACAGTAGATCTCGATAAATTAGAAGCTTTAATTAGTTTACTCACTCCTCCGAACGATGCCGAAGATTTAGGGTTATAGTATATCGATCTCAATAGTTTGTCCATTTGGGACTCTTCTTCCTCTTTTTTGATGACTTTTTCCACTGGTAAAATACTCTTGGAGAAATTGTAGAAAAAATTTCTTCAGGACTTTCAACTTGTATCAGTTGATATCTCGGCTTTTCGCCGATTTCGGGTAGAGTTGCCAAACTTTTATTTCCTATCCACTCTCTAGGAAAATTTAATTTTCTTACAGCTTCCCAAAACACGTTAAAACCAATAGGCGAAATAAGCGTTTTTCGATTCCTTGTCAAATGGGATAACAGATCAATTATGTGACTCCCGGGAACCGGAGTGCCCTTAACGGTTAATTCACCTTTTGTATACCATCCATAGTCGTTTTGTCTGAGTTTGTCGATTAAATGAGGAATGTATTTTTGATATAGCTGCGGTACAGATATAGTTATTTGTTTAATAAATGCATCCTCACCATTATCGGTGGTGGCAGGTTTTTCTTCGGGTTGTTCCGGCGGTTTTTTATCAGGCACAACAGATACTCTGACTGGCTCTTTCGACTTATGGATGGTTCTCTGATATCTCAAAATCAACTGACTTAATAATTTAACTTTACTATCGTCGGATAAATCGGTACTCTCGAGTAATTCTTCGATATTATTTCCAATTCTTATTTCAGGTTTAATTTGATATCCTGCTAACAATTCGGGAGGGACCAGAGCCATTTGCTTTGCCATTAGATTCTTTTTCCTATTACTTTACCGATTAATCCTCCTGCCATAGACAATAACGGTGCCAGTAGAAGAGGAAGGAATTCGCCAGATTGATTAATTAAAATTTTTTTCTTGATATTTAAAGGAACGCATTTTTCACTTAATTTCCTGATTATTTTTTTATATTTTCGTAATTTATGAACATTGGCGGGTATATTTCCTCTCAGCAAATTATCACATATTTTGCACAAAACTTTAACTTGATCGGGTAGTAGCCTCTTTCAATATTGCTCTTCGTTGAGAGGGGGTAGTTTCGGCTAAAAGCACTAGCATATGATAATTTTTCTTTACATTCTTCATTTTATCAGTAAGTATATCCAAAAATACCTTGTTCTTCCGGAAAACACGAATCCCGCACCAAAAGTTTCGTGTCTGTTTTAGGGTGAAAATCCAATAACAAATAACCAAAATCCTTTTTTCTCGCTTTTTTATATATGCATCCATAAAAAAAATTACATTTTCCTGCAATAGCTTGCCTCCCCAAACAACTTACTTGACTTTCGTCATGATTATTTTTAAACAAAATCAAATAATGGGTATTTAAAGTTATATCTCTCATAATTTTATTTTTTGGAGACAGATTTTGCATTATCAAGATCACACTTACATTATAATGGTGAGACTTTGTCGTAAACAGGAACGCAGTTTTTGAACTAAGTTCGTGCATCAAATCATCAATTATTACTAAATCCGATCCTTGCACAGATTCAGGTAAGCCACACATAAATGTAATATCTTTTTCATCTCGAAAAAACGGCAGATATTCAGAATAACACCATAAAATTTTCTTTAACTGTTTTTCATCTTACTAGCGTAGTCTTTCCACACTGCGACGGTCCCGCAATTATACAGTTACTTGGATGTTTAAAATACATATCAATCGATTTTATGAACTTTAGTAAATTTATAATGTCTTGATCCGCAATTTATCTCTCTAAATATTAATATATTCTTTTTATTCTTTTCAACGTAAACTTCTCTCATAACATCCGAACAATCTTCGAACGAATAATATAAATTATTACTAACTTCATTAATTCTTCCATTGTCATCCACAATTACAAAACCAAATTTTCCATCTCCTTTCCATATTTCTCCGTTAACTTTAAAATAACGCAAAACAATAGGAAAATTATCAGGAATATCGAAAGAAAAATTATTTACCACAGCAATGCAGCTATCGAGTGACTTGTACAAACGAGGAGAAACAGAATAATTTCTGTTGCCGTCGTAGGTAATAATAAAACCGTATGCTTCCATGACTGATGCTGGTGTTAAAATAAATTCTAACGTATTTAAAAAATTAATTTATATCAAAACCCCACCAATTGCAGTCCTTATAATCTGAAATGGTAAGTCTAAAAATTATTTACTCGACAATTTTGTGATCGAAATAATTATTTACTTGACAATCAAAATAATCTGAAAAATTATAAAAGGTAAGTCTGAAAAATTATTTACTTGACAATTATTTATAAAAGGTGTCTGAAAAATTATTTACTTGACAAAATAATATGAAAAATTATTTACTTAACAACTTTTATGATTAGAATGTGTCATAAATTATATCGAATGGGAATAAATTTGTGATTAGTGTGTCATACATTATATCGAATGGGAATTGAAATTTTTGTGATTAGTGCTAATCATACATGTTATCCTATGAGAATTTTGTGATTAGTGCTACCAATTTGACTACTACTCGTATAGGCTACTCTAAAATAATTCATTTAAATTTTACACTTATTATTTTTTTTATGAATTTACACACACACACACACACACATATATATATATATATATATATATATAGTTATTATGTAAATTGTTTACATAATAACTCCTGGATTTCTTCTGTTTTGAAGTTTAATGACAAGACAATACAAAAATATTACATTTTTGAGTCCAATTCTTTCATCCAATTTCTATATATATTGTTATTGTTTTCAAACTATCTGAAAGAACTTAAAGTCAGAAAAAGTAAAACATTAATACTTTTTACCAGAACTTGGCAAATTTTGGCAAAAAAAGTTTACTAATATCGGTTTAATTTTTGTTATAATAATGTTTTCAACATAGATGTACATGGGCATTTTGTTGTCTCCCTCTGTGTGAATTCCTATTACTCTTTACAATGGGAAAAAATGTTGAGTAATATTACCAATATTCTGGTCTTCACTATATTTTAAATTATCAGTAATATGTTATGTTGTTACAAACAATTACACTTCACATTCATATATAGCATAGTTAAATAATTTTCCAATAAGTACTGTATGTTAATGCATTACTTTACTAAAATAGTCTATTCATGGAGAAAGGAATAATGCTGTTTTGTGTTATCAATGCTTGTAAAGCAAGTACACGTAATAAAAGTGAACATTGCATGAACGAACCTTATTCAGAAAGAAAGACCTTATTTCGTTTTTAAATCAGATTGAATTTTAAATAAAAATGTTATTATTAAAATGAGAATAAATAAATTTTAAATTTAATGTCGGTTTGTAGTAAGTTTTTAAAGTTAAAAAGAAAAAAGTTATTTAATTTAAATAAACTTAAGTATTGACTGTATCTCATACACCACTTTATAAAACTATAGGTATTTATATTGTTGCGATACTTAATATTACAGTATTTATTCACTTCGTAATTTAAAAATATAATACTATTATTATGGGAATTGTTCTTTTTGCGTTTTTCTTGTTTGGGAAATTTTTTAGATGTGAGAAATTTTCCAAGTTCAAAATTTTCTGGTGCCCAGCTATGACAGTTGGGTTTCATCTATGTGTTGGGTTTTTTCTGAGTAGGTACCGTATAAACACGTATAAATGAAATTCGTCTAAATTTCATACATGCAGTGTGTGGTGACATACTTTTAATGAAAGTGAATAATAAAAGTGAATAATTGGGGAGTAAATATAATGTTTTTTTCAAGTAAATTCAAAAATCTGCTTACGAAAGCTCTTTGAGGCTTATAAAAATTATCATAAATATTAGTATATATCCTTTAATTTGTTCATTATTTTATCTTTGTCATGAAAGGTTATAGTAACGTTATTTATTCAAATTTTATTTTATTTTTAGATTCTAAAACATTCGCTTCTCAATTAAAACATCAAGAAGACGAAGAATTCTTCATGAAGATATTCCGAAAGCATTTTGGAAAACTTTTTTCTTATTCACATGTAAAAATTGCCATTATGTTTGTATACTTTATTAATTTGGGTGTAAGCGTATGGGGAATACTATCGATTAGACAAGGAATCGATTGGCATAAACTTTATCCAAATGATTCTACGATTTCAGAAGGCACTCGAATCATGTATAAATATTTCGGTGAATATGCTTTCCCTATTCATATAATTATCAATCAAACAATCGATTATTCGGATAAGAATATACAGCAGAAAATTGATACCATGATGAGGAATTTCGAATCTCATCCTCAAATCGGCGATTCACATACAACTGTTTCTTGGTTGAAATATTACAAAGAATTTCAGGAACATCCTGTTTCGAAATATTCGTTAGGGGGATATAACATGTCTAATAAAGAGGATTTCTTAGAAGGACTTGGAAATATTTTTCTGAGATTAAAAGGTGCCGATGAATTTTCAAATGATATAGTTTTTAATGAGGACCGATCTGATATATTATTAAGTCGATTTTTCGTCCTGGCTAAAAATGTGATGGATAGAGAATCCGAGATGAATTTAATAAATGATGTGATGAATATTGCGGACAAGGCACCATTCCAAATTTTGATACACTCTCTGTTCTCACAGTTAATTGAACAGGGAATTATTATTAAAGCTATTGTTATTCAGTTACTTTGGGTGACAATGTTGTTAATTCTTATAATATTCTTTTTGTTCGTTCCAAATATACTTTGCGCCGTATTGGTAGCAATATCTGTCGTTTCCACTATAATCGAGACTGTGGGATTTATGAGTTTATGGGAAGTGAATCTGGATATATTTTCTATGATGAGCTTGATTTTGTGCGTTGGATTTTGTGTGAATTTCCCGGCGCATATAACGCATGCTTTTGTAATGTCGTCACCCGAGGATTCAAGTGAAAAGCTGAAAGATGCCTTATATGAAATAGGTTATCCAATTCTTCAAGGATCATTGTCAAGTATATTCGGAATAATGTTTCTTTATAGAAAGTTTTATATGTTCGTAGTTTTTATAAAAATAGTATTTTTAATTACTGTTCTAACCGTTTTCCACGCCTTGCTATTCATTCCTACTGTGCTTTCGTTGATGACATTTAGTTGTCATGACAAAAAATTACGTTTGCGAAATATTCAAATAGTTGAAGGAGGAGAAACAGCATTGTAATATTAGGGACGTTTTTCATTGTACTTTTCAGTTTCTTTTTTATTTTACAGGTTTTATTATTCTTCCCTATGAAGACTTAGATATCTTAATTATAACTATTGTAGGTTCATTTAAATTTACAAATGGGTGGCCAGTTGGTGGGAACAGATCATTTCTCTTTTTGATGTTTTTTGATACCGTTTTTTCAACTCTTCACATAGTGAAAAATTTTTGGTTTTTAATATTTGTTGAAAGACTAGGTTTTCTGAAAAATAATCCAGATACGATTGTAGGTAAGTAGAATGTAATCACACAGGTCGAGCTAAGAACGTTAAACGAATCTACCATTTGGATCACAATAATCTTTTATGTGTATTTTTTTTACACCATTAGTCTTTGTCATAAAAACGTGAAGTATTTTTGTCTTAATTGCATTGATTGTACTTTTATATGTAGTAGAAAACACCTTCTTCTATGACATAGAATGCGTCATACAGTCTATTTCTTATCCAGTTTAATTTAATATATAACCCAGAAATCTTCGCACAGTTTTAAACTGTAATTTTCTCGTATTTACAAATGTGTCGAATACTGTAAAATAACAAGAGTCCATAATTATCAAACTTACATCACATTATTATTTTAAAACGTTGTAAAATGATATAGCTTTATTCCTGGTTTATGACACACCAAATGCAGGATCCGCAGTAATTAAGTAGATATTTTCCAGGAAAACGAAACAGAGCTCAGCAATGTAGGATTTTGTGTTTCGATTTCACCCAAAAACTCAAATATTGTGGCATGCTTTTTACGTTGTGTTTAAATCAGCTGAAAACACGCAGGTTCTGGAAAGGACATGCAGTCCTACGCCATAACTGGCAAAAACGACAAGAAACGTTTGACCTTAGGTCGGGTGTAACACTTCAAGTAGCGTTAAAGGGCACTGTGAGCCTAGTAGACATGTATTAAAACTGACATTTTGTAAATACAGTCAAACCTGTTTTTATGCGGGGGATAGGGACCGCATTAAAAAAGACGCATTAAAAAAAATCGCACGAAACTTCACGAATGGCTGTAAATAATAGTTTTCGCAACACAATTAAAAAATATTTTTTTTTATGCGGTCAACAGGGACCGCATAAAAAAAGAGTCGCATAGAAAATAACTCAAAACCGTACGAAATAGAATTTATTGACAACAGATGTCAGCACTTGACTGCATCGTCTGGTCTATCGTCTGTTTTACATATTTTTGTCCAGGTGGTGTTTTGTTGACTTAAAAAGTAAATTATTTCATTTTTCGCATATTCATGCAATAATATTACTATAATAAGTGCATTTATGCTATAATAAGTTTATTTAGCTATAATAAGTTAACGTGAGACATGACAAATCGCACGAAACTAGTCGCCAACTATACCGCACAAATAAAAAATCGCACAAAAAAACCGCATAAATTAAAAATTCGCATTAAAAAAATCGCACAAATAAAAATCGCACATAAAAAGAGCGCATAAAAACAGGTTTGACTGTATTTCAAACGTCTTTATTTCTTTATATTGATAGTTATTTTTTTAGCGAATACTTAAATTTTTTAAAAATTATTTTTACGTTATAATTATTGAGAAAATGCATCCTATTCATTAAATTTATATCCGGTTAACATTCCATTTTTTATTACCCTACACCAGCAAAAAGTTTTGTAGAATTGTACTATTTAAACACACAAAAATCGTTAATACAATAATGATTGAGAGTAATTCATTGTGAGTAGATATTTTATTCTGAAAACTTGTAGCGTGAATCACACACGAAATTGGCATGTAACATACAAAATGTACTTTTACTTGTTTTATATTCATATTTAGCAAGTCTTCTTATATTAGTTTCGGTGGCATACATTGTACAGTACATTTCCCTCTTCTTCTGTATGGTCCTAGAAAATGATCATTTTCTTTTCATTCATCCGTACTGGGTCGAAATCTTTTTAGTATCTGTTCAATATCCAAGAGCATTCCGTCACTTTTTATACTTCCAGTGATTTCTGCTATTAAAATTTATTGAGACATTTGCTTCAAAAATTGTTTTCTCCGCACGAATTCTAATTCTTTACGTCGGAAGATAAATTGTGAATTAATACTACTTATATTCAACACGATAAAAAAGCCAGAGCCGAAACGTTTAGTAGTTGAAAGTTGAAATTTGATACACAATTAGGATACGTCATGAGAATGTACTGTACACTAAAAAACGATTTTTCGAAATTACCCCTTTCCGGGGCGAGAGGAAGAGGGTTGACTTAATCTAGGTCTTCCCCCTGCCACTCTGATACTCATTTTTGGTAAATTTGACGGTTGCTCCAATCGGCGATTTTTTTCTCTATTTCCCTCAATGAGTAGTTTATCGAAAGCTTTGTCACTCACGAAGGAAGTACTATCCGAGAAATTAATTATAATAAAGCATTTGTGAGACGACAACGCCACACCTTGACTATTATACATTGGCGAGAAGAGGAGATGGTGTCGGATTAAACCATCCCGGGCAGACTTTCTTGCGACCCGAACTGGTTTCACTATTCTACCTGGAGACGAGTGAGAGACCAATCGGGGAGTGAGGAAGAGAAAGTCCAACCAATTAGGAAAAGAGTTGGAAACTAAAGTTATATAAGAACTCAAATCTTCAAGGACAAGGCACGCTATCTCACTGTAAGAAGACTCTCACCGAAAGCATCAACTAGCGAGATTTTTCCATCTTAGTCACCGCATCAATTCCAGTGTCTTCGTCAGTGGCAAGGAATTCGACGAAATTTCCGTTGTGTCATGAAAGTTTCATCGGACACTGACTCGCCACCTTTCCCCGGGGCCGCCGAAAAGACGAAATTTGCATAGGGAATCAGAACGTTCAGGAAATTTGATAAAATTGCTTTTATCATCTAGCAAGGACACCTTTTGCAGGTGTAAGAAACTTTTTTTTTTTTTATTAATAAACGGTTTTGTAAGGCACTTTTGTATTCACTGCCTCCAACGTCAATGTCAATGAGACCTGATTCAAGTAACCGCGTTGGTTCAGATGACATAAATAACACGATTTAAACCTTTTAATGTAAACAATTTTTCTGTAGGAAGAATATTTTGCGAAATTTTCTAGTGGATTAATTAAAATGGATCACTGTATATAACATGGAACATGGCATTCGCACAACATCAAATTTATATGACTTCCCATTTCACAGAAAGCACTTTGAAAGATGTATAATCCTATATGCGACACATTACATCAGGAGAGTCAATTGATATTGCAGTCACCAGGGCCGGATTTACCAATCCAGGGGCCCTGGGCACAAATTCGGTGGGGGTCCCCCCTTTAAGAGTAGGCAAATTTGATGATTTAGAAAATTTACACAAAATACTGTACTTTCAATTAGATTTCAACTAGGAAGTTGTAAATTTCATTTAAAAATAAGGTTATTGTAAACAAACATATATTTTATTGTGTAAAACTAATTATTTTAATTTAACTGAAAAATACCTATGTGAAATTTTTTTCCGAAATTTTCCGATGTTTCATAGGTTTTTTCCCGGGTTTGGTTTTCTCTGCCTGTTGCCCTCATGATTAGGCCACACTAGGCTGTCGCAGTAATAGAAAAAAAATTGTGTTTAAACATAATTTTTTTTTTTAGTTTTGTGGGGGTCCCTATTTTGTGGGGGCCCTGGGCACAGGCCCCAAATGCCCTTATGTAAATCCGGCCCTGGCAGTCACGAACATCAAATCTGTTATTTTCTACGTTTCTTATGAAGGCATTCCTTGAATTCTTCTCTTTAGGCATTCTGAGAACGTCACCAAGACATCTGGCTAGCTTTTATTTCAGCAATTATGTCTCGGATTTTATGGGTTCAAGTATTTTACTAAGGGCTTTGTTTTCAAATGATAAGTACACGTCTATTCGTTCATCGCCAAAACGTTCATATTGTTCATTAGTTTTCCTCTTAGAACATAGGGAATTTACATCAGCCATAGCGTTATTTCTTGGTTTCTGCACTTTTAGACCGGACTTGTCTGTTTTAAAATTGGATATACACGGTAAACTATTAATTATTCGACGTCGACAGCGAATTTATAACTGTTGATAAGGAAAATATGAAAAAGGCCCACCAGTGGCCGAGTGGTCTACCTTGCCGCTCATCGGTGGTGACCAGACCCGGAACACTGGGAAGTCCGGTCGTGGGTTTTCTACTAGCCAATAACGACTGAATAGGAGGCCAGTTCCCCATAACAAGTCCTCCCGGAAGGCACTGTTTCCCCCGAGTACGCTGAGGCCGTGCGATAAACGGCTGGCTCATCGGTTGCGACGCGACCATTTACAGCTCATCGGAGGAAAGGCGAATATAAGGCTATAACCTCCATATGAACCTGACCGGAGGAGAATAGAATAGAATATCAAAACGTTGATGTGGATCAGTGCCATTCATATTGAGAGACAAACACAATACGATTTCCATGCTCTGTTCCAGGAATTACGATTAAAAGATATCAAAGGATTTTTAAAATTGTTTTCGTATGTCTCCAAATACTTTTGACTATCTGTTAAGTTTCGTAGGGCTTGTTTCTTCAATACATGAGATTAGCAGTTCCTCCACCTTGTTCGAAGAATTGTGTGAAGTCCACGTTTATTGGAATAGCGCAAACGGTTTACGGACAAAAATGAATGATAAAAACATCAGTTTTTGTTATCATCGGCAGTGTGAACGCATTTTAACACATCCACTTTATTCGGTACTGACGTTCCAAACGCCACTGTCAAACTTCTAGGCTTACAGGATAGCGGCGATAAGGCCGGATGGCCGAGCGTCAAGGTGGCAGCCTACCGCTCTGGGGGACCCGGGTTCGAATCCCGACGGGTCGAAAAATCCCCAGGAATTTTTCGGGGGGTGGTCCGTCCGGATATGTCGGGTCCCGTCCCTCACCACCCGGTCGCCCCATTGTGGGCCTGGCCGAACCCATAATGGCTTGCAAACAGAGGCCCTCTTAGTGCCCACAGGGCGGAAAGAGTTTAAAAAAAAAAAAAAGTCCGACGTACACGTTTTCGCGTTGAATAGCCGGGCTGCAACCCGACTATTGTCATAAAGAACCGTACCTGATTGTAAAAAATTATCATTAAAGATTTTTAAAGATCATTAAAGATTAATATAACCTGCTTACGAGATGTGATAAGTCTTCGTGTATATTCGTGTATAATTGATAAAGACTTTAAATAAAACATCATTAAGAGCTAGAATTTAATAGATTATTCAATTGAATTCATTTGTAGTTTAAAAATAAAGAATTGTTATAAAACTATATTTCTAAACTTTAGTAACTTTTGAATGTTTTATTAATTACTTTTTCAATCACTGTCTAGCAAAGTATAAAAGGATTTTCATTAACAAAATATTATCGTGGAATAAACAAGTTTGAAAATTTATTGTTTAAACTTGATCAAATATTGCTCTTTACAAAAAAAAGTAATATAATGTGTGTGTGTGTGTGGGAAGGGCGCGATTTTGTTCACCCTCTTTGAAGCTTAATAAATCTCGTGCTCGTTGACTAAAATTTCTGTAATTTTGCAGGAAGATTTGTTTATAAGAGTGAATTGATGCTATTATATTTTGGTGATTAGAGATGGGATGGGGAGATAAAGAGTATTTTGAATATCTCCAGTAGGGTTTGACTTAATGACGATTTTACTCGTTATTTTTATTTACAATATTTTTATTATCGTCATTTCTACCCTCAAAATTATGCTTTTTCCATTTTATAATAGTTTAAAATATATAAAGTTTTCAAAATAAAATACGATAACATATGGCGCCACCATAATTATGATACTTGCCGGGAAAGTTAAGCAACTCGTTGCTGGATTTTTTTTAATAAAGAAATTAAGAAATGAAAAAAAAAAAAATATATATATATATATATTTCGTATTTAAATAAATATAATATTTATTTTACCTAATTCATTTTCTCTAATAAATAAAATTATATTAAATATTAGAATTATTTGTTTCTATAGATTAAGTATAAAAACAACCGGGATCCCGGTTGTTTTTTTTTTATTTTACTCGGGAAATTCTTCTTATCCCGGGAAATACCCGCAAATTTCTTCAAAATTCACTTTTTTCTTATTTTGTATTAAGATTGAGGAAATTTTGCAAATAGAAAGTATAATTAACTCATAAACTGTCAGAATACATCTGTATTTATTCATTTTATACCTACTTATTAGTTCTTTTTAAGTTTCCCTCGTTATGGCACGTCACAAATGGTCAATAATGAATACGTAGCTTATTTGTGGCAGGATTCTGAAAATTCTTAACCAGTAATATCTGGAATAATTGTGCTTATGCTGTCTTAATTTTTAACCATGCCCAGTAGATTCGATAATTGCGTAACGCCAAGTTGTGCAAATTGGGCAAGGATACAAACGAGTACGAAGACTGCAAGTATGAATTTTATCCGGAATTCCAGGACAAGCAAAAGACCGGGAAATCAGAAACCATAGTATTAATACTACAATTTTTCTTGGATTATCATTATTTATAAAATAAATTAAAGGTTTAGATAATGTACCATTTATATGCATTTTTTCTTCTACCAAATTTTCTTTCACTTGAAAATAACAGTGATTATTTTCAGTTGAAAGAAGGTTTCGATAATATCTTTACTGTATTTGCCATATGAATTTCTACTTAATACTGGCAAAATGTAATACGTAAAGAAGTTCCCAAACATTAATGACTTAAATACAGAAAAATAAACAGGTAGTCAATTTATGTCTATAAAACGGTAAACCCGAGATGGTGTTATAATCAAGAGTTCAATTGATAAAAGAAATTTTTACTCCCTACATATCTGAAGATTAAAACATCCCCCTTTAAGGTTATAGATACATAAAATAATTTCTACATTAGTGATTTTAAAACGACAGGGTAAAATATATAATAAACATTTAATTATCAAAGTCTAATTTTTACTTAAACACATCTTAGTAACATGACAATACGCTCTACAAAACGATTAGTGGAAACTTCTTTGTTTTAAAAGACTTTAAGAACATGAAAAATAGAAAAAAAAAACAATTAAATTTAAAAAGGAAAATAAATTATATATTCAAATACTTTCATACATAAAAATGTCGAGAAAAATACGTACAATTTTGAATACTTAACTCTTTTTAATTGGAGATGAAAATCCCGAAGACATTGACAAGAACTTTATATGACAACATTTAACTGCCTTTCAATTGCGCTTTCTTATAACAATACTTATGCAGCAGACTTTGCCAAATGACATCTACCTCCATATTTTTATTTAAATTAACCGAACTTAACTATTCGAATAATTCAGTATGTTCGTAAAATAGTTTTTTATAGAGTTTTTTCAATATATAATATCGTACCATTCTTTTTACTTATCGCACAACCCTGTCCCGTGCAATACAAAAACTAAGGAGACTGTCTATAACCCGATCTAATCGACGTTACTTGTTTTTTCAATCACGTACCTGACTTTCCTCTTGACCTTTCACCAATATGATTATCGTTTTCCTTACGAGTACTAGTTAGTTTACATACCATACATCCCCCAACGTCTCAAACTTACTTTGTATGCAGTGAAGGCTTACTTGTATTTTCTAATTATCTTTTGCATTTTTTATATAACGTTAACCGTATAATATTTTCAATGCTGTTTTATGCATATATTGACAATTCAAGTTAATTACCTCCAGATAAATTGAACGGAGAGCAGACTATATCAGACAACGCATACCAGTAATGTTGATAAGCAAAACTGCAGAACAACTCAATGATCCTGAGTGAAACCAAGACCGTAGGGTGTTGCAGAATACTTGACAAAAACTGCCAAGAAGTGTAATACATGTAATCGATTTGTTTGTAACAATACCCTCACTCTCATAAAAACAACAATATGCAAATCATGCAATAACCAAAAAGATTAAGTTGAAATGAACATCTATTCGTTCTAAGAGTGACTGTGTTGTATATTACTTTTAAGTGTTTCAATTCATTTCCTAGTGGAAGCTATTTTACATTAGGAAATCAAGTGAAACACATAAACGCATATAAAGGTAATTTTTGTGTTTTATTTTATATTATACGTTAATTAAACTATTTATAAAAGGAGTCATTTACTGACCCGCATGGTCGTCACTGTTTCAAAGTTAGTCGAAAGGTTACGACAGATTTGATTTATTCATACCCGCTATCGATAAACATCGATGGGAATGTCTTAAGACAGGGCTTTTTCTGCAGATAATTGGTCTTTATTTGGGTGCGAGACAAGTGTAGAAAATCCGGAAACTCATTGGTGAGGCGCGAACCAAGTGCTCGATGGTTTAATCCACTCGGACACTGAAGCGCTTCTTTTATATATAACAGAGCCACTTCTCAAGATTATAGTAAATATAAAGACGTTAGTGTTTCGTCCGGAAAAATAAAAGTTTGTTTGCTATAAAGATACGTATTCTTTTGAACCATTTTTATATTCCATTTGGTTATATATAACAGTGAAAAAGAATGGCGATCGGTAAAGAACCAGCAAATCCCGAAATTTTGTATACATTTTTGGTCTCGAGACCTTTAAACGTCGATAAATGGGAAAACTTCGGGTTTGTTTTGTATGTGTGAATGAGTGATGAATTGTTTCACCCACTTTCATGGAAACGATTCCTGTGCATTTATCGAAAATGTCTAGTTTTGCAGAGAAGTTCGGGTACTACGAGATTGATGCTATTCAATTTTATTAGTTAAAGGTTGAGGGTGTGAGGTGATAGGAAAGTCGTGTGTCATATCCCGAAAAGGGTCGGGCCCAACAAAGATTTTTATCGTTATTGGTATTTAAACTTTTATTCTTATCTTATAAAACTCATTTCTACCCAGAAAATTAAGTTTTTCGACATTTCATAATAAATTGTTTTATATTTTTTATATAAAAGATTTTCAAAATAATATTATAAGAGATAACGCCACACTCAATTGTAAATGATACAGAGAAAGTTAAGAAACTCCTTAATAGATTTTAAATTTTTTCATACACGATTACGTGTATCAGAAAATTTCATAGAAATCGAAAAACAACGTTAATTTTAATGTCATTTTTCAACAATGTTCTCGATGTAACAATTTCCAATTGTTTCGATTGTTAAACGAAATCAAGCGCTCTTTCGAAAATATTCGTTTGCGATTTTCTAGTGAGAAAATGAAGGGAGAAAGGTAAATTTCATCAAAAGCTATGTTTACCAATGGCAATTCTTTAATATTTATTTAAAATTTCATCAATTTAGTTATAATAGAGGTGATGGCGCTGAACAAGGCGGTCAGCAAAATCAGAATTACTGGATTAACAATGTAAGTTATTCAATTTCATTTATGAACTTACAAATAAATTTCTTAATTAGAAGTCAATTAATAGGTCTTCACTCGATTTTGAAATATGCATTAAGAATAACAATTATTATTATTTTCACTTTACGTAGAAATTCAATGATTTGCCTGCCAATGAGTGTTTCTCCGCTTACAAAAGAGATTCACCATTGGAGGCGAACAAACCTAAAAAAATTAAAGGATTTAAACAGTTCTTCGAAAGTATACTTTGGAAACTGTTGCGCTGTTGTTGCGTAAAAGGAGAGACTTCCGATTCAGCGGTAACACTTGAGTTTCTTTGCTTTTTTTCTGTTTTTCAATTAACGAACTTTGCAACTAAAATATCTTATAATTGTAGAATTGCGAATCGGACGATTTTGAATTTGGATTTGAAAGTTCAAACAATACAAAAGAGAAGTACGAATTCCAAGAAATTGGTAATGGAACTTTCGGCACAGTCTATATGGGTCGGTGTAAAAATTCGGACAGAACAATCGCTGTCAAAGCCATCAAGAAACGACGGTTTTTACTAAATCAGGCATTAAGCCTTGTTTTCGGTATTCTTTCTATGAAAAACAATACAATGTCTGGGCGTTGGTAGAATTGAATAATGTATTTTATCTTTGGCGCACAAAGTGTGTACCCTTGACTGAAAAAACACAGTTCATTTATATAATAATATTGTTGTTAATACTTTTCGAAAATATTCCATACACAACTATTACACAATATATTAATTTCACATTTCGTATGCTTTTTTATATACAGGAATTCGATATTGTCACAGAAGGAATTGCTTGGCGCCGTGCTTCCGCTCATCCTCACGTTGTCAGTTTTATTGGTAACTTCGAAACTGATATTAGGTAAGGTTTACATTTTTTGATATTACAGGCTCGTAATATGTTATATGTTTCGAGTAATAAACAATTTGTGTTCTTCAGTTACTGTTTCGTCTGTGATTACGTGAAAGGAGAGAATTTGACAGACTTCTTAGAAATAAATGGAACATTATCGGAAACCCAAGCTAAGACGATCGGTGCACAACTTGCTTCGGACATCATTTATATTCACGATAAAGGTGCTTTATCTAAATATATTCATACTTATAAATTTTCTTTCGCATATATACACTGTGTGACAAATTATTTTACTTTCTCCGATAGAAATTATTCACAGAGATATAAGCTCTAACAACATCTTAATAGATAAGCACAATGGAGCACATTTGATTGACTTTGGCCTGTGCACAGTAAGTACTGTACGCCTCTTATTACTGTTTTTCAACTGTACTTTTCTTATGACGTGACGATTTTATCGTTTTCAGTTCGAACACCATCCAAAAGAGTTCTGTGGCACTCTGTTCTATTTATGCCCAGAAATTCTTCAACAGAAAGAATACGGTAAGAAATGTTATTTACATTTAATAGATTTTTATTTCTTTCTTTTATTAATTAAATCAATGTATGGTTTACAGACGCTTACTGCGATTGGTGGGCGTTTGGAGTTGTATTATATCAGGTTTTTGTTGGAAAAACTCCAATGAACATTTACATGGAAGAAATTATGACTATTGAAGATTTCCAGTCATTGCCGATAGCAGAAAAAGTAGAAAGTAAGTATCAATTCAGAAGTCGTTAAGAAATAAAGGAATCGAGGATTAATATGAAAATGTCATTGCAGTTGCTGAACAAGTGGAGTTGACGTATCCTTTTGAACTACCGCAGGATGCGAAACAAATGATCCAGGATTTGTTACAGAAAGTAAGTTTATAATGCGTTTTATGTAATTAATTTTCTGATTTTTGTAATATACATTTTACGAGAAAAAAATTTTTTTGAATATTTTTTTATATGTCGTGTTGTTTTACTTCTATATATTACACGTTTTATATTACCTTGTATCATAATATCTAACATTTTTTATAATTAATGTTGTACGCCATCATTGGTTTCATGAGACAAATGATTTTTAAAGCATTTTTTACTGAATCTCTCGACTGTTAACTCATTACGGTTAATCGAACGTTAAATTCTGGTTTTCAGTAACTGACTTAATTACATTTTAATCATTGATAAGAAATTTAAAAAGTTATCGATATATCACACCTTACTTGTTTGTTTCATTGCAATTTCTCTGATATAGTTTAAGTATGGTAATTGAATTGAGAAGTTGCAAAGAGTATAATTTATTATTGTTATTTTTGACCATTTCAGAATCCTGAGGAACGTCTTACAGAAGAAAAAATCAAAAATCATAAATTTTTCGATGATGTGCCGTGGCCTATAATGCCAAAGACTTAAATCAATATTTAAGAGGAGCACAGAATTGTTCGAAAGGATTATTTGTCCTTTCATTCCTTTTATTTTTATTTTAAATATATTTACATTACATATACACAAACGTTTTCGTTTAATTTCATACTTTATTCGTTATAAATAAAGCTTGGTTATTTACTAATCGTTTCCGCACGTTTTGATTGTGTTACTCGTCTGACAATTATATGATCCGCATCTTAAATACATTATTATAAATGATATGCAATTAGGAATCACTCAGTGGCGTGATGTCCATGGAAACTGTGCAAACGCAGCTTCCCTTGTTTTATTTTAAATATAAATACATATTGTGCCAGTGATTCTCAACCTTTTTTTCGTTACGGTACACTTTTCATAATTTAAAAATTTGGCGGTACACAGCATTACTTTGGTAAGTACCGCAGAACAATCAGTGACGTCATAACATGATTTTTAAACGAAGTTGGTAATTTTGGTATTTTCTAAATACCTTGGTAACTACCCGTAACATTGGTTACAATTTCCAAACGCGCTCTAGGAACGTAGAACCGATTAAACTACTTGTCTGACGTCGCTTATGTATGGATATTTGCAGTGGCGGCACACTAAAGTGCCACGGCACTGTAGTTGAAAATCACTGTATTGTGCGATTATTTTCATATATTGTGTTATTATTTTAGCGTACTTTTAATTAATTAAAACTATTATATCCGTATTATGTATTTTATTACAAATTTCTGTAGGCCTACATGTGAAAAATATCGATAAGATCGTATATTCGAATATAAATTCGTATATGCATATTCCTAATGGAAGCGCTGTATCGTCGAATACGGAACAGCTTCCACTGAGAAAATATCTGAATAGTGTAAAGCAGTCAGATTACAGAGCACCAAACTCGCACTGTTTTGCTGGTGGATGCTACACACCAAAATATCGTATAACGCTTCCAACGATTCCATCCATTAGCCACTCGTTGGGAGCTATTTGACTAAGTTGATTGTTTTAAGATTTAAAAAGTAAAGAATATTTTCTGTCATTTTTATGTACGTTTCATCGAGATTTAATTGCGAATTTTAAATTAAGTTAATTTTGTATCATTTTAACACGTCTGATTTAGCCTCGGATTGTCTCTCTCTTCAGCATGAAGTATTAGTTAGGGTTTCTCAAACGGGATCCCGGGATCTCGGTTCTTTATTTAACTCGGGAAATCCCGCAAATTTCTTAAAAATTCACTTTTTTCTTATTTTTTTGTTAAGTATAATTAACTCATAAACTGTTAGAATACATTTGTATTTATCAATTTTAAACCTACTTATAAGTTTTTTTAAGTTTTTGTTCGTTATGCCATGTCACAAATGGTCAGTAATCAATACGTAGCTTATTTGTGGCTGAACTCTGAAAATTCTTTACTTGTCAGAACCTGTAATATCTGGAATAATTGCGCTTATGCTGCCTTAATTTTTAACCATGCCCAGTAGCTTCAATAACTAACTACATTGGGCTAGGATACAAATGAGTACGAAGTCTGCAAGTATGAAGTTTTTCTTCATAACCTGATTATTAAAGACAAACGAACTGCCGAATTGTTGGGCTATGATGTTTCTATTGAAGTAGTCGAGGTAGACAAATCAAGAATACTAGAGAGCAAAAGAAGTACTACAATCTCGAAAACGAACTAGAAATCTTCCAGGCTACAGGTAAAAAAACACATAACATCAGTCTTCTCTTAAATGCATTAAAGGTGATTCCACTCACATGAATTGAATCGGAAAGGGCATTCCCGGTAGCAGGACTTTTCATTAGTTGAATAAGAATCGGATCGTGTGATTTGAGTATTGACCATCTTTACTTTTTAAAATCTTATTATAAAAATTTACAATAATGTTTTGTATTATCCATAAATTTTTCGTCCGATGGAGAATTATTGTTCAATAAAAATAAAGACAAAATCTGTCCAAAAGGGATCACACTTATTTTCAATGTTCATAGACAATACACTTTTTCGGCGACCGACCTTCCTTTGTAGGTTACATGTCGCCGGTAGTATAAAATGGTCCTTGTAAAACACAAAAATATTTCCAATTAAAATTATAAAATAACTTCTTAAAAAGGAACTGGTGATAACAGATGTCTTGCTTACGTCCATCAATACCTTCTGGGGATGTACCTGCTTTTATCTACTGGAAAGTAGCGCTGGAAAATGTAGATATTTTTAAAAAAATGAAAGCTGCTCCCGGGTGCGACACTTGTAGAGTTTATCCATAAATTGTCTAGGAACATAGAAAATAAGTGAAAATAAGGAACATAGAAAATAACTTTTGGACAGGTTTCGTCTTTATTTTTATTGAATATTTTGTATTATGTTTTATTTAAAAAACGAAATTACCTTTTAAGTTAGAAGTCTGATCTATGTTCATTTTTTTTTTTATTTTTAACTCAATTCAAAACATTTTGTTGTTGTTGTTGTTGTTGTTGTTGTATGCAGTTTCCAGCATACAACAACAACAACAACATTTTCTATTTGTGATAATTTCTACGTAATTCAAAGATAATTTTTAATATATGAATATGATTTTGGAGGTTGCAGAACGTCTTAAATTACTTTAAAAATGAAAAATAATTATATCATTTGATTTCAAGATATCTTAAAAATACGCAATTCTACCCCGGGAACCCGGAAAACAGTTCAGTTTTATCCCGGAATCCCAGGACAAGCAGACGACCGGGAAATGAGAAACCCTAGTTAATACCAAGAGATCGAACATGTGTTTTGTAGTATGCTTTGTATACTTAAAATAAACTTGAAATTTCGTTAGAAACATTTTATTTTTCATAACTAAAATACAGAATGATACTGGCCTGTTCGTTCACTAGTTTTTTTACCATGTTTGCTGTCTCCTCGCGAAGGACTCGAACGTTGATGTCGTCGATCACCGGCATAATGTACCTTTTTAGATCATCTATTGTGGTTGGATTATTTTTATGCATGATTCCTTTAAGGAAATATCTAGGAATGAAAATCTGAGGATCGCAGAAGCCAAAATATTTTATAAAATAAGACGATGATCAAAGAATTATCACAAGAACTTCAGAATTCGGACATTTCTGATGAAACTCGTTTGCAACACGTGCGTAAGAACGACTGAAGAAATAATGTTCAACAATAAAAATCTGTTGTTTCTGGGGGGTAAAAAAATTTCACTTTCTCCATGAACAAAGCTATACTGCAGCCAATTCTATGACTTTTGCACAAAAGTCACAGTTTCTGTTAATAATTCACTATTCACTGTCAGCATTCACTATTGTCATTTTGTTTGCGAAAAATATAACAATAAACCAGTAAGAGTTGCTCAACTTTTCTGGCAACGTTTAAAATTTTAGTGGCGCCATCCGTTATCATATTTTATTTTTAAAAAATTTTTATATTTATAACTATTATAAAATGCAAAAAGCTTAATTTTCGGTGTAGATACGAGTTTTATAAAAAAAATTGTGAATACTAATAACCGGTAAAATAGTCATTAAGTATGACCGTATCGCAAATACACACAACTCCTATTATCTCTCCGCTCCCTCGACCTTTAACCACGAAAATTTAATAGCATCAATCCCTCTGATAAAAAAACCTCCTTGCAAAATTTCAGAAATTTTCGACAAAAAGCACAGGAGTTATTAAGCTTTAAACAAAGTAAACAAAATCGTACCGTAAACACAGACATACACTAATATTCTTACATACAGAAATTACCTCCTATAATTTTGAATTTCTCGACGTTTCAAGTTGTCCTAAGTGCAAAAATGCATATAATAATTTGGATAATTTATTGTTTAAAACATAATTTTATCGAGTAAAATGTAATTAAATATACAAAATAGAAATCAACTTGAGGTGTACGTCGTGAATTTTCCACCATACCAAAGAAATGTTGCAATCGATTCTTCTTCCGCCTTGACGAGTTGTGATTTCATTACAATAATAGCCGACACTTTAATATAAAAACACCACGAAATGAAAAAAAAAATCTACCAAGTAGTTGCCTAACTTTTCCGGCTGTTATGAGATTTTATTTAAATAATAACTTTTATATTATTAATCATGATAAAATATTACGATTAATAATATAAAACAATGAGGTTGAAATTTAGCAGATAAGTTATTTTATAGTGGAGACGAAGAGGAAACACGATAAATGGAAAGTATTACAGGTAGGCTTGCTGACTGCAAGCAGAAAGTTGAAGAAAGGCATGGTGAACGGAAACTTCAAACGAATGGAACTGGCGAATGTTCCGGGAAGTTTCCAGCAAAATACGACTGGCAATTAGTTAAAGAGGTATGAGATGTAAAATCTAGACATGAGATTGTGTTCTCGGTAATTGTTCTTTACTCTGAGAAACAGACAGTTTTGGGGGGGTTTTGTGTTCAGGAGCAGGCTCCTGAACGCAACAAAGTCAAAAACACAGAAAACAATTCTGTGGATGTATGTGTTTATGTGTTGGTGTCTATTTAGTTTAATATCTAAGAATGGGGAAAACATTAAGAAGAAAAATTATGCATGGTAAATTGTATATGAGGCATTGATACTATTAAATTTTGGCGATGAAAGGGCGAAAAGGTGGAAAATTATTTGGTTATGGCAACGCCAAATAATGGAGATCTGTTTAGAGGTATGCGTCGCGGAAAAAAATTCTATGGGAAACTGTCCCCTATTTAGATGTTAAACACGTGAAGAAAGCCCGGAAAACGTTACCAATGATTTTTATTCACTCAGCCACTTTGTGGATAGCTGTTGATATTCGTGTGTCGTATATCGAAAGGGGTCTGAATTATTATACAGTACGATCGTAAAGTCTCTCCACAGTGAGCGGAAAACGGAGGCGCTTCCGGGAATGAAGTAATGAGGTTACATGCAGACTTAAGATCGAAAGAGTTAAAGTAAGTTATGACGTCACCACTCGGCCAAGCCATATGGCGTGGCCCACTAACGAAAGACTTTACGATCGCACTGTATAGCAAATTGTGATGAGCAATGTTTCACCACCGATAAATTAATCACTGTTACTGAAAACTCAACGGTAAGCCTGTGTCATAATATTTTAATATTCTGTAACTGTAATTTTTGTATCTAATATGAAGGACTGACCACAGATATATCACCCATAATTACAAAAACTTACATAGTTACAAAACACCGTAGCTAAGAAATGATATGGACACGGGCTACAAAAGAATCGATCATTACTTATCAAACAATAAGTTTGCTTATGTAAAATTCAGTCAACTAACAAATTAAAAATGTGTAAATAATTACTTTTACTTCTAATAATAAAAATGTAATAATGCTAAACATTATTTACAATCTCTGGCCATGGCACATTGTAAAAATACTTGTGTCTCCTTATATCTGTTTCTCGTAGACGTTTATATGGATCCTGAAATTATTAATATCAATAATAATTATAGTTGTTCTGATCTACTTATATAAATTATTATATACTTATTTGTAAACTCTTTTATGTTTAAAACGATTAGTTTAAAAGTAATAAACAAGATGGCCGAAAGGGCGAAACAATGAAGACGTCAGTCTACAGCTCTGGTTAGAATACGGGAGAGCATCTCCCGGGAATTTTTCATAGGAGATTTGTCCCGAATATGTTAGCAACCCTCACAATCCGGATCCTCCATTACAGGCTGGCCATAACCACAATAGGGGCAACCAGTAATTACATATATGCTAACCTAACCTAACATTAAGATGCAAAACGAATGTACTATGAATTACTTGTGTACGGATTTATTAAATTTCCTAGAAATGAAGCGTGTTATTAAACGAATAACTGCTTTTCCTACCAATGATATAAATTTATGTGCGTAAGAATTCGTGGCATAAGAATGTATCATAGGACAAACAGAGTTAAGTGGTGTGAATTATAAACTTACTTTTTGTAGCAAATCTTCGATTATTTCTCTTGCATTTTTTGATAGTTGTATAGGATATAACAATTCAACCTCTAGAGCAACTGGAAAAATATTTCTATAATAGTAATAACATTCATCGCTTATTGCTAACAATTTAAAAATGATAATAACTCACTTTGTATTCTTTTAGTATGGGAAAATATTTTGGGATTTTCAATGTCCATAACTCTTTTAGCATAAACTTTCATAGGTGTTTTCCCTATTAACATCTGATATAACACAACACCAAAAGCCCACCAGTCACAGTAAGCATCTATAAATAATATATTAGTTACGCGAGGGAACGAAATATAACAATTAAATTCGAACAGAATTTCTTACCATATGGCTCCCCCTGAAGAATTTCGGGACATAAATAAGACAAAGTCCCACAAAATTCCTTGGGTTTAAGATCAAACTGAGGAAACAAAAGTTGTGAGGTAATAAGACATCTACAATTCAAGGACAATTAGTTTATAAAGTTAAGGTTTTCCTATTCATAGCAATCTCTGTAGCTGTAAGCAATAAAAGGATTGGTACCGAAATTTGTATACAGACTAAACAAAGGATGTGGAAAAATATTTTGCCAAAACAATAAACAAAAGTTAATTTAAAAATTTCCACTGTAGGGGCTAAAATTGGAGTATTCAGAATAGGAAAACTTTAATTATGGCAACACTGTACATGACTTACCGTGCACAGACCAAAATCGATAAGCTGAGCTCCTTTGGTGTCATCTAACATAATGTTGTTTGAGCTAATATCTCTGTGAATTATTCCTGTCAATGATAGAAACAGTTTTCACATATAGTAGATTTCACATATAAAAGAGAAATAAATAAATAAATACGTTTAGAAAATTCACTTTTGTCGTGAATGTACATAATGGCCGAAGCCACTTGTGCAGCAATAACGTTGGCTTTGGTTTCTACTAATGGTCCGTTGTTACGTAAGAAATTTGTCAAATTCTGTCCATTGACGTAGTCCGAGACAAAACAGAAACTGAAAAAGTCAATTATTTACACCATTTCAATAAATGATTACCAATTACTGATGTGAAAGGAATTAAAATTTATTACCTAGTATTAATTTCGAAGAATGTTATTAAACTCACAATATGTGGATGAGTAGATACAGAGTTCCATGCAGTGTATTCTCTCATTATTTTGTACAGCTAAATCAATTAAGAAAAACAAAATATATATTTAAAATGTCCTCTAGACATTTCTAATTTATGTTTACAAAATATAGATTTCTCTTGCAATTAGTGTGGCAACAATAAACGAATAAAAATTATTATATAAATTTCACTTGTGTCTGTGAAATCAGAGAAAAATACATTTTATAGGATGCCTTTATACTTGACTAAAATTAGGTTTATTACGGGTTCGGGACTAACAGAACTTCATGCGTGTAATACAACGGCTTAGGCAAACTGTAAAAAGGGGCACAAATTATTATAAAAGGGCATCGTACATTATGCAAGGAGCTTGTTCTATGATCCAACGTCGGATCAGCGCTCCTACAAAATGGCGTTGGTTGCACTCGAGTCTAACTTGGTCTTGAAAAGAACAAATGGGTTTTGGTCAACATACGACGAAGTTCCAATGGACAAATATCGCTCATTAGTTTCTTTTATATCTGTAGAATAGGCTAGGTGACCCAAGTGCTCCAATGTACAGGCGCCCCTGGTGTAATATCTCATTAGGGGACAGTTTCTCATAAAAGTCCTCCCAGATGTCACTCCCTCTCGGCAGACTATCATGGTGTTGCGTTGTCTTATCCAATCCATAATTTACAACACTACTGTTTTTAATCCAGGTAAAAACTAACAATATCAAAAGTAAATCTGAATGAAAACCTGTTTATGGCAACATTCTTTCTTCTTGACTACTTTCAAAGCCACTTGTTCATCGGAATTCATAGGCCGAGCCAAATATACTACTCCAAAATGTCCATTTCCTATTTCTTTAATGATTTTGTATTCACCAATAAGATTTCGATTACGTTTCGGTGAATGATTAGATTTTAATTTAGTGTTTGAAAGTTTATTTTCCTGTCCACAATTCTGCATAATCACACAATTTATTATTAAATTTTGTAATCCAGGGAAGACAGAAAGAATGGTGTCTTACGTGTGAATCGGATGTATCGTTCTGTTCGCGACAGCAACAAAACATTTTCTGGACAATGTTTCCGCAGGATTCTGTAGAATTTCCGTTTCTCTTTGAATTGTTTGTCTGCAATTGTGAATCACATTGCTTTAAGGAACCACACTCTGTGGTACGCAAATCTTGGACGTTCTAAAGATAGTAAACAATAAAAATTATTAAAACAAATATTTCAAATATATTCTTACCCGAAAAATGTTAAAATCGTTCGAATTTCATAGATAAAAAATCTAGCAATGAGTTGTGTAACTTTCCGGTTGTTATGTGATATATCATTAATAATAATACAGTGTATATAAGTTAACTCGAGAGTAGGAACCTTAAATTATTAAACAAAATAGAAGCCTTCACACATACTCACACATCCACAGGAAATTTTTCCCTTCTTTTTGAATTTTTGGGTTCAATTGAGATTTGAAAAAACCGGGTTGACTTGATTACAATACTTCCCGTGTTATGTTATAATAGCTAGGAAAATAGAATTAATGACTTACTTTTATCGCATAAATCTCATTTTGCTGGCATTTTGTTACAGCATCATGGCTTTTCCTAACAAGAAATTCAGTTATTTTCTACTTAATATTAAATAATTCGGATTTATAAAAATTTATTCTTTAAATTTACCAATTTATCTTCTTATTATCATTCGGCATTTCCTAAAGAACCTTTTGTATTCAGCGCGGCATTTGTTTAGCAATTGAAACAATTGAAAACTGTTATAATTCTTGAAAAATGAAGTTCTTTGTTAAAAATTATCGGGAAGGTACCTATTGTTCGTTTAGATTTATTTTTAAATTTTGTTACGTGAAACTGTGCTTCATAAACACAATTTGATATGAGTATTATTAATCAAGTATAGAACGTTCCATACATTATTAGTGTGTTGCAGTTTGGTGTATTAATTTTCATTCAAACGGTATTAGTCTTTCAAAAATTTCGATGTTCTGTATTAATAACACAGTAGAGCATCGATTATCCGACTTAATTGGGGACTGGGGTTGGTCGGATAACTGAAAAGTCGGATAACCGAAAAGTATGAAAAAATACATTATTAGTATAGTGTATTAGGCCTGGTTTAAATGCTAGCCTCTCTTTCATGGTCGAGCCAGTGCTGCCAGCTAAAACATGCAAAAATTTAACAAAAATAATATTAAAGTAGCCAAGATATAACCAAATATTGTAGCGCCACATCACTAGCGGACATTTGAATCTGCCGACTAGAACGCGGTCGGTTAACCGATAAGTCGGTTGATCGGAGGTCGGATAATCGATGCTCTACTGTAATATAAGAGAATTACTGAAAGAGAACTTATTTTATGCGGTTTTTCAATTGCAGTAGACTTGCTCTTTTTGCAATTATCAGTTCCATTAATATCTTCACATGATACAGCGTAAAAAGCTAATAATCCAGTGGTTCTCACATGTGACTGAGTTCATGAAACCACTAAACACTTGGTTGTGGGTTTGCACCTCGACAACGGGCTGTCCGCGTGGGATTTTTCGGGTCTTCTTCATGTTTTTAACACCTAAATAGTGGCCAGTTTCTCTTAAATCATCGCGGGAAACATTCCTTCCATGGCAGATTGCCCGTGTTTAGCGTTGCTGTACGAATAAAACCAAACTATTGGTTCTTAGCCGGCGTGCAACAACACAATAGCTGTTAATACATATATGTCAATATGCGGAAAAATTTACTACAATGCTTAGTACTTTTATTAATATTTTCTAGTTAATAATAATAATAATAATTAATAACTAGAAATTATCCTTTTAAACGTGATAGACTACTTTCTGTGAGAAAGTAGAGCTTGAAGAATTGAAAAGAGTAGTAATTTATTAGAACACTAGCCATTGGAAGATTTCAACAAATATTATAGACATGGGGCATCCGCAGAAGAGGGTGAACGAAGCACTTACCCCTATCTGGGATCGAGTAAAATTTCTTTAAATTATAATAGTAAAAGTGATGAGATACGTAACCTTACTCCCTCGACCATGGAAGACTTTCTTGCAATACTGCATTCTATACTCTATTTCTAAGAGAAAAACCAAAATGTAAATAATTAAATAAAAATCTATTTATCTTCAAGTTTTGGCTTCCCCAAAATATTTTATATGAATGCCCATGACCATAGAATTGTGTCGCCAAGACCCATATTCTATAAGGTTAAATGTAGACTTATTTAAATCTTCCTTAAGCAGACTGCTGCTCTGAAAAATGCCAATGTGGTGCTCTGTTAACAGGGATCCTGCTATTGTAAAAGTAGGAAGAACGTTCTCTTAAGCGAACTGCACTCTTATCCTGTGCTCTCTAAAATGGACTCGACTGCACCAATATTAAATAAAAGCCAAATGATATACCAAAAAGTAAAGAGAAAAAACTAATTTTCAAACATTAGGAATATTTTCCAAATGAATTATTTATAAAACATTCTCAATGAGTGTGAACGATATACGATACAAATTATTATAAACTAAACGTGCCGCCAAGTGGTAATATAATATATATATATATATATATATATATATATATATACACATATATGAGTGACATTTCACCACCAAAATTTAATAGCATTAATTCCCCAATACACAAACCACGATGCCAGATTGCAACGGGTAATATTATATTGTGTTTCAATGTAAACGTCATAATAATGTAGTGTACTGTACATGAACATTCATCGGTAATTGATATAAGTTTTAATAAATTAATTTATAAAGTATTAAAATATTATTAATAAAAAATTTATGACAAAACTGGAAACTTAACTCTTTTGACCTGACTAACAGTCTTGGTTGACGGCCGGATGGCCGAGCGGTCAAGGTGGCAGCCTACCGCTCTGGGGGACCCGGGATCGAATCCGAACGGGTCGAATAATCCCCAGGAATTTTTCGGGGGGTGGTCCGTTCGGATATGTCGGGCCCCGTCCCTCACCACCCGGTCGCCCCATTGTGGGCCTGGCCGAACCCATAATGGGCCTTCTAAAAAGAGGCCCTCTTAGTGCCAACAGGGCGGAAAGAGTTAAAAAAAAAAAAAAAAAAAACAGTCTTGGTTAATTGAATTGTGGATTATGGATATCTTAATATATAAAGTTACTTAACCTACAGTTTATTTAAAACAATAACTCTCTCTCTCTCTCTCTCTCTCTCTCTCTCTCTCTGAGTAAGAAGAAAAAGGGAAGAGAAAGGGCAGAGATTCTCTGCCATCTCTCTTCCCTTTCTCTTGTTTATATTTATAATAGAGAGATAGAGACAGAGCGGGATAGAGAGAGATTTTTATCACTTTCAGTGAAAATATTTTAAGGAATTCACATTATTCATCTATTAGTTTGTGTTTAATTGTTAAATTTTGCTGTTTCCAAAATTAGCAAGATGAGAAATAATTCTAGTCTGGTGATGAGTAAAATTTGTTTCCGTTGGCTACATACAGTTTATGCACAGCATATATCGAACACTGTACTGTATATAACTCAGAAAATATTTGTTATTGTTAATAAAGTAATCGATGAATGAAAGAAAACTATCTAATAAAGGATCAATCTCACGACGTTAAATGAATTCGAGATTTAATTAAATTATATAATTAAATTGTGTGTATAATTACAAGTATGAAACAATTACAAAATCGAATCCAATTTACTTACGTAATTCATCCTATTAATTTTTTTTCCTTTAAAAAATATATTGTTTATTAAACGTTTCATGACTTTGGTACACTACCTCGTAACATTGAGGTGAAAGTCATTATCTTTCTATTCTTTCCTTACTATTATTATTATTATTATTATTATTGCATAACATAAATTATTATAAGAGAGTAGGGATTAAATTATTTCTTAAATTGTTAACGAAAGATTTTTAAAAAAAAATTCATATTTACGAAAATCGTCAATGTTCTGGCAAACGAAATTAAAGCGTCAAAATGTCGCTCAGAGGGATCCAGGATCGAATAAGGGCGAGCAATCCTAGATTTTCTGGGGTGATCTGTCCTGGAATGTCCAAACACGGCATTGCAGGACTGACTGTGGTCATAATAATCTTTAAAAAATGGCCCTCTTATGGTGGAGAGACTAAAAACAAATTGTATATATTATACAAAATATTTACATATTTTCAATGCGTAAACATCGAAGCACACGTACAAAAGTCTGATTAGAAATTAAATTAACTAAACAGCGTAAAATTACAGAAAACTGATAGAAAAATCGAATTTGAATTAGAGTTCGTGACACTTCAGAAATACGTACATAATGAAGTAAAAACAATAGAAGTAACTGCGTAATTTTGCTTGGAATGTATAATTATAACATTTTCATGCGAACTATCGGAAATTGATTTTACAATTAAATGTTCTGGGGAGTAAAATTACATCATTTCGTGTTAATTTATGTATAAAAGACGAGCGAAGGAATTGTTGCAATTAGTAAACAAGTAATCCAAGCAAATATGAACACACAGATTCTTCTATTCGTTGTTACCGGTGAGTATATAGTTATATTATATAATTGCTAAAGGTTTTATTCTTTCAAAAATGTTGAGAGAATTAATTATTTTTCATAATCGAGTTTTCTCCAATGAATTGAGTAAAATTTTAGATAAAACGCCTCATAAATTTCGTTTACAGGGCTAATTTTCGTAAAAACTGACGAAATTGTGAAATCGCACCTGATCGATAGAATATTAAAAAGCGTTGATGAAAGACTTGATAAAATAAAATCAGACATTTTGGAAAAGAAATTATTGCCACATCCCGCTTTACTCGAAATTCCAACTGCACCAGGCAAAGAAATTATGGAAAGAGCAATATTGGACGATGTACCTGATGTACCAGTGATAGGATCCCTTAAAGAAAAGATCATGGGCAAACTTCCATCCACAGAATTATTAGATGCACCCGTGCCAGGTAAACTTTCAGAAATAAAGAGCAAAGTTATTGATGCCCTGTAGTCTTACATGAAAATAAAGACTAGTATAACTTCATTCATTATTTTTTTTCTTGAAATTAGTTGATACATTTTTCTGATTTCGTAAATAATTTGTTTTTATTTTACATGTGTTTTGTACTGACAATTGTTTTGAATTTATAAACGTCATATGAATTCCAATCGTAGATTTTTCTAAGCGACATGTTTCTTCAGAACTTTTTATGTATTAAATTACGAAAAAATAAAAATGTTTTCAGTTTTTAAAATAATTGTTTAGATTTCTCCATACTATTTTAATGATTTGATAGTAATTGTATATATTATAGATTTTATGAGGAAGTCACTTAGCACTCAGGCCTCTAAAATGCAGGTCTCATCTAGAGCACGATGGGCATTTTAGGCCCATTGTGCTATAGGTGGGACCTTACAGCCCATTGTACTTATAGATGGGACTTGGATTCTATCTAGATCCCACCTATAAGTACAATGGGCTGTAAGGTCCCACCTATAACACAGTGTTGATTTTCGCCAGAAATTTAAAATTAGACGACTGTGCCAAGATGCATGCTCGATTAAAGAGTGTCAAACAACTAAAAATTGGCTGATTAGAACTTATACAAAAATTAAACAAACGATTTAACATTTGACACAAAAAAGGCGTAACAAAAAGGGGCGGTAACTTTCGTGACAAATTTATTCTGACAAGATTCTTATTCGTTAAAATGGTGTCTTTTAGGATATAGACAGCCAATCACGGCTTAAAAAGCTTTTTTACAAAATATTACACTATTTTGTAAGAAATTTTCATAACAGATGGCGCCATATACAATTTTTACTTTGTGTGAGTGTTACCTCATTACTATTTTTATTCTTGAACATTTTTTTCTTTTTTTTGACAGCGAAATTACTCATTAATAAAAAAAATTATTCCTATTAAGCTTTTGTTATTATTTAAATTTTATTTCCTAATATAATTGAAAGTTATCGGATTTCCTTCATGGTTCCCTTAATCTCTTGATGAAGTAAAGGAAAAGTCGAGCAAGAAAGAACCTTTGCCAGCACTTTTAAAAATATATTACAAATGAAAAATTCAGATTTTTTCCCCTCCGTTATAATTGTTAAAACAGATAAAATTCCATTTCAGCCAACGTTTTGTAAGGCCATTTTAAACTCGATGAAACCGTATCTTAAATTCTCTTAGCTGTATTTGAGAGTCAAAATACAAGTTTATATCTTGTACCTTCATCTTTGTACTTTAGAACATCAACATAATTACTTGATGACAAATTTTGTCATCGCCAAACACGATAATTTTTCATTGACAATTTAAATGTCTTTCAATGGAAGTAAGATAAGACATGTAATCTAAAATTATATTTTTGATGCCATTTTCATATCCAAAAACCGCTGCATATTCTTCGATTTTCTCGTGTTCACCAGTGGATAAAACTACTGAACCTTAGTAATTTTGGGTTTCCTCCCGACAAACGGGAGATTTTTTGGATTTTCTTCGCATATCTATCACTTAAATAGACACAAGTTTCTGTTAAAAGTCCTGCCCAGAAGCATCCTTCTTAGCATTTTATAATGGTTTTATTTGTATACAACAACGTAACACATAGACGATTTTCCAAAGAGGGGTGACTCCCGGGAGGTGTTTTAAAGGAACTCATCCCTATTTAAGTGTTACTAACGTGAAGAAAATCCACGTGGACAGGTGCGAGCCTTCGACCAGTGTTCAGTAGTTTTATTCACTAAACACTGGTGGACCTCCTCTAGGTCCAATCCTAATTTGTATTTGGAAAGTTTAGATTTCAGATTAAAAATTAGAATATCTAATTAATAAGTTTATTATAATACATCATTTCTATCGAAATATTTAATATTCCAAGTTCCAAAATGATAATGTTGTATCATTACGTGATAAAATCCATAGATTGATTTTAGTTGTCTCACCGATTCTATCGCTGCTTGATAAAATAGTACTTTGAACTTACTTGTTGGTAGTATTTATTTTATAATAATATTTTGTCTGGACTTAGGAAATTTCATTGAACTTCTATGTTGTATACGTGTTTATCGCATTAATTTTAATGTGGCTGAATATATGGCATAACGAAGTAAAGACGTCATTATGGACACATTTGATTTTATATTAAGAAAATTATTTCATTAAATATGTAAATGCGGATAATATTCAACATAACCGTGAAATTTTCTCATAGAAGAATAAAGTTTTGTCCAAAATCAAATGAGAATTACTTACGTTATAGAAACAACTACGTATAAATGGGTTAATTATTTAAATGTAAGTAGATTAAGTAAATATTTTTCAGTTTTTATGAAAAGTTTATTTGCTTATTTTATTCCAGGAAAATAAAATTCTTGGAAAAATAAAAGATAAAAAAATAATTTATCTGAATAAATATATTATTGATTGATTAATGCGAGGCACCAACATGTTGTAGACTATGACCTGTACAATTTCACTCTGTACGGGTGATTCTAATTCACAGTACGGTTGAACCAATATCAGTGGAGTTCAGGAATGTTCCTTTTACGTAATTCTCGTAATAAATTATAAAATCCGAAAGTTCTACACGTGGTAGGTTGACACCTTAATCAAACAACCTCAGGAATTTCAGTGTGCTTGGTAAAAATTGTCGAGTCCCGGATATATCAAGTCCTGTCTTTCACCACCATTTTGGATATGGCTGAAATCATTATGGGCTTGATTAAAACGGTTTCTTAGCGTACACAGGGTAGAAAGAGTGAAAGGAAAACCTCTTTTAAATGATAGAAATATACATATATTTTGTATTTATGGAATATGCAAAATAATTGTGCTTCACCTACCTACGTCCTCTTATCAGCAATTTGGCCCGCCAATCAAAAAGTTTTCGTACCATTGTTTAAATATATGAATTGTCTATTGTTCACAGAGTGGGATATACAAGCGTCCTCAATGTCCGAAAGTACGTTTGTTTCCTTTCTTTTTGCAATGAGACCATTCCTGTTACAATATATTATTGAATTGGACAGCCAGATGGTCCATTTGAAAAAGTTGTTCTGGAGATCTGAGTTTGACTCAGAGAGGACACTTCAGGAAATTTTTCAGAGGTAGACTCTCCTAAATATGTCAGACCCCTCTTTTCATCACTCAGTCACTCTCATTGTGGACATGCAATAAAGATCATCTTGCTTATTTGTTTGTTTTCTTAAGTTACGACAACGCGACACTTGGGCTATCTGCCTACGGGGATGCTTTCCGAGAGGTATTTTTAAGGGTAACTGGTCCTTATTCAGGCGTTATAGACGTGGAGAAAATCCTAAAAACTCCACGAGGCCAGCCCGTCTTGGCGAGGCACGAATCCACGACCGAACTTCCAGTGTTCAGGGAAGGGAACCGCTTGGCCACTGATGGGTCTCATCTTGTTAGTACTTGTAGGAAGAAAAGAGTTATATATATACTAAATCATAAATATTAGGTTACAAGCAAAGAAGGCTTGATTTTTTGCCATGCACGCCGACCAGTAGCCAAATGAATAAAACCACTAAACCGCCAAATACAGGTTGGAACGAACATGACCAATAGGCTAGCCGTGTGGAGTTTTCCGGGCTTTCTTCATATGTCTGGTAAACTAAATGAAAATACCTCCTGAAAGGCATCCCCTTCACAAATTGTTCTCGTATTGCGTAGTTTTATCCCATTCCATCATCTTTCACACGCAATTGATATTCTATATTTTTTTTCAAATGTCTCAATCAAACAATTATCATTTTTTTAGAAGAATATAATTAAAAACCTATTATTTAATTACTTTGTTCGTATAATTATTATTTTATTATATTTAATTAATGAAAAAATATCTTTAATAACTCTTTGCCGATTAACATCGACAACATACTCAAACATACTAGATGGACTTGGATTCTCTTGTGAAAATTTCAGCATATTGTCTTGTAACCCACAATAATGCCAACTAATAAAATCTAAGACAGGAAATTTACTCAGTTGTAACTATTTATTTAAAAAATCTGAAAATATAGCTATTCAGTTAGAATCTTTCCTTGCGACAATAAGATAATCCTCCATCGTATGGTCATTCCATGTCTTGTTAAATTTTGTATTTATTGTAAGTTTGTTAATTTTTTTCTATGCGAAAAATTCTTTTATTAATATTTTATTATTAATAAAAGAATTTTAACACAGAAAAAGTAAAAACCAACATTCCAATGCGAATTTTTCATTCCTTCATGGTGGGTCTGGTCAACTCACAATGGGATTGTTAAAAGGCCCTATTAGTGCCTACAAAGCAAAAAGATTAAAAAATAAATTAGTAAATATTAATACTAAGCTTTAAATATATTCTAGAAATGAAATTTATAAATGCATTAAAATCTGTAAAAATTACAGTAACAGAAAATTAAGTATCTAAATTCTAAAATATTCCAATTTTAGACATTCTTCTGCATTCAGTAGCAAACTATTTAACAGAACGAAATATAAAATTATATTTTAATTTGTGATATATTATGACTTTGTCGCAATTTTCCAACTCGTACACGCCATTATTGAAATTAAAAGTGATTTATAGTGTATTTCCCGCGGTGCAGACAGGTTTTATTCATTCTCCTTTATACAGCCCATCTCTCCAGTTAGTGTGAATGACCTCACTTTGCCGAATATTCTCTGAGGTCATCATCAAACTTAGCGCATTTTTTCTCCTACTTTAGTATACATCACTTTCACTAGATAAACTAAGCTGAAATTTTTGAAATTTTTACTAAATATGTACAAATTTCTCAGTATTGTATCGATGTTATATAAGAATCAATACAATAAATGCTTCTATACAATCAATATCGTTCTATAACCATACATATTTTTTTAGTTTCGTCTAATTATAATGCAAACTAAGAAATATGCGGAAGAATGAATAATAACGCCTAATAGACATTTAAACATGCAAGAACTTAATATATAATCCCCATGCAAAGCTTAATTTAAAGATTTTGATCTTTGAAACAAACTTGAGCCATTCTCTGTAATAAAAGAACAGAATAATTCTAGATTACGGAATCATCGACTAAAAAAATAAAAAGTCTACTCTTACTTAATTTTATTATACGACATTAAACTTAATAGTCCTTTGACTCAATTTTACAGTAGACCTAATTATTTAATTAGGAACCTTAACCTGATTGAAGTTAAATCCTAATATTATTAAAATCTTACAGTTCTTACAGTGTTACATTCTAAGAATAAGAGCTCCAGACCCATAGATAAATAGAAAATTGAGATAAAATAGTATGAAATAAAAACGGAATACGAACTATATTTAAAACCACTCACAAATAAAAGATACTTCATGCGAAACAGAGTTTAATATTCGCATAATAAAAAGGCAAATAAGAAAAATGATACGCGGATATCAATTTACAGCTTTTTCTAAGAATTCATATTTCGTAAGATTTGATAAAATTATTATTGAGAAGAAACAGAGAGTAACTAGAGAATCTAAGAGAAAATAAGCACATAAAAGCCACTTTTAAAATGTAATTCTTTTAAATTCGATGCGCCTACAAAAAAATTATATTTTTAATTTTTGTTAATTATTTTTATTGCTGAAATCGAAAAATTTAAGAAGTATTTAAATCGTAGGAATATATATAAAAGTATCAAAGGGAGAATAAAATGAATTTTTGCTTCATTTTTTCTAATTAGTGAAGCATCAGAGAACACGAAGCGAATTCGTGTTCAATTTTCTTTGACTTTACTGATACTTCATTTCCGTTTGTTCTTTTATTTTTCTGATGATTCATTTTTGCTAAGTTTCATTTTCTTCTGATCCTCAATTCCTCTTACGCTTCACTTTCATCTGATCCTTCGTTCTTCTAATGCTTCACTTTGTTCTGATCACCAGTGCCGCGTTATAGCTTCGTGGTGACCCAGGAAAATTTGAATTAGAGCGCCCCATGTACAGTACAGAGTTGATTTCAAACATTTTTCTTCGGGGAAATTTTTGGGGGAATTGCCCAGTGACCCTACTCCTGCGGATCCCCAAATATGGCTCAAATTTAAATTTCGATAATCTTACAACAGTAACGAGATTACTCGTATAAAAGATTGGTTTGAGGTCCCGTTAGTGATGGCCCCAAGAAATTGCTTTTTTCGCCCATAGGATAACGCGCCACTGCTGATCATCCTCTTATCTAACTCTTGTTTTCTTCTGATCTTTCATTCATTTTATGCTTTCATGCTCCAACCCTCTATGCTCCTTCACTTTCTTCTGACTCTCTGATCCTTCGTTTTGTTCCGATCCACCGTTTTTCCGATGCTTCAGTTTCTGCTGACTCTCCATCCCTCTTATCTAATGCTTCACTTTCTTCTGACTCAGCATCCCTCTGATCCTTCGTTTTGTTCTGATCCACCGTTCTTCCGATGCTTCAGTTTCTGCTGACTCTCCATCCCTCTTATCTAATGCTTCACTTTCTTCTGACTCAGCATCCCTCTGATCCTTCGTTTTGTTCTGATCCACCGTTCTTCCGATGCTTCAGTTTCTGTTGACTCTCCATCCCTCTTATCTAATGCTTCAGCTTCTGTTGACTCTCCATCCCTCTTATCTAATGCTTCACTTTCTTCTGGCTCAGCATCCCTCTGATCCTTCGTTTTGTTCTGATCCACCGTTCTTCCGATGCTTCAGTTTCTGCTGACTCTCCATCCCTCTTATCTAATGCTTCACTTTCTTCTGGCTCAGCATCCCTCTGATCCTTCGTTTTGTTCTGATCCACCGTTCTTCCGATGCATCAGTTTCTGCTGACTCTCCATCCCTCTTATCTAATGCTTCACTTTCTTCTGGCTCAGCATCCCTCTGATCCTTCGTTTTGTTCTGATCCACCGTTCTTCCGATGCTTCAGTTTCTGTTGACTCTCCATCCCTCTTATCTAATGCTTCACTTTCTTCTGACTCAGCATCCCTCTGATCCTTCGTTTTGTTCTGATCCACCGTTCTTCCGATGCTTCAGTTTCTGCTGACTCTCCATCCCTCTTATCTAATGCTTCACTTTCTTCTGCTCAGCATCCCTCTGATCCTTCGTTTTGTTTACTCAACACACGGTATATTTAGGAAAGCAGAACTTAAATTAATAATAATAACAATAATAATAATTACAACAAAAAATAAAACAAACCAAAAACGGTAACTCAGTTACCGAAATCGCCAACCGAAAAATAAAAAAAGAAAATAAAATGAAGTCAAAGCGTAAAAAATAATCCACGTAATTGAAGCGGAAGTAGTTTTGCAATACAAAAATGGAATGCAGCGGGTCGTTTCCAGACGACGGAACACCGTAATTCCTAAATTCGTCGCCAGGTGTAATCTCGTCGAACGGAAGGACAGAAAAAAAATAAATAATAAAACAAAAAATAAAAAAAGCGAAAGTTGTTTAAGAAAAGGTTGGTCTCCCGTCGCAGCTTATTGTCTTCCTTAACGTCTGTATACTTTTCGGCACCGAATTACAATCGAAATCAATGAGAAATGATACAAACCAACTTGTTCTTAGTCGTGCTTTTATGTTTTACGTTTAAAATTAGGAGCGGTGAGTAAAGTTTCCTCCTAACTCTAAGCCTAAAGTTAGTCTTAAGTCCATATATATCATCTTTTCTAATTACAAGTGTGAGATATGACGTACGAAATGACGTATATATATTTATATTTTTAAATATTAATTCCTTTATGCATAAGAAGAAAGAAATTTGTAACTTGTTAAAGACGATGACCTCTCGATTAATGTTTATCGCACGGCCTACAGGATATTCATTGCTTCTTATCCCTGCTACTGGCAATTTATTTGCTTAGTGTTTTACTCTGAAATCGAATTATAATTATATTAACAAATATACAAAATTTGCAATGTTCTGCTGCTGTATTTTTTAAAAATATACTGAAAATTCTGTAGGGAGAGCTTTCCAAATGTTAATAAAGCTTTTAATTGGTATATTTTCACAAGTTATAATAGAATATGACATTCCCAATTCCTCTGATTACAAAGGTTGTAAATGTTTTTAATTATTTGTGTGTGTCGCAGGTAATTGCCAAAACTGGGAAATTTATGTGTTTAAATGGTGAGAATGCGTGCGGAAGAATTAAATTAATTTTTGCTTCGTTTTCTTCCGATCGAGGGAACGTCGGAAACATCAAGCGGACTTTTGTTCGTTTTCTCCGACGCTTCGCTGTACCGGTGCTTCGTTTCCATTTGATCTTTTATTCTTATAATGATCCTTCCTTTGTCTGATACTTGCCTTCTGATCCTTTGTTTTGTCTGATTCTCCACTCTTATGCCGTCGCATTCTGTTTTTATACGTGATTAGCGAATTCTTATGCCAAAACTAACTATTGATTAATCATAAGTGTGTAAAACTTTGATTAAAATTTGAATGAGGCTTTGTTGAAGTAAGTCCTTTAAATATCTGTTTTGCTTGCTTTATTCCTAAATCAAGAAGTATTTATTAGTTATCTTTATAAATTTACAAATTTGAGTGATTTTTCAAATGTAAACAGGTGGCAAATGGAATTTAAATTGTATTAGCTACCAGCTGCAATAGAAAAATATATAGAATTTTCATAATAGAATGAATCAGGAGTATTTAATTCTTTTGTTATATTTTTTTTTGTGTTATTAAGGGTTTACTATGCTGAAAATAACTTTTTTTGGAGTAAATTCATTTAAATATTTAAAGTCATTTGAATAAAGTAAGAATGAAACAGTTTTAGATGTCAAAATATATATATATTTTTCCTGTGGTTTTATGTTAAGAAATTTTATGGATCATGAAAAGATTGTTATAAAATCTTATTAATAAATATGTTAGGATTAAAATATCCTGTTAATGATTTATGTATATAGATAATAATGCTATCTGCATCGCTTATCAAGTTTATTTATGTAAGTATTATATAAGAAACAAAATTTCTGAAGATTTTCTTTTAAATTCTTGAATTGTGACCTAATACTAAATATATTTTCAATGGGAACAATTTTATAGCCTATGTTATAAACAATACATCTAGGATATGGTTTTTTATTGTATTGTTGTTCTTCACAATGTTTCATTTTTTTTTTTAAATTAATAGTTAAACTAGAACTTAATATGAAATTGGGTAAATGCTACATATAGATGATCTATATCAATGTTTTTCAATTGCTGGTCTGTGAAAAAATTTTGCCAGTCTACAAAATTATTCCATCGTACTGACATTGGCACAGTTGATTACAGTTGACATTTAAATAGTAATCTAGAGTTACTGTATATACTTTGTTACATAAGATTTAAATAAGCATATATAAGCATAATAAATGAGCATAATTCATAGTTGTATTTAATTACTGGTTCACATAAAATTATCTATCTATAATTTTACTGGTCTGTGAAGAGAAAAAAGTTGAAAAACACTGATCTATATGATGGTTATATTTTGCATAGAAAAGAAATTTCTTATAAATTATCTACTTTTAGTATATGAGTAAATATGTTACAGTTTCCAATAAGTTTGATTATACTTTAGATGCTCACAGCTTGAACAAAATATATTATGATCACTTATATTATAATTATACTGTATTTTTATAATCAATAAATGCAGTAATTCTCTCTATTATGCTAGTTTAATCTTGTTATTAAATTTTAACATGAAAACAGATAAAGTTTAAAACATTCTGAACAAACGAAATAATATAATATAACATAACTTTTATAATGACAATTATTATATATAAACTTTAATTGTAACTTGCTAATTTAATTGAAATTAATATAATTAATTAATGACATATAAGTAAAATAAATAATTTAGTTGTATTATTATTGCAATGTTTTATTAATGCAAAGTATATGTAAAAATATTTAATTAATACATTATAACAGTATTCATTTCACTCTGTCTGTTTATGAATAGTTTGTAGTAATGGAAAAATTTTTTAATTTCCTTTTATAATTAACCTGTATTTTATATTAAATAATTGTATGGAAGATGTAAAACTTGTTGCCAGGTGCATTAGAAATGTGATCCAATGATATGTGTAAAAATATTTATCAGTGATATAAATTATTTTTCCAGTTGTTAGAACGTTATTCAGTATTAATTATAAATCTGTATTTAAATATAATTTAGATTAATCATCGTAGTGACAGTGCATAAAATGTTACGAATGAGACATAATTTATTCTATTTATGAAAATTTGAATAAGAATTAAAGCTGGAAAGATTTTATAATGTAGACCATAAATTATAATTAAATTTTACAAAACCGTTTGTCTGTTTATATAACTGTTTATGATGTTGTAAGTAGTAAGAAAAACCTTGATGATAAAAGACATATTTACTAAAACATAAAATATAAAAATTTTCTAGAAAATGACTATATTTACTATGTATTTTGCTTTTGTTACAATCATGATATCAAATTCATATATATATGTAAGTTTTCTTACATAAAAAATTGTCATTAGCTATCTATGCACACTACATAAAAAATAAATTCATTTAAAAGGAATCAAATATATTTTTAATTAAAACTAATAATAATAATCTTTTACAATTAAAATTAAATATGTAGTGATTTCTGTAAAACTAATATTTGAATAATTGTTTTTGATATAAATTAACAGCATTTATCACTAAATGTATCATTCTGGTATATTTTATGATAAATGATCAAAATAATGAAATACATTATTAATATATGGAAATTTTAACCTTAAAAAACCTTGTTAAATTTAAACAAATAATAACAATATGTTTCAGTTGTAAAGTTTCCTATAGCTTCAGAAATAAATCCTCTAAAGGTTCTGGTAGTTTTGTTTGTTGTTTAGTTCTATTTATAATACAAGGGAGGGCCAATATAATTTTATTTTTATATCTTTTAGTATTTGGATATATTCATTCCTATTTTTATCTTTCCAGGTTTAGTTGTTTATATCTTAAACAAATGTTTGCAAACTAACATCTGTAATTTTTTAAAGTAGTAATTATGTTTATAAAACATTAACAATTAATAATGAAAGCTGTATCTACAATATTGATCAGATTGCTGTCTGGTAATTCCAAAAATTTTGTACAGTAAAATTAATTTGAAATGATTCTCTTTTTAAAATGCATGTAAACTAACCAAAAAAGTTGTAAATATTAATAAAAGTATTCTCATATTTTATTAATAGGTTTGTAAATATTAATAAAATATTTACAAACCTATTCTAATTTGTCAACTTTATTGACATATCACAGAAATATAAAATTTTTATCAGAGTCATTGACTCCCATAAAACATATTGTGCAATTTGTGATTCATACATAGATGTTGGATTTTGGAAATGTTTTTAATCTTATTTTCATTTTCTGGGTTTATATTTTTTTCATTGAATATTTGGGTAGAATAGAATATAATGAGAAGAATAGAAAGATTAGTGAAATAACTTGTAAAGCATAGGAGTATAGAATTTGAAACTTAAAAAGTTTTACAAATATGTTAAGGTATATGTTACATGATTTAAATCAGAGAACATATATAGAATAGCAATCTATATGTTATTATTAATGCTGCAGGGTTAACACTTTGTGGGGAAAGATTGAATTTTTCGCCAGACTCTAATTTAGTTTCTTGCATAAACACTCATTAACTAAAAATATCTTATCCATTAACTTATCATTTCATTTATTTACTATATCAGAAAATATCCTTTAGCAAATCTGTAAAGTTCTTTCTTTAATTGAATAATTTATTTTGTATACTTGTTTTTTTGCACATTACATCACTAATCCCTGTTTGAGTGTCTAGCATGTAAGATATTCTTTTAAAGCATTTTTTATAATAGTAGATTTTTCTAAAAAAATTTCAGTGAAGTTATATGCTTTTAAGTATTACTTACATTAATATTAAGCTATACACGTTTAATTGTCAGAGTTTTGAGAAATATTTTTACTAGATCAGCGTTTAAATCTGTCTTTCAATAATTTCATTTTAACGTACATGATAGATTCTATTTATTCTATTTCCATATCTGCAATATGTTGATTAACGATGATAGTTTTTTTTAAATTCTAAAAAATGTTGTCTATATCTTTAGTTTATCACTCATAGTATTTTGCTTGAAATTTCATTAATCAATCACTTATTCAGTCATCATTTTATCTAATCAGTTTAAAAAGTATGCTTTATGATTATTCTTTTACATGATATATAATGTTTTTGTTCTTTATACGTAAATCTTTGATAAAGCATAAAATAAATATATCACATTTTGCTACTTTAAATATTACTTTATAAAATTTTCACATTTTAAATATTTAATGCTTTAGTTTACTTTATCATCTTACATGAATTATAGCATCACTATCCTATAATTAAATTTTCTGGAAAATAGATATATGAAAATTCCATTTTTATTACACTGTCAATGATGGATTTATGCCTAGGTAACTTGTGTAAAAGATGGTGATTATGCAAGGTCTACGTAAATTCATAATCTGTATAATTATAATTTATATAATTATAATTATGTATGTTGAAACACAATGTAATAGTAAATTTTTATAAAATTACTTTCTAGTTAAAAATATAATTTTTAAATTTAAGAGTAATTGATGAGATTATACATGAATTAAATACCGTAAGTTACAGTCTTATGTGTATAGTAAATTAATCTCTTTTTCCATGCAAATAAATAGTGCTGTGCCAATCTAGAATATTAATTTTATGGTATAAGGTACATGATACTCTTCCACCTTACGGTATTCTTAAAGATACACAATGCTCTTCTATCTTATGGCATCGATATCTTTGTGTACCTTCTAAAGAATATTGACATACTGAAACCAACATATGTTTACAATATCAGTATTCTAAAATCTAGAATATTGATATTCTATATTTACTATTTTGGTATTCAATGTTGATATACTGAACACACTGATGTATGAAAGGAATCTTTGTAACAAGCATGATATTGATATTTAAATTTTGGTTTAGCAAGTTCTACAAATAAAGATTACATATTTTTCAAGTAACTAAATAAAATTTATAATGTTTACATAAATAGTAATGCTATCTTGTAACTAAACTATAGCTTACTCAGTACTATGAATCATTAGAAAATTTTAATATTAATTGATGAAGTTTATAATTTGAAATAACAATGAAATTAGATAAAAACAAATTTTGTGTTGGTAATCAGTTTAAAAATGACTAAGTATAGAAAATGTTTGTATAAGTAGGTTAATAATAATCTACTAGAATATATATTTTAATTTTTGTAATAACATAAACATTGTTTACAGATAAATAAATAACTTTTTTATGTTAAAACTGTACAAACTTAAAAAATGAAATTATTGAATTACATATTCATATAATATGATCAGGTGATTAAGTAGGCATCTAAACATACTGTACTGTACATCAAATAAAGATTATAGTGCTTTATTTTATTTTGCAAACTGGTTATATCTTAATGTTTCATAAATGTTGCAAACAAAAGATTGGAACACTTTCGTAGCACATTTGTTTTTAAATATGTTGAAAATATACAAATATTATATTATAAATTATATATGTTTTATCTCATACACGATAATTCGGCCAATATAAATTCCCACTGTTGTCCACCTATCTATCTGTCCTTCCTTAGTCTCCAGAACTGGTCTTCCATATCTGGTCTTGATTTTCATCTAATGGTGTTAGATGAAAGTCAAGACCAGATACGGAAAGCGTAGGAGCAGGAGGTCCCGATTATTCTTTTAGTGATAATATGTTTAATAATAATAAAATGCTGATATTTATTAATCTTTGAGTTTAAATAATTTTCTAACATTGAAAAAAGATTTAAAAATATACAGTAATGTTTAAGATATGTGTGATTTTTCAATAAGTTTAAATTATATTATATAAATTTGTTTTTGTATTTGTAGATATTTTATCAATTAATTTTGTTAAACATTATAAAATTATATTTTTAAAGTTGTTCATGAGTTCATATTCTGCATTTAGTTTACTATTTCTTATGATGATTAATAAGATATTTGATGGTGCTAATTGAATTACAACAGCAGCTACAAATAAACAGTAAAATTAGTTATTTAAAATAGATTAAATAGATTAAATCCACAATTAGAAATATGCTATAAAAATAAAAGTAAAATAAGTGTTTTGAAGGAGTAATTGTAATACCGGTTCTAATTCTGTTAAAAATCAAGAATTTGTTTAAATTCTTGTTGCTGAGATCATAGCTGAGATAAAAAAGAATTGAATGTAAGTCTAGGATAATTATATAAACTTAGTGATAAGAGTGATTTAAAAGTAAATCAGGAGTGTTTAGATTGAATTATGGCAAACTCTAGTTTGATTTGGTTGAAATAATTAAATAACGTATACCTTTATTTACAATGAAAGGAAATAATCTCAAAAAGTCTTTTGAGATTATTACAGAAATTATTTGCTATGGTAATTGAATTAAATGAATAGTAATAACTAGCATGAAATTTTATATTAAAATATATATTATGTTGAAGATAAAATAATGATGATGCTACAGCTCTGGATCGTTATCATCTAAGGAGGAGTGAATCAATTCAAAATAGAAACATTGGATATATTTTCAAGTACAGTTAGTGAAAATCTAAGTAAAAAATTAGTTTAAATAAAGTTTATTGCAAAACTTATAGATGTTTAATACTTTATATATTATAATATGATTATTGATAAAAAATAAACATAAAAAGACATTTCTAGTTAATGTCGGATTTTGTCATAAAATATATAAAAAGCACAAATGATAAATTGTGATGTAATAACATAATGCGTTTTGAAATATATTATTAACGTTCGGTAATTTACTTGAAATCCTGAAAAGTTGTTTGAGAATTTTATTATTATTTTATGAAATATTTTCAAAGTTAATAAATTTGATATAGTTATCATACAAGTATCTGAATGTGACCTATTTTAATATCATAATGACATTGATTCATTGTGATTGATGGCAAATGAATCAAACTGTCCTAGATCGGTACTTAGTTTGGAATGGATAAAACTGTTTAAAATTATTTAAAATAAAAATAAAATTTTAAGAATAAAATCTTAAAAAAATAAAATTTAAGTGTAAATTGAATCAATTTAGTAAATTTGCTTCAATACAATCCTTTATAAATTTTAGGCCTTTGTATTGTGAAGTTCTGAGAAAAAAAATATTAATTTCCACTTTTGGTAATGGATCATTCTGAAATCAGATTGTATAATTCCTTACATTCATAATAATTTGATCAGCTGTTTGTTTATATTATGTGTTTGTTGGAATCACATGAATTAGTTTGTGTGATGTCTGATTACAAGTATCATTAAAATATGGTTTTAAAAATATTTGACGACATTATATTTAGTACTTATATCTCATATGTATTAACTGTGGAAGGTGTCTGAAAAGTTACTGCGCAGCAAGAAATTTGTAATGACATTAAAGTTGTATGTATGGCATTACATATGAGATCTGTAAGTTATATGTTCCTCTAACACAGAAATGATTCTAACTTTAGCACCGGGGTGAAATCTACACACTCTGGAACCTGTAACCGGCGTGTAACACGTATCTACAGTAGACCCTCCTATAACACGGTAGATACGTTCCGTGTTATATGAATCTGTGTTATACGAGTCACTTAAATACATGACCCAATCACAGTCCGGCACATGTGCAGTTTAGGGGCTACAGCTGTTTGAAAGGTTTTCTTCCATAAAATTAATCGATTCTAGACTACTTTGACTCAACATTTCCAAATCACGTATAATTTTTTGGGAATAATCCATATAAACTATGCTATAACAAAAAATCGTAGGATTACTTACCAAGTTTGGCTTAAGCAATGGCACCGTTCGACGACGCCATTGCTTAAGCTTGTTTTCGTCATGGAGCAGCTCGTCGAAGGGCAGGCACGTGTTTCCTGATCAGCAAATTTTTCTCAGAAAAATAACTTAACTTTGGAGACATCATTAATAAAAATATAATTTTTATGGCTGTTAAATAATACATGGTTTTTTAGTAGGTCTGCTGCTCATTTAAACTCAACGGTTTGTACAATATCCTCTATTGGTCCAGATTCGACCAATCCTGTCGCGACAGAGTCGGCGATGACGTTTACCGTGTTATATGAGTCTCTTTTAGCATGTTATACGAACACAATTGCAATTTTTTTGCCATGTTATATGAATCCATGTTATAGGGGGGTCTACTGTACTGTATATCACAGGTGACAAACATTTTTGAACAATCTGATTGTTCATGCAAATGTGATTGTTTGAAAATGTTTGTCATCCATGATATACAGTATATACGAGTTACGCACCAGTTACAGGTTCCAGAGAGTGTAGATTTATATGTCCCTCATTTCCACTTTGCAGTAGATGGCATTACTGCTTGCTTAGATATTCTGCATTTTGGACTATAGTTTTTGGAATTCTTCTTTGCTGATTTTATAATCACCCACAGAATCTGACCCATTAAGTCTCTTGACTTCACTCCTCCTGGATTTTGGAGCCTTAGAGAGACATTTCCAGTATTTGCTATAGGAGAAAGTGCAATATTTAATGTGAAAATTCACTTTTATTAAAACTTTTTCAAGTATCTTTTTATACACAAGTTTTCAAAATTTTTTAAACATTTTAAATATAGTAAAGAGTTTAACTTTAGCTAAACTGGCTATTGATACTTTTGATCCAGAATTGGATGATACAAAAATATTCTATTGAGTACTCAATATGAATGTTCTTGAATCAATTTTAATTAGATTATACAATACTTCTAACATTTCGACACTAATCTTTTACATGTGAGATTCTGCAAATGATTCTGCAAATTTTAAATAATTTTATTTGTTTATATAAAACTGATTCAGTTATATAATAAATTTTAATCTCAAACAATTTATTAAATTAAGTTTTGTAAAATTTAAATACCTTCACCTTGATTATCATCTTTTCAAGGAATGACTGAAGATGCTGATAATTTATTTTTGCTAAATATTCTAAAATTAATTTATATTCATTTAGCAGTAAATACGAAGTAAATATTATAAAATTAATTTTTTAAATGTTGGCTGGATCTAGATAATTTAACAAATACAGAATAAATTGAATAATTCTGTATTAAAGAAAAGGATTTTTTTAAATTTTAGTTATCAAATAAAAAAATAACCAGTTCTCCTTAATATTTCAAGTGTGAGTTCATTTTTTTTCTGTGAATGCTTTTATTATTAAATTATCCAACTTTGCTCTCTAACTTTTAAAAAAATCTAACCATTACAGTTTGTCCTTTCAGTTTTTTGTTCAAGAACCTTACGTCTACATATACATATCACATCCTTATGTCTACATATAAAATTAAATATATTCTCATCTGTTTCATGATTATAAATTCAGATTATGATAATGATGATTATAATTAGACCTTCATTATGATTGTGAATAGCATGTATTGGACCATTTTTTCTTAAATGATCTTTCAAGTTTCACTATAGAAGTACTCTTATTTTGTCGTTGGTTATCATATAGTCTTTAGATAAGAAAACTTGCTATAGTTCATTGCATGTTTTAATATATTTAGTTCAAAATCATTGATCAAGAATGAAATGATAGATCTTCAATGCTCTGAAGGTATGCTTATGGATGACCTGACAAATTATCTAAATAGTTTCTTCTGCCTGACAGGTTGATGGTGATCTAGAATGTTCTGCATTCGTAACATGTTTAGTATATTTTATCCATTTTATAAATAGGAAAAGGGAATTCTTGAGTTTTTACTGTCTAAAAAATAAACATAACCATTAATTTCTATATCTCAGGAACTACTGATCAGAACAATTTGAAACTTAACAGACACAAGCAGTACATTGCATTTACATCAATAAATATTTTATTCTTTATTCAATTAAAAACAAAAATTAATATAAATTACATCAAACCAAAAACAAGAAATTACTAAGTATTCTTATAAAAATTTTTTTCTTAGAAAATGATTAATTTGGCTTGTGGTTTCTCCTACATAGCAATTGCTTATGCTGGTTATAATGTTCATCTGCTCTCTCAGTAGCAAAGTCCATTCTTTCATAAAAATACTTTGATGCTCCTTGAATGCTCTTGGTAGAGACTGATGGAATATAATTTGTTCCCTAGAGCAGTGACAGCAAATCTGACCCATGCAGTGATTCCAAAGTATCTACATTGAATATTTAGAAAGTATTAGGTTTTTATAAATTATACAAAGTTTTAAATTTTATCAAAATATTTTTTACCTGTTATGTGAAAGTAAGGTCCAAAATCAGTCATGAAGTCTGACTTGAATCTCAGATAGAAAAATTATATTAAATAAACAACACCAGGTTTCCCATTAAATGAAATGCTTTGTTCTGTCATAAAAACATTTTTTTTCCACTTATAGAGAATTTATTATTTTTCTGATATAGATTAAAAACTTAAATAAAATAAAATTTGTAAGCAGTATTTTATTCTTTTTTTGATTACTCAAATTAAACATTTGATTTGGAGTTACTAGATTTTGAATTCACTTTCAACCCATCTTTAGAGAAAGGTTAGCCATCACTGTCCTAGTGCATCCCACATGTGTTGTGTAGGATTTGGGTCCAGATATCTTGTTGGCTATTCCATTTGACAAATAGCATCATCATGATGAAAGCCATTGATGAGCATTTTTATATATGAAAATAAAATCTGCATCTGCAGCACATATGAATTGGAAAACTCTCAGTGGAGTTCCAAAATCTTATCTGTACATTCTTACAATAATGGCAGGTCTTGTAAAAATGTGAATCTTATTAAGCATAGTGCTACCCAAGACCATGATACCATTACCTTCAAACTAGTCTCTTTTCATAATGTTTGAGACAGTATTGAGTTCTCTGCTCTCTTCAGATTCTAATTTGATCAGAATCATTTTGTAGTAGTTGGATTCACTAGTGAACAGGACATTACCCATTTATTCAAAATCCATGTCAATGTTTCTGACACAGATTCTTCTGTATACAGGGGTCAATGGAATGGCTGTGGTGTCCAAGACATTTGTCTGGAATCTCCTGTAGGGAGTTTTAGGGTCAATTTACACACAACAGTGATGTGCCGGCACAGTACAGTAAGCATCGATAAATATCACACGCAGCCAATCAGAGTTTCATGTACGACACTTGTATGATTAACAGAATACAGGTCACGTGTCATAGATGAAACTCTGATTGGCCATGTATGATATTTATCGATGTTTATGCACCAAACAGTCACTGTTGTGTGTAAATCGACTCTTAAACTCAAGGACAGTGATCAAGGACAGCTCTACCAGGCATTCAAACAGAAAAAGAAAGCTGCCTACCAGGCATTCTTCTGTGGTGATAGCAGTCATGTGTCGAGAGATGTTAATTGTTGATGTCCAACATCTCCTGTTCTTTGAAATGTGGCTTGAAGCCTGGATGCTCTATGGCAGAATTCTAGACACATCTGCTGCTGCTTTGAATAATTCTTCCTTTCATAAAATTTTGTATGTGGCATTATTACTGTCAGTATATAAACTAAACAGTAATTAACTATCCTCAATGGTTAAACCACAACTGAAACAAAGCCATACTACTACTATATTTATGGAGCTTAAATAATTTTTTAATGGAAGATTTTACCCATATCTATTTTTATTAATTGGAAATATTCACATACATTTAGCACTCTTTATTTTGTTTCATCTATGGCTTGGTGGATGATTACGCTTATTTTTTGGACATGGGTATATTTAATATCTTTGTTCCTTTAAGCCATTTTCAAATGCTATACTAATTACAAAATATATTTTTTTATAAGTTTATGCAAATAGATTATGGACTTGATTTAGACATTAAAATAAATTTTAAATAAAACTCTAATTCCATTTAACAATACAAAGCTATATTATGATACATTAGTTTGAACTTTTACATTGTACGACAAATTAGTCTGTAAATGTAATCATATTTTTAACATTAAAATGATTCATAAAATATTTTAACTTAGTGTGACTAACATCCGAATTACTTACATTATTTTCTAGTTTCGACAACTCTGATTTAGTAGACAAATATACTCATTGCTTTCATATAGCTTGTAGGCATTTTACTTTGCAGTAAAAAATTTTGTGATTCAATTAAAACGTATTTCTACAGAAAATCTTTGTGATGTATTGTGTGTGTGTGGATTATTTAGATATCAAATTTTTGTTATTACTTTTAAGGCATCTGGAATGTAATATTTAAGATATGATTTACAAAATAGTATCAGTACAGTTAGCGAAGGTTTCACATATGTTGCTAAAACTTTTTGCAATTTATATGTAAATAGAAAATTGTATAACAAATTGTTGTTATTGTGTAAAGTTTTTTATTTTATAGACAATACATTTAAATTTATTTATATTTTTTTCGCAACAACTATAATAGATCTTGGTTTCCTGGATATGCAAAAATAATAATAGGGAAATGAATAATATTACAGCAAATTCTTGATATCTTTGTTTCATTATAACATCATTGAGGAAGGATACATTTGTTATCGTCTACAATTATTGCTCTTGGATTTTCTTTGTAAACAATAAAATTGATTTTATGAGGTGGGAATTAAATGCTGGAGGTTGCAAACAAGATGCAATTAGAATGATATTGACTGAATTATATCTTGTTTATATCAATTAGCATATTGTAGAATTGATTTTGTTATACATATTCTTTGATTGACATCACAGTTTTCAAGAACCTATTGACAGTGTTATCTGAGTACTTCACTGTATCTTTAAAATTATTATTTTTATAATTTAGAATCTATTGACAGTGTTATCTGAGTACTTCACTGTATTTTTAAAATTATTATTTTTATAATTTTAAAAATACAGTGAAGTACTCAGATAACACTGTCAATAGATTCTTGAAAACTGTGATGTCAATCAAAGAATATGTATAACAAAATCAATTCTACAATATGCTAATTGATATAAACAAGATATAATTCAGTCAATATCATTCTATATATCATATATATAATCTGCTATGTAAAAGTTAAATTATAAAACTAAATAAAAATTTTTTAAACAAATAGCAGATATACAATGTGTGTGTGTGTGTATATATATATATACACATTGTATATCTGCTATTTGTTTTCAAAAATTATCATTGAATAGTCTAAGAATAACTTGCTAGTTTCTAAAGAATCAAACAGGTTCAGATATTTGTATTGTTCTTAAGAAGAATGTTTAAAACAATTATATTGTTTTGAAGGAAATTCCTTATTGGTTTTCATTGGAACTATGATGATGATTTTTTTTAACTTCTAACTGTACATTGTCAATAAACTGGAATTTGTTTAGTTTGTTTTTTGGTATATTTTGAAAAAATTGTTGATTGATAAATTGTTAATATTTTTGTATAAAAATATTGTTTCATATTGATATTTATGTCATACACACACACACACACACACACACACACACACACACACACCACAGGAGTACTAGTAGAATTTATTTGTTTAATAAATTTATTGATTGTATTTTGATCTGTTTAATTATTTAAGATATTAATCATTTTAAATAAATTCTTATCATATAACATCATATCAAAAGTAAATTATTTATTAAAATTTCTTGAACAGTAAATAGTAATTTGAAGAAAAAAATAATAATTTTTTTCTTTATAGTACTTCATAATTTAAATAAATAAAAATTATTGGTTCATTCGGTTAATAATTATAAAAATAACAATAATAATAATTTCATATAAGAAAGAAGAGAAAGAAGTCTATTTTATCCAACAGTAGTAGTTTGGTTTATTATTTACAGAGAGAGTTCTACAAAATGCCAACCTGCGTAAATAGTGCAATGGCCAGTTTGTCTGCACCGAAATAGTTACCAGAATCCAGACATTTCTCAACAGACGAGTTCTGACTTTTAGAAACTTGTTTGCTGAGAAATGTTTTCAGACGTACATTTTCGTTAACAATGAGGAACAAAAAAGAAACGTTTGTGTTTAAAATTATTATAATTTAAATTTCAGAAAATGTGCAGAAATATGAAAAGAGTAGAGAATTTATATGTATAAAACATGAATTTTGTTGCAAAAATGTTTTACATGTTTATGTTTTATTAAAATATTATCCAATCCGTATAATTAGCAAATATATGTCTTTGTATTCGAAGTGGAAATTTAAATATTAATATAAAAGACAAAAATGATATAAAAATTTAAAATATATTCCTTACATATTTTTAATAAATTATAATTATTATTATTTTCATTCAGATTAATATATTTGTACGAAAATATTTAATTTAGATTTAGTGTACTGAATTCTGTGAAGAGTTTTTTTTACAAATTAGAATTGATTTATTTACAATATTTTACTTTAGAATTTTAAACATTTATTATTTTAGTACTTAATTATTCATGATATTAACTTAAATTTTTATATGGTAAATTGGATTTAATAATTTTTATTAAGTTTTAATTATAATTTAATTAATTATAAATAGCTTTATCTGAAAGATTAAAATTGTGGGAAACAATTTATTGTAGTTATATTTTACAGTTTGGACTTTGTAATAAATATCACATTCTGCAATATTATGAGTTCCAAACTAAGAAATTATAAAAATTAATGGCTTAATATTAGTTAGCTTATAGTAAAAACTTGATAGTTTAATTTTTAAATGAAATTAAAATTGAGATTTTTTAAAATATAAATCCAAAGATATACTTAGTTAGAAAGAATATGCATTAAGTTGAGGCATTAAATTTAGGTTTGGTGCCATATTTTTAATAAGTTACTAGAGTAAATGACGAATTTGCTTTTAGTCCAAAACAGAAATAACTTTTTTTCCCTTAAGTAGCCATTTTTAATGCTTTAAAAAAATTTTTCGTTGCAGCGGTAAGAGATTCTTACTAATCCAAGTTCATTGTAGATTTAGCTTGACTCACAATAGGAACAGCTGGGTAGTGAGGACAGGGCATCTCTGGCCAAACCACATATGAAAATTATTGAGACTGACTCAAAATGAAATCTGGATTTCTATAATCACAGGTGATACCTTTACCATTTTGGCCAGTCTGCTATTAAATTTATTTATTATCAGTATTTTAAACTGCAAAATTTAGTTTCCTTTATAATGTATTATCATATAACTGATTTACTATATTTATTATTACATAAGGTATTTACTTGGAAACAAGTAACCTTTAAAAGTGTGGTTATAATTGAATTGATAAGACTATTGAATTATAATAAACTATTACATATTAGATGATATAAAAATGGTTATTAAAGAATAAAACTAATCTATAACACGAAGGTACCCTAAAATATAAAAGTTTTGATAGCAAAGTGTCCTAATTTACTGACTATACCTATTCTATGTTCAGTTTTGTTGGTGTTTTGGAGACTGAATCACTTAAAACATTTAACTAAAAGTTAATTAAGTAGCCTCTCCCATACAGTTTATTCAGCTTTCAACATTCAGTTAAGAAATGAAAACAAAACCAAATTGAAAGTTTTCATTTTCTAATATATTCTAAAAAATACTGAGTTCAGCGTCATATCCACATTTGCTTGTCGCAAGTACTTTCGGCGATCCTTACTGTCGTCGTATTTGGCGTGAAAATTATCGTAGCGATATCTAAAATGTATGGAGAGAATTCATTAAAATTATAAATTTACATGTGTTTGTTTGAAATATGCAGAAATTATATAATACAATCAAAAAGAATATTTATCTCTTGAATAACTTCTTTTATTTTATAAATATAAATCCCAAATTTTAGTATTAAAGAAATTATTTCTGATATTTCTGTGTTTATTCTTAGTATGATTAGTGGTCATATATCTGTGAAATTTTATATTTTGGGTCAAAATCTAGCACAACTAAATATTTTAACCCAAATATCCTGAATGTGACATCCTAACATTTAAGAATCAGTGAAGTGTTTATTGGGAAAATTACCTCAATCTTGATTTTATAGTTTACTAGCAGACCCAGCCACGCGTTGTCGTGGCTTAAAATGTATCTATTATAAATGTATAAAACTTCCCCCGTGGAGGGAATTTTAAAAAATCCCTTCTTAGTGTACATTCTCTTGACGAACCCTATTAAAACGCAATCAAAAACAAAAAAAAACACATCTAAAATAGTATAAATAGAAGCCGAGTTCTTCATGGTAAGTCTTATTCCTGTCCCACTCCCCGCGGGGAATATCGAAAAATACCTTTTTAATGTATATTCTGTTGACGTACCCTATTAAAACGCAAAAAACCGCATCTAAAATAGTATAATAGAAGCAGAGTTCTTCATGGTAAGCCTTAATCCCGTCTATCTCCCCTGGTGGGTGGGGAATTTCGACATGTATATTATGTAAAAACTTGTGTTTATTCAAATGCAACGTTGTGTCAAAATTTCAAAGGAATCGGTAGGAACAGATGAACATTACATTTCTATTTATATAGATAGATAGAAGATGATCTGCTTTAGTTCAGCCTCACAGAAAAGCATAATGCCTCACAGAAAAGCAAACTTAGGTCGTCGGAGTTAGCGCCATCTGTTGGACATAACATCTAGGATTAAGGCTTTTATCTTTTAATTTATATGAATGTTTAACGGAATAATATATACGCCTATGTCCACCCTGAAGGTCCATTCCTAAATATTGGTGAAAGAATTTTTGAAATCGGCATGAGTAGTTTCGGAGATTACCTGTTACAACCAAACTTAGTTACCTCTATATATTAGTATAGATTTTGAAATTGTTAAATTTTCAGTTATGTGGAATTGAGTCAATGGAATGTATGATTTAATAATATAAAAACTCTTTAAAGAACGTGAAGATAGAATATAGTAGAAGTAAATAATTTAATTAATAAAATATTTATATTGTAAAGATATACAGAGGGGTGTTCAAATGTTCTGGAAAATGTAAAAAAAAAATAGCAAATTGAATTTAGCACTTAAATGGAACATATGTTGAAAAATAAAGTTAAAATATTTTTCCATATAGCATTGCTGCCCTTCTATGCTCTTCAATAAAAATCAGTGCTCTTTGATTCTAGCTGCTGCACTATAAAATGTTTCATTGCTCTATCATTTAAATTTGGGAATGAAAAAAGTTAAACACGTTTATGCTTGTATTTAATTATTAATATATCATTCTGTTTAGAAAGCCCTGATTAAGTGAGGTTCTATGTTATTTAAGGGAAACCTATAAGTGAATAAACTACTTTTCTTACAGTATAATTCATAAAAAAAATTTAAAACAATAACATGTTAAAAATGATTTGTTTCTGTTACTGTTCATTATTTAACTTTTATATGACACATCATTCATATTAGTGTCACTGCAATAATATACATTTTTATTCTTAAAACTATTGTATGTACAGGGCAATTTTTTTTTTTTTTTTAATTCATGCAAAACTTTAACTTTTCAACTGAAGTGAGATAGAAATAAAATTCCAAAAGTACTGCATTCTAATTCTCCAATTGGTGCACTATTAGTATACTATCAGTGCTAATGGAGTTATTGGACCATTCTTCTTCGTAAAGAACTTTACTTCTGCTGTATATGTTGAATTATTGGAAAAGAAGTTTTATCCCAAAATGGTTGCTGGGCGTAAACATCGTTGTGCTTGGTTTATGCAAGATGGTGAAGGCCCCTTTGCACGAAACATGTGTTCAAAACCCTTTACAGCATGTTTGAGAAGTGTGTAATCGGATTAGATTATGGAAAATATGCTGGTGGCTGACTGTCTTATTGCCTCGACTTAGCCCCATAAAAAGAAATCACTTGGGTTTATCTTAAAGATAAAGTATATCACAATGCTCCTACAACTATTGAAGGGTTGATAGACACAATAAAAAAAATAATAGTGATTCCAAGAAAGACTTTTATTATTATTGAATGTTTCAAACATCAATTAAAAACTATTATTGCGAGAAAAGGTAGTCATTTTTAAAACCTAATTCATTAAATGGCAATAAATTCTGTATAATGCACTTTTTGAATTTTCTTTTCATCTCATATAGTTGAAAAGTTATTAAAGTTTAAAATTTTGTGTGAATTAAAAATCACCCTGTATTAGCTGTGTTAATATATAGGATATGACATAAATATTATTGCTGTTATATGTGATTAAATTCAATAAGGTGTAAAAAAAAAAGATCTTAAAAGTGATACACTGTATAAATCATTTATACTTGTAATTTTTAATCTGAGATGGTTGTGACCATCCATTTTATCAAAGATTTTTTTTTTAATCTGAGACAGCATTATTTCACAGACTCTATTATTGGATTCTACTGTACTTTTAAATTCTAAAATTTAAAAGTACTTGAAAGAGGAACATTTAGTAAATAAACAGAAAATGTTTTTGTAGAACATAAAACAAAAAGCTTTATATTCAACAAAATATGATATGAAGCATTTGTTTTGAAAATGTTATGACATTAATCTTCTGCTTATTTAATTCTATAATGTAAAAATTTGCAGTGAGAAATTGATATTTGTTTAAGATTAATTAATTTATCTGTAAAATATTTCAAATTAAATTAAAAATTAACTAGAAATAAATATATTCTTTGTGTAGAAATAAATATGTACTGTACAATTTTATATCATCAGTTTACTTAGAAAATTATAACATACAAACCTTTAGATGATATATAATTTATTTGAACCTTTATACTATAAATATAAATTAATATTCATGTAAACAATATGGATTATGTTTTTTTCAAACTAATATTACTTGAAGTCAAAAATGATTTAAATGAACAGTTTTTATAAAAATAGTTTGGTCTAGAATACCAAACTATTTTTTATAACTAACACTTCTCCCACACCGGGTTGTATAAACAGAAAAAAATTTAAATACCTTCTAAAACCGATAACCGGTGCGAACTATTTTTCTAAATGGCGAACGTTTTCATTGCCCCTCCTGGGCTCTTCCTCAGGCCAATTCTGGATTTGATCAAATCCAGAATTGGCCTGAGGAAGAGCCCAGGAGGGGCAATGAAAACGTTCGCCATTTAGAAAAATAGTTCGCACCGGTTATCGGTTTTAGAAGGTATTTAAATTTTTTTCTATTTTTTATAAAAAGACCAAACTATTATAGGAATACTTTCAAAAGAAATTAAAACTTAAAATAACTGAATTTATTGAACTATTAAAGCTTTATTATTGTACAATTTGTTTGAAGAAATAACTTCCTGTTTGTTTATTTATTGGAAAATAGTTTGTCAAAGTTTTATTTGTTAAATTTAGCTATTTGTAATTCCAGTAATGGGAATTCCTTCCAAAATTCAATAATGAAAATATTGAATTATAATAAAGCATTAGAAGTTTTTAATTAAAATGCATAATGGAGTATTAAAAGGAGGTCAAGGTTATCGTAAAGAATGTTTTTAGAATATTGGATTTTTATAGCTTCGAGATGCATTTAAGTTCCACATTTAAAAGATAAGAAATTCTAATGATGTTATTTTATATAAATTTTTGTTTTGACAATTATTACTTCTGAAAAGATGTTTCAACATAAGCTTGAAAATATCAAGGGTTTAATTGTACAATTGATATTTTTAAATATTATGTATCTTTATTCATTATTTATATTTTATTGTATTAAGTATACAAGCAGAAACTTACAATGAAACTTTTCAAGGTTAACATTACAATGACTAAGTGAGATGGTAAAAAAAAACAAGGTTAAACACCAGTAATTATCTTTATTTCCCATCTTTACAGAATGATGCATTATTAACAAATAACAGTTCACATTTCTTTTTATCTTGTCTGTTTTGTGTACCTGTAAATATTACTAATAATCAATTGCAAATGAAGATGAAACAAATATTTATTAATTGATTTATGATATAAATATTAAATTCTTTGTTATTAGGCATTATATGTAAGAATATAATACACACGCTGATACCTAGATCCTCTGTGCGCACTGTAAACACTGCAAATGTTTATTTAGATAATATATGTTCAATTATTAATCAAAAGTAAATTTATACAAAATTTCTGACAGTGCAAATAACAACAACATTAAATTTTTATAAAATTAAACTGTAAAATATAAAGATTTTATTAAAATTTTCTTTCTGTAGTACTTCTTTCAAATAAGTGAATTAATTACTTTTTATAATACTTTGTGATACTAATTAAAGAGCAATTAATTTTTCAATTATGTTTACTTCCTATATTAAAAGTTGAAATATACAATGGATCACTTTTCAAAAGGAAAATATATTCAACGTAAATTATGTTAATTAGGTGAGAAAATGTAGGGTATAAGTTTGAATCTTGATAATAGAGCAGATATCAATACTAAAAGTTTCAAGCTTATTCTTTCTCTATTGCTGTTTATCTGCTATCATTTTATATTTTTATGAATGGAAAAGACACAAATGATGGTACCAAATTGAGTGTTTAGTTTGATTATCTACTATATTCTCTTAAAATGTATAAATTTCTTTATTAAAGGATATTTTTGCAATAAAATGTTTTTTAACTTTCAAAACTATTTAAACTTTAAACGGATGCTGATGTAAAAAGTGGCTTCGAAATGCTTCGAAACTTTGTGATTGTTGCAGACATGTCAATAGAAATAAATGCCCTTGAAAATATCCTGTTTGTTTCAAACTAATAAATTTTTAAATGATTCAAAGTTGATTTTCCTTTCACTTTAAATCATTAAAAGAAAACTGTGAAATTAATGTATAATTTGAGTACTGTTTTAGTTTTGTTTCATCATGTATAATTTTGATTAATGCCAAACTGTAAATTGAGATAACACATTAGTTTACTTTGTAAACTCTTTATATACAGTATATATAAATTTAAATATATTCTCTTGTGGTTTTTTGAATTTAAAAACGTCAACTCATAAACAAGTTGTTATATAATGTATAACATAAAATAAAAATAGGAACTAAAATATAGAAAAAAATTAAGCAATCAGTTGATATTAGTAAAAGAAGAGAACTAAATTCGTGTAACTGTGTAGGTTTTGGTAATCAGCATCGTATGATAAAGAAAATTCTTAGTTATATATTCTAAAATTATTATAAAATATTTTCACCTAAATAAAATGAAACTGCTTTCAGTTGCTATCAATAGTTTATTTGCAATTGAAAAGAAGTGACGTGCACTATTGTCAGTTTAGAAAACTGCTGAAAGTAGTATTGAGTCTAGAAGATAATGTTATATATTGTTAACTGTGCTTATTTGTTCATTTTATTTTAAAATCTGTTGTGAATTTAGGAAGAATTCAAACAATAAAATAACCAGTCGCTACTACAGTGTAACCTACAACAAACGAAGAATATTTGTTTGTATTGGGTTGTTCGGAAAGTTCGTAGCGATTTTTAAGAGAAATAAAAGAAATTGTTTTATTACTAAAAATATACTTTTATTCCATTATGTATGCGCCATTGTTTTTAATGATGTGTTGCCATCTATGGGGCAGCTTCATGATACCCTCTTCGTAGAACTTTCCAGTTTTTTTTGCGAAAAACTGATCCACGTGGATTTTGCAAGCTTCCAAAGTATCAAAGTTTTTATCATGAAGGGAATTTTGTAGAGAACGGAACAAATGGTAGTCCGACGGGGCAAGGTCGGGTGAGTAAGGGGGGTGGGGTAAAACATCCCAGCCTAGTTTCAATAATTTTTGGCGTGTTCGTAAAGACGTGTGAGGTCTGGCATTATCTTGGTGAAACACAATGCCTTTTCTATTGGCCAGTTCCGGACGTTTTTCTTTAATTGCCATGTTCAGCTTATCCAATTGGGAACAATACTTATCAGAATCAATTGTTTGATTCTGTGGAAGCAGCTCATAGTACAGGATTCCTTTCCAATCCCACCAGACAGTGAGCATGACCTTCTTTGGATGAAGACCGGCCTTTGGAGTTTTTAATGGTGATTCATTTTTCTTACCCCACGATCGTTTTCGGCTGATGTTGTTATAAATGATCCACTTTTCATCACCTGTCACTAAACGCTTCAGAAAAGGGTCATTTTCATTTCGTTTTTCAAGAGAATCACAAATGGAGATGCAATCCAGTAAGTTTTTTTCCGTTAAGTCGTGAGGTATCCAAATGTCATAACGATTCACGTATCCGAGCTTCTTTAGATGTTGAAATACAGTACTGTTTGATGACTTCACTATCTCTGCAATCTCTCAAGTTGTGTAATCAGGGTTTTCATCCAATAATGCTTTGATTTGGTCCTCTTCAATAACAGGAGGTCTTCCTGAGTGAGGAGCATCTTCAAGGCTGAAATGACCCGTTTTAAATTTTGCAAACCACTTTCGAACAGTTGATTCTGATACAGCACTCCCACCATAAACATCACATATCTTTTTTGCTGTTTGTACAGCATTTTTGCGTTCACGAAAAAAGAAAAGAAACAAGTGTCGATAATGCACGTTGTTTGCATCCATTTTTGCAATGAGCCAAATTAAACGCTATTTGAATAATCTTAACGGTTTTTTTGTAACGGACGCGTCTCAAGGTCATTTATCGTAATATTCATTGGTTTGTACAATTCTAATCATTTTTGCGTCAATCGGGTTGTCTCAACTGTCGGCTATCAAAAATCGCTACGAACTTTCCGAACAACCCAATATTTTCTTCCAACAGATTCAAAGTTATGTAAACAGTAGTTCTATTTATTTATTTAATTTTTTTAATTTGAAAAGGAACCTCCCAAGAATGCTTTTTCTTGTTGTTTTATATTTTGGTATGACTGATTATATATTGCTACGTAAATAGTTTTTACTATGTGAATTGTCTTAATGACTATTTTGAGAAGTATTATACATATTCATTATGAAATATTTAACTAAAGATTTATAATAGATTATTTAATAACTTATCGTTCTGTCTTTTCAATCTTCTACCATTTATTGTAAAAATTTAAACTCTGAACTATGCATTATAATTATAAAAATTTTTAGGAATTTATAAATACTGTTTTATATTTGTATTCAAATCAACATTCCACTGTGGAACTTACTATCATGTAGGTAATTATGACTGCGGAAAAGAATGTAGTGTGTAATAAGCCCTCAATTTTGAGAATACTTGATGCTATATTAGAAGACTATAAACACAAAGCTTTGAGGTGAGCTAAACGGTGCTGAAGATCAAACGAAATTAAATGTTGCGAATCGAGCACAGCTGCTCCTTCAGTAAAACACCTCTATTTGTTTTTCCTTTCGAATAAGCTAATATATGCTCAATTTCATTTTGTTGTAAATGTTACTAATAAATATATACAATTGCTGTTCACATGTATACACAATGTTAAATTAACATATACTATTTTCAACAACCATGTTGTAAATATTGCAGATAATTTCACAATTTTTCAAACTCCATTGTTAAGTTTTATTCTTAATGTCTGTAGATTTAAAAATAAAAAATGTTATTTGAATACTAAACAAGAATTTTATAAGTGTTAACCTTAGTTACATAAAAGTTTTTTTCTATAACTTGTGAACACATCAAAATAAAAATTAATATTGAAATGTTTTATTACTTTTGTAAACATGTAAATAACTGAATTAATCGAGTAAACACTAGATTTTTTGGGCTATAACTTGGTTAGACTTTTGCTACTTAATTTCATTACTTAACGTCTGTTTAGACATATAATTATTAAAATTTTTTTGTTTACATGCAGTTGAATTTAAAATTGCTAGAAGACAAAAGTTTTGATAAAATTTTATTAATAAAATATGCAATTTTAATTTAATAATTAATTTTAATTAACTAACATATTTACATAATCATATTTTAATCTTAATTTAATTCCATTATAAAATATATTTACCTCTTTAATTAATCTATTATAAACCAGAGCAAATGTTTTTTATTTCATTTTTTTTTTTCTATACTCTGTTGTTTAGATTTGTAAACAGTTCCATAACTAAAGATGTAATTCGATCCAATTGATATTATAAATATATCATACACATTTATCTAACTATTATATTAATTGATAGGTCATATTATAAGATTTTTTTATTATTTTAATAATAATAATAATATATTTGTTTTTAAAATCTAAATATATTTGTAGAAAATTTTTTAGATAAAACTATAAGACTGCACAGTTGCTGTGTCAGCTAGCTTTAGTAAAATGTCAAATTACTAAAAATAATTGCAGATTTATCAAATAGTCAATAAATTATAGAATAATATCTTTTATATTTATTTATGGAAATATGTGCTAATGAATTAATATGAGTTTTTTTTATTTAAATCCCGACATCATTAACGAATATCAAATTGGCACTGAAGTCATTTGTGTAGTATCTTTAAATTAAGACTTTTTTTTCCCCTATTGATAAAAAAATGTATTATATAGAAGCTTGTTATTGTGTTTACAGTTTCTACGAACAAAGATGAAAAAATAATGGAAAAAAAATTTGTTTTCCTTGTTAAATTTTCATTGCAGATTTAAGGAATGTAAACTTAACTGAGTGTGTTGATGTTTATTGAAATATGTTTAATCTGTTACGTAATTATTGATTGAAATTCAATAAACAGAGGGAGTTATGTGCTAATAATTTTCATAATTCTTAATTCGAATTAAATGATTAATAACATGAAAAATCTCAGAGAAAATTCTTTCAAGCTGTATTAGGTGTAGAAATTGGAACAATTTCATTTGCATATATCAGATTTTTTTAAAATTTTTTTATTAATAGCAGGTTTAAACTATTTTATTCATTGAAGATTGCTGCTGCTTCTGCTGCTTATCTTTTTATTTACTTTAAAAGTGTTTTGTGATATGATTTTTCAACTCCTTGTGAGGTAGTTGCTTCATGCGATAATACAATTATTCGTTTTATTAATCAAAGCATCAAAACTTGAAGAAAAATTCTAGCAGTCATAATGTATTTCTTAATTTAAACTTTCTTGGAGATTTCTTTTAAGCTGTTAATAATAAACAATTTCAAACAAATTTTATTTCATTATATTGTCTTTGCAACTGTAGTAAATGACAAATAAATGTTTTATATCTAATATTTATTATTATAATTTCAATAAATGAAGTTTAAAGAACGTATATAATTATAAATCGTTCCTGTTGAATGAGACAAGTATAATAATTGGAAAAACTGATTTTATTACTCATAAATTTTTGAAATCAGTAATCATTTTTATTTATTTTGAGGAAGAGGAAGTGATGATGTATGTGTTCTCAGTAGGTGTAAGTTCTAACAAGATTAGAAGATTTCCAGTAAATTATTTACTGACTTGAAGGTTATCATATAAATGTTTTTTCTTTCCAAAATTATTCAATAAATTAGTCTTCTAGAAATAATTTACTGCAAAATAATTCTTAAAAAATATCCAACTTAACTATTAGTAGAATTATTTTAATGTAAAAATCCTTAACAAATATGTCTAAGATATTCTTTATTTAAAATCAAGTGTTCTTATCCTGAGGTCCACGGATAGATTTCTGGGAGTCCATGAATTTGGATGGGGAAAAGTAATTACATAATCATTTTTAAAGTAAAGAATTAATAAAAATTCGTGGCCAGCGTTAATTACATTTAGTAAATATAAAATATAATTATGACATACAAAGATAAAAATCAGTTTTTCAATAATATTGATCTTTTCTAATCTTATGTACTTCATTTTATGAATTTAAAAATATTCTTAGAAGGAGGATCCACATCCACAGGCTTTAGCAGTCTGCCAAAAGTGGTATATGATAAAAAAAAAACAGCTAAGAATTCTTGTTTTAAGTAAAAAATGGGAATTATTATTATTACTGAAGCAAAATATAAATTGATTAATACAAGATAGGACAAATAATCTATTTTGGAACTAAAATTGTTAATTTTAAAAACATTTTATTAATAATCAATAACAGATATTATCAGTTATGGAATGAATTTTACAGAAACAAAATCATAGGTGATAAATTTTTAGTATTCTCTGATATTTTATTCCTGAACACATTGCATGGGAATAACAGTTTTAATTATATATTTCTTTGACATAATTAATCTTTTTTTAAGGGAAATTTTACCATTTTTTTATTAGTTTAATTCATAAAGCATTTGACAAATTTAACAGATATGAATTAACTTTTCAGTTAGGATAAACCTATTTTTCCCGTTTGAATGTCATGTGGACATATGATTTTTGTTCTAATATATATTATTTAAACAAACATCAGCAATTGAATTTTCTTTTTTTCCAGAAAAAAATTTTCTGTATTATGTTTTTAATTTACTATATATTGCATGCTACTAAAAATAGTACAGCAAACTGAAAAAATAGAACAATGACATAAATATTTCAAATTATATTTGTGCACTAGTTAATGTGAATTACATAAAATGTATCACAATTTAACACAATGCATGCATGCTTATGCTAACATTACTGCAAAATTTATTTAATGTTTAATTAAGTGACAGTTACTTTCCTGTAAATTGTGAGAAGCATTGTGATTTAAAGAGTTAATTATTGAGTGAAAGTTTTTGTTATAATTTATCTAACTGAATAATAATCAGGTTTTTTAACGTGTAAAGTAAGATTCCTTTTTCAATCTTTTATTTTTGCTCAATTTAATGTTGTTTTACTTTACCTGTACATGCTTACATACACGCACAATCCCCCACATGCATATAACACATGTGCATGTGTGTTTTCGTGTATTTATAATAATTATTGATGTAAATCAAATTAGTTAACATACTTGCAAATATTCCACGTTTCTTTGTTTTATTAACATATGTTTAAAGTAGAAACTTTAATGATATTGATCTCATTATGTAATTTGATACTGCATATTATTGTAACATTTGTGCTATAAATAAATTTAATTTTATAGCATAATAAAAATGATTTCTTCCAGGAATTATCATCTTTCGAATTCTGCCTTTAATAATTCGATTAGATGCAATCTCTGGATTTATATGAATAATATAAATACTGTTAAAAGTTTGTGAGAACTTAATTCACATCCATTCTATAAATTTAAAAATAGTTTTTTTTTTTATAATTCAAAATTTTCACTTTTTAAAACTTAGTCTTATTGTGTTGTGTGAAAAATAGAAATCCTAAAAAAGAATTAAACTGTATTGTGAGGTCTTATGAGTTTCTGCATGAATGAACTTACATTATGAAACTCTGATGGATATAACTGGAAATTTTGATGAGTCATTGAACTAAACAGTTTTTTTTATTACTGTATTTAACCAGTGTTATAAAGCAAAATGATTCTTTTTTAATTTTATGTCAATTGGAATTCAGGTTTTGTTTCGAAAATAAAAATTTCTACGTGATTTCTAACAAAGTTTTAATTTCACTTAAATTTAAGTTTTGATTTAATGAGCGCTTTTGTTTGAAATCTAAGAATTTGTGTTACTGACCTTGTTGTCGTTGCATGTTACAATTAATTTTTTCTCTGAAGCGTGACTCAATGGTGTAATACGTATGATATTTAGTTCCTTGTAAATTTTCTAGACTTGCTAATGATTCTGAAAAGTCAGACTTAATTTCAACTCAATTTGAATTCATCGATGTTTTCGATAACAGAATGTTATACAGTATTTTTGATTTAAACTAGACGAATTACAGTATAAAATTGTTCTTTTACCTGAATATTTTTTTAATTTTTATTAAAATAGTAAATGCAAAAATTGAAATTCTAATTATTTAAACTGTTTTTTAGTACATAATTAGTTCTAAAATATTTTTTAAACAGTAATTATTATCCAAAGAAACAGACTTTTTTGTCTTTTCCTTTTTCTTTTTTTTGATATATTGCATAATTAGGAAATTCTAATTATACTTTATCTATTTTATAAATTTAATATTCTTCTGTACAATGTAAATAAGTTCACATCCTGTTTGTTCAAAAAATAAAAAAACAATTTAAAATGTAGGTCTGGCAACTCAATATCAAGTATAGTCATCAAAACAACTGTTAAACAGCTATATTAGCTGTTTAACACTTGTTTTTAGTTTGTCTTTTTTTTTTTTTTTTTTTTAATTGTTAGTAGTATCAAAAGATTACCAGATATCGAATATTTGAATGTAATCTTGTTGATTACAAAATTTAATTGAAAAATATAAAATATTGCCATACGAAAAAACTTACCGAAATAATAAATTATAACTTAAAACTAAAATTTTCGAAAATAGAAGAAACGTTCCAAAATAAAAATGTATTTACATTGCAGAATCAATAACGTTAAAATACTAAAAAGTACAGTTTAACTTTATCCCATAAAGTTCAAGCAAGGACATGATAGAACAATCATGAGCAAATTGCTTGGAACAATAGCCACCTTAAATCACTGTCTGCTTTACTTTGTTACATTATACTCTATGCTATAGTTTACCAAGGAAATATTTTCTTCAACAGTGTCTATATAATCGGTTCTTACAACTGATGCTCTTGTTATATAATTTGTGATATCAACCAACCGATGATATATCGTAGTATATCATGTTAAAATATATGATGCACATTGATTTTTTTTTTTTATTTTAGTACCTATCTTTAAGTTAGGTACTAATTTAATGAGTCAATTATGGATTGTTTTTTATTACTAAGCTACTTTAAGTTTATGTATTGTAATATCATAAAAATACCTGTTCCTGATATTGCATAAAATATTTATCTTATGAATAATCATTTAATGGTTTATCATATTTATTAAGCATAATGAATTTGAGTTAAATTGAATTATTCTACAAAATTCAATGTTTTTAACTTTATTTTAAATTATAAAAATGAAAATTAAATTGTTTTATTTAAATAGTAATAATAATAAATTATTATTTAAATAAAATGAGAAAATATTATAATAATAAAAATCATACCCTTATGTAAATATTTTTATTGTTTAAAGTATAAATTTAAATTTTGTTTATATTATTTTGGAACAGACATTTAAATATGAAGTAAATATTAGTGAAATGGATGTTTTAAAATACAGTCGACTCCGCATAAGTTGACACCCGAATAACTCATCACCATAGGTTAATTAGTCGGCTTTCTGTGGTCCCGGCCGACTTACATAGGCAATAATGTTATTAATGTTAAAAAACTCGGTTTCCTCGACATCATTTAACTTGTCACCACTGGATAAATCAACATACTTTTTCTGTTTCACGCTTTTTTGACGTCTGATAAGTCGACTCCCCTCCTGAAAAAAATGAGTTCACACCGTACAATAAGCTGTGTGGTGTGAACTCATTTTTCAGGGGGGGAGTCAACTTATCAGAATTCTAAAAAGTGTGAAACAGAAAAAGTATGTTGATTTATCCAGTGGTGACGTATTAAACGATGTCGAGTAAACCGAGTTTTTTATGGTTAATAACATTAATGCCTATGTAAGTTGGTCGGGACCACAAAAAATTCACTACGTAACCGACCGGTGATGAGTTATCCGGGTGTCGACTTATGTGGAGTTGACTGTATTTTTAATTATGATTCAATTGAAATTTTATATCTTCTTTGATTTTAAGATGCACTCTGTTTTGGTTATTTTTGTTTACTGAAGTCAAGCTATGTCTTAGAATCACTTTCCTACCTTATTATTTAAAATTTGATAAAATTTCCTTATTTAAAAATTATTCCCTTCATAACAGAACTTTTAAAATTAGATTTCAAACCAGTGGTTCTCAAACTTTTTCAGGATTTCTTACATGAGTGTGTTTACGATTTTTTAGATTGCTTGCGAATCCTTTAAAATTAACTACAATTAACATATAGGCTACTGTTACCAAAACAATTTTTGACAAACAATTATTCAGAAAATGGCAAATCTTAGTCATCAAATGTACATTCAGTGGGATGGGTGCATCTGCTTTGCCTGAAATGGTGACCCCTTCGCGATTTCCCCAAAATTGTTTCGCGGCATCTTACAATCATGGAAATTTAGTATATCTTATTTGCATATTATCTTTAAATAACTTGTAATTTTGGATTAAAACATTTGGCCTATTTGTTACTGTGAGAAAGTTTTTATATTGAAGTTTTGTGTGCAAGCATTAGTTAAAAAAAAACTTAAGCTATCAATATTTATTTAATTATATTGCTCTAGCTCATTATTCCATCTGTCCAAATATCATGTTAGATATAATTATTGTTTTTACCTGCAGCAATTTCTTATGCATCCATTAAAAAATATTGGTATATAACTTAGTTATTACAACTTATATTCTTAAATCAGTTAATATTTAACATTAATTTTAGCTCATAAAACATTTGTCTTTTTTATGGCTTTTATTTCTTTGAATGAAAATGTGATAGCCATCGTTTTCAGTAAACAAATGCAATTTATAATTTTTGCACAAATTGAACTTACCTATTCAATCCTGTCAACATTTTCTGTGAAAATGTTAAATTCTGTAAAAGTCTGTGCTCTTGCTTAAACATACCTAGATATACAGATACTTATATACAGAAAATATCCCAAGCACTTGAGAACCACTTAGCTTTTGTTTTACAATATTTAACAAAACAATTTTATGAAAATACTATGTCAAAATAATATTTTGTAGTTAATAACGAGGCATGTGCCATGATATTCACCAGACACAAACAACACAAAAATGTCATAAGACATCCTATGTGGATGACACTCATTGTGAGACTGAATATTCATGCATTTTGCCATCACTCAAGGTAAACGCGACAAACAACATTTTTTATTATGAAAAATTTCACGATTGCCACCACAAAAACATGAATTTATGAATACATGTCACGATCTGGAGACTTGGTTGTATTTAATATATTCTGCTGTCAGATAAACTCTAGAAGCTGCTTTGTCTGTAAAGAGTAAGATTTTTTTTATAGTTTGTCAGATACATTGCAGTGTATGTATTAAGTGCCAGATTTAAAAAAATAATAATTTTATTAAAATAATTAAATAAATTATATAAATAGCCCAAAATTTAGTTTTGATTTGTTACAGTAAAAAAGTAAGTATATTTTTGCATCAGTAATTTTATCTGTCTTATTGTTTGCATTAGCTAAGTAAATTTTGTTATATTTTATTAATTTTATAAGATATAGAAATATTATTATTACATAACTGGTATAAGAAAATTTGATATTAATTTTTAGTTTTTTTTTAAATTTATGTAGAAAAATTGAGTGAATACATCAGTTACTATGAGCCATTGACATATAATAATGAACTACTGCATCAAAGTCATCTGCGTGCCAAAAGATCAACACACAATTCTGTAGTTAATCTCAATTTTAAAGCTCATGGGAGGTAAGTTTAAAATTTAGGAAAGAAATATATTTTCATAAAAATTAAATGAATTCTACTGTATTTGTTTAATCAATATAGATGAAGTGATTTATAATAACTTTGCCTATACTGAATATAGGTTGGTTAGTTGGTTAGTTTGGGTTTATTGGTGCAAGGGCCACAAAGGCCAAGCTGCGCCATGTCAAATGGTAAAATTGTGCTATCTAATACTCTTTTGTATTTTACATTATATATTTAACAAAAAACCAATAATAAGAGTATATAACACTACAGATATACATAACAACAAGAACTATATACAAATAAAAATAATAAATAATAATTAAATATGTTTATAAATGTTTGTGACTTTCAAACAGTTCAGTAATCTGTCAAGATTTGGTCTCTGGCCCAAAATCTGTTAAACTTGCATTTTCAAAATGCTGTCTACGAATCCTCTCAGAGGCAGTGCAGTTGCACAGTATGTGTTTTACGCTTAGAGGGCAGTTGCAATACTGGCATACTGGCTGGTCATTGCCCTTCGAAAGGTATTGATGAGTCAACCGAGTATGTCCAATTCTCAAACATGTAAGAATGACCTCAGATCTCCTATCATACTGTTTGTGTGTCCAATTTTTTATTATAGGTTTGATCTTATGTAGTTTATTGTAGGCTTGTGCATTTCACACATTTTGCCATACTGGATATAGTGATTGACTGATAACATTAATTACAGTAAGTAGAAATTGTAGTTTTATTCATTCCGAAATTAAAAGGACATATTAAATCAGTTATTATTTAACTTGAAAATTTGTTTAGATGAATTACTATTAATTTATAATTGTGTTGTTTCCTCGCTGTTTTTGCAATGCCATTTTTAACAACAAATCGTATATAACTGAAGTAAGAAATTCTACTAATTTAAACTGCTATACAGACTGTGCCCTCATTTTATGCCAATTCATAATAATGCTGGCTTCAAATTTTCCCTCAAAAACTCTCAAAAAAAACTTTTTGACAATGTGTAGAATGTTTTTTATAAGTGTTATATGCAAATACTTACACAGAAGAATTAGCAGATTTGGCAGGAGTGTATCCAAGGTGGTGTTTATGGTGCTGCAGCAATTCCTTGTTACCAGAATAATTAATTTTGTTACTTTAAAATACAAATAAGTATAATAATGCATATCGTGTGACTTCAATGGCAGAAATTAATCGTACACAAACAGAAAAAAAGCAGAAAAATTTAAGCTGATATTTATCAGAAACACATGAATTCAAAATAACTGTAATTTCAATAATTTGTAGTGAAAAGAAGAAATATAATTATTTTATATCTTTTCTACTCCTCATTTGAAATTACAAGGAGTATAAAGCATAAATCCTACTGCAATTTGTATAATTAATAATAAATTTAACAATTTTAAAAGATAATGAAAAAAGAATGATGTGAAAAGTTAGATGACAAAGGTAATTCTAAGATAATTGAGTAACAGTTTCTGAAAAACAACAGGTTTCATATCTTGGTATATTTTGAATCTGTTTTGAACATCCATATTCACAAAATCCTTGATAAACTACTGAAATTTGTACACAGAAAGAGAGGAGGAGGCAAATGATGATGAACTAATGTTGTTAAGGTAATAACTTCTGATGTCCTTAAATAATTTCTTGCTAATGCCAGCTCGATGATTGGTTGAAAGAGTTACGAAATGGATCTGATTGGGAGTAAACTGACTTTGCAAGGAGGAGTTTAAATGAAGCCTTAGCACCTTTTTATGAAATTCTCAAGGAGAGGAAAAAGCACAAAAAATAGCTTTTAATAAATATTTTACAAATCTTCAGCCTAGCTTGTCATTGATTGATTACCATCAATCATGCCATCACCACAGAACTGAAGTTGCATTCAGCAGCACTACTATACAAAATCAACAGTGGCAGTATAAAATTTTCATTATCAATTTCAGCTACAAATAGATAATAACAATACAGAAATTTAACTTATTTTGTATTAGTAAAAATTCTGGTACCAAACATGTTTATTAAAAATATAAATATTGATTTTTGCCTGGAGCATATCCCTATTTATTCCATAATAATGTGGATGTATTTTGTTTATACTGCCTCCTCCAGGAATGCATCACCAGAATAAAATAAACACAGCCTATATTGTGAACAAAGAAAATTAAAATAATAATTGTGCATTTAACATTAAATGTTAGACTTATGTGCAATTAGTATTATTATAAATTGCATGTTGAGGCCAATAACACAAAAGAAAGACAGCTTAAGAATGTCTATTTATCGAAAGATAATGTTAACTATAATTAGAATTACAATAATTACAATAATAATTAGAACTATAATTACAATAACTGAAATTTTATACATCTGTTTAAAGTACAGTGGAACCTTACCACGCATAACAAGCAAATCAAATTTTTAAAAAACAACTCGCGTAATAAGTGATGACAAATGGGGAAATCCCAGATTGTGTGCATGCTCCATCGTGCTATTGTCTATAATTTTTTTGTTTTCTTTATATCGAATTGACATTCCAGATTGGTTTATTTTGTGCTAGAAGAAATTATGATGATGATTCACGCTCCTTAATAATGTATATCGTATAATTTTCTTTGAATAAACATTATACATAAAATACTGTATTTACTCGCACATAAGACAATCTCGCATATGGGATGAGGTGTGACTTTAAAGTTCAAAGTAAAGAAAATTAGATTTATTAATACAATTCTAATTTTATTTCATTTAATCACAAATAAATTATCTTCAAATGAATGTATTAAGACAAACAACCATATTTTCTTGACACTATTACCTTTGTCTACTCGGACTCGCCCTCCAAAGCTTCTTTACAATTCTTCTCTTTTTCATTCTTACTCCACAAAGCATCGACCTCTGATCTGTCGAGTGAATTTAAAATGCAGTATTTCCTGAATGACTGCTATCAGCTTTTGAAGATTGCTTTTATTGCCTTTCCATGCACCTGATACCCATGTAGCAAAAACAAAAGATCATAATGCACATGACAGGAAAGAGTTTATTTTTAATGATTTAGAATGTACAAATATTCATTAAAAATACCAATTTAACAAATATGAAATAACTACATTTATATATCATTGCTAAGTGACCAGCTATTTTCGGAGCATCTCTTTAAAAGTGACATTCACCTTGACCTCGATAGCACTCTGCAATAATGGCAGCATGAACTATACATGGTTCACAAAAATTATTTGAAAAAACGCAAACGATCCTTCACTCACACACATAGGACGACCTAGGTTTTTGAAGCAGTGAAAAATGAATAAAATCGTCCTATATGCAAGTAAATACAGCATTTGAGTATATTTTTTTTGGCGTGGAATGCATTATCATATTTTACATTAATTTCTACGGGAAAAATTGTTTCGCTTAACAAGTGTTTCGCATTACAAGTAAGGTTCTGGAACAAATTACACTTGTTAAGCGAGGTTCCACTGTATATGCTTTTGGGGCATGCCAATATTGATAAATTTAGCAGCTGAAGATGTCTGCGATTACAATAAGCGAATTCTACTGTAATTTTTGCTTCTCTAAATATAACATAAATATTTTGATTTTGTTTTCAAGGCATTTCAATCTAAGATTGAAGAGAGATACCTCTGCCTTTGCATCAGATCTCAGTGTAGAAACTTCATCTGGTGTTTCTGATATTGATATGTCTCATTTATATAGTGGACATTTGCCAGGTAATGGTTAAACTGAAAAATTAATAATTTATTATTGAATTAAATAAAATTTATCTATTTTACTTTTATCAGATGAACCTGAGTCCTCAATTTATGGTTCTATAAGAAATGGTGTATTTGAAGGAAAAATTCATACTCCAGATAAAGTTTTCTATGTAGAACGAGCACATAAATATTTTGTAAAACATCCTCAACCATTTCATTCTGTCATTTATTCATCAGATGATGTCAAAGATCCACATGCACATAAAAGGGAGAATCATTTAGGTGGATGTGGTATAACAGAAGACGTCTTACAATGGATGCAAGAAGTTAGCAATTCTGCTGATACTAAGGAGTTTACAAATAAAGAAAAGGTAAAAATTGAATATTTGATTTGAAATATTTGTAATAAAATGTGTATGTTTTTTTAATTTGAATGTATTTTTTTAAAGCAAACTAAAACAGTTATGCGTGATCGAAAAGAGCGATCAACAGGTGCAGAAAATACACCTCATTATATATACACAAGAGAAGCTCAAAATTTTTTATTTCAAAAAGAACCTTTAATTGATAAAAGGACATGTACATTATACATTCAAACAGATACTTTCCTCTGGAAACATATTAGATCTTATGAACCATCCGAGAGCAGTGCAAGAGAAGAAATTTCATCATTGATTTCCCAGCATGTAAAAGCAGTTAATTACATTTATGAAAATACTGATTTCGATGGTTATCGTGGCATCAAATTTGTTGTACAAAGAATAAAGGTACTATTTTTCAAATTTTTCTTGTAAGTTATAAAAATTTAAATGTAATTATGTATGGTTTATTTTTTTATGTTAATAATTAATAAATACTACATATTATTTGATTTATATTTAATTTTTTTCATACTGTTTCTGACAGATGAGTGCAAAGTAAGAATCTATAATAAAATGTTTGAGTAAAAATAATATAAAGAATTTTGAAGTAAGATTGGTTCAACATAAACAATATTGTAGATGATCTTCAGATCTATGAGTAAATGCAGATTTTTCTAGAAATTTTCATTTCTTCAGATAGGAAAAAATGTTTTAATATGCTTATAATACAGCATCTGTTTATTATGGGATATCACAGACTATACAAACAGTAATGTGTTTAATATAATATATGTTTGGATCAACATACTGTCCCTCAGTGTAATGAAGTTTTAGGGATCCTCATCATAGAGCAATTGATATACTACACTTTATTAAAGAATGAGTCAAAACCTCATTAATATCAGTCATAAAATTCCATTTTTCTTTAGTTATAGGATGGGTAAGTGTGGAAAATAATATTTTTGGTCATTTATTAGTATTACATCAGATTAGTGAAAAAATAGAATAACTTATAATATGTTACTTCAGAGATGTTTATTAGATATTTTATAAGGTTGTCAACTTGTGGAACTATTGTAAAATATTCTAAATTATTAACACAGTTATCACTTTTAATTTACACTAGATAATTTACACAAAGTTGAATTTACAGTATACTTATACTAAGAACAAGCAAAATTTTTGTGTTTTGAAGAGTGATTTTATCATTTTAATAGATACGTTAACTCTGTTATTGGTGTAAGGGGATGAATGAATTTAAAAAGTGAAACAGATTCATGAAAAATTCATCTATGTAATGCACATCAGATATTTATTCACAATGAAGATGCACCTGATTCAGTTCACAAGACTTATTTATTTAGACTTAGATTATTGTTAAACTGAAAGTTTAACAATAATCTAAGTCTGTAAGCTGTTGTGTGAATTTCTGTTTCTGTTAATCTATCAAAATTTTTTTCTGTGTAATATAGTTTAGATTAACTGTAACCTATATCTTTTGCATTTTATAGAATTTTAAAGGTTTCTTCACAGAAGCTACAAATGAAATCTGTTATTTTATCATGAAACATTATTTGTATTACTATTTGCTTCTTTTACTGTTTATACAATTACTGTTTGTGTGTAATAGTTCTAATGATTTAAAATCAGTGTGAAATAATTGTTTGAAAGTAGAATATTCCACAAGTTCTTGACATATGTAGCATTTAAAATGAGATAGTGTTTATTATGAACCATACTTTAAACCTTAAACAAGTTATTTATGTAATTTAATTCTGATATATTTCTGCTATTTACATTTCTTTTGTATGTTTAATGTAGACAAGATATCAACTACTGTTGTCTGTTATGAATTTTAAAGTAATAATTTAGAATATTTTTATTTATTCAATATAAAATATAAAAATTAATATATATTTAAAGCGTAGTATAAATGTCTAATTCATTTTTTTTCTAGCTACTAAATTTATTAAACAAAAGTTTAAGTAAAATTTGACCTAAGGATGTTCAGAAATTGTGTATAAAAATTGATTCTAATCAAATTATTTACATGTTTCAATCATTAATCATGTAAGCAACTTGCATGCCATGTGTTGTATCAGCACATCATTATTAAAATGAAATAATTTAACATTAGATTTATTAAATTGACAAACTGCCACACATTAGATTTCTGTTTGTTTAAATATTTGCTTTTACAGTGCCAAACCATAAAATTTGAAATAAATGACTTTATTTATGATTTTGTTGTCGTAGTTCTTATATATTAATCATAATATATAAAATAACTTGTGTTGCATGTTAGGAGTGTAAAACAAAACTTTTATATCATTTACAACATTAAAATATTTGCATCACTTTTATTGATAATATGTATCTCAGGCCCTTTGCACCTGATCAACTGATACTTATCTGCTGCAAATAATACTAGTAACAGATGCATTCAATACAAAAAATACTAATAAACAGAACATAGTTTTGGAAAAAGAGTTAAATAATTATAAAACAATAGCACTGTAAATCAAATATAAATGAATAGTACTAAATTAAATAGAATATTTAAAACTGATTGATTATAAACCTAATTCATGTATATATATATATATATATACATACACACATAGTCAAACCTATCTAAAGTGGAAACAGAAAAAAAAAATTGGGCCATATAATGGAAAAATTGGTAGGTTTATCAAATTTAACAAGCCTAGCATGTATAAATCATAATTTCAAAAAATACACATATGCAATACAGAATAGCAAAATGCGACTACTGTATTACAGTAATTTCATTGAGATTTGAACAAAGTTTTTGAATAATGTTATTAACAGCTGGTTTTACTTAACATGAATATGTGATGTGTTAAATTTCATAACTTGTAATTACTGATGTGAGATTATATTCTTTGTTTTGAAGCTTATTTTAATCTTTTTTCATCACATTTTGTTTCAATGAAATAAAACCAAAATGTCAGCAGATGAAATGCACATCGGGCATATTAAGCATGGTTTTTAAGTTTCGTAAAGGGTATCGCAGTATACAAACAGTACTCTGAATGTGTCAAATGTGAGTTTGAAAGTTTTGTTTGGGAAATTTTGAACTAAAGGATAAAAGACATGTAGACCTTCAAAAGCTGTTGCAGAGAAATTGTGGCAAGAAATTGTTAAAGATTGATGAATAACAACTCCTGAATTTGCGACAAATCTTAGTGCGTCATAGACACATAGTGTTGAAACACTTCATCCACTTGAAATCGTTGTAAAAAATGCTGATGATTGTGTTTCTCACACACTTTGTTTTTTTTCATATATGAAAAAAACAAAGTGAATTGAGTATAATTTTGTCTGACACAGGTAGGCAGCTGTAAGGTTTTATTTTATTTTTAAATTGGTTACTCATTTTTATCTTGGAGAACATTTTTATGGATGAATGAAAAAAATAAAGTTAAAATAAAAATTTGTTATTAACTGAAAATTTGTTTTAGCGGTTGGTGATTGTTTGACCGAGTACAGAGTTACCACTGTATTTGATTAACATGATTTTGATATACACGGTAACGTTGAGAAATTTATTAATCGCATTAATCAAATGGTACCTATAGTAGGTAATCTGTATATAGCAGGAACCTGTCTACTGCAGAAGAGTTGTTTGATCTCTTGGGGTTCTGTTATAGACAAGTTTGAGTATATTTATATATATAAATACATAATAACCACTTATTAATTTACCAGTTGTAAATATAGGACAGTGCTATTCCATTTCCTAATCTTTTACTTTACAGAATTGGTATTAAAGATCGGATAAATGCATTTAGTAAATTCAATTAATTTAAATTCGCTAATTTGTTTTGAGAAATTAGGTACTTTCATTTTTAATAGCAAATTTGATAATGAATTTTTACATCAAATAAGTAATTAAAGGAAAATTATACTTAAAATTTTTATATTATTAATATATTTTGACACTAATTTATCAAAATAAAACTTCTTAATATTTTAAATTTTGTTCTTTTTTTTAGATCAATGATACTTCGTCATGTCCAAATATAGGAACTGAATACAAACGATCAAATCCATTTTGTTCTCCAAATATTGATGTGTCAAACTTTTTAAATTTAAATTCTCAATTTAATCACGATGATTTCTGTCTGGCATATATTTTTACATATAGAGACTTTTCAGGAGGTACATTGGGTCTTGCTTGGGTAGCATCTGCGTCAGGTAAGGAAATACATGTTTTTCATCCTGAAATTAAAATAAAATTGTTCGAATGAATTTTTCAGGTATTTATTGTGTTATATAGTTTTATGTTATGTTTTCCAAACTTGAAACAAGCTTGGAAAATTTAATACAAAACAATGAAATTTAATCAATTACTTTGTTATAATTTTTTTCATTTTGAAGATTCAACATTATAATATATTTTTCACCTATATTACTTCACTAAGTGTAGATTGAAATTACCTGTATATTGGAATGTCTCTTCAAGAATATTACGTTTTCTTTGAAGAAGAAAATAGATTATAGAAATTTGAAAGAAAGATTTGGCAAATATATAGTATTATTATATTGTATTCTGAAATATTTTTGTTAAATTGTTTCCTTCTCTTCTGTCAGTTTTGTATGTTCCATTTTTTTAATTGGTATTCATTTATATTATTTGGAATTAATAATCTGCTTCAATAGTGCCGCGATTACAGCCTCTGGTCAAATCTGGCCTGTGAACATATTTGGCATATTACTTATAAATGATAAAAATAAGCCTGCTTTTTGTATATGTAGGGAATACAAAATTTTAATGATTCGTCTGCCTATATAAACAAACTACTACTAACCCGTTATAGATAAAGCACAACCAATGCCGAATTATCGGGCTAGCAAATGGCTATATTAATATTAATAATTTAAGATATTATAATGGCTATATTAATATTAATAATTTAAGATATAATATTTATCTTAAATTATTAATATTAATATAGCCATCAACTTATGTGTAATTTGGCTTGCCAGTCAAAAACTTGACACCGCTGATCTACATTTGCCATATCTTTATTTGTTTAACATTTTCAAATTTTGTTTTTGCAAATGTTGAGAAAATACCATGGTTATTTCTAACTTTTGGAAGTCAAGATTGGATTCAAACCTGATTATTTACATTAGTAATCTGATGTTTTAGTTTCTGGACATCTCGATGATCAATGTAACAAGAATTTGTAAAATATAGTTACATTATCATTACTTGCTAGAAATTTAGACTTCATTTTATAAGTTTTTACTGTCCTCTTCTTGTAAAGCTTGTATTCTTTTTCTGATTAAACTAATTAAAGATTAATTTTGATGATATTTAAATTAATAAAACATGACTTTTTTCAAATAGGTGCATCAGGAGGAATTTGTGAAAAATACAAGCCTTACAATGAAAATGTAAATGGCAGACAAGTGCAAACTAAAAGAAGTTTAAATACTGGAGTAATTACGTTTGTAAATTATAATAGTCGTGTGGCTCCCAAAGTTTCTGAATTAACTCTAGCTCATGAAATTGGACATAATTTTGGATCACCAGTAAGTATATTAGTGTAGATACCTGAGAGTTTTTCTTACTTGTAAGCCTGTCTACTCATATTTTTTTAATTTCTAATATCAAATTAATTATCTAGAATGAAGAGACTGAAAATTAGTTTTTAAAAATACTTGTACAGTACATTATATTATACGCACAAAGTGTACCGATTGATTCTTTCAATCATACTGTACTTTCTGCAGAAAGATTTTATTTTGGGAATAGTTGTACATAAGTTACAAATCACTCTTTGTACAGTGTGAATGCAGAACTAGTTTACCATGAAAATAATTGCTTAATACATAATTATTCAACATTCAAGTAATTACACAAGAATGATAGGACTGAATAGTCTATATATCAGGTTGTAAAGGTAAAATTTAGACATTTTGAAAAAACTTTATTGACAATTAACTCAACAACAATTACAGTTTAGCTTGGTAGGTAATCACCATCAATATCAATCAAAGCTGCAAACTTTCAATTCCATGAGTTTAGAATGATTGAGGTTTTTCATCAAAGAAGATCTCACATTATTACATCATCTTCATGAGTATTGTCATTGAAGCATATGGTTCTGCAAGATGTGAAGTAGATGTTAGTTAGCATCAAGTCTGGGCTATAAGATAGATGAAGTAGAACCTCCAAGTCCAGACTGGCTAGCTTGGTTGCAAATGTTGAAGGGCTGATATTGCAGATGATGATAATCTGTATTTGTTTAGCATTATCATGATTGAACTGCTTCCAACAAACATTACTTTCACAAAAGAATTCTACTGTGAACAACTGGGTCATCTGAACACCAAGATCAAAGAACTTCACGCAAAAAATTAAGAAAGTTCAGTACCACCATGAAAACACAGATGACCTCAGAAAAAGCACTAAGGTCATCTTTGCAAGTATCAGACTGTCATTGTCATTTTTAGGCAAAGTTTTTTGATCTTGGTGTTTAGATGATCCAGTTGTACACAGTAGAATCTTTTTGCGAAAGTTATGTTCATTGGAAGCAGCTCCATCATGATGCCAAACAAATGTGGATCATTATCATCATCTGCACTATTAGCCCTTTGACATTTGCAGCAACTAGTTGATCTGCATTTACCCATGAATGCTTTAACAAATACTTTGCAGATCAGACTGGGAGCCTTTGTTGTGTTATGGTCACTTCTGTAATGATAGAGTAACAGCATGCAAATATGTTCTTTCTAAAGTTCCTTATTGTCAGGCATTGCAATGAAATATTTTATGAAATCCTTAATGGTTATTTTACATATACTCAAATCAAATGTTTTAGAACATTATTTTCTAGTTGTTTCTAGAAAAAAGTCAGTCTGAATTTTACTTTTACAACCTGATATAATAAAAGGAAAAAGAAACTGGGGGACAGTAATTTATTTTTAATGTACTGTTTAGCACTTTTGGAATTTTTTGACAGAAGTTATAAAAAGTTTCAATCTTTATTATTTCATTGAATAGTTGCTTATAAACCAGAGATTAAGACCAAATTAAGATAATTGTACAGTTTTCTTTCATTACATTTTTCTCAAAAAGAAATAATATCACTCATAATATTACATTTGTCTTTTCAATACTAGTTTGGATACTAGTTTTGGTTGACTAGTTTAGGTGGCTAAATACCAGGTCTTCTAAAATAAATGCTACTATTTTAAATTATAATAATTACATTAATTATTACCTGAGAAAAATGTGATATATATCTGTGATCAAAAAGTATTTGGAATGGTTCAAGAAAATGCAAGATTTGAATTTATTCATCACAACGTATTTCATTCCCTTCAAAGTAATCCCATCCCACTGCAATGCACTTACACCAATGTTTTTTTCCAATCCTCGATACATGCTTTAAAGTTGTTTTCATAAACCCCTTCATGATTTGCAGCAAATTTTATTTTGTGGCATCAATCAACTTGAAACAGTGACCATGAAGCAGAAATTTTACTTGAGGAAACAGAAAAGTCACAAGGTGTCATATCAAATGAATGCAAAGCTTGTAGAACTGTAGTTTTGGATTTTTGGCCAAAAATTCACGAACAAGAAGAGTATTTTGAGCCAGGTGCATTATCATCGTGCAAAATCCATGAGTTTTCTTGCTGCAAATTGGGTTTTTTATGAATTGCTTCATGCAAACAAAACAAAATGCTCAAATAATAATCTTTGTTGACAGTTTGGTCAGTTGGAACAAATTTGTGATGCACAACACCATGGCACTCCAAAGCAGTCAGCATGACCTTAATTTTTGAATGACTTTTCATGGTCTTTTTAGTCTTGTTTCATCTTTTGAGCCCCATTAACTTGATTTTTTAGCTGTTTTGGTGTATTTATATTTCATCAACCATAATGATCCATTTTAAAAACAAATGAGTGACAAATTTAGATCTACTGTAGGAAGGAATTTGAGTATTGTTAGGATGTGTGCTGTGCAATATGTGGTGCACCTGTTGAGAAATTGTAACAGACAAATGTGAAACTTGGAAAGTTTTCTAATGTTCTAGTGTACACTACAATGTTCTCAGATAATAATTAGCACTGCTACCATTTTAAATTTATAATAATTTTCCTTTTGAAGACTGTATATTTTTATCGTGATTGAAATATTTCAATTATTCTTTTTTACTCTTTTAATTAAGAAACACATAAAGCATATTTTTAGGTGTGTTTGTTTTAAATATATTAAAATATTGTAACATATAGATTATGCTTTCATACTTATTGAACAGAATGTGAGTGCGAATGATACATTCAAATGATTGATCATTTAGCTTTTTATAATTTTATATATAATAATAATAATAATAATAAACTGCTTTCAAGATTTCATATCAAATTATGTCTTACAGCAAAATCGTCATTAGCAATTAAATTTAAATAATAAATGAAGTAAATGTATTTTCTTATAAATGTATGCCCAATTTTAATAGAAAGTTCATACTGTGTTCCTTGTTACAGAAGGAAATAATAAAAATAAATCTTTACAGCATGATTATCCTCTTGAATGTCGACCAGGTGGTAGTGATGGAAACTTCATTATGTATGCCAGTGCTACGTCTGGAGACAGATTAAACAATAATAAATTTTCCCCTTGCAGTATTAGAAATATTAGTACGGTGCTTCGTGCAGTTTTCAATGGCGAAGGCAAAGAAAATTGTTTTCAAAGTAAGTGTGATAAATTGTATTTTATGAAAGATGGACTTTTGTTATATATATGATGACTTATTCAGCTGAAGTTCTATACTTTAAGATCAATTTTTGGTTTATGTATATATAAATATATGTGTATATACATAAAACAAAAATTGTTCTTAAAGTATGGAACTTCAGCTGAATAAGTCATCACAAAAATTTTAATATTTAGAATGACTTATTTAGCTTAATTTTTTATTATAACACCTTTATATTTTTGTAAAATGTGTGTTTGATATAACTATCAATTATAAAATAATTTTTTAAATTTCTCTTTTTATTCAAAACTACTTGTAATTTTTAACATTTTTAGAGGGAGATGGTGCTTTTTGTGGTAACAAAATTGTGGAAGCTCCCGAAGAAACGTGTGATTGCGGATATGACGGAAAAGAGTGCAGTGATAAATGTTGTTATCCTCGCGATGTTAAACCTTATAAGTTGGCAAATCCAAATGCTGAAAGATGTACCTTAAGGCCTGGTGCTCACTGCAGGTAAGGCTGTATTTTAAATTATTTTGAAATTAATATATTAAAAAATTGAGTTATTAACATTTGCTTTTATTTGAAGTCCTAGTCAAGGTCCCTGTTGTTTGCCTTCTTGTAATTTTGTTAAATTTGGAGATATGTGTAGAGCTGAATCGGAATGTACTCTCAGTTCCTATTGCAAATATCCTTTGAATGTACTTGTTAATGAGTTAGAAAATTTAATGTTTTATAGATTTTTTTTGGTCCTTAAAATATTGCAATTTGTTATTCTATAGAAAAATTTCTTATTCTATAGAATAAGTAATCTTTTTATGAAATGGTTTAAAATGTTCATTTAAAGATTTGTAATATTTAAAGAAATTACTTTAAAAAATGCACACTTCAGCTACTTTATTGAATTCTTTTTAATTTTATATAATTATTTTTATGAACTATCTTAAATAAATAGTTTATCAATTCAGGAAAATTTATTTTCCTTAACATTGTTTACTGGAAGAAGTGCAATTTGCCCAATGTCGGAACCAAAACCAAATAAAACCGAATGTAATAAAGGAACCCAAGTGTGTTGGAATGGTGAATGTACAGGATCAATTTGTCAGAAATATGACATGGAAGAATGTTTTCTCACAAGTGCAAATGGTGCAAAGCCAGAAGAAATGTGTGAAGTGGCTTGTCAAAGTAAAGGTAGCATTGAATATTAAATTGCTTAAATATATTTCATTTCAAGAATCTGAAATCAATAATGAGTATTTTTGACTCTGCTATTTGATATTGAACTGATTTAAAATTTCTAGGTCGGTAATAATTAGTAATAATCTTATATTTTTATAAATTGAAAGGTCAACCATCTACATGCAGAAGTACCAATAAGATTCCTTCTATGAAAAATATTAGTGGACTGAAGCTTCAGCCAGGGTCACCCTGCAATGATTATCAAGGATATTGCGATGTATTTCAAAAATGCAGAGCTGTAGATGCAGAAGGACCGTTGGCACGGCTGAAAAACCTGCTATTAAATCAGCAAACATTAAAGAATATAAAAGAGTGGATAACGGTAAAATTTAAGTAGATGTATATTAATCAAATTTTAAAGATTATGTCAAAAATATTTAAGTATATTTGTTGTTCTAGACGTATTGGTGGGCTGTAATGTTGATGTTGGTTGGATTAGCCATTTTTATGGGATTTTTCATCAAATGTTGTGCTGTACATACACCAAGTAGTAATCCTAGGAAAGCTCCAGCTCTTCGTATTACTGATACATTAAGACATCCTGCTGACACACTTCGCAGAAAGGTAATTTTTTTTTATTGAGTATTGTATTTACAAAACAGATAAGAGAAGTAAATTACTGTATGATTTATTTGCTCACCATTAAGAACTTTTCCAAAATTCTATGCTTGAATTTAAGATCTAAATTTTCTAATTTTCAAAATGGAATAGTGTGTGTAATTTTTTACACATTTTATTTAATTGAAAAAATATTTTTTAACTATTATTTAATGGTCATTTTTGGGGGACACACCCAAAATATAGAAGATCAAAACATTAAAACATTAATTTTTTTTTTTTTTTTTTTTTTGGAACATAATCTTTTTGCTTGTTATGTGTTAATGGTATTAGGTCTTCTCTGTTGTCATTTTCTTCTTATCTTAGATTGTTTTGTTACATAGGGCAGAAAGTTTTTTTTTTTTTTTTTCATGAAATGATAAGTCAAACTTGTTGCAGGAAACTTTGCAATAATACTCAAAACTTGCCTATTTCTCATCTTTTCTATTAATACTGCATGAGCATTTTCCTTGGTACTGAGTCTGTTATGTATGGTGCTGCTGTGTAATGTACTATACATGTTGCAAATCTTGCTAATGTTTATCATTAGTGTCACTGGAATCAATATCTTGATTCATTTGTTGATTGTAATCATCTAATTTACTACCAGTGCTAGAAATGTTAAAATCAGACAAAAATCTTTCTATGTGGCTTGCTTGGAAGCTGCCATATTGAAATGAGCATGGTGAATCAGATACTACCTTCTGATAGGGAAGTGACAGTTTGTTGCTTGAGATTAATAGAGCATTCTCTATTAATCTCAATGTTTGTGACATTTTTTGGTATAACGAAGAAATAAATAATAATAATTCCTATCTTTGATTTAATAAAATTTTGAAAATATATAATAATAATAATAATAATAATGAAAACAATTTTTAATTCTAGCGACATCGTCCACCACCTCAACCAGGAATTCCGAGCGGACCTCCACCACCCTATCCGGGACCTCAACCTTCGGCACCTCCAGCAAGTAGCATACCCATTGCGGGACCTTCTCGTGGTTACGGCGAAGGTCGAGGTCACTACAATAGGAGGGACAGGCTCCAACACGGGGACAGATCAAATCCGTACGTAGACGACCCGTCCTATGCGCCCGCCTATCATGGTCGTGGTACCGCCATGGAAATGAGAGTCAAATCGCACGCCTGACCCCTGCACTTCACATAGTGAATGTAGAATTGTCCAATTATGTAAAGACTGTTTTGGATGATATCCAAAATTAAAAAAAAAAAAAGAAAAAAGGAAAAGGAAAAAATATATATATATACATATATATTTTTTCCTTATTTACCAATCTTTAAAGGAGGAGACGGACAATGCCATTATGTGATTTAAAATTGGTACACAATAATCTGATTGTAATCAGTTCATATCTGCCATCCTGGAAGGAATTAATGGATTAGTGTCATCAAAAATCTGCAGTTCTGGTTCAAATTTCAGTGTCTTACAGCAAAGAAAAAAATGAATTTATGAATGTTATCTTTCAATACTGGTGCTATGGTTTCAACAAACATTAGTTTTACAAAATATATTTCTCTCAGATTTGGAAAAAAAAAATATTCAATAATTTAGATTTTTCATAAAATAGTGTACAGTGTAAGAAAGGAAAACATAACTATGCCAAGAAAGTTAAATTAAATTTTAGCTTTCCTTCATGTTAATGACAGAACCCAATTATATATGTATGTATATATATATAATTTTGGCAATGAAACAAAGTTCCTTTCATTTTTCCTCATAGAATGTCCTTAAGAACAAACCTACTTTTATTGTTAAAAATGAAGAATCTATATGGAATTTTAAATAGTTTTCTTCCTGTTTTTAGTTAGTTTTTACACAAAGTACCTATTATTTTTGAAGAAAACTAGTCAGTCCTTTACATTTTAATACTTGGCTTTCTCGAGGAAAGGCCAAAAAGTGGGAACTGATTAACATTCCATCGGGTACTTTAACCATCGGTGGCCAGTGTTTCGCAGTCTTTTCTGTACACAAAATGAAACAATGGTATTATTTTATTCAGCTGTGATTATTTAGATGGCCACTCTAGAATTACACCTAGTCAATTATGGATATATAGTGTAAATCGTAATAAAAAGAAAAGAAGAAAATCTGGCCCGGCGGCCAATATTGTGATAATTTCAACCAATGTGTACCAATCCACCTCAAGTGACCTTCCATGCATTTTATTCACTATGTACATTATGTTTGAAAGGATGGTTGAATGAGCATAATTGTTATATCATCTCTTAATTATTGCTTAATTATTACAAATGCTGTCTCATCGAACCATCGTTTTTTGAGTTTTTCTCTTTATATGGAAGCGAGTTAAATTCGAGTCCTGTCCATCGTTGTTATCGTCTGAGTAAAGAACAGTAAACGTTTTTATCTGCAGCGTAGATATTCCGTGGGACAACAATGATCATAAACTTATAAGTGTAAAATTTTTAACGTTGCATAGATCCCACCATAGCAGCAATAGGAAGTGAGAGTTTGCATGAAGTTCTTAGTCTTCTCATTTTTTTTTTTTTTTAATAATCTTATTTTTTATAATTATTTTTCAGTCGGTGGACTAGGCGCGGTCGCCGTAACGAAACCCTTCAAATCATCTTATTTAAGTCACCAGTTTTGTCGAGGAATTTACTAATTATATATTATTGTAAGAACTATTTCTTGCATGTCCTATCTACTTGATTATACATTTATATATATTATTTTCTAAAATATATCATCTTAATTTTAAATTATTTGTGATCAAAATTAGATATTAAGGTATATAAATGAAATATATATAAATATAAATATATATATATATAAAAATTTAAGAAAATTGTATATATATATATATATATTACAGTCAGTTATATTATTATATCAATATTTTAATATGTAACATCTCTTGCTAGGAGAATAAAATCCCAAAAAAAATTAATAATAATAATAATAATGTAAATACATCGCTTCGGACATTGTGTTCACGTTTGCTGGTAAAGTATTGTATCCAATACTTAAATTCTGGTGTTTTGAAGAGCCTAAAAGTTGTACAGAAACATTCAAACATATTTGTTATTAACTATATTTAAATCTTAAGGTTCACATTTAAAAAAAAAAGTCATGGAAATATTCTAACATCTCAATTTAATTTTGTGCATCCATTCAGCCTTCCTTTCACTGGAAAATCATCTATTTCATTGTAATCTGATGCAAACTCTATGGAGGGAGGGAGGCAGAGATATAAACTATGAAAATTTTTTTAGAACAATTGCCTGTTGGCTCAATATATTCTGTTTTATAATAAAGTGTAACAGTCATTTAGTCTTTGATTTTTCTATTTATTAATAAAACAATTTATATAAATATATATATAAATAAATATAAATAAATAAATTTTTTGTCATTAAAAAAGTGAAACAAGAAGAGTATATTTTTATATTTATTATTTTTTTATAATTAAATTAATAATGTTTGATTGAAATTTGTTCATAGTTTAGCAACTTCATGCCCTTATTTTTATTATTCAAATTGCTTTCAGTCGGGTTTGACCCCCAATGGGGTCGAGCTGACAGAAAAACCATTCCCGAGCTTGAATTACTGTAAATTCTTTTAAAAAATTATCCAGTGGGAAACCCATTTTTATGCCCGTTGTGGGTCTGGTCGGGCATGGGTGAGCGGTGAGGATTGGGTTTTTGTGTCTGAATCTTCAGTGTGCTTAAAAATTGTTTCTCGGTAAGTCAACCTTTGTAATAAGGAACTCAACGAAATTCGAAAATCAAAATATTGGACGATTCGTTACACCATTGGTGTGTCGGAAATGTCGCAAGAATTGTAAAATTTCTGTCGATTGCTCGTTTGGAATGATTCTAGCGCTACTGCCACCAGGTGAGAAAAGTGCGCATTGATGATGGTGAAAATGGCTGCTTTGCCAACCTGCAATTTGGATGTGATCCCTGTGAGTCGTCAATTCGAAGGTGATATGAACGATTTTGCAAAAGTGGATGCAACTGTCATCGAGGAAAGGGGACCAAATGTTATGGAGAAAACAATTGACAGTGCATGTGTGACGTAGGAAATTCTGCAGAAACCCAGTCAAAAATTGAAGATCCGGAATACCCAGTGTAGAAGATTCTACAAAAACGAACTGCAGTTATATCCTTACAAATTGCAACTGTTACACAAACTCTAGCACTTTGTGAGAACTCGATGACCGTGAAGGGATTGTCCCGACTTCATTTATCCGTAAAGGTTAGTAAGCATATCCAGATATGGGGGTTGCAGAATCTCCACCGGTCGTCGAGATGGAAGATGATAGCCCAAGGTGAGCGTGTTTTGTGCTTTTTTCAGACGTGCTTGGAGGACAGTGTCACGGGAAAGGTGTTTCCTGACATGTCTAAAAACTGGGTAATGTCACATCCTGGTGATGAGGAAGGACAAGTTCATTCACCAACAAGACGGGCCCCAGCCGTCCATGTATCAAAAAGGACACATTTGGGTACTCCGGGATGTCCATATCTCAATATGGTGGTGGGGCCCCGTCACACAAGACACGATTGAAAGGGTTTGGCGAGAATGGAGTCTGCCTTGCCACACGTCAAATGAATTTAAGGTCAGTACGAAACTGAAAATATTCTTTCAAATGGTGTACTATTTGATATACAGGGTGTGTTTTTTTTTAACCAACGGTACTCAGGGACATCTGTAGAGCAATCTAACAGTCGGACTGGCGCTAAATTTGAGAGAGTGACTAAGGATGACATGGGAAAGAGATTCCTCAAAGAAAAAAGTAGTACCTAAATTCGCCGGTAGGGGAGGATTTGGCGCTGTTGTAGCGAAAAAGCTACCAGCACCACTGAAGAAAGGGTCGTCAGTCGCTTTTTTCCGCTTGCATGGCCGCCTCGCTCCCCGGATCTAACCCCATGTTACTTTTTCCTGTGAGGTTACTTAAAGTAAAGTCCAAGGTCTATCTTGGTAGTGTCCCAAACTTGATGACCTTGAAGGACAACATTTCTCGAACTGTCACGAACATTCCTGCGGACATGTTACGTTCGGCCATAGAGAACACTGTTCAGGATGCAATGAGTTGTCCAGCAGGACAGCGCTCACATTGAAGAAGGGGGAAGGTTATTTGCTTATTAATTAAAGTTTCGTTATTACACTGAAACTCTGTCTGATTATTCATTCGTGTGTTTGTTAATTGCAGCTGGATTTTATGCAGATTCTTAGCTGTTTTTCTACAATAGCGCCAAATCCACCCCTACCGGCAAATTTGGGTACTACTATTTTCTTCGCGGAATCTCTTTCCCATGTCGTCCTTAGTCACTCCCAAATTTGGCGACAGTCCGGCTGTTAGATTGCTCTACAGATGTCTCAGTACCGTCAGTTCAAAAAAAAACACCCTGTATATACTGAACAGAAACACATGGTGGCAATAAGTTAACGTGTATTAAGAAAATGTTGGAAGAATACAAAATAAATATTGTAAATATATAACAATAAATTTTTGAAATAAAGTCAGAAAATTTTCAATGCAACACCCAAGAAATTGTAAGAATAATTACGATCAGTTCTGAAGCAATTCTTGTAAACAAACCAGAAACGAATTGGAATTCTTCCAAATTGCTATTTGACCAATTATTCTCAAACAAGGAAAATACTCATTTATATTTTCCCTTTGGTTAATTAAAAATATAAATGAGTATTTTCCTTGTTTGAGAATAATTTTGCCGACACAAATTTAATAATTTTAAATTTTATATAACCGCTGTTATCTAACTAGCTTATTGTTTCTCAGTGGCGTTAAAGTGGCTAGAAAATATAGTGTCGAAATCGAGCTTATTTTCTGTCCCTCTATTGGAGGTTGCCGCTAGAGGCGCTGCTGTCAATCGTTGTGCGACGTTGGCTGTATCATCCTATGTTTATATTGGTTTTAAGTTGGATTTTTAGTAATAAAAGAATTTAGATCGATAATAAATCATATCACAAGCAATCAATTATTATATAGTATCATTTTATTAACATTTATACATAAAGGAATTAGATTTTATTAATGCTAATTAAGATTCTTTTTAAATCAAATAGCCTATACTGAATTGTCTATTTTTACATTACAACTGTTGAGTACTGTACAAACACGTATTATTTAGAGTACAAGAGTATTCTACTCTTGTTATTACCAACAAGGTTTATTTATATTTACTAAAAAATACAGAATTTATCCTACTTTTAATAATAAAACGTGTTCCACTGTGAGGGCTTAGCATTTGCCTAATAAGTTCTATTCTATCAGTTACATAATACTGTATACTGTTCATACAGTATTATGTGACAGTATAAAGCAATATTAAAATTACAATTAAATTCTACACAGTATATAAAATATAAAGACAGAATGTTATCTCGAATCTAATCTCAACCCATTAGATGGAACACGTGAGGTCATAATATTAATTAAATCACTAATTTGCTTAACAAAATTTTGTGTAGCTGATATACTCCCAAAACCTTGCTCAATTTTGTCTTGATAGGCATATAGACCTTTTAGCATTTCATCACTGAACAGTCTGAATGCATAATTAACCCTCATTTTTTCATAATTATTTGGATTAATTACATAGCTGAAAACATGTGGCATAAATTTCAGGGTTTCGGGAGTATCATCCAGTTTCCATGCCTCTTTCATATGTTCAATACACACCTCCCCCTCAGGAGTTTTAAATGGACATTTCAAAAGATTGTTTCTCAAGCACTTAATGAGATGAGGGAAATCTGATATGAAATGAAGATTTCTCTTTGAATCTACTGGATGAGTTACCTTACATGAAATTTTTTTGCCAACTGGCTTATATCCAATTCCAAATTGAGCCCACATGTTCCTGTTCCATGATGCACCATCACATGTAATAAAGTCCACCATTAGCCCAGATCTTTCAACCAGTGCTATAGCTTCCAGAAGTAGTTTTGATAGCAGCTCACCTATAAAATAAGGATAAAAAATGTGTTGATTATTATGAGTTTATGTAATATTAACATGACATTTTTTTTAGAAGTATTTGCAAAATGTACAATAGAAAAGTACTATACTTTACTTACCTGATATATTTCCTCGAGTTGCAAAAACTCCCAGAATCTGTTGCCAGTCACCTGTTAATGGTTGGTACATTATCACCATGCCATGATCACATGGAGTAGTCTTCATTTGTTCTGGTGTAAAATCACCCAAGTCTACAAATCCTTCAATAAGACCAGAGGATGTAATGTGATAACTTTCTGAAAGTTTGAGTTCATCTACTAAAAGCCCACCATGTTTTTGAAATTCATCTAATTCTTTAACTTTTTCTTTTAGTGCATCAAATATTTTTGGGTTAAAGCCAAATCCACTTTTAAAACTTCTCATATACTTCTGTAGTGTGTTATGGCATGGTAGTGCAAGAATTTTATTGATTCTAAGATGCTCATACAATCTGGGACTTTTCATCCTCATGATGATACATTCCAAAATCCATTCTGGGTCATAAGGTAAACCACGGTTGGATTTACGTTTAGATGCTAGAAAACAGTGCTTTACTGCTAGCTGTTCTTTTGCAGGCAATGATTTTATTTTTTCTTCCAATGTAGACTGCTGAATTTTATTGTTTGATGTATGAATTTGGGTGATTACAGACTGTAAGTTATTTACTTTCCTTCTTAATCTAGAATTTATTTTATTCAAAGCTCTGTAAGTATGTTGAGGCTTTCGCACAGTTTTCGATGTTTTAACTTTAGTTTTTCTTTGTCTTGATTTACGGTTTATGAGTAAATGCCTTGTATATTTGCAGGGGATGCAGGATTTACCATTATTAGCAATAACCAAACATTTTGAACTGTAGATACAGCCAAATAAATTTTTCATATTTTTAAAGCCAAACAAAATGTTTGATTCTAATTCTGTCTCTGTTGCAGCACCATTGCATATTTTCAACTTATCTGTATTTTCAATAATATCCTCAGCTTGCTGCAAAGAAGAAATTGGTGAAATATTTTCAAATTGAACACCCTTGATATATACTTTGCATGAAAATACATCTTCATACTGGGCAAAAGTTATTAACTTTAGTGCATTTAGACTAGCATGATTATCTTCTAACTTTAGCTTGTTTTCTGCATACACAATTAAATTAGATTCATTTTTTAAAGGGCACCTTATCCAGAAATCTGGCACTTTTAATTTTTCAAAATCTTTAAGCTGAAGGGATGAAAATGAGGAAGATGCTGAGGATAATTCTGGCTGGATATCTAGTTCCTCTGAAGAGAGAAGAGGAGGGTTGACCTTCTTCTTCTTGTTTGTATTATTACTTAAATTTCTGTTTGATCTTTTCCTTGGCAGTGAAACATTACTATAGTACTTTGGGTAACCTTCAAACTTAGTAGGAACTGCATCAACAGACAGTATTGGAACATCACGGGGGATAATAACTTCTTCACCCTTCACAATATGTTTCCAATTTCTGATTATAAAATGTTCCTCAAAGTGTAATTCACAAACCCTATGCCAGGGCTCCAAAGTTAAGTCACTGCGTCTGATTAATTTTTCCCAATCTTTTCGACGATTGTCGTCTTTTGGTGCCAAGAAAAGAGATTTTTTTTCTTTGCAGGATCGGTACCCTGTTTTACACAATGGAACAAAACACGTACCTGATTTTGATTTTCGGGTGTTTGGTTCTTGTTCAGCCATTATTTGATTAACATTTCCTATAAATATATTTACTTTAAAAACACAAATTTAATCGCTTTCAATGTTGTTGTATGAAAGGATGCTATGTAAACAAAGCGAAAGTAGCGCTACGATTGACATCAGCGCCACCTTTTCTGTGACGTCACTAACCTCGACGCAGGACTGAACCGTTATAATAGAGGGATATAGCGCTTTCGACACTATATTTTCTAGCCACTTTAGTGGCGTGCCGTGACATTTGATAATAGGGAAGCTGTGTTTCTGTAAGAAGCCGACTTCCAGGGGCAATCAGTTAATTGCGCTACAGTGATGGCCTAGGATCCATTTGTACGTGTGTGGTGGCGGAAAAGACGTATCTAACAAAAACCGACAAAAAGGAAACACAAAGTAAACATATACTATGTACAAAATAGTTTGCTTTAGGACAATCAGCCGTTCGGACATCCTGGACGTCGATGTGGTTCTTCGATGATCGATAGAAAGTGGCGTTGACAAGTCTAGGGCGCGGGGAGACGGTCTAAGGCCACGAACACACATGCGTAAAATTGTTTGGCAGGAAACTGAATCAGAAATCAGCTTTCAGTTCAGTTTCTGTTTTACGCTTTTATGCCAGAACACACACACGTAAAAATTCTGACCGAATAGGAAACACCACTGCCACCAACAGTGCTAATTTTATTAATTTTTTTCTTGTCATATATTTATTCCTTTGTACCTTCCATTTTTTTCCGCTTCCTCTGCTATAATATAGAAAATTTAAATTAATACACATGTATTCCGAATTCAAATAAAGAACGTGCGTGTAATCTAAATACTAAGCCTATAAATCAATTCTACTAGACCTACCTGTTGTTTGAAATTTTGCACCTATAGCCATCCATAAACGTTGTTTAAATATAGTGGCTCTATACATGACACTGATGTGGTCGAATGGATTCAATAAACTCCTCTATTTCATTTATTTTTTGTTTTTTCGAGACCGTCACAATTGTAGGGTTAACCCTCATTGCCGCCATTATTAGAATAAAAAGCACGTGTCTACTTTGACGTCACAGAAAAGACTTCTCTTTATTGGAGGAATTTTGGCGTAAAAATTTTACGGCGTAAAAAGTAGACACACGCTCTACTCTATTTTCAGTTCTGTTTCAGCCAAAATTTCAGAAAAATTTTTACGCTTTCTGTTTTACGCGAGATTTTACGCCGAATTTTACGCATGTGTGTTCCTGGCCTTAGTCCTAAGTGGGACGGGTTACAGATTGGCACAATAGACGAGAAACGGTTTTTTTTTGCGCGCGTTGACACACGGCGTTTTGGTTATTCGGAACGTTAACCGAGTGCCCGGTGTCCTCGATTGTCGGGGATTTATCAATCTCCGTTCTTTTTTTCGTCCATTTTGATTGGTCGTTCTCCCTCAATCACGCTTCCCGAGTGGTTGGTCTCTGGTTACTAAACGTAACGAGACACTTACCTGGAGCGCGAGAAAAGTCAAAATCGAAAATGACCACAATTTTTCCTCCGACCGAGTGTTCCTGGCCAATGTATGAATTTGTTTCGTGGTCGAAAAACCGCTCGACAGACGCACCGGTAGATGGTACCGTAAAAATTAACGATATTAAATCATATAATTCTTTTAGTACGTCTTTGTTCGGATCGACATTAATTATAATATGTTTTACGTTTAAGAGTAAGTTGTCAATATAGTCCGGACACGAAAATAAATATTGCGATTCGCTATGTAATTTAGATAAATCGAAAAATTTTCCATAAAATTTACTTAATTTAAAGAATTAAAACACGCTTGGAAAAATTGTTTTTCGTAATATTAAAATTATTAACATCTAAAAGTGATAAAAATTCTAAAGATTTTTCTGTCAATATAATTACAGTATAATTAAAAAAAAATTATAATCAAATATAACTTTGCAAAAAACGTACATAAAAATAACATTGAATACTCTTTACTTTTTAAATCTTAAACAATTCACTTAGTCGGATAGCTTCCTACACAGTGGCTAAGGGATAGAATCGTTGGAAGCGTTACGCGTGTGTAGCTTCCACCGGCTAAATCGGGTGTGGTTGGTGCTCTGTAAAGAGCATGTACAGTACCAATGCCCTCTGGCTGCTTTACATCATTCGGTTATTCTCGCTGTGGAAGCTGTCTCGTAAGCGCTTCCATTCCGCCACTGATATTCGAATATACAATAACAATCTTATCGTTTTTTTTCACATGTAGTATAGTAATTTGTAATAAGATACATAATGCAGTTATAATAAAATATTAATTTTAATTAATTCAAAGTACGTTAAAATATGAAAATTTATATTTTATAAACTACAAGGGAAGGTCATTGCAAGGTGAAAGCGGCGCTTCCACCGCTTCCAATAACGGCACGCCACTGTAATGTTTCTGGTAGTTTTTTTTTTTCAGAATTATCGCCCTTTATAAGTATCGGAATATAATACCTCCTACTTTAAAATTTATCAAATAATATTTTCCCGGCTCTGCTATATATAAAACAAACGGAAATTTAGCGATCGGTCAAAAAATTACCCCCGAAGATTTTTCGACTCGGGATACCTTGAAACATCGAAAAGCACAAAAAATTTCGCGTTTTTTTCAGTACGTATGGATATTAGTGTTTGTATTTGTGCATGTGTGCACGATTTTGTTCACCCTATTTGAAGGTTTATAAGTCCTGTACCTTCGTCGAAAATTTCTGAAATTTTGCAGGGAGGTTTGCTTATTAGAGGCATTGATGAGAGTAGATTTTGGTGATTAAAAAGCTACAGGGTATATAGATAAAGGGGGTCGTGCGTCATATCTCATAAAGGGTCGGACATAGTGACGATTTTCCTCGTTATTAGCATTTATAATTATTTATAAAACGCATACTTACCCTCATAATTAAGTTTTTTACCATTTTATAATAAATAAAAATATAAAAAGTTTTTAAACATCGTAACAAATGGCAACATCAAAATTCTAAATATTTCCTGGAAAGTTAAGCAACTTCTTGCCGGATTTTTACCGACAATGTTTCAATATTATCTTGTGTAGACTTATATAAATTTTCTTCAATATCGTTTTGCCAGTCGATCGACATTTCTTGCAAACGTGGGGACATCGTATTTACGTTAGAAGGGTTAGAGATCAAATTTTCATCTCATAGTTTCCATTTTCTGTTTGATGTAGATTTTATAACTTCGTTGAGAATACTTCAAGGGCCCTTATTCTTTAAAACATAATAATAGTTTAATAACAAAGAAGTTTTGAAAGGTTACAACAATCACTTCACCAATAGATCGGTTTGATTATTTATAAGATCAGGCGCTAGACTTTTCCTTGTATATATTGATAATAAATAAAGTTTAGTGAATGTCTCCTCCGGAAATTTAAACTTAAATATACCTTAAAGCAATTCTTCGAAATAAACTTGAGAAAATTTAAATTCACACGAAACTGTACTTATTTTTGAATAGATTCCAACTAAAGGAAATTCAAGGGCACTTTTGCATTTCAACTTAAATATTCATATGAAATATATATTAAAATTCTTTAATGTATCTAAATAATATATAAAATTACTTGTCCTGACTGACTGACTGATTCATGAGAACAAACCGCTGAACCTAGAAATGAAATTTGGTACACAGTTAGGGTACGTCACGAAAACGCACACTAAGAAGGGATTTTTCGAAATTTTCCCAAGTGGGAGAGGGAAAGGATTAAGGTTGAAGAATGGCTTCTACCGTACTATTTTAGATGCGAGTTTTCGTTTTCAACTACGTTTATTCTTCATTGAGTACTTAAGTGTATTAAATTGATAACATTTCAGACATTGTTCGAACCGTTTTAAATTCGAATTCGTTATTGCATATTGGTTCGATTAAAGAACGATTGTAAACGTTCCAGAAAATCGATCAAATTGAAAACAGTTCGTTTGATTTTCGGCAATTCTTATCATTCTTAGCGGTAGGTGTTCTATAACAATTATTATTATTGTTGAAATCCGCGCGGGCGAAGTCGCGGGTAACAGCTAGTATTTTATATGAATATTTAATTACATATTAGTTGAAAATAAATTTTTAACTTAGGGTCTACCCACACGAACGAAATTGCAAGTTTTTACTCTAATTTATTTAAACAACTAGCAGACGAGCCCGGCGTTTCTCGGGCAGAAAGTAACGGTAGCGAAGATTAAGATTATTAGATTATAGCCGCTATTACCCGTGTTCATCCGGTGCAAGAACTATGATAACCTTACTTGAATAAAATGATTCATTTTAAATTCTAAAATCCAAGAAAACTTGTTTGGAACGAATTCAAATATTCGTTCAAATTCGTCTATTTTGGATTTATTGTTTTTGACTTACCCGAACAGTGACAATGATTAAAAATATTTATTAATTTATTTCCAAAATGTATACTATACGTGCCACTATTTACTTTCCTTCTTTGTTATTTACACTTTATACTGACTAAAAGTAACTCTCTCCTCCTTTTCCTTGAAAGAGTTGAATTTCTAAAAAATCACTTCTTAATGTGCATTCTCATGGCGTACCCTACTAAAACGCAGTCAAAAACGCAAAAAACCACGTCTAAAATAGTACAACAGAAGCCGAGTTGTTCAAAGTAATCCTTAACCCTCTACCTCTTCCCTGCGGGGGATTTCCAAAAATTTTTTATTAGTGTTCATTCTCATGGCGTATCCTACTAAAGCGCAGTTAAAAATTAAAAATCGCATCTAAAACAGTACAGTACAAGCTGATTATTAGGATAAGCCTTAATCCTCTCCCTCTCCCCCGCGGGGGAGGGAATTTCGAAAAATCCCTTCTTTGTGTACGTTCTCGTGAAGTACCCTAACAGTGTATTTCGAGTAGGGTCGTACTTAATGACGTTTTTATCATCTACAATATTTTACAATATTAATTATAAGATGAGCCCATTAAGATATAAAGGCATTCCCATGATTTAACTGCATTTCTGTGCATAAATTGCAGAAACTTTGTCAATTAATCAGACATTGGAAAAATTCTTCCAATGTTGTAATATTCCAAGTGCCTTTTTATTATTGTCGATTTAATTTATAGTTTTCGGTGTCATGTATAACACGAAGCCAATTATATTCTAAAATTTATTTTACTATGACAAATAAATCAAGGTGTTTGATACGAAAATACCATATTTTTTTAATCTCCAAAACAAGTTTTACTGAATTATTCTGCACGTGATTGCGTGTATACGTAATGTACTGTACAGTACACATATGCTGCGATATGAGGTATAATATAAATTTCGTACGCAAATGTTGATCCATTGAGATTAAACTGCATTCAGGTAAGCTCACTTTGATTTAGTATAGTGTGACCGGGGAGTCGGCACCTCTTTGATGCCCTGTCAGGACTGACACCACCGTGTCGTAACGGACACGGAAGCCGTAGCGGTTTAAAGACCGGTCACGCGAGCGGTCGCGTTACGGAGCGATCGGATCCGGGATGGAGAGAGAGACAACACACTGGAAGTAACTTTCGCGGAGATTTCATTTACTAAAACACGTTTATTGACACAGGACATGATTGATCTACATTAACAAAGGAAAAAGGGAAGGCCTAATATCGCGATATTTCGAGAGAGTGTGTGTACATAGGTGCGCGTGGCGATAAATACCTGATATTGACCGGTTTCTGACGGTTAATCCGATAGACGAGGCGATGAGTTTAGTCCGAGAAGAGGTTAATCCAAGGGCGATGAGTTTCGCACCAACGGGAATTGAGGCACACTGTGCGTCGTGGTCTTGACAAGGCTAGATCCGTGCGACAACTGACGAATTTGATGTAAAGTTTTTCTGGGGTACCGAACATTAGGTTAAGAGGTGGTGGGAAAGTGTTCCTTTAGTGTCTGAGAACCGAACAGGTGTTTCTCTCTCAGGCGCAAAAGTTGACAGTTAGTCGACAGGTAGTTGACAAAAAGGCGACAAACTATGATGTCATGATATAACACGGAATAAGTTGTAGGCTAATCCTTACAATAGATTTTTTAATTTCGCATCATAGGGGACTGGTGCCAAAGTATCTGACGTTTAGCGGCCGGACGGCCGAGCGGTCTGCCGCCCTGGGGGACCCGGGATCGAATCCGGACGGGTCGAGAAATCCCCAGGAATTTTTCGGGGGTGGTCCGTCCGAATATGTCGGTCCCCGTCCCTCACCACCCGGCCGCCTCATTGTGGGCCTGGCCGAACCCATAATGGGTTTGCTATAAGAGGCCCTCTTAGTGCCCACTGGGCGGAAAGAGTTACAAAAAAAAAAAAAAAGTATCTGACGTTTTCGTCTTTTCGCGAAATTCGATAATTCAGTTCTGTACGGCCATGTGGAACAAACGAAGAAGGTTGTAATGTTTATTCCAAGAAAACAAATAGATTCTAAGTAGGATTCTAAAGCGGAAAACTCTTTGGTTCTATCTACTCGATTAATCGAAATTAAATAATTCGAAGTCGCTTTTATTTCGTCCCTTGGATTTCGAACTATCGAGAATTTCTTCTATATCTAAATAAGTAGTTTTTGATCTTTTCAATTTCTAATTCGGATTGGATTCGCGCTTCTGTTTCATTTACTATTATGTTCCTTAATTGTGGCATTATCAAAAAATTCATTCGCTCGTTCTATGATATTATTACTTTTATTTACTTCAATTGGGCTGAAATTTCAAAAAATTGTAGACCTATAAATGCCCGCTGTTGTCTGCGCGTCTGTCTGACCTCCTTGAGTCTCGACAACAGTGTAAGATAGATAAAAGTCGAGACTAGATATGGAAAGCGAACTGGTAGGAGGCCCGAATTAATTATACAGGTAATGTACGTCTAATGCAAATTGAAAGTCTCATTATTTTATTTCAAACATTTTCTCCCGATAGTTAATGCACTCGGAATTAACAAATTTCTCATTTAGCAATCAAAACAATTTTGTTCCGTAGGAAAACTAAAACTTTTCTTTATTTTCAAATCGCAACAAATCATGAAACTGCCTGATTCCTATTTACAATATTAGTTACTTCCCAATGCACTACGCTCTAGTCTGTTAATGAAAGTGGTTAGTAGGTTTTTAAGGTTCTGTCGTTTAAAATTGCAATCCAGATAATCATTTGTAGTAAAGACACGTTTCAAGAATTCGAAGATTACTCGATTATTGACATAAAGAATAATTGTTTATTTCTTTTACTTCGGTACAGGTTACTTTTAGTAAATTACTGAATTCATTACAGATTTTCGAAAGTTTAAATATTATATTTCTTTCAATAATGTATTCATATGTCTGGAATACAAATTTCCAATAAGATACAATTATAGTAATTCATATTGGATTAATATAACTCTATTTCATTAGAAATTGATTAAATATAAATTTTGTCTTATTAGTCGTAATGGAACAAACCAACAACGTCTTCAAAAAACTCCCTCGAACACAGATAACATTTCTGTTTAGATAATATACTGTTTTAAGAATACTATTTGACATAGGAATTAATTTAAAAACGTGAATTTAATGTTGCGGTAGCGTGCAGAAGCGTTGTCATATTCATAATAACTTTTAAATATGTTACAAAGTAACTCTCATTGTCATTATATTCAATATATTTACGTTTTTTTCAGCGGAACAAAACACCTTTCAAGCATGAAAGTCGATTGTATTAAACGTATATTAACCCGGATTTTCCAGAACCTAGGAGAAATTATTGCACGTCGACCAATTTACTTTATAGTTATACCTTTATTGCTTTCGTTTTCTCTTTCAATTGGGATACTCAGATTATCTGCAATGGAAGATATCGATGATTTTGTTATTGCTGATAGAGGAAAAGCTCTTAGCACAAAACACTTCGTGGAAAAAATGTTTCCCTTCAATTCTTCTGTATTCTATGATATCTTAAGATATGCCGATCTTCCCCGGAGTGCTATAATTTATATTATAAGAAAAGACACGCGAGACATGCTAGTAAAGGAAGTACTCGAAGAAATTAAGAAAGTAGATGAAACTATTAAAAATCTCACTGTTGTAGTTGATGACGTTTCAATTGCATATCGCAATGTTTGTGGAATAGTTCGCGGAAACTGCTACGAGAATCCTATTTCGGCTGTAATGTGGGATATAGATGATTTATTAACAAGAAAAAAGAAAATAAAATATCCTGTAGAGATAGACAGGTTGACCTTATCTTACAATGTTTATATGTTAAACTTGGGAGGTGTGAAAACTGATCGACAAGGATATGTCGAAAGTGTAAAAGCCATCAGATTATTCTATCCATTAGATACCACAATGAAATGGAAGCAGAAATGGATCGAACAATGGACTAAAACAGTTTATGACGAAATAGGAAATAGTCGCTTTCAGCACATTAATGTCTTCATTAATCCTTTATGGTCTGTTGTAGAGTATGCTAAAATTTTGTTTTCAAATCTACGACCAATGATTGCTGCGGTGGTCATTTTTATCTCCGTTTTCTCCATGACCACACACATGAGTGTAAAGTTAGTAAGAAGCAAACCTTGGTTAGGTGTCGCGAGTGTCGTATCAGCTGGCCTGGCAATAAGTGCATCCTTTGGATTAATGGGATTCTGCGGCACGAAAAACACGTATTGGAATATTTGTATTCCGTTCTTAGTAATTGGTAGGTATTTTTTATTTGTAAGTAGTTTATAAATACACATTCGCATTCGTTATACAGTAGAGCGTCGAAAAGTGGAACCAATTGGGGACTGGGGTCCTTCCAGTTAATGATTTGTTCCAGTTTCCGACTTTGTACGAAAAAATACATTAATCTGTCCGATGTTCAAATTTTTCTCCGTTGCGTGTCGCTTCGTGTTGAATTTTCGTCGATTTTAAGCCTAACGAAAATTTTTATAATAATCATCGAGGCTATCGTATCGTTAAAAATTATTTCTGCATTTTGTACAAACAAAATAAATATATTAAAGAATATAAAAAACATGAAAATTATACTTTAGAAGTAAATTTAGTATCAAAAACATTCGATTCAGCACGACACAGTCCGACTGAAAATCGTTCCACTTTCCGGCCATTCCACTTACCGACGTTCCACTTATCGACGCTCTACTGTAATTGTTTTTGTTTCACAGTAACGGAGATCGATGATGCATTTGTTCTGATCGCCTGTTGGAGAATTACCGATCCCAACGATAACGTGGTAAATCGTCTGCGTAATACGTACAGAGAAGCAGCAGTTTCTATCACTCTGACGTCACTCACCAATTTCCTGGCGTATTGCATAGGAATGACGACTTCGTTTCCCCTTGTGAGAATATTCTGTTATTATTCAGCGACTTGCATATTCTTCACTTACGTTTTTCAGATAACATTTTTCGGTGGTTGCGTGGCGATTAGTGGATATCGAGAACAGAAAGGCCTTCATCCGATTACACTTCGATTATTTGGTAAGAATAAGTCATATTTTTGTAAATGAATATGAAATGTTCTAAATTTAATGCATTTTTATTAGGTTTTTATGTATTATATATTTTTGTTATACAGAGTATATAAAATTTAAACTGTGAATGTTAGGCCTATATAGGGTGTTCTAAAAATCAGTAAACATTTAAAAAATCGATTTTTGACGCTTGGTAACGAGATTAACATGGAAATACATACATTCGAAGGGTTTCCAGCAGTTTCAAAATTAGTTCGAATTATGTTTGTTAGGTGACGCTTCATGAAGAATGACTTCATCGAGGTGTCTTCTTTTTAAACTGTCCCCATAGATCAATTGTTATCCTAACTTGGGAGAAAGGAAAGCATTGGATGTTGTGACATTCACGTAGGATGGACACCTCTCTATGTTACTTCTCTTGTGAAACAATTGTTACTGTCTTCGTTTGGAAAGAATCGACTGATAAGCCGACACTTTCATAATTAATGGCAACCGAGGACTCCAGACCCGGTGATATTTGTTATGGAGTTACGAGAAGTAATGGATTTACAAAGATATTCAAACGTTATTGGCTGTGTTAAAATATTCTGTGCGATAAGAGGTAGGAATGATATCCTAAGAAATGATGTTTCGTGCGGTCCATAATTGTTTTAGGCCATCTCGACAACGAATACCTCCATGTTATTTGTTTTGATAGATTCTTTCATGGAGTTCAATGATGTGGTCATAATTGGAACTAATTTTGACACCGAAACTAAAGAAATATTCACAATGCATTCATTAATATAATTTCCGAATTTTATCGTTGAGAATTACGTCTTCAGCATCACAATGTTTGAAAAGATGTTTATACTAAGGAAATATTTAATATTTAATAAGTTAAAAGTATGAATTTTTCTCTTTTGCAGAACCTGAACATAATTCTTTGGAATCGGGTGAATCGCAGGAAGAATTTTTTATGAAAATATTCAAGAATCAATTCGGAAATATTCTTTCCTTTCCAATTACAAAAGTCATTGTCATAATTTTATATTTTGCAAATTTGGGTCTTGGAATTTACGGTTGTTATTCAATTAGACAAGGAATAGATTGGCAGAATTTATTTCCTGAAGATTCTCCCATCACACAAGCCACTAAAGTTCTGTATAATTATTTTGATGAATACGCATTTGCTTTGAATATAATTATTAATGAAACTTTGGATTACTCTGACATCACTGTACAGCAAAATATAGAAATACTTATCAAGAAGTTTGAATCCCATCCTCATATCTCCGATGAACGTTTAACCGTTTCTTGGTTGAAATATTACAAAGAATTTCAGGAACATCCCGTTGCTAAATATTCGTTGGCAGGTTACAACATGTCGGCCAAACAAGATTTTTTGGAAGGATTGCGTAAAGTATTCTTCAAATTTAAAGGCGCCGACGAATTCTCTTCGGATATCGTCTTCAATGAAGATAAGTCTGACATAATATGCAGCCGATTATTTGTTACAGCAAAAGATTTATCTGGCAGAGAAATGGAAATAAAATTTCTTGATGACATGTGGAAGATTGCAGAAGAGGCACCATTCACTGTTTTAGTGCATAGTCCGGTATCGATTTTAATAGAACAGGGAATAATTATCATGGACATTGTAATGCAGATGTTTTGGGTTACATCGGTACTAATACTTGTTGTGTTTTTCCTGTTTATACCAAATGTGATCTGCGCGTTTCTAGTGGCGATTTCTGTCGTCTCCACCATAACGGAAACTCTGGGATTGATGAGTTTATGGGATGTGAACGTAGACGTCGTTTCCATGATGAGTTTGATTCTGTGCGTAGGATTTTGCATAAATTATCCCGCCCATATCTCTTACGCATTTGTTCGGTCGAGTTTGAAAGATCCAAACGAGAAGTTGAGAGATTCGCTTTACCATTTAGGTTATCCTATATTGCAAGGTACTTTATCGACTAGTTTTGGAATATTATTTCTATACAAGGAAATGTACTTCTTTCTGGTTCTCATAAAGATTGTAATTTTAATGACGTTGGAAACGGCATTCCATGCCATGGTGTTCACTCCGGTGGTTCTTTCGTTGATGCCGTTGGCTAATCGAAATGAAAATTTTGATTATGTTTTCGTACGAAAACGTACATCGCAAAACGAGTAGGATTATCGAGTGTAGGTTACAGGAAAGAACGAAAGTTTTATATTTTCAATTAATTCATACACTAATTATATATGAATCAATTGAACTAAGCATATAAGAACCTTAATCGTGTCTTAGAATATTATAAATATTTACTTTTTGTGTTGTATTGTAATAAATCTTTTTAGTAGCTTTATGTAATTTCTTATAAATTTTAAGGACTTATCATGAAACAGTTTTCAATTAAAAAACCTTAAAATGTATAAGAAATTACATAAAGCTGTTAATAAGATCGATCTCGTATAATAGTTTCGAATAATTGTTTACTCGAATGATTAATAACCCTGTATCACTAAATATTTGTTTAAAAGTCTACCGATTCCCACCACTTTTGAAAATTCGACATGTATCTGTAGACTTAAACATTAACAGTACTTTCCTAATTCGTCAAATAAGACACCCGAGAATGAAAACTGCAGAAGTACATTTGTTTTGTTTTGAAATTTTGGGTACTCTTTGTCTAACAAGTGAAAGTTTAGTGGCAACATGCATAACGTTTTGTCAAGATATGTATTATTTAATTTTATATTTTCACAGTTATTCTTGTAATAAATAAATGTTCATCTATATATATAAATGAGGATGTTTGTTCGCTTGATTGTTTGTTTGGTATACATTCTAGGCCCTTCGACCAATTGCTACGACACGATCAATCGGTACCAATTAATCTTGTCGTACACTTCACCCCAAAATACCAATCGCATTTTTATAAATCAGTTAATTTTTATTTACTGTTAGTTGATATTCTGAGTTAGACGTAGCGCTCTCTATTAGCAAAAAAGTTAACAAAATAATTAACTAAATATAATTCTTACAAAAAGGATATAATTTTTAAAAATATATATTATATTCAGTGAACAATTACTGCGAGAATGATGCAGCGCGACATAGGAGCGTTATTACGCCATTACTGCGACAGGTAGCACATAGCACTTGCCTGTGTGAGGACCGGATTAACCCGGCCCAACAGCTTTTAAAATTTTATTGTTCAAATCCCCTAGGGAGATATCAGTCTAGCGATCAAAATTCAAAGGATGTGCAGTCTTCCGCCGTCAAACGCGCTTTTCTCCTCTCCGGATCCAACCTCTGAGTCACGGAGAAAGACTCATCACCCACCGTCGCGATTAGTGATCGCAGCGGACGAGACCGGGAGTATATAAGGGGAGAAATAGCTGAGAACGGGGTCGCTGAAGGTCCGCATAAGACGCCCGACCTGTAGGATCCGTCCCGAGAATCGAGGGCCGACACCCGAAGTCACCGAAGCCCACCGACTACGAGCCGCCACGCCCGATCCTCCTGCTTACCTCCACAACCGGAGAACTGAAACGATTAATCCTACGATTACAGCTAATCCTTCGACTAATCCTAGGCAGAGGTATGACCCCCCTAAATCTGTAAACTCTCTCTCCCGCGGTTAGGAACGGAACGCGTTAGAGCTTTTGTATCTGTTTACCGTTTAAATAAATCGTTATTTGTTTTCCTCATGGTTCCGTTATTTCGAATATCGCCTTGAACTTATGGACGAACCCACACACTTCCTCCACTCGACCTGACAATTAATTACCCGATCCCGACAAGTCGGGATATAAAAATTTAGCCATCCCTGACAGTGGGGTGGGTCTTGCCGACCTGTTCGCCGAAAAGAAGGAGGTACGATTCCGTCCTACCTCCCGGCGTTCCCACGCCTGCATGGAGTATAATAGTTTTTGATTTGTACATCATAACTTTTTTGTTAGCAATAAAGTGTCGGTCATATATCTGACTCTATTTGCAGAAGAGTTTTCAATCAAAGTAACGTTAATTACGTTCTAAACAGGAAGTTCGTATATAGTTAATTTGGGCCTCCTGCCCCAAGGTTTCTTCATCTGGTCTCGACTTTCATCTATCTAACTTTTTTTTCGATATTAAGGAGGACAGATAGATAGGGAACGACAACAGAAATTTATAGGTCTACATTTTTTTCATTTGTTTTGTTTGAATGTTTTGTTGAGTTACAAAAATGCCACACTTGGATAATGTGCTTAGGGGAAAGCCTTTCATAACAGTAACTGTGCCTATTCAAGCGTTACAGACGTGGAGAAAACCCGGAAAACTCCACATGGTTATCTTACCCTGGCAAGGCGCAAACTCACGACCGAACTCCCAGTGTTCAGGGAACGGAACGGTTAGGCCATTGGTGGGCCCAATTTTTCAAATTGATTTCAATAATTTTTCCATAAACGCATACTTACGAAAACACACTTCCCTCATAGTTTATACAATCTGTGGCCAAAATTTTAAAAAAATTCATTATCACATGAAAACAATTAATCTAGCATTTACACGAGATTTTTTTTATATTTAACTTTCTCTCTTCTATCGTACAGAGCAAAAAAGGTGGTATCTGTAAACCTCGTGTAAGCGACATACACTGTAGGATAGTCGCGCTGCTTTATAGAGTTACTCCCCATATATAGTCGTGTGTTATATAATTCTTTTGTATATTCTAAATTTTAGTTATAATAAACTCTCGTTGTATTTGTTAAACTCGCGAATGTCTTTCTCGAGAACGGACACCTAGCGACTTGCCTATTGCACTTTTCACTCAAATGTGTTAAGACCCTCCTACTTTAAAGCCATCCAGTGACATCGTGACCGAGTTTTATCAACTCGACCTCGACTAGACGTTCCACCTTCGCCTGTATTCTCACACTAATAACGAGGAAAACCGTCGCTAAGTCCGACCCTACATGAGATACGACGCACGGCTCCTTTTATCTCTTCACCCCTTCCTCTTTTAATCACCAAAATCTAACAACACCAATACTGCTAATAAGCATACTTCCCTGAAAAATATTAGAAATTTTCAACGAAAGTACAAGACTTATAAACCTTCAAATAAGGTGAACAAAGTCGTGCCACACATACACACTTGAACAAATACATACACTAATATCCATACGTACTGAAAAACGCGAAAATTTTTTTGTGTTTCTAGATGTTTCAATGTTGTCCCAAAAATCTTCGGTGGTGATTTTTTGACCGATCGCTAACTTTCCGTTTGTTTTATATATAGCAGAGCCGGGAAAATAATAATATTTGTGAGGTCCCAAAAACGGGTTGACATTAAACATTTATATTAGAAAATTGCTAAAACGTAACTTAAAAAAAAAACAAACCTCCATTGTTAAAAACCGACCAAAGATCGGATTAGTTCTAAGCGTAAGTTCTAAGTCCCATCAACACTTTCCGTCCAGAGTTAACGGATGGTGTCAAGTAGATTCTTCAAAGCGGATCTTTCTCGTGAATCGAACAGGGGTGGTTTTTCGCTTAGGAACTGACGAGGGACCAATCGGGGAGCGGGAAAGAGGGACGTAGAACCAATCAGATAGAAAAAGGGGAGAACACGGAGATTGAGGAGGCCGATTTTGAAGGACACGACAGGGGACTTTTCGAGAGGCTTCAAGAGAGACAAGAGGTGCCCGTCGTGAAGTCCGCCGACGCCAACCGACGAGTCGCTTCACCTGCCTCAACCCCGGGGCCTACTTTCGAGCAACGATAGGAAACACCATGGACACTAAAAACGTTCGAACATTCAAACTGTGTAAAGAACTGTGCATAGTGTTTTCTGTTTAAATAAACGGGTTTTTTGTGAGACACTTGTCATCCTTGTCTCCTCCGCCACACCCATACGCGAACGACCCTAGACCATCCTGTCACGGGATTAACGATTCCCCCCTAGAAGTCGGAGAACTTACGCTGGTGAGAAGTGGGATTTAAGTCCCCCAATCTCCACCAGGTCAGTGAACTTACATATTTGATAAATTTTAAAGGAGTTATTATGTTCCGATACTTATAAAGGGCGATAATTATGAAAAGTTACCAAGAACAATAAGCTAGTTGGATAACAGCTGTTATATAAAATTTAAAATTATTAAATTTGTGACAGCAAAGTTAGTCTGAAACAAGGAAAATGCTCATTTATATTTTTAATTAACCAAAGGGAAAATTTTGAACCTTCATGTTTTAAAGTTGAGTTTATATAATTAATGTTTTATTTCACATTAATTATATAAACTCAACTTTTAAATACGTAAGGGTTTATCACAGCAATCGAAAATACGATACATTACATTTTTAAGATATCGTATTGTTTTCGATTGTTAGTTATAACAAACTGTTTCATTCACAGTCGAATACCAAATGATAATCTACCATCCAATCAAATTTTGCGAAAAATAGAGCAAAAATTAAACTGGGCACCCTGGAAACCACTTAATTAAAACATATTTGTACTGCCGGTAATCTCCTATTATGCAATTTTCATATTCGAATGCTGGTCCGATAGGAAAAAGTACTGTTGCAGTAGGGGATTAAAGTTAATTTGACTAAAAATACTAGTTGATCGCCTGCCGGAATAGAGGACGCTCAACTATTAATATTTGAAAAGTGATTTGTATTGGATAAGTTGTGATGGCCCCGCTTACAACCGCCCAGTGATGAAAGTTGCTAATCTTAACGGTAAAGACTTAATATAAGACTTGTTTAAATATGAAAAACCTATAAAAATGCAAGAATAATTGCTTTTAGGTTATCCCATTACAAAAAAAAACTGATGAAAACGGGTTGAAAAAGTGAAGTTCGGCAAAAAAATCTAAGTAAAAGAGTTTTGAAAACTGTAGCATAATAATAGTGGAAGCAGAATTGACAGTAAGACTCAACATATGAATAAAGTGCACATTATGCAGAATACGACTACAAGAATGTTTGGATGAAGCAATTACACCAAAATAATAAATATGAAATACATTGTGCCAAAAAATTGTTGCACGTATATTAATTTGGCTGAAAATCAGGACATCTTTAAGAAGTACCAGTGAAAGTAGTTTGGGGCAATAGGTTTATCAGTTAAAAAGGGAAGATGAAATCAAGGGAGATTTTCCAGTTTTGTGGTAGTTAAGTATGCGACACGTGAGCGATCTGCCAAAGAGGATGCATCTCGGGAAGACTTATGTGAAGCTGACTCCTATTTAAGTGTTACTAACGCAAAGAAAACCTAGAAAACTGCCCGTGGCCATTCCTTTGGCCACGAGCAAACCCACGACCGAGTACCGGTGTTTGGTGGTTCTATCCACTCGGTTACTGGAGGATACTTATTGGGCTGCAACTTGAAAAACGTGTAGATCTATAAATTCCCTGTTGTCAGTTTGCTGTCTATTCCTAATCTCGAGAACGGAGTCAGATAGATGAATGCCGAAAGCAGATATATAAAGGTAAGGACATGAGACCCCAATTAACTATATCCGAACTTCCGATGAAAACAGAAAGTCACGTTATTTCAATTCAAATATTTTACCCCAAACAAAGTTAGATACATAACTGACACGATTCTATTGCTAAGAGGAAAACTATGAAGTACAGGAGCAAGACACCACTAAAGGAATTGATAACATTGTGACGAAAAGTTGCAGCCCAGCATTGCGACGATGTCACAATAAACAATCGCTCGGCACATTGCTACAAAACTCGGCATATACGTTTACATACTTCTAACTTAGATTATGTCGTACATAACACCCGGAAATATTTATTGAATTTTTGTAAATCAATTACAGTACTTTCTAGAGTACCTAGATATCAGAGTAGCGACATACGAGTCATCGCCGCCATGTTCTGTCGACTGTCATCACATGGTCTATGGGTTTACATTAAGAAATAACGATTTTTTTTTTAGTTTAATAAAGCATTTTTACGAATAAAATGCTTTATTAAACTAAAAAAATCGCCATTTCTTAATGTAAACCAATAGACCACGTGATGACAGTCGACAGAACATGGCGGCGATGACTCGTATGTCGCTACTCCGATATCTAATACTCTAGTACTTTCTATATGCATTGAATTTACACGTAGCGCCATCTATTGGCAAAACATTTAATAAAATCATAAACCAAATATAATTCTTACAAAATAAAATATAATATTAAAACGATGTATATTACATTCACTCGATTACTGCGACCGGTAGCATATAGAACTCGCCACTCCTCCTTTTTTTATTTCTGAATAATACTTTCTTAATACGTGCCATCCGGTAGCGGAATGGATAAAACCACCGAACACCAGTAGTTAGTTTCTCCCAAGGTCCTAGATTATAAGGTTGCCTCATAGAGAAGAAACGTTTCTCCTTGCTTGCTTATTTGACGTCCCTCATAGTCGAAAACAAATCATCTCACTATGTGCTTATGATAAAAACACTACCGATCAGAGGCTCGTATCTTTAATTACACACTAATATTTCATTAATTACGATTCTTACCTAATTAAATATGAATAAAAATGGATTATAAATAAGAAAAATCTGGAATATTCAGCAAATCGTAATTTCTACGTGTAAAGTTGAAATTAAAATGCGTTTTTCTACTTTGTAAATGAAAATCGATTTTATCTATTTTATGATATTAAAACAACAATAGTTTCTTAAAAGATTAATTTTGGTAAATTCTACGTAGGTGATTTATATATATCGTCAAACTACTTTTTTTTTTTTTAAACCAAAAATTATATTGGTTGATATCAATATATACAAGTTAAGTGTTACGTAAAAACAATTAAATGAGGTACAAACTTTTTTTTTTAAATTTCCTATTGTTATTACAATTTACTATTTTTTTCACAGCGGAACGATCATATTTAATTAAATTGTTCAAAAATTTCAATCTAATCCATATACGTTGCTTTACATACGTTTATATGTCTTCTGGCAAGCTAATTGTTTGTTTAATTAATGATGTAATAGATGAAACCGTTTTACACTTGAAATGCAGTTTCACAGTTTTTGTAAAAATTGATTTCATTTTTTAACTAAATTAAAGAAATCTTCTGACGGTTGTGATAGTCCAACAAAAGATAAATCCTGAACAAGGGGCATTATTGTATAATTAGGTTAATGTTAACTATGGTTCCAAAATGGCGGCTCATTTCTGATTCCAGTAAACAGAAGAAAGGAAACAGTGGGACGCACGTTCTAACCTAACCTAACCTATTCTAATAAATTACCATAATTATTACCAACAAAATTATTATTATTTTTTTTTTTAACTCTTTCCGCCCTGTGGGCACTAAGAGGGCCTCTTTTAGTAGGCCCATTATGGGTTCGGCCAGGCCCACAATGGGGCGACCGGGTGGTGAGGGACGGGGCCCGACATATCCGAACGGACCACCCCCGAAAAATTCCTGGGGATTTTTCGACCCGTTCGGATTCGATCCCGGGTCCCCAGAGCGGTAGGCTGCCACCTTGACCGCTCGGCCATCCGGCCCAACAAAATTATTAGAATAGGTTAGGTTAGGTTAGAACGTGCGTCCCACTGTTTCCTTTCTTCTGTTTACTGGAATCAGAAACGAGCCGCCATTTTGGAGCCATAGTTAATTAATTCAAAGTACATATTATAACGAATTTAGTCTCTGTAATCCAAAAAACTTTTGGTAGACTAATCTTACATCATTGTGGTTGGCAAATTGACATTAAAAGTTTTTTGGATTACATAGACTAAATTCGTTATAATATCTGCTGTACAGCAAAACATTTATATTAAAGAATAATTCAAAGTACGTTAAAATATGAAAATAATCGCGCAATATGTATTTATATTTTAGAAAATACAAGGAAAGCGGGACTTCCACCGCTTCCAAGGACAGAACGCCACTGATTTAAGACGATCTTAAAATTATGTAAATAGATCTGTAACACGTACAGCTAGGAACAATGAGGTTGTCAAGTTGTCGATCGATTGCGCAGCTCAGGGCGTTGCTCATCCGTGACGTCAGAGCGCTCTACCTGTCATTAAACGCGTGCCAGGTGGACTGTTTCGATTTCACCCGATAGGGAGGCGGAAATCGATCAGAGGGACGCGTTATAGCACCGTAGATTAATAATAATAATCGCTTATTGCTTTTCTAATGCTTACCATCGGCCGTTTTTATTTTAAAAGCGTAAATGTGCTTACAACTGATTATAAGAAATTATGATTGAATCTGTTATTTTCATACTTTTCTTTCTTTATTACGCTTTATTTACCTTTATTTCTCTGTAATTAAAGACGATACAGCTTTAAAATAAACAGATCAGGTTTCATTTTCCAATAGATTATCTGTATTGACATCGGTTTCTTTGAAATCGGAGAGGAATAGATCCTGTGTCTATTTCCAGTGTTAAGTGTTTATTGCTTTTGCGGTAATCTGAGTAGAGGGGAGAAGTTACTTAATAAACCACCAAGTGTTTTATTACTGTTTAAATAACTGTTTCCCAGTTGTTATTATTAGTAATTAGAGACGGGTATATCGTCTGTCAAAATCGGTTAAAGTTTATTACTTTCACAACATTATGTCAAGTGAGCTGCCTCCCACTCCCCGCTGTTAATGACAACAACGCGCTAAGTGCTTTATTATTATGTAAACAAAAACTCCTTTTCTCTCTCAGAAGTGGGTCAGATGTCAAGGTTACTTTTTAATGGTATTGAACAGAAAGTTGTCCTTGATATTTAAGAATTCAGTTTTGTGAGAACTGTTTACTTTTAATATCTTTCTTATAATTTATTTCTGCTCGTTTAAAAAATTGTTTTTGTCATGTTTTAAATCGATTTGTTTTAAATTATACTTATATAAAGTTTACGAGTTAAAATTGCAATGAACATTTTGTTGTTTCAAAAAATATTTATTGATTATCCGTTCAACTTTGCAAAAATTTTTCCATATCGCTACATCTTCGTTATTACATATGTATGAATAAAATATATTGTCATTTTATAAACAGATCTTATTGTAATCAATTTGTTTTATGATATTGTATTTTTATTCATATTATATTCGAATTGACCTTTTTATAATTTGTAAATATTTACATATCACATTATATTTTATTCGTTTAATTCTATACTACTTATGTAAACACTATTTTTATATCATTTAATTTATTCTCCTTTTATGTTATAATGTTTAATGTTTTTAATTAGTTTTTAAGCTAATGTGACCTGATCTACGAATGGCAGCTTCCCTGCATCACACAGAATTTCTACGGGAAAGCCATCATTGCAGGCGTTAAAGTTGTCTCTGTAATGTTGTTTATCAGGGTGAGATGCCATTCAGGAACCATTTTCGACATTAAAACAAAATAAATGCATTGTGAATACAAATCTTTATGCAAATGAGCCCCTGCAGTAGGGGCTTATATAAATCTTTATGCAAATGAGATCTCATCATTGGTAAATGAGATCTCATCATTTGCGTAACGTGTAATCATTGGCTCATTTGCATAAGGAAAGCGAAAGTATTTTATATAAAGTCGTTTGCTGAAGTTTGACGTGATATTACCGAAAAAACATGCCTAAGGCAATTTCCAAAGATATTAGATTATTAATCATCAAACACTATGAAGAAGGTGCAACGCAGGAAGAAATTGCTGCAATGTTCTGTGTATCGACTAGAGCTGTATCTAGAATAACAAAATTACATCGGGAAACGGGTTCTGTTTCGCCGAGAAAGGCTCCGGGCCGTGTGAGAAAAACTACGGAAGAAGAGGACGCTCTCCTGAAAAAAAGCAGTGAGGCAAACCCTTTTAAAACTGCCCCCGAACTTCGAAGGGAACTTAATTTAAACGTTTCTACAGAGACGGTAAAACGAAGGTATGTAACATTTGTAGTATAATACTGAAACTTCCATTGAAATATATTTCTATCGATATAATGAATCGCCAGTGCGTTATGTGTTAACGCATTCTTGCATATACAGAAATGTAGTAAACAGGATAATATATATATTTGTTTTATTAATAGGTTGCGACAATTCAACCTTCATGGGAGGAGGGCTGCCAAGAAACAGCTGCTGACAGTAGGAAACCAATTCGATAGGTTGGGCTTTGCCCAGGCCTACTGTCGGTGGACCGTGGCCGACTGGTCAGCAGTCATTTTTACAGACGAAAAAATATTTTGTTCAGAGAACAGTGGGCCTGTTTGGGTTCGCCGACCACCATCAACACGTTTTAACGAGGAATACGTGTGGCGAACCCAACGAAGCGGTCGCTTCTCGATAGGTGAGTTTTTACATTTCGTGTTTTCGTTCAAGTTATAAATCACAACTTGATTTGACGTCTTCTGTTTGCAGCAATCTGGAGATGGATGACTTCTGCGGGACCTGGGGAGTTGGTCAGGATTGATGGCCATCTGGACACAAACCAATATCTACAAATATTAGAAGATGTGCTGGTGCCATCTGCTAGAGCGATGTTTGGCGATACGCCATGTTTGTTTGTCCATGACCGCTCCCCAGTCCATACGGCCCGCAAAACTCAAGAATGGCTGCGTAATCAGCAGTATCTGATAGACATTGGATGGCCGGGGAGAGGGGCAGATTTAAATCCTATCGAACACGTTTGGGCTAAGCTTTCTAAAGGCATTCAGGCGGGAACTCCTGACGAACTATGGCAAATTGTCAGAGGTCGTTGGGAGGCCCTTCGTTCAGGTATAGATTGCCAAAAGCTTGTGGCAAGCATGCCTGAACGACTAAATGAGGTCATTAATAAGGTCGGAATGTGGACCAGATACTGACCCTCTCCCCCACCATCTGCAATGTTTATTTTTTGTAAATATTATTCTGTAAATAATATTCTGTATATATTATTCTGTAAATATTTTTCTGTATATATTATTCTGTAAATATTTTTCTGTATATATTATTCTGTAAATATTATTCTGTAAATATTTTTCTGTATATATTATTCTGTATATATTATTCTGTAAATATTTTTCTGTATATATTATTCTGTAAATATTATTCTCTAAATATTATTCTCTAAATTCTTAAAGTTAATAATAAATGTAAGTCGTCATTTCTAATCTCTGTGTTTTTCTAAGAAGTCATAAAAACGTTGCATACTTAACCTTGACATCTGACCCACTTCTGAGAGGGAAAGGAGTTTTTGTTTACATAATAATAAAACACTTAGCACGTTGTTGTCATTAATAGCAGGGAGTGGGAGGCAGCTCACTTGACATAATGTTGTGAAAATAATAAACTTTAACCGACTGACAATATACCCTTCTCTAATTACTAAAAATAACAACTAGGGAGCAGTTGTTTAAACAGTAATAAAACACTTGGCGGTTTATTAAGTAACTTCTCCCCTCTACTCAGATTACCGCAAAAGCAATAAACACTTAACACTGGAAATAGACACAGGATCTATTCCTCTCCGATTTCAAAGAAACCGATGTCATTAGAGATAATCTATTGGAAAATGAAACCTGATCTGTTTATTTTAAAGCTGTATCGTCTCGAATTACAGGAAAATAAACGCAAATAAAACGTTATAAAGAAAGAAAAGTATGAAAATAACAGATTCAATCATCATTTTTTATAATCAGTTGCAAGCACATCTACGATTTTAAAATAAAAATGGCCGATGCTAAGCATCAGAAAAGCGATAAGCGATTAGTATTATCAACCTATGATGCTATAACGCGTCCCTCTGATCGATTTCTGCGTCCCTATCGGCTGAAATCGGAGCAGTCCACTTGCCACGCCTTTGATGACGATTAAAACGTTCTTACGTCACGGATGAGCAATTTCCTGAGCTGCGCAATTGATTGACAACTTGACAACCTCATTGTTCCTAGCTGTACAGCTAGAGGTACACAAAGAATAACCTTAAGTGTTGAATGAAACAGTCAGTAAATTTTTAAAAAGACAATATGAAGTCGAAGAGCATGAAAATTATGAATGTGCTCTTTAGCTCGAGCGTAATGCTCAACGCACGCGCTGTTCTGAGCATAACTATGAACATTTTTTATTGTTGCATTAACAATTAGCGTTAATAATATTCAAGAAGTATTGGCGTATTTTCGAAGCGAATCCTTTATAAAAAAAATGAATTTCTTAAGTAAGTCAATCAATTAGTTTTATATATATACATAATTAAAGAATTATTTATCGGTATGCGAATGATGTGTATTAAAAAATTGTATTAATCGTAATTTTTTAACGAAAGATTTAAAATAATCAATGAAAATGTTATATAGCACATTATGATACGAATTGCAACTACATTTCCTCTTGATTTCTTTCAATTAAAAAGAAAAAACAACTTCTTGAGGGTATTTACAATTAATTCTCAAAAATTAGCGTAGAAATTTAGTTTCGATCGTCTTCGAGATAAACTTTTTAATTGCAACGAATAAGAAACTATACGTATAGACCACAGTATATATAAAAAGAAGAATAAATCAATATTAACGATATTTAAATCTGCTTTAATTTTCCGTATACAACATTTTGAGCATAGAATAGATTTGTGCAAATATAATTTTATTTCTCAATGTAATCTTACACATATGAATATCTCTTTCCATCACACGCTTCTACAATTTTTATTCTATAGATTTTGTAAAACGAATTGAAAATTTCTTATTTTATATTTTGTTAATACATTAGAATAAATTAGTATTTGTCATTCTGTTTACAATAACAATTATGAAATGATTATTTCTAGGCGAACAACGATCGTTCGATGAAAGTTACATTCCTGATTTAAATAACATCGAGGTAAGTTTATGAGAAAATTTTATGATGTATGTTTTAGTTAAAATAGAGCAAATAATATTCAGATAGCAATAGAAGTCAAATACACAGAGAAATATGTAACGATATTTTGAAATTTCTGTTTATTTAAATATGATTTGAAAGCTGAAAATTTTCTTTAAAAACATTCAGACATTTTGTAAACATAACATCGTATAAATTTAACTGCCTTTCAGTTTTCCTACAAATATTTTAAACAATAGACGTATCGAGCAGACTGTATTTCTCCAATCCCCTTAACATTCAATTCTCAGTTTCTGGCTTTTTGATCTCGAAGATTGCAATAATATATTCGATATTAAATGGAATTTGTTTCTCATTTAGGCTAAGATACTTAGGTTTTTATTTTATTTTTTCTCCAGGAAAATTTAATACTCGATCAAGTAAATTGTTGAACTTATATAAGAAATGAAACCGAATTTAATAAAAAATTTATTTATATTATTTGACGCCCTTTTAAAATCGAAATGAACGTGTTTAATAACTGTTTGGGGTCTTGGTCTCCTGGTATAACTTGAACGAATACAGTTAAGGTATTTTAAACGCCTATATAAATTAGAACGATTGATACCTGGATCGATTTTAAGGCTTAAATTGGGAAATTAATATTACACCAAATATTTTAACATTTTGATCTAAAACAATAGCTTTACCTTGTAAAAATCTTCGTTGTAGTGTTTACAATTCATTACTAAAGATTGAAAAACTTTCTTTAAAAAACAGGGTTATCTCTTTTCATAAAATATTGAATGAATTGCTTTACATTATTTATTTATGATTATACAAATGTTCTCGGAGTTGATAGAAAAAGAAAAACATTTTAAGATTCTTTATATAAATTAATCTACAATAAACTCTTGAATTTAGATTTTCTTATTGTTTTATGTTAAATTAAGGATAAAAGCAAATTTCCAAATTGTATTTTACAGAAAAATCAAAATTTGGAATGTAAACGAGAACTTATAATAGCGTGTGATCGCGAAGATTATTTTGACAGGCCCTTGAAAAGGGCGTTCATATATTTAGAAAAGTATAGTTTGGTAAAAGAAGTAATCCAGGAGGAAGATGAATGCGACGTCGAGGATGATTTGTTGGAAAATGATGCACACGTGGTATTTAGTGAAAATGCATTTTCTAACAATGACACAAATGCAATCGAAGAAATTGATGAACGTAATGTCGACGTCAGGTTATCATCAACACCAAATACAACCGATAACATAAACGAAAAATACGATTGCATGAATGATATCACTGAAACATTACCATTCCAGCAAATATCAACAAATGATAAGGATGGCGATGACTTGGAAAAATCATTTGGAGTCAAAGAATTTGAAGAAAGTAAGATTACAAATAGATGACATCTTACGTTATTTTATTTCTTTCACTCAACGTTGGTTAAAATTATTATTTAATTTCAAAATTGTTAACAAATTGCTATTACACGTAAAACACATGGTTAATAATTCTAACGTATTTTTCTAAATTACAAAGCTTAACATTTATATTTTTACATTTACTTTTTATGTATTTGTTTAATATTATTACCATAAATATTCAAAATAAAAAATAAATCGGGATTTTACTATGACACGGGTAACGTCTATTCAATGCAAACAAATCTTTTGTTTTTTATAATTGTCACAGTTTAATTTACATTATATACAGTATGAATTTATTAAACATTGAATAATTAATTACTCCTTGGCAAGAATATTTACATTATTTCAGCAACCAAATTGAATAGTTACAGGAAGTGGTATTATCTTAACGTATAGATTGTAATTCATTATTTTGTCAAATATTTATTTTCGTACATAATATACAATTTTCATTCGATACGATGATGATAATGTGCACACTATTGTCGTCTGTTATAGAATTTTTACACATTTACTATAGACTTAACAGACAGCCATCAAAACAAATGTTGAAAAATTTCATGTGTTTTTCTATATACTCTGAATAAAAGTGCGAAATTGCAGTTAACACATAAATATACAATAAACGCTTGTATGATTTTGACATCAACAGTAATATTCGAATTCTTCAGTCAGAAAATTTGCCGTTGTCTCAGAAAGATGATTTTGATCTTCGGCATTGACGTCACACATTTTGGGGCATAAGTTAATTGTTATAGTTCCGGGAATTATTTGATTAGATGCTTGTTCAATATTTTCCAAATAGAATTCATTTTTAAATGTGTTTGTACACAAACAAAAATTACTTTAATTTTCTGTGTAATGAGTAGTTATAACTTACCAAATTTTGTAAAATTAATAGTATACAAATTGACTTTCAAACACATCTCGTGGATTATATGCTGAAGATCAGAGTAGTTTTTTAATATTTGTGTTTAAATTATTATATTTTTTCATTACTCTGATTCTTTCAGTATCGGAAAGATCTTAAGTTTGTATCTATTTTCACATTGTTTAGTCAAATATACTCAGTATTATTATGTATAATGCAGTGCATTTCATCATTTTCTACGACTCCATGTTTTTACGTTATATTTATTTAATATTTGAAATTCAATAAATCCTGTATGACTCTGCACAGTTCTAGTCTTTATTGGATCATTATTTTTCAAGATATTTCTGAAATTCAATGTTATTTGAAATTGAAGAAAAATATTAATATCCTGCTGTATTATATGTTTTTAATCATTTCGTGTCTATTTAATAACAGCATTGTAAATTTAAATTAAGAAAAAATAAGATTTAAAACATAAAATTTATTTTTAGATGTGAAATCTAAACAGAACATCAATGGAAGAGTAATGGAGATGACGAAAAGCGTTAATTTCAAAGAAATTGAAAGTGATAACAACGAAAATTTACTCGGCGATGATGAACACGATGAGGTTAGTAAATATTTTTAATTTATTCCTTAATTTATATTCATATAAACTGATTTTAAATGTTGTTGTTGTGTTTGTTGGTAATTGAAAAATTAAAGTAATTTCATTTACATTTGGAAATGTTTAATAATTAAAGTAATTGTTGACATTTAGTTGTTATTGATAAATATTGGAATAAACAGCAGCTTTTCAAGTCATGAATATAATTAAAACATTTCACTCTTGATTATTCTATACTTGAATTATTTCATTATTGTTTAATTATTTATATTTTGTAAATTTGAATAATTCACAATTCCAATAATTTGAAATTCTACATAGACTCTAAACAGTATAATTTGATGATATATTTACACGATATTTGAAATTGCTTTTATTATTTTTGATTTACGAAAACATTTACTGTTTCTAGAAAACAACAAACTGCATGGATGTGTTCATCCAGTTCTTTAGGGAACTTCCATCGTTAATTTTATCGTGTTTCAAGTCGTCATCTAAATAAAATTACTGATAATTATAAAGGTATGTGAAGGATTTTTCTGTTTTATATAACATTCACGTGAGAAAAGTTAATTAAGGTTACATTTATCTTGTCGAATAGAATCATTTATAACGAAAAATTAAAAATAATTCTTAAATCGCTTTTAAAAAGCAATAAACTTTTAAACATTTCAAATTTAAATAATAAGTTTCTGCAAATAAATACTTATAAAATTTTATCATTACTTTTTCAGATAAAACTGAAGAAGTTAATTAAGATCCTTTAATTTATCATATTTCGAAACCGTTCAGTTAATTTTTGTCGATTCATAAACTCCATAAGGTTTAGGTACACGGACACTTGGCAATGTCAATCAAAAAATTTATTTTAGTCAGTACATACACCTGTATTTGTGTAGATTTCGTGCTACATAGGCCCCTCTTCAGCAGACTAAAAAATATCAGAAACGACTTCAGATCTTTAAGGATTTTCCCTGGAAATCTATGCAGTTCACGTTATCACATAACTGCGGTCTCTGCCGGTTCTTGAAAAAGGTCCTGTAAGGCTAAAACCGACCCAAATCGGTTAAAGTTAATTCTATATTATTCGGCATAAGTCCGTACTGTTAAACAGTCGATACATACCTCAATGGACACTATATGTAAACATTGTTCTTTGACCTCTATCTTACAGGAGGTAAAAAATATTTTGAACAAACCACTAGGGTTTCGCGAACTTTATATTCGAATGTTTTAGAGACGTTCCTCTTGACATTTAAAACATTCGAAGAGGAACTCTTCGAATGTTTTAAATGTCAAGAGGAACTAAAACATTCGAATGCCCTTTCCCCTTCCTCTAATGCCCCTTTCCCTCCCTCCCTCTAATGCCCCCTCCCTCCCTCTAATGCCCCCTCCCTCCTTCCCTCCATCTAATGCCCCCCTCCCTCATTCCCTCTAATGCCCTCCCCCTCCCACTAATGCCCTCCCTTCCTCCTTCCCTCCCTCCAATGCCCTCCCTCCCTTCCCCATTCCCTCTAATGCCCTTCCTCCTTCTTACCCTATTCCCTCTAATGCCCTCCCCCTCCCCCCTTTCCTCCCCTAATGCCCTCCCGTTCTTCCTCGCCTCATTCCCTCTAATCCCCTCCCTCCCTCCCTCATTCCCTCTAATTCCCCCCCTCCCTCATTTCCTCTAATGCCCTCCCTCCCTCCCTTTCTGTAAAACATTTGAAAGCCCAGTAGGGTTCACGAAAGTAGTGGTTTGTTCAAAATATTTTTTACCTCTTGTAAGATAGAGGTCAAAGAACAATGTTTACATATAGTGTCCGTAGAGGTATGTATCGACTGTTTAACAGTACGGACTTATGCCGAATAATATAGAATTAACTTTAACCGATTTGGGTCAATTTTAGCCTTACCATGCCTTTTGCAAGAACCGGCAGAGACCGCAGTTATGTGATAACGTGAACTGCATAGATTTCCAGGGAAAATCCTTAAAGATCTGAAGTCTTTTCTGATATTTTTTAGTCTGCTGAAGAGGGGCCTATGTAGCACGAAACCTACAAAAACACAGGTGTACGTACAGACTGAAATAAATTTTTTGATAAACATTGCCAAGTGTCTGTGTTCTTAACCTTATGGAGTTTATGAATCAACAGTTAATTGACTCAAAGTTTTAAATGATAAATTATGAAAATCAACATCATAATTATTCTGCAAGTTTATTTATTAAATTAAGAAAGCGTCTTTCTTCATTCTTTGAATCTTTTCAAAATTTAATTGGATTTATTCTGAAAAAAATACATCAATTTGCTTAAATTCAAAAAACGTACATACAAACATTTATAATTTTTTTCTGGTTAAGGATTTCCAAAGAGGCTTTTCACAGTAGTAAAATCTTAATTTAACTTGATTTTTCGAAAGGTAATCGTAAACCGAGTTAAGTTTGAATAATATTTAAACATGAAAATGGGCGAAAAATCACCTATTACGGCACTCGTGCTACCGATATTAGTTCGTCCGATACTGGACAAGTTAGAAAGAAAAGATGTCACTGCTGCACAACAGCTAAAATTGGCTATTTCTAAAGTTGAAGCAGCACATACAGGATTTGTATATGATCTTGTCATGGGATTAGTAAGAAGAGCAGAGTTATCAGTAAATATGGCAGAAAGTTTATTAAAGTTACAAGGATCAATTCCAGACACAAACGAATACAAATGTAGTCGTCCCGAGGATAGTTTTCAAGAATTGAACAGGAAGTCTTCGTCCTTAAAGAAAATTTTGAGTCGTATTCCAGATGAAATTAATGATCGTAAAACATTTTTGGAAACAATCAAAGAAATGGCAAGTGCAATTAAAAAACTTTTGGATGCTGTAAATGAAGTTTCTGGATATATTCCCTCTCCTACTGGAAAACAGGCATTAGAGCAAAGAAAAAGAGAATTTGTGAAGTATTCTAAGCGTTTAAGTAACACATTAAAAGATTTTTTTAGAGAGGGACAAGCTTAAAGTGTATTTGTAAGTGCCATTTATTTGATTCATTAAACTAATCTTATAATGCTAACAGTGAAGAGTAAATGTGATTAAGGATTAAAGATTTCCTTCCAAAGTTCATTAACAGCATGCATCAGAATCCACTGAACAAGAATTCATACAAAGATGAAAGTTACTGTGATATAGCATTGAAAAAAAAGAGAGAGAGAAAAAGAACCCTTTGATTCATGCAGTATGTAAATGATGTATATAGAATTACCATAATCCCTTTTTATTTTATCTGTAAACTAAGAGGGACAATTTAATTTTGATCATTTATTTTTAACATTCCAAATATTTTGTTTTATAAAATATTATTAAGGAATATATAAAATTCTGTGTGTAGATAGATGAAATATAAGGAATTTTAATCTTTGTAGATTAATTATTAACATTTGGTTATGTACAGAGAATACTGAATGTTTTGAAAGGTGAATGAATAAAAACATATGTGATAAATATAAATTCTAACACTTATGTATGAATATTGAAACCTTGAATGTAATTCAATGGTCTATATAAACAAAAATAAATATTTAAAATTTTTTTCTGGTTAAAGATACTTGTGTATGTATAATTGATAATAAAAAGAAATAAATATCTTTTAAAACAAAGTGTAGAGAATTTAATTTGTACTTCTTAATTTCCGATTAGCTGTATACAAACTTACGGCTTCGACCAGAAGTCACGTCGTATCAATTCAAATATTTTTCTCTGAACGGAGTTAGATAATTGACCGGCGTGACTGGATTGTTAACAGGAAAAGTATGACGTACAGGAAGCGAGATACTACTAAAATCGAGAGTATATATTTTAAATTAAATAAATTTTAAATATGATTAAAAATTGCAGTCCGGCATTACAATTATATAAAATTACGTTTAGGCTAAAATTTATTCTAAGTAAAATGTCGGAATTTCAAATGAAAAATCTCGTAAACGTGTAAAGAATTGTAAGATTTATTTGTATAAATATAAAATATTCGAAGTGTTATTTGTGTGACAAACCCCCTATGCCTCTGCACCGCTTGACCGAAGGGTCGACATCGCTTCGGCGATGACTACGTCAGGATAGATGACAACTCACGGCAATTAAGACTGTTTTTGGTTTAAGTATGCAAAATACAATAGTCTAGTGCTTCTCAATTTTTGTGTAAAGGACGTTTTTTTCATTTCAACCCTTCACTGATTAGTATTTTTTGTGCGCCATCCATAATACCACGCTCAACTATATACGATTGTATTACCACCAAACGTGGTCATTTTGAATACGTTCTTTAAGAAATCGAACGACATAAGACGTGTGGGTTTTTTCACATTTCGTCATTCTTTTTCGTTTTGACCTTCCGACATTTAATTTAAACAATTTAATTAACTTATTGTCTGCCTCTCACAATCTTATTATATACGAATCAATGAAATTCCGCGAGAATTTAAATCAGCGTAAATTTTCAGCTTTTTTTAGGCTTCTTTATATCGAATCAACGTTAAGCAAGGCCGCGTTAAGCGCGGTCTTGCTTAACGCTGTGCTTCCAAAAACAAATAACGGCTTCTGTACAAACTGGATGTTTGTACAGAACCCGTTATTTTAATTCAAAATTTTCCCTGAACTGAGATAGCAATAGTCGTGCCAATCATCTATCAAGAAAAGTATGATGTACGGAGGCAAGACAGTACTAAAAAATTGAGAACATTCACAAAAAATTGCAACTCAGTATTGTGATATCACAATAAATAAATGCTTGTTTGTATATTAATTTTATAATAATTTTGTAGACAATGATCTAAACCTTAAAACATTTTGAAATAATTTATTTTATTACCAGTTAACATTCAGAATTTATAAAGAATTGTACAGTTGAAAAAATCACCTTATCTGGACATACCTCATTTGAAAAAGTGAATTCTAAAATTTAGCTACAAAAATGTTTCCAAATCTTCAAAATTATTTTCTAAATCTACATATATAATACATATTATATAATATACTGTATATATAAAGTGCAAAGAAAAAAATATATATTTATATATATAATAATTTCCAATAGCCCCTCCTCTCTCACCAATAAATATTTTCCTCCCTTATGCAATTTTACCTGGGAATTTCAGACTTAAGTATGAGCACGCCGAAATTTGCTGCAGTCTGACGCATTGTACCATTCTAAACGAGCTCGACTTTGTGATTGATCTGTCATTCATTTGACCAAGACCAATCAAAACAAAGCTTACAGCCTTTACCACAAAATATGAAAAGATGGATCACGATATTTTTCCCCATAACACGTGTGGAAGTAAGAGACTGTAAAATTTACTTATGGGCAAAGGGCTACAAAAGAGAAAAACATTAAACAATGAGTAACAATGAGAAACAATCCAGTAAGGTGTTTCATTCATTTTCAACTGGGAGCTTTGGCAAAGAGGGTGTAGGTCAGATCATAATTCTTGAAGTGGCAAAACTGTAGTTCTGTACGACAGTAGTTACGAAATTCGGCACAGTGAAATTCATTGTGTGTGTTGATGGCCAGAGATAACTAAATTAGAAAGAAAGGTTTGTCAATTTAAAAATGAATTATAAAACTAACCCTTAAATTACATACCTTATTTGCCAAAATGGTCATAATGAATTTTCCTGGATAAAAAGTACGCAGTAATCGAGAAATCAATTCATGATAAGATTCAATTAACATTAAGCTAATTATACAATAATGCCCCTTGTTCAGGATTTATCTTTTGTTGGACTATCACAACCATCAGAAGATTTCTTTCTTGGAATCAGAGACAAGCCGCCATTTTGGAACCATAGGTAACATTAACCCATTTTTATTTTGGTGACTGACACTTCTTAAATTTGGATTTTATTTTTTATTTATTTTTTTAATTTTTTTTTTTGTATTTTCTCACAATCCATCCTGCTAAATATTGTAATCATCATTTTTTTAATTCTACATTTTCCTGAGATATCTGACATAAATCATCATCATTTACATTGCGTGAATTTTCAGATATTCCTTGTTCTTTAAAACTAGACATATCCGAAACTTCTTGCAGTAAATCTGCCTCTTCAAACATTTCATTTATTAAATAATTTTCAACTATCTGATCTTCTGTGTTTAATTTATTTTGCAATATTCCTGGTGATTTGCCTAAAATTATCATTCTTAACTCTATATATTACTTCGAGTGGATTAGGGTGATCATATAAACCACCTCTAGTTCGAATCTGTAAAAATAGATTTTCTAAAGAATCCTGACTTACTTTACATGTTAAGATATAATGGTATTTAGGTCAAAAAATAAATCTTTAATAGATTTAATAGATATAAGCATTCCTTTTTGAAATGTTTGAAGTGATTGTTTAGATACACATCTCATACTTTCAATTATTCTGTAAGTATTATCAAGTATATTATTTTGTTCAGTTATGTTAATGCCATAAGCACATTTGGAGGGATAATCAATTTTGTAATGAAAATTGGGTGTTGAACTATTCGTAACATCAAACCATGCATTAATTGATAATATAAATTCAGAAGCTGCTAAGGCATTTTCAGTTATAATATATATTTTAATAGCAATAGCTGTAGAATTAGAAAATAATTCACAAGCTAATCTAACATTTTGTCGTTGAAATTTTTGACACGTAATATGCTCTTCTTTTAATTTATGGCAAACTTTTATTTCATTGGAATCTATTTGAAGTAACTGTTATAATGAGTCTTTGTTTATTAATGTATGATCTGAAGTTAAAAAACCCGTATCTAAAAACCAATTTCTAATGAGTTTTAACAAATTATGTGCATCTGGAAAATAGTATATATTATTTCCATTAGATGGATGTATAAATTTAGTATTGAATATATTTATCCCTAATTCCTTGCATAATTCTTTATTTTGTCCACCGCAGTTACTAGCAACAAAAACAACAGTATATCCTGCATCAAAAAGTTTTGAAATAACAGTAAATAAAAGTTTTTTTTTTCGTTTTTTAACATCAAAATCCATGTAAACTGGTTGTTTCCATGATGCAAAAGTGGTGCGATAAGTCCTTAAAATTTATAGAAAATTACATATAGATATTAATAATATTTATTACAATACAAAACAAAAAACAAATAATTATAATATTTAAAGACATGTTAATCGTGTTGAAAAAATAAATTTTTCGTTCTTTCCATTCAATTATATTTAACACAATTCTACTTGTTTTGCGATGGGCGTTTTCGTACGAAAACATAATCAAAATTTTCATTTCGATTAGCCAATGGCATCAACGAAAGAACCACCGGAGTGAACACCATGGCATGGAATGCCGTTTCCAACGTCATTAAAATTACAATCTTTATGAGAACCAGAAAGAAGTACATTTCCTTGTATAGAAATAATATTCCAAAAGTAGTCGATAAAGTACCTTGCAATATAGGATAACCTAAATGATAAAGCGAATCTCTCAACTTCTCGTTTGGATCTTTCAAACTCGACCGAACAAATGCGTAAGAGATATGGGCGGGATAATTTATGCAAAATCCTACGCACAGAATCAAACTCATCATGGAAACGACGTCTACGTTCACATCCCATAAACTCATCAATCCCAGAGTTTCCGTTATGGTGGAGACGACAGAAATCGCCACTAGAAACGCGCAGATCACATTTGGTATAAACAGGAAAAACACAACAAGTATTAGTACCGATGTAACCCAAAACATCTGCATTACAATGTCCATGATAATTATTCCCTGTTCTATTAAAATCGATGCCGGACTATGCACTAAAACAGTGAATGGTGCCGCTTCTGCAATCTTCCACATGTCATCAAGAAATTTTATTTCCATTTCTCTGCCAGATAAATCTTTTGCTGTAACAAATAATCGGCTGCATATTATGTCAGACTTATCTTCGTTGAAGACGATATCCGAAGAGAATTCGTCGGCGCCTTTAAATTTCAAGAATACTTTACGCAATCCTTCCAAAAAATCTTGTTTGGCCGACATGTTGTAACCTGCCAACGAATATTTAGCAACGGGATGCTCCTGGAATTCTTTGTAATATTTCAACCAGGAAATGGTTAAACGTTCGTCAGTAATATAAGGATGAGATTGGAATCTCTTGATAAGTGACTCTATATTTTGCTGTACTGCAATGTCAGAGTAATCCAAAGTTTCATTAATGATTATATGAACGGGATATACGTATTCATCAAAATTATTATACAGAACGTTAGTGGCTTGTGTGATGGGAGAATCTTCAGGAAATAAATTCTGCCAATCTATTCCTTGTCTAATTGAAAAACAACCGTAAATTCCAAGACCCAAATTTGCAAAATATAAAATTATGACAATGACTTTTGTAATTGGAAAGGAAAGAATATTTCCGAACTGATTCTTGAATATTTTCATAAAAAATTCTTCCTGCGATTCACTCGATTCCAAGGAATTATGTTCAGGTTCTGCAAAAGAGAAAAATTCATACTTTTAACTTATTAAATATTAAATGTTTTTAGTATAAACATATTTACAAACATTGTGATAGATACAAAAATCACTTTATTCCTAATAGGTTGATTTTTCACACAGCTGGTCCAAGTTAAGTGACACAAGACTTTATTGCATTAAACTTTTAAAGCTAATCTTTACATCAAATGCATTTCGGGCTAATATAACTTTGTATCCTATCTTCAGTGCTATTACGAACAAGGGGGGAAAAATAACAAGCCATGACATTATTGTGATAAGTCGTAATATTTTACATAACACAATTTGCATGTGATTGTTATTCTGAATACCTCCATAACATCTGTATAAAAAAAAATTGTAAATACTAAAACAATTGTCATAATAAAGTAAGATTGAATTTTGGCTTATTTAACAATTGTCCATATGAATTGTACATGTACGGTTTAATTTTGTGAATTTTAATATTTAAGGTTTTAAAATTGTACAATGTGTAATCATATGATGCCGTAATGGTTTGCTGTATTTATACTGAAAATTTGTTGAAAAATGTATTTTGGAGTTTCAAATTATTTCGACGTTCTCACGCTTGTAAGTAAATATGCAAATTGTGTTATGTAAAATATTATTGCTTATCACAATAATGTCGTGACTTACTTTATCCCTTGATTTTAATATCACTGAAGAGGAGCTATAAACTTATAATAGCCCGAAATGCATTTGATGTAAAGATAAGCTTTAAAAATTTAACGCAATAAAGCAGTGGTTCCTAAACTTTTTTGATTCTCAGCGCCCTTGCTAAATTCAGATTTTCCCAAGGGAGCCCTATGTCAAATTCTAACAAGTACAATTTGCGAAATAGCGAAATAGCTAATATCTTTTTAATTAAACACTTAGGATGTTAAGTAAAAAATAAATAAAGCACGTATTTAAGGTAACAAAAAATATAATTGAACAAATTCAATTAGTTATAATTACTGGGATGGATGAGCCTGTTGATCACCGCACATTTTCTCAAACGTTGGAATCAAACTGGACACAGCCACCTTCATTTCCTTCTCCACATTGATTTTCGTCTAATGCTTAGTTTTTATCACAGCGACAAACTAAGCTTTGCACAAATAAGAAGTTGCAAATGGAATTATGAGCTGTACCATACCAGAAGGTATATTCATCTTTTATTGATATCCAATGTTCAGTTAATTTCATGATGCTAAATTTTCTTTTCAACGTATTATCTCGAAACAACTCAATAAGATTCTCTTCTTCTGCAACGATAAATTCAGATGGAACACTGGCATTAAATGAAGCAATCGCGAAGTGCTGTAGTACAACAAAGACGTGTGCTCGTATCCCACAACCTCACACAGTTTTTTAAAAAATCTTGCCCTTAACGGCCGTTTTTATAAAGTTTACTACATGTACTACATATTCTGGTTTAATGCAGGACTGAGATCTTTTCAAGCAAGTGCTTCCGTGTGAATAACGCAATGAGTTCAAAGTGCATCAGGGTCTGTGCTTCGAAAAATTGCTTGCAATCCTCCATAACATCCGGACATAAAATGAACACCATCAGTAAAGGTACCAATGTATTTGGTCCACTCCAAATTATTTTCGGAAATAAAAATATCAAGGATCTCGAACAAGTCGTGAGCCTTAGCAACCGCAGTGATACTCTTACAAAAAAGATCTTCTACAATGTTATTACTACCTATAAACTATAGCAAATCAAGATAGCATCATTATTAATTATTGTCTGTAGCTTCATCAAACTGCAACCGAAATTCCTTCCATTTTATTTTTTCAATTAAATGAACATTGGAGGTCCATGCTGTGTGCTGTATTCTGCGATTGATGGTGTTATTGGACAAAGGCACTACCCAGCAGACTCACTGATCATAATGTTCACCATATCTACAGCAGCCCGTAGAATGAGTTTTTCTGAGATGGTATGAGGCTTTTTACATTTTGCGATTGTATGTGCCACCTTTATTATTGAGTTAACGATTCGCATCAGGTCTGCTAAATATCGTATTTTATCACATTGAATTGAAATTGGATGTAAAATTATGAAAATTCATAATATTTCGCGGCGCCCCTGTGAGGAAGCGGCGGCGCACAATTTGGGAACCGCTGAAATAAAGACTGGTGTCACTTAACTTGGACTATTTGAGTGAAAAATCAACATGTTAGGATTAAAGTGATTTTCAAATCTATCAACATTATACAGCATCCATACCACGTAGAATAAAACAATGTGATGTTGAAGATGTATTTCTCGATGATAAAATTCGGAAAATATATTAATGAATGCATTGTGAATATTTTTTTAGTTCCGGTGTCGAAAAAATTAATTACAATTATGTCCACTATATTTAACTCCATAAAGAAACGCCTCACAGCATATAACATGGAGGAATTCGTTCTCAAGACGGCCAGAAGGCAAGTAACGACATTATGGACAACACTAAACAGCATTTCTTTGGATATCGTTCTTACCTCTTATCGCATAGAATATTTTAACACAACAAATGACGTTTGGATATGTTTGTAAACCCATGATTTCTCGTAGCCCCATAGCCAAAACAGCAAGGTCTGAAAAACTCGGTGGCCATTAATTCTGAAACTATCGGCTTATCACACGATTATTTCTAAACGAAGACAATAACAGTTGTTTCACAGGAGGAGCAACATAGAGTGGTGTCGATCCTATATGAATGTCACAACATTCAATCCCCCCAAGAAAGCGTAGCAACTGATCAGTGATAGTGATAGTTTCAAAAGAATACACCTCCGGGACGTCATTCGTGTTGAAGCATCACCTGATGGACATAATTCGAACTAATTTTGAAACTGCTGGAAACTCCTCGATTGTATGCATTTTAATGTTAATCTCGTTACCAAGTGTCAAAAATTGATTTTTGAAATGTTTACTGACTTTTAGAACAACCTATATAATATTCATAGTTTAAATTTTACATACACTGTATAACAAAAATGTATAATACATAAAAACCTAATAAAAATGCATTAAATTTAGAACATTTCATATTCATTTACAAAAATATGACTTATTCTTACCAAATAATCGAAGTGTAATCGGATGAAGGCCTTTCTGTTCTCGATATCCACTAATCGCCACGCAACCACCGAAAAATGTTATCTGAAAAACGTAAGTGAAGAATATGCAAGTCGCTGAATAATAACAGAATATTCTCACAAGGGGAAACGAAGTCGTCATTCCTATGCAATACGCCAGGAAATTGGTGAGTGACGTCAGAGTGATAGAAACTGCTGCTTCTCTGTACGTATTACGCAGACGATTTACCACGTTATCGTTGGGATCGGTAATTCTCCAACAGGCGATCAGAACAAATGCATCATCGATCTCCGTTACTGTGAAACAAAAACAATTATAACGAATGCCAATGTGTATTTATAAACTACTTACAAATAAAGAATACCTACCAATTACTAAGAACGGAATACAAATATTCCAATACGTGTTTTTCGTGCCGCAGAATCCCATTAATCCAAAGGATGCACTTATTGCCAGGCCAGCTGATACGACACTCGCGAACACCTAACCAAGGTTTGCTTCTTACTAACTTTACACTCATGTATGTGGTCATGGAGAAAACAGAGATAAAAATGACCACCGCAGCAATCATTGGTCGTAGATTTGAAAACAAAATTTTAGCATACTCTACAACAGACCATAAAGGATTAATGAAGACATTAATGTGCTGAAAGCGACTATTTCCTATTTCGTCATAAACTGTTTTAGTCCATTGTTCGATCCATTTCTGCTTCCATTTCATTGTGGTATCTAATGGATAGAATAATCTGATGGCTTTTACACTTTCGACATATCCTTGTCGATCAGTTTTCACACCTCCCAAGTTTAACATATAAACATTGTAAGATAAGGTCAATCTGTCTATCTCTACAGGATATTTTATTTTCTTTTTTCTTGTTAATAAATCATTTATATCCCACATTACAGCCGAAATAGGATTCTCGTAGCAGTTTCCGCGAACTATTCCACAAACATTGCGATATGCAATTGAAACGTCATCAACTACAACAGTGAGATTTTTAATAGTTTCATCTACTTTCTTAATTTCTTCGAGTACTTCCTTTACTAGCATGTCTCGCGTGTCTTTTCTTATAATATAAATTATAGCACTCCGGGGAAGATCGGCATATCTTAAGATATCATAGAATACAGAAGAATTGAAGGGAAACATTTTTTCCACGAAGAGTTTTGTTCTAAGAGTTTTTCCTTTATCAGCAACAACAAAATCATCGATATCTTCCATTGCTGATAATCTGAATATCCCAATTGAAAGAGAAAACGAAAGCAATAAAGGTAAAACTATAAAGTAAACTGGTCGACGTGCAATAATTTCTCCTAGGTTCTGGAAAATCCGGGTTAATATACATTTAATACAATCGACTTTCATGCTTGAAAGATGTTCTGTTCCGCTGAAAAAACGTAAATATATTGAATATAATGACAATGAGAGTTACTTTGTAACATATTTAAAAGTTATTATGAATATGACAAAGCTATTACACAGTACTGCTACATTAAATTTACGTTTTGAAATTAATTACTAATTGTCAAAAGCATTCGTAAAACAGTATATCTTATAATCGAGATGGGATGATGATGATGATGATAATGATGATAATAATAATAATAATAATAATAATAATAATAATAATAATAATATAATAGCATAGACACCATTAAGCAATCGTGGGCTCGAAAGGCACTCCATGGCAGGCATCCTTACGATCTGGCCCAGGATTTTGTTGACAAAACTGCGTCAAACAGCTGGTTAGCTCGGGGATGCCTCTTTGGGGAGACGGAAGGATTCATGATTGCCATACAGGATCAGGTCATAAATACTAAAAACTACAGAAAACACATACTCAAAGATGCAACACTCACAAATGACACTTGCAGAAAATGTCACATTATGCCAGAAACTATACAACACATCACCTCTGGTTGCAAGCTCTTGGCACAGACAGATTATTTACACAGACATAATCAAGTAGCAAATATAATACACCAAGAGCTTGCAAAGAAACACAAATTAGTAGACATCCACAAACCATACTACAAATACATTCCACAGACAGTATTGGAAAACAACACGCACAAAATGTACTACGACAGAGCCATAATCACAGATAAAACAATTTACCACAACAGACCAGACATCACACTCATTGACAAACAGAATAAAATCACATACATTATAGACATATCCATTCCAAACACTCACAATATACAAAACGCATGCACTGAAAAAATTAGCAAGTACACAGAACTCGCCCAGGAAATAAGGCATCTGTGGAGGATGGATAGGGTGCTTATTGTACCTGTTGTTCTCTCTTCTACAGGTGTCATACCACACACACTACACAAAAGCCTGGGCACATTACAATTGAATAGAAACACATACATCACACTACAGAAGGCCACTATATTGAATACATGTCATATTGTGAGAAAATTCCTGAATACAGACACACACACTAATACACTTCTTTAATTTCTGTTTTGGTTACTATGCCTTGACTTTGGTCCGGCATAGTACACAGCCACCGGTGTTAACCGAGTATATCTCACTTAACCCAACATAATAATAATAATAACTCTCCCGTGGTCACCACCTGGTCGTGGTGGGAGAGCCCAGTAATTTTACTGATCCATAGGGCAATGCAGGCTGGAGCATAAGCTCCTGGTAGGGACACCCATGCCAGTAAGGTCTATGGGGAGAAATGAAGCTAAGAGTGACCACACCCACATTCTGTGGAGATATTTATTATGGTAATAACTAGATCAAAGTGTGATACCGGCTCGGACGTCGCCCGGGTTAACAAGGTCCGCGTTCGTGGGTTAGGCAGAGGCTCACGTTCGAAAAATAGGCCACAGTCTCCCTTGGTTACCGGTGGCGAAAGCAGCACCGGCCCAAGCATGGCTACTGCAATGCCCTCAACAGATGTGAGGAACAAACCCAGCCTTGGTGTTTCTGTGGCAATGCATCCACAGACCACAAAGGCTGGAAAACCACGCCAACGGATGAAATGGACAGTAGAAATGAACAAGTTTATCATCCGTAGTTACTACACCATCACAAAACTCGAAACAAACATGACAGCATACAGACAACAACTACACCATAGATTCACACAACAGTATCCTCACCTCACTGTCACTGAACAAAGGGTTGTTGATCAAAAAAGAACAATTATACACAACAACCTTATTCCACAAACAACACTTGAACTTATCAAACAACAGGTTGCTGATCAAATACATCAACAGACAGAAACATCTAACATTAATGAAGATCATGTAACCTGTCAGGATAATCCAGCAACAAGCATTGATAATAACACACATACAACAATTACCACTAATGATACTACAGACACTTCCTCATCCATCACTGATAACATAGACATGGATTTAGTTAATACACTCTCACATATATTTCAGGAAACACTCACTAAATATACAGGCACAGATCCCACACAACGACCACGAATACCAAAAATCAACACGTCAAAGGAAGTAGGAAAAACACTAAATTACGTAAACACTCACTTACTACCACACTACATTCATTCAATTTCTACACTCGCAGACATTCATACATTAGTTTATGCTGGAGCAGTCACAGTAGTGACACACCATGGGCTGAAAGTACAATCACAGACAAACACACAGAAAACAAAATTCTATCACAAGCCTGCCTGGCAGAGAAGAATAGAAATACAAATAAATGACATTAGACAGCAATTAGGCAAGCTGACACAATACGCTAAAAACAACATAACACCCAAATTAAGGAAACAGCTCAAAAACATTTTCAAGAAAATAAAAACACACACAAAACATGAACATCACAACACACACATTACAGAATACATTGATACACTAAAACAAAAACTTGCTGCCAAAGCACGTAGACTCAAACGATACAAAACATGTACACTACGAAAACAACAAAATAAATTATTTACAAACAATGAAAAACTCTTTTACAGACAAATTAATAACAAAGCAAACACTGATACACAGCACAGTGGCACACCAACAGAAGAAGAACTCACAACATATTGGTCTTCTCTTTGGTCCAGTGCTGTCACGCATAATGCTGATGCAGGCTGGATCGAGGAGGAGAACAGAAACTTGCACAACATACCAACTATGCCCTGTGTTGAAATAAACATACATGATTTCCAATACACTGTTAACAGAACACACAACTGGAAGACACCTGGTGTAGACAACATTCACAATTTCTGGTACAAAAAGTTCACATCACTGCACCAGGAACTAGCTAAACATCTAACACACATCATCATCAATCCACAAGACATGCCAAATTTTCTTACTCAGGGCATCACCTACATGAAACCTAAAAACAACAATACCACAGACCCCACACAATACAGACCAATTACATGTCTTCCAACACTCTACAAATTATTGACATAATCCTGTATCGCAAACAAAATATACAAACTTGTCGAAGAACACGACATTCTTACAGAACAACAAAAAGGTTGCCGTAGAAACAAACCACAGGGGATGCAAAGAACATTTACTCATAGATTCAGTCATTCTACGGCAAGCACACAAACAACACAGAAACATACACATGGCATATATAGACTACAGAAAAGCATTCGACAGTGTTCCACACAGTTGGCTGCTACATATTCTACACATGTACAAAATACATCCATCACTCATTGCATTCTTTCAAAACACTATGCAGCACTGGAGAACAACACTACATCTCAGGGTTCATAACACTTCCATACAAACAAACCAAATCTTTATTAGGCAGAATTTTTCAAGGAGATTCCTTGAGTCCTCTCTGGTTCTGCCCAGCCTTGAACCCATTATTCAACATGTTAAACAACACGCAATATGGTTACAATATCAGACATGAAAAAACAACACAGTTTACACTGTCACATCAGACAGTGTAAACTGTGTTTTTTGTACATGGGCGACTGTACTGTACATGCACGACATAAAACTTTATGCATCCACACAAAAACAACTTCATCAACTCCTACAAATCACACATTCATACACCAAGGACATACAAATGGAGTTTGACCTAGATAAATGCAAAACACTTCACATAGAAAAAGGAATCCTGGAGAAAGACGATTTTGCACTTGGAAATGGGGACATTATTGGATCCATGGAAGAGGGCGAGTTCTACAAGTATTTAGAATTCCAACAGGCCAAACTAACAGAACATGCACAAATAAAGCAAAGATTAATTAAAGAATATCTAAGTAGATTAAATGCTATTCTCAGAATAGAGTTAAATACAAAACACGCAGTTAAAGCAATAAATACGTATGTCATCCCAGTACTCACATATTCTTTTGGAGTTATACATTGGACTCACACAGATCTCGAGTAACTCCAAAGGAAAACAAGAACAACACTCACTAAGCATAAACAACATCATCCTAAATCCGCCATGGAAAGACTAACCCTTCCACGTAAAGATGGTGGACGTGGCCTGATTGACATAGTTAACCTTCACTACAAACAAATACAGACACTGCGAGAGTTTTTCTACAAAAAACAAAAAACATCACAATTACATAAAGCAGTAACTCTAGCAGACTCGAATAACACACCATTAAATTTACACTCACAACATATGAACACGATACAACACATAAAAAGCATAGACACCGTTAAGCAATCGTGGGCTCAAAAGGCACTCCATGGCAGGCATCCTTATGATCTGGCCCAGGATTTTGTTGACAAAACTGCGCCAAACAGCTGGTTAGCTCGAGGATGCCTCTTTGGGGAGACGGAAGGATTCATGATTACCATACAGGATCAGGTCATAAATACTAAAAACTACAGAAAACACATATTCAAAGATACAACACTCACAAATGACACGTGCAGAAAATGTCACATCGTGCCAGAAACTATACAACACATCACTTCCGATTGCAAGCTCTTGGCACAGACGGATTATTTACATAAACATAATCAAGTAGCAAATATAATACATGAAGAGCTTGCAAAGAAACACAAATTATTAGACATCCACGAACCATACTACAAATACATTCCACAGACAGTATTGGAAAACAACACGCACAAAATGTACTACGACAAAGCCATAATCACAGATAAAACAATTTACCACAACAGACCAGACACCACACTCATCGACAAACACAATAAAATCACATACATTATAGACATATCCATTCCAAACACTCACAATGTACAAAACATATGCACTGAAAAAATTAGCAAATACACAGAACTCACCCAGGAAATAAGGCATCAGTGAAGGATGGATAGGGTGCTTATTGTACCTGTTGTTCTCTCCTCTACAGGTGTGATACCACACCAGTGGCGTGCCGTGACATTTGATGACAGGGAAGCTGTGTTTCTGTAAGAAGCCGACTTCCAGGGGCAATCAGTTAATTGCGCGTCAGTGATGGTCTAGGGCAGTGGTTCTTAACCTTTTTATACTCGCGGCCCACCAAATATTTCATAATTTTTTTGTGACCCCCATTTTTTAATAATAATTTATATTTGATAATTTGATAATTTATCTATAATAAATTGATTTTTTTATTATTGCTTTATTTTTTATATAATAAATGTAAATCATAACTTTATTATTTCATTATCTATTTAAATAACATTCAAACTTCACAATTAAACACGAAAACTCATTAATTTTTAACAGAAAATAAAATAAGAAACATGTCGATAAATCGATCCAATGTCGATGCTAAAACTAAACTAAAACTAAAACGCCCACTTGTCGTAAGGATTTTGTATAACTTTTGCAAAAATATTTAAATTTTCAAAGCCTACTATTTTTCCTAATTATTTTTAAAATTCCAAGCATTAATAGTTTCTTAAAATTGCTTTGGAATAAAAGAAGTAAATACTGCGGTGTAAGTAGCATATTTACATTTATTTCTTCTGTACTAACAAAGTTGTATGTAGGAAGAAATACAAAATAAATAAATAAAAACTAAATAGGAAAACTTTATCTTTCTTATTTCACTTTTCAATACGATATTCGGATTATACATCAATTTTCTTTTTATTATATTCTGAAGGAAATTTTGCATAATTTGGCGGCCCCCGGCAAACTTCTTATGGACCCCCAGGGGCCGCGGCCCCCCTGTTAAGAATCACTGGTCTAGGGTCCCTTCGTATTCATTTGTTCGATAAGCCAGTAAAAACTGTAGACTTCTCTAAATGTATTTTTAATATCACAATTACATTCCGAATCGCTAGCCACGATATAAGGACTAAAATTAAAAATAAATTATAAAACTTACTCGGTGAAATAAAATGTGCGGTGGATATACATACCTGGTACAATGTATTGTTCGATTGTATTAATATACTTATAAAGAAAATTATAATTAAAATATAGCTTTGTAAAGAAACGTACATAAAAATAACATAAAATATTCTTTACTTTTTAAATCTTAAAACAATCCACTTAGTCAAATATCTTGATACGAGAAGCTAATGGATGGAACTAGTGACGGTCCAGGTAGGTGTGTAGTGAGTGTGTGCGTGCCAAATCCCGAGGGTGCCGATACCGGTCAATGTCAAATGCCTCTTTTGTCGCATCACTAGTATACCTCAAAGGACGCCACAGGGCTGTTGTAAATTTTAAACGTTTCTCACCGTAGCTGTAAAAATCTAACTATGTTAAACTTAATAGTCATTCGTTTTCTAACTAATTCGTTTTAATACCAGGTGTACACGGAAATCAGTTTCCCACTGTACTGAGCGAGTGATTGGTTCTGTTAAGCTTTTGTTGAAGTAAAATTCTGGCTCTTTCAACAGGGTTTTATTTATGTCCCCATTCCCTAATCTCTTAATTATTTAGTCACTTCTTAAGTAGAAATAAGTCGAAACCAGTTACTTTGTACCTGAATATCTGTAGTCTTGGGAAAACAGTGGAAAGACAAATTTTTATGACAACGGATATATAAATCGTAAATTTAAGGAAAATAAATTCTAGAGCTTTTTTTTGTACCATTGTATGTACTGTACGTCTCATTCATTAAATTTGGTTGTAAATGATGCTGCCAAAGTAACAGTTAATTTTTAACACTGTACTAGAATTGTACACGTTTTTTCTGCATCCCCTTACAGATGGGACATACTAAATCGTAATATCACCGGTTTAACATCGAAATCCGTAAGTAATATAAGATGGGAGAGCGGAATAAACGCGGAATAAATATATCAAATATTTTAATGGAGTTTTTTTAAACTCCTGTCAACTATACAGAACTATCATAAAAACGTGCCAGTAAACTCCTATCGGTTGGGTTGTTATAAATCTAGTCTAGGGTGGGCAACCCTTTTTATAACACGGGCCAGAATAAATTTTACGTTTTTTTCCGCGCCGTAGTAGTTAATTGACGCCTTCTTGTGATTCGTAATTTTTTTAGTCTGCAAATATGAAATAAATAAATAAAAAGTTAATTACTACATTTATTTCTCTTATCGTTTTCGAAAATTACAAAGAATTGGAAAAATAACTATTAATTAGTTATTTTTCCAATTTAATAATCTATTAAAGATCTCGCGGGCCGGATAGAAACTTTTCGCGAGCCGTAGCTGGCCCGCGGGCCGGGGGTTGCCCGCCGTTGATCTAGTCTGCTCGTGATTCACATAATCGAGCGAGGGTGGCCGAATATCTAGCAGGCGGCTAACAGCCTACAACCGCTCCGGGATATAAAGTCGCGTACTCTTTACGCGTGTGTCGCTTCTACCAGCTAAACCGTGACGTTGGTGCTATGTAAAGCGCATGCGCCAATGCCTATAATCTGGCTGCTTGGAAGTTGACAGGCAGACGGATAACAGCCCACAACCGCTCCGGGATATAAAGCTGTACTCTTTACGAGTGTGTCGCTTCTACCAGCTAAACCGGGTGAGGTTGGTGCACTGTAAACCGCATGTGCTAATGCCTATATAATCTGGCTGATTGGAGACTGACCCGGTTTCGACATTCCTTCCGCCACCGAATTATTCGAATATACAATAGCAATCTTATCGTTTTTTTTTCACATGTAGTATAGAAATTTGTAAAAGATACATAATGCAGTTATAATAAAATATTAATTTTAATTAATTCAAAGTACGTTAAAATATGAAAATTTATATTTTATAAAATTCAAGGGAAGGTCATTGAAAGGTGGAATCGGCGCTTCCATCGCTTCCAATGACGGCACGCCACTGTACCACACACATTATACAAAAGCCTGGGAGCATTACAATTGAATAGAAATACATATAGCACACTTCGGAAGGCCACTATATTGAATACATGCTACATGTTAGGAAATTTCTGAATACAGACACTGACACTGACACACTTATTTAATTTTAGTTTTGTTTTGGTTGCCATGCTCTGACTCTTGTTCAACATAGTACACAGCCACCGGTGTCAACCGAGTATAACCCACTAAACACAGTAATAATAATAGTACACAAAATAAATTTTAAAAAGTATAGTACTGTAGTTGAAAGTTGAAATTTGGTATACAGTTAGGGTAAGTCATGAGAATGTACGGTAAGAAGAAATTTTTGGTAATCCTCGCGGGAGAGAGAGGGGGGTATTTCCTGAAGAACTTGGCTTTTACTGAACTGTATTAGATACGGGATTTTGCGTTTTTACAATAAATCTTACATATTTTTAGACCCATCGATAAATTTTCTCATTAGTCTCGGAAGAGAGGACCTAATTCTTGCACTCGATGAAAACGGATAAGATCGGCTATATATAGTAATCCAATATGAATTATTATAATTCTATTCCATTTTAAATTAAGTATTTTTGTACACTTTGCATTCCAGACACATAAATACATTAATTTAAATTTATTTTGTATACTAGTACTTTTTATATATTAACAGGACTTATTATACTGGAAAATAAGTGCATCCATATTTTCCAGTATAATAAGTCCTGTTAATATATAAAAAGTACTAGTACACAAAATAAATTTAAATTAAGATAGAAATGACACAAAGGCATAATAATTAAACACTAATTCATTATTGAAGAAAATATAATATTTATACTTTCCAAATTCTATAATCAATTATGTAATTTACTATACGTAACTTGTACCGAAGGAAAAGAAATAATTAATTTTAATTTATTCCAAAACGTGTCTTTACTACAAATGTCTATCTCGGTAGCGGTTTTAAACAGCAGAGGTGTCGTTTAAAAACCTTTCGAAAATCTGCTGTTCGATCTTTTATCGATCTCCCGGAATTGTTCGTCCTTTTTTAACCTCATGTTAATTTAGGTTTTTTGGCGTAAGAGCCATTTTTAGCCTCATCCCTGCGACTAGGACTATCTTTTTCTAAGCTACAGTGCGCCTCGATCCTGTTGACCGTAACCGAGGAAGACCCACTACGAATTATTTGTGAATTTAAGAAACTCTATCCTTGTAAATTAGTAAAAAAAATCTTTTAAAGTTCAGTACTAATTTCATGCCCATACACAATTTTCTCAACCCCTCAACCGTCCCGGCAATCGCATACAGTCGGCTAGCCTTAAAAAAATTTTGGAAAGAAGTCACTCGGTACTCGACTGAACAAAAGCGACCCTCTAGAACAAGTTTTCGATTAATAGTATATTTTCGTTTCGTCGTCGGTAAAAATTTTCATGATAAAAATAAAAGTATGAAAATGTTGCTGATACTTCTGATCAAGTTTGGCAAAAAGCTGAGAGGACAACGATAGTTATTAAAAATAACACGCCCTTTTACAATAAAATAAATATCAACGCGCCATACAGTACTTTTAATTGTGATTGTTAATTATTTATTGATTGGAAATAAATTAACGATTGCTTTAATAAACATATTTCTCTTAGTAACAGTAAAAAAGAATGATATACTTTCGCTAAATTCTGGAACGTATCTATGTTTTGCATTAGTCTTTTGTTTCGTATAGTACGAATTCGCATAACACGGCACTTCGGTGTTATACGAGGGATACCTGTATCTGTAATTTATGTCAAATAACAAGTTGCAATGTATCTAACTGTAATTAGATACATTGCAAAAATGTTTTTGTTTTTGAATATCTTTCACTCCGTATTTATCTAATGCAATATGATTCTTAATACGATTTAAGCTGTTCCTAATCTTTTTTGGTTGTGCCCGCGATCTCCAGCATACGGCGTTAAAATTTTAAAACATATTTCAAAAATTCTCGAGAACGGGAGTAGATAGAACCAAAGAGTTTTCTCCATTAAAATTCTACTTAATTTTCCTATTAATCTGCGGTTCGAAAGTTTGAATAACCACTTCGTTAATTTTCTACGAATTTTTAATTTCTAGGAAAGGAACAAATTCCTTTATTTCATTTATTCGAATAAACGTTATAACCGTCTTCGTTTGTTCCAAACAAACGTCAGATACTTTGGCACCGGTCTGGTCCCCTACCACGCGAAATTAACAAATTCATACTAAATTAAAGTGAGCTTACCTGAATACTGTTTAATGTAAATGGAACATCATTCGTGCACGAATTTTATTTTATACCTCATATCGAAGCATATATGTATATTGCGTGTATATGCGATGGCGTGCAGAATAATTCAGTAAAACTTGTTTTAAAGATTAAAATCAATGGCTTCTTTTTTAACAAACAACTTCTTTTATTTGCCAATAAATTTCAAGAATTAATTGGCCTTCAGGCTATAGAAAGTAAAAGTTAAAATCGACGATAACAGAAAAACGTTTGGGATATTACATCAGAAGAATTTTCACAATGTCTGATTATTTAACATAAAGTTTCTTCAATTTATGCGTAGAAATGCACTAAATTGTGACCTTGCCTCTTTTTTTTTCTTAATGGGCTCATTTCACTATTAATATTTTTAATTCTATATGTATATGATGTCTCTAAAAGAAACGAAGTCGAAGGCCTTGAAAGTGCTTCGAACGTCCCTGATTACGAATGTTCATATTAAGATTAGGATGTCGAAGTTTTCTAAAATGTAATCTTATGTTGATCTTACACAATAAATCGATTAAACATAAATGTAGACAAACGTAAAATTTACAGGAAAACAGTTTCGTCTAGTTATTTTTAACGGTCATATATTAATTCACTAATTCACAAGTAGCATTGTTTCTAGTAAAAAAAAATGAAGCAATGAGTTGCTTAATTTTCCCGGAAACATTTCAAATTCTGGTAGCGCTATCTGTTATGATATTTTATTTTAAAAGCTTGGTTACCCATGATTCCAAGATGGCGGCTCGTCTCTGATTCCAGCAAATAGAAGAAAGGAAACACCGGGGACACGTTCTAACCTAACCTAATCTATTCTAATAAATTACCATAATTATATCAACAAAATTATTAGAACAGGTTAGGTTAGGTTAGAACGTGCGTTCCTACTGTTTCCTTGCTGGAATCAGACGAGCCGCCATTTTGGAACCAATAGGTAACATTAACCAAAAGCTTTATTTAATTATAATATAACGGCAAAAAGCTCTATTTTGGAGTAGGGATAAGTTTTATTTTAAAAAATATTAAAAAATTGTAGATGATAGTAACGAGTAAAATCGTCATTAAGTTCGACCCTAATCGAATAACAACCCTTTCTCTACCTCGTCGACCTTTAAATTAGAAATTAAAATATTTCTATTTTAAAGGTCGACGAGATAAATCGATTTTAATAGACTAAAATTTCATCGGATCGCTAGACAAGTTGCTGTCTGCATTACATTTTTAAGGTGTACAGGTATACCTCACCTTACGTCGGTAATTGGTTCCAGGAGAGGCGACGTAAGTCGAATTTACTTGTCTCTGAATTTACTTGTCACGAAGCTAAACCACAAATTACCATTCCCAGTTCTGTATTTATAAATGCATTTTTAATAATATATGGTTAATAAGAATCCATTTTAAGCTTACAAACAAATATATTTTAGTTTTTAATATAGTACAGACAAAAGTTATCTAAATTTACTAATACATGTACAGTACATGCTTGTGAACGTACAGTACAGTACATGTTTACAATTTAGTGATGTTTACAGTACATCGCGGACTCTTTATTTGTGAATGTGGTTTCTCTAAGACATTATAAAATAATATGATTTTTTTAAGGTTAAATAACAAATACAGTTACCAAAATTATTTTGCGATAGTAGAAAATAAACTAATTTATGTTAAATTTACCAATATCCAGTGGCGCTGACAACGACGCCAAACGGTAGATATTGGAACTACCGCGGAAAACGCCAATAACGAGCACTTAAAAACCAGTAAATAAGATGACAACACAGAAACACAGATGCTTTCGTGTTTCGTTCTCTAGGATTTATGATGGTTATATTAACATTTACTGTAAATGTACATATTTTAATATGATTCTATGTGCTTTTAACGCTTTTCTAGTGATATTACGACTTCAATATTTGTGGCGGACGGATGTAAAGACGAATAAAATGACTTAAACTTGATTTTTATTTTTCCATATACTTTTTTGACAAAGACGTATAATCCAGAACGACGTAACTCGAGGTATAACTGTACTCAGTGTCGCGGAAAGGGCAGACAAAGGAAGCAACGAACGGGCGTCAAAATTCGAAAGTTCTTACTTTGGCCAACTAATAAATTCATAGAAAATTGCCATTACTAGTAGGAACAAGTTAAATTATAATATATAATATCTATTATATTTGTGAAAATTCGAACCCACCGGAATTTAGCCGGTAATGATACATCCCTTTCCGCGCGAGTAGAAGGAAAAGGGATATGAGTCAAAAGATAGAAAAAATGAATCAGGAGGAACAAGAGTCGAAAAACGCGGGTTGGCGAACCTGAAACTCGTGACCGAGAGAATAAAAGGGCGACGACGGAGAAAAGGGGGGTCGGTTACGTTTATCTCTTAGCCTGTGCGCGTGCGGACCAAAACGTCGAGGGGAACCGCCGGAAATCCACGAAATCGTATCGACTGTGAAGAGCGACCCGGATCCCGAGGTATGACCCGAAGTTTTGTAAACTCTCCCTCCGCGAATCCGAACTCAGGCGACCGACGCTCGCCGTATCTGTAATCGACCAGTTAGCTTTAATAAATCTTTGTTATTGTTTTATCCGTTGTAATGTCCTTTATTCGAATGTCATCATCCGCCGCTCTACCGTCGAACCCATGCACTTCCTCCACTCGCATCCACTCGCGTAACGCGTAACTCCTCCGAACCGCCATCTTGACGTGGGCAGGTCTCACGGACCTGTTAGCCGACAAAAAGGGGGAACGAGAAATCGGCCACCTCCCGGCACCCACAAATTGGTTTTTCAGGAGTGGGGTTCGACTCCTTCGAAATATCGATAGAGCGGAAAGGATCATATTCGAATAAAAGGGACCATTCCAGTCGAAGTAGGGACCTAAGTCATAGAACTACTTCCGATACTGTTCCTAGTCTGTCTTCCTAAGCTAATTAAACCTATCGCAAAAAAAATGGAGGGCAATCCACAACCCGCGGTAGGGCCAGCTCAAGCGAATCCGAATCCAAACCCCCTCACCCTAGGAGGGTTGGGCGGAATCATTCCACTCCTGCCCGTATTTTCCGGAGAAACGGGAGGTCTCCGAATTACGGATTTTTTTGACTCGTTAGCGGACGTAACGAAAGTCGCGGCATGGTCAAAGGCCCAAATGCTGGCCGTAGCCAAGCTCAAACTCACCGGGATAGCTCGGGAATTCGTACGGAAGGATAGAAGAATTAAAGAGGTCGACGAATTTGACGAGTTCAAGCGCTTAATGATCGCGCGGTTCGAAAGGGAACCATATTCGTTTAGGCTTAGTAAATTTTATACCTGCGTCCAAAAACGGGACGAGGACGTACAAACGTACGCCGCCCGACTTCAAGCGCTCGCGATGGAAATCGAGATCACGCCGGAGCCCGGAGCCGACGCCGCAGAAGCCGCTATTATTCAGCGCATTCAAAGAAAGGAGTTAGATGAACGGTTAAAGGCGCAATTTCTTAACGGAATAGATATAAAGATCCGTAGACGAGTAATGAGTCGCGAGGCTGAGACCTTCGATGAGGCACTCAAAGCCGCGATCAGTGAGGAGACGATCGAACAGCTCACCTCCCATCCGCGGGGGATATTACGAACAGTCCGGGACAGCGAGCGAGTGACCGACCCCCCCTCACAGGATCAGATAGCTCAATTGACGTCGGCTATGCAAGAACTGCAAGCCAGAGTGGAAGGGTTAACCCGAACCTCCGCGACCGGTAATGTTAGAATCCCTCCAGAGAGGCGAAATAATTGGGGAGATAATCGAGGTAATCGGAATAATCCGCCTTCCCAACGAGGAGGCTACCGCGCCGGTAACACTAGTCGTATGTCCAATCGACCGAATAATCAACCCTATCGGAACCGGAATCCCTCCGATCGCCGAGAGAACAATCCTAGCGATGCTCCTATGCGTACGCGAAGCGACGTCGAGCATGCGGAGGCCCCAAGAAGGCGCGAGAGCGGCGAGAGCTATCGGGGTCGTGCTAGAGAGGAGAAACCCAACAGGTGGAGAGGAAAAGTACGAAGCGTCCAGGGCCAGCGATCCCCGTATAATAACCGGCGACGACCCTCTCGTGCCGAATACACTCCCGAAAAGGACAAAAAGCGAAACCCGCACACCGGGAAACCCCAGGCTCAAGCGGTCACTGCTATTACGTATCCCGATATTCGAAGCGAAGCTACCTTTGAATGTTATATAGGAGGAAGCCCGGCCATTGTGCAGATAGACACTGGAGCTAAGGTATCCCTCTTGTCTAAAGCTTTTGCCAAAACAATGAAGGAAAGGATACACATCGATCACCATAAAGAGACCGATTTACGAAGCGCTACCGGTCATATCATTCAAACTTACGGTATTGCGAACCCTACCTTCGAAATCGGCGACCTGCAGTTCCCCTTTGCGTGTTGTCTAGTGGATATAGACGTTACATATCCTTGCGACGGCATTATTGGAAGGGATATGATCGCTGATAAGGGCTTTCTTATCAACTTAAAGAAAGGAGAATTGATTATACCTCCTGTTACGGTAGTAACGTTATTAAACTCCACGATGTCCGGAGATGAGTCGGGGACGGAACTACCCGACGAAACGACAACGCGTAACCGACAGGTCCAGGGAAGTCGGAATAAATCGAGGGAAAAGGCCCAGGTAACTGCGGCTATAAGATCTAAAAAGGGATCACAAGGACAGGTAAACGGAGAAGGAAAGGAGGTAGTCTTAATAGAACCGTGCCGACTTCCCCCCATGACGGATAATATCGTAAGCGCGACCATCCGAGGACGTCGCACAAGTAATAAAATGGGAGTAATTGAGACACTTCCCCTTGCCCAGGAAGGAATATTCGGAGCCGATGTATTGGTCACACCCAACAAAAAGGGACAAGTACCCATCCGTCTCCGCAATTCGACCCACCAGACGATAACGTTAAAGAAAGGAGAAAAAGTAGGCACGTATTTCGAGGCGGTCCAGGAAATAGACCCGGTCGGGACTATCCGAGAAGGAGAAACGGCACAATTATCAGAGGCCGAATTTAACCAATTATTTGATTGGACTGATATCCCGGAAGATGAACACCAAGAGCTTTTAACCTTATTATATAAATATCGACACGTTTTCGCCGTTAATGATTACGATTTGGGGTATTGTGATATTGTGCAACATAAAATTGATACCGGCGATGCGGCGCCCGTTTACTCCCCCCCGTATCGAATTCCATATGCGCAACGGCAGCAATTAAATGAAATAATCGATGGACTTTTAGCGAATAACATCATCGAACATTCTACATCACCCTGGAGTTCAGCAGCGCTTCTCGTTAAGAAAAAACTAGGCGGTTTGAGATTAGTTATAGATTACCGCAAGTTAAACAAAATCACTAAAGTAGATCCATATCCACTGCCCTTAGTGCAGGAATCCCTTAGCTTGATGGGCCAAGCAAAATATTTCTCCACCATGGACACAGTCTCAGGATTTTGGCAATTGAGTGTATGTGATAAGGAGAAAACAGCCTTCTCCACACCTGATGGGCACTATCAATGGAACAGGTGCCCCATGGGGCTCCGTAACTCACCTGCAGCCTTTGAAAGAACCATGGACTTCGTCCTGCATGGTCTGAAGGGAAAGACATGCCTCGTCTACATGGACGACATCTTGACTTTCAGTCCCGACTTCCCTACTCACCTCAAACGCTTGGAACAAATATTCCAACGATTAGGCGAAGCCGGAATTAAGCTAAAACCAAAAAAATGTCATTTCCTGCAGAGGCAAATAAAATTTTTAGGCCATGAAATTTCTGAACAGGGTATAAAACCAGATAGCGATAAGGTAAAGTGCGTCTTAGACTTCCCTAGGCCCGAAAATGAGCGAGAAATTCGATCCTTTTTAGGATTAACTGGTTATTATCGTCGACATGTGGACAAGTATGCAAAAATTGCGAAACCCTTAACGGATTTATTGAAGAAAGATGCCTCTTTCGAATGGGGCCCGGCTCAACAAGAAAGTTTCGAGACGCTAAAGCACATTCTAACCTCCACTCCATTATTAAAATCACCGGACTTTTCGAAGCCTTTTATCCTTGCTACAGATGCTTCAAATGTTGCCTTAGGAGCCATATTATCCCAAGAGGAAAATGGCACCGAGAAACCGATTGCTTATGCAAGTCGATTACTGAGAAAACCCGAACTTAATTACAGCACGACTGAGAAGGAGTGTTTAGCTACGGTTTGGGCTGTGAGATATTTCAAACCTTACTTATATGGACGAAAATTTACGATACTCACAGATCATCGACCTCTGCGTTGGTTATTAGACTGTAAGGACTCAACTACCAATTCGCGGCTATCACGATGGATTATCTTCCTCCAAGAATTCGATTTTGACGTGGTTCACAAAGCTGGAGAGTCGCATAAAAATGCAGATGCTCTTAGCCGTATCCCTATTCGGCAAATCCAGGAGGTAGAACCTATATTTTCCCTGACGCAAATCGCGAAGGCGCAACAAGGAGATACGCGGTGGAAATCCCTTATCCAACAATTGCAAAGCGGAGCAATCTCAGGAAATTGGAACGGCCTTACCTTAGATGAATTCTATCTCAATGAAGAAGGCGCCCTATGCCACAAAGGCACCAATAAAGGACAGTCCGACTGGTGGGAACAAATTGTTGTCCCAGCCGCTCTTAAGGATTATCTCCTATATACCTTCCATGATAATCCCATCGCTGGACATTTGGGAGAACTTAAGATGCGTTCTAAAATAGCTAAGTCGTTTTATTGGCCGGAAATGACCAAGGAGATACGAAATTATTGTCAAAGCTGTCTAAGCTGCGCGAAACATCGTCGGCGCGGACGCAGAGCCCAAGCCGAATTACAATTATTTGCTCCCCTTTCACACGTCTTTGAACGTACCGCTATGGATATTGTTGGACCACTCCCGCGCACCACTACGGGGAATAAATATATCTTAGTCTTCGTCGATCACTTTACCCGGTATGCTGAGGCTATTCCACTACCGGATGTTAGTAGTAAGACGATCGCGAAAGCCTTCGTTACCAATATTATATTACGTCACTCGACGCCGACGCACTTACTGACGGACCGAGCTCCGAATCTGATTTCGAAAATGTTTACCGAAGTATGCAAGCTTCTGAACATAAACAGGCTCCTCACCACCGCCTATCATCCCGCCAGTAATGGCGTTGTGGAAAGATTTAACAAAACATTAATTGATATTTTAGCACATTATGTAGCCAGAGATCAACACGATTGGGATGAGTGGATACCTTACGCTCTCTTCGCGTACAACACCTCGGTTCACGCTTCTATGAATGAGAGCCCATTCTTCCTTTTGTATGGTAGAGACCCTACCTATCCGTTTGATATAGTTACCAAGCCGGTGGAAGTGCGTTATGATATAGATGACAATTTTGCCTCAGAATTACAACAACGGATGAAATTAGCACATCAAACCGCTCAACAGGTGGCCGAACAGGCCGCCGAAGCTCGACAAGAACGACACCGGCGACAAAATAAACCTCCCTGTTATAAGGTGGGAGACAGAGTTCTATTAAAGGAAGTCGTTACGCCAAGAGGGTTAAAGCAGAAATTAGCACCGCGATGGTCTGGACCCTATCGAATTATCGAAGCTCTCGGTCCGGTAAACTTTAAAATTGAACATTTAGAAACCAAACGTAAGATGCATGTCCACGCGGATCGAATCAAACCAACAACCGCCCGCGAGGAAGTCCACCTGCGGCAAACGCAAAATAATGATCAGCTCACAACCTTGACCGCACCCACTGAGCTTGATCCATCCCCGTATCTCGACCCGTGGGACGAATTTATCTTAACCTCTATCCCTACTCAACCCCCTTCGGGAGAAATAGTAGAAAGGGAAAGTGAAGAGGACACCGAGCACGAGGACTCAGAACGCGAACAATCGGAAACTGAGGAACCAGAGAGTACGCCTCCATACGCGCTACGTAGCCGCGGCCCGGTCCCCGAACAGCCATGGGTGATGCCGCGGCCCAGTCGAAATCGTAGTCGCATCCCTCGGTTCGTTTCACCGACGACTAGTCTACCGTCATCCCCTGAGCGCAGGGAATGAAGGCTAGCCATCCCCAGTCAGCGGCCCCAGCGGAACCAAACACTGGCTCGTCCTCTTCTCGCCGCCGCCCTACCGACAGAAACCGAAGCCGAACGGCCACTTAAGAAGCACTCCCGTTTGTTTGGATACTTCCGGATCCTTGCCCGGAGTTATCCTTACCTCACATTTCCAAGGCCAATCAACTATATCACTACAGTGGACCCACCAATTGGTCATTCCACCCATCGACCAGATTATCAATCAAACGGAGATGCAACTCCTATTGAACCATTTTAAGAACCCCGCAATGCAGGAAAAACTCTCATCCACGACGGACTATGACATCCAGATGGCTGAACAATCTCTCTCTAACGTCAAATATGATCTCAATCATTTGTTGCGAATGACAGCAAACCCCGAGCCAGCCTCCTATATGCACCCATCCACTATACTTGCTAGTTGCCTTGGTGCTGCCGTAATTCTGATTGGCCTCTTCTATACTTTCCGATCGATTATACGCCGCCGACAACAACTTCCGGCGGGCCGACAACAATCGCAAGATACTCGACCTGAAGAAATCCGTCTTCAAGAAAGAGAAACTAACCCGCTTCCGGGAAGCGACACACCCTTACAGGAAGCACCCCGGAGCGATCCCACCCGCCTTCACCAACGGACCATTGTTCAAACCTATTAACACCGCCATTTTTAGATCCTTTGTTCAACTTCTTTCTTTCGAAGTTTTGTCCTTATTATAATCCATTATAATATATCATCTTATATCGCATCTTAACCTATATTATTACTTACTATTAGTCAAATATTATATTACTTATATTTCGTTATATTAATATCGTTCGAATTTTATTTAACCATGTTAACCACCGTTTTGAATTAGACCAACGTGTTAGCTTATCTCATTTAGATTTAAGTTAGAATTTTATTATCCTAGCGACCTGAGGGAGAGTAACCCCAGTTATAACTTTTTGTAATGTGTACCTCGATCCGAGAACAAATCATCTTTTCATTTCAAATACTGTTTTTAATTAACTTTTGTGAGTACCAATAGGACGACATCCTCGCCGCAACGGACTAAGACTATGACGACCCTCCACCAAAATTAATCACCGCTCCGAGCTTCATACCCGACGACACCGCCACACTACAACAAAACGATATCAAGACACCACTCACCGGAATCCTCCAGCCCTCAAGTTCCTGTTTAACTTCGACATCTGTGCCAGACATAGAACTATTACCAACACAACCGAACTACCAGTAGATACACTACTTGTTGCTGTAGCCCGAGGCGAACCCAAAGTTTTCACATAACGCGCGAGAACAACGAACACTCAAGACCTTGAACTTTACTCTCGTGCCCAAGTGACGAAAGAAAACTACGTCTGCACCACGTGCCAGCCAGGAAGCAACCCTACTTCCGGGAACACCGTTGTTATTTACCCACTCACCGTGGTCGGTTTAGCATAACAGCTTATTGTAACGCGCGCCGATTAATCCTTGATTGTCGCGTAATCATTAAATTATCAATGTCGCCAAGTAAATCGTGGAAAATTTTTTTTCACCATGTCAATCATTGTCGCGACTGAGTAGCATCGTCCGCTTCTTGATTCGTCGGTCTTTCCGGATGTCTCCCGTGACTCTTGGATCCTTTTATCTTCCGTTTCACGGGTTTGGAAGGTGAACAAAAGGACGTCTCCCGTCGAGAAGAGGCAGCCACTTAAATTAGTTCGTGAGCCTCCTATCCGTTTTACTCCGGATATTCTCGCGGATATTGTTCTAACATTATTTGTCGATGAGGTTCAGGGTTCAACCTGTTTAAAAATCGAACCTGCCTTCAGGGACAGCTTCGATTTTAGAAAGCCCAAGGTGGTGTGAAAATTCGAACCCACCGGAATTTAGCCGGTAATGATACATCCCTTTCCGCGCGAGTAGAAGGAAAAGGGATATGAGTCAAAAGATAGAAAAAATGAATCAGGAGGAACAAGAGTCGAAAAACGCGGGTTGGCGAACCTGAAACTCGTGACCGAGAGAATAAAAGGGCGACGACGGAGAAAAGGGGGGTCGGTTACGTTTATCTCTTAGCCTGTGCGCGTGCGGCCAAAAAGTCGAGGGGAACCGCCGGAAATCCACGAAATCGTATCGACTGTGAAGAGCGACCCGGATCCCGAGGTATGACCCGAAGTTTTGTAAACTCTCCCTCCGCGAATCCGAACTCAGGCGACCGACGCTCGCCGTATCTGTAATCGACCAGTTAGCTTTAATAAATCTTTGTTATTGTTTTATCCGTTGTAATGTCCTTTATTCGAATGTCATCATCCGCCGCTCTACCGTCGAACCCATGCACTTCCTCCACTCGCATCCACTCGCGTAACGCGTAACTCCTCCGAACCGCCATCTTGACGTGGGCAGGTCTCACGGACCTGTTAGCCGACAAAAAGGGGGAACGAGAAATCGGCCACCTCCCGGCACCCACATATTAATAGAAAGTGTTTTCTGATATTTTTAAATTCGTAACAGTTTAAAAATTTATTTTCAACTAAGATGTAATTAAAAAGTAGCGAAGATAATTTTAATATATATATCATATGAATATTTAATATCGAATGCGAAAGTGCCCTTGAATTTCTGTTTTTTTTTTTTTTTTTTTTTTGAATCCATACAAAAATAAGAATAGTTTTGCGTGAATTTAAATTTTCATTTATTTATTTCCAAGAATTGCTTTAAGGTATAATTAAGTTTAAATTTCTGAAGGAGACATTCATAAAACTTTATTACCAATACATACAAGATAGAGTCTAGCTCCCAGTCTTGTAAAAAAAATCAAACCAGTTTATTGGTGATGCGATTGCTGTACTGTTTTAAAACTTATTTATTATTAAAATATTATGTTTTAAGGAATAAGGGTCCTTTAAGTATTCACAATATTAGAAAATGTACATCATGTACTGTATAACATGCGAAACTAAGGGATGAAACTTTGAAAATAAATACGTTTGATTCTTTACCCTTTTAACGTGGATTTAAATACGATGACCCCACATTTACAGGAAAGGTCGGTCGACTGGCAAAACGATAATGAAGACATTTTATATACACAAAAGAATATTGAAGCATTTTGGGTAAAAATCCGGCAAAGAGTTACTTAACTTTCTCGAAACATTTGATGGAGCCATTTGTTACGATATTTTAAAAAAACTTTTTATATTTTTAATTATTATAAAATGACAGAAAACTTAATTTTGAGAGTAAGGACGAGTTTTATAAATAATTGTAAATGCGGCCGGATGGCCGAGTGGTCAAGGTTAGCAGCCTACCGCCCTGGGTGACCCGAGATCGGATCGAATCGAGAAATCCCCAAGAATTCATAATGGGCTTGCTATAAGAGGTCCTCTTAGTGCCCACAGGCGGGAAGAGTTAAATAATAGTTGTAAATGCTAATTACGAGGAAAATCGTCACTCAGTCAGACCCTACATAAGATATGACGCACTACCCCCTTCATCTCTTCACCCTGTCGTTTTTTAATTACCAAAATTTAATAGCATCAATGCCTGTAATAAGCAAACTTTCGACGAAAGTACAGGCCTTATAAAGCCTCAAATAGGATGAACAAAATCGTGTCCCACACATATACATAAGCTAACATCCATACATACTAAAAACATCCGAATTTTTTGATGTTTCTCGATGTTATGAGTCTAAAAATGTAACAATCTTAGTGATGATTTTTTGAACGATTGCCATACTTTCCTTCTGTTATATGTAACAGAGCAAAGAATGTAATTATATTTGATAAATTTTAAAAAGGGCGGTATTATGTTCCGATAATTTTGAAAAGCGATCAGAAACAATAAACTAGTTAGATAACTGCAGTTATGTAAAATTATTAAATTCGTTACAGCATAATGAAATAAAACATTATTTATATAAACTCAACTTTAAAACATAAAGCTACAAAGCTTTCCTTTTGGTTTTATAAGAAATACAAAGGAGTATTTTACTTGTCTGAGAGTAATCAATCAAATAGCAATTTGGAAGAAATCCAATTCGTTTCTGGTTTGTCTACAAGAATTTCTCTGGGGCTGATTATAATTATAGTTACAATTTCCTTTTTAATGGTGTGTATTTATATATATATATACATACATACTAGCATGTAAACCTTGAGTTGCCCGGTAATAAATAAAAACAAACATTCGAACTTTCCATTATATTATATTATAGTATTTGATTCACATAACCACAAACTTTATCTTATGTAAGGGTTTATGACACCGAGTGAATAATCTAACATATTTAAAAATTTCTTTAAATTGTGTACAGTAGAGGAATAAAGAATTTTTATTTTAAAAATGTGTTAGATTGATATATCCTTTGTAGTTATATAGTAGAAGTAGATTTGACATTGAGACTCAACATGTGAATAAAGTGCACATTACACAGACTACAACTACAGGAAGGTTTGTCCACCACAATAAATATCGGCAAAAAAATAACTTTGAGCTTTACTTTGTGCCTAAAAATCGTTGCACGTACATTAATTTGGCTAAACGTTAGAACATATTTAAGCAGTACCAATGGTGAAGTTTGGGGTCCGGTTACTTAGTAGTGAAGTATGTCCACGTGAATATTTATAGAAAATTTATTAGAATTTGTTTGGTTCATATAGTTTGGCAACGTGATAGGTGGGCAATCCGCCAACGAGAATGCATTTCGGAAAGACTTGTGTGAAGCTCTCCCCTATTTAGGTGTTACTACGAGAAGAAAACTAAGAAAACTGCACGTGGACAGTCCGTTGGCCATGAGCATATCCATTGACCTTCTACCGGTTTTCGGTGGTTTTTTACTCGGTTTTTCGAGGATACGTATTAAGCACTTTGAAAAACTTGTAGACCTATAAATTCACAGTCGTTCGTCTCCTGTCTATAATATCGAGAACGGAGTTACATAGATGAATTCCGAGACCGGATATTGAAAGCTACGGAGCAGCAGGCCCCAATTAACTATATTCGAACTTCCGGTGAAAACCGTAATGTATTCAAATTTTAAAAATTTTGCTTTGAATTATGCTTATTATTTAGAATCTCTTACAAAACAAATACAGAAATATGTTAGCTTAAGATTTATTGTAGTCAACACTTCGCCCTGTCACTATATACAGTAAGCGTCAAAATCCATCCAAACAATGCAGGAGACTATTTTAAAGGACTTAAAGCTTAACACCTTCCTAATGCAATCAGGCATAGAATTAATAATATTCCTGCAATCGTGCAATGTTATTTTGTTGCGCTCATCCTGTACACGTTCCCATAAATGATGGATGCTTTCAGACAATGCTGAATGGTCAGACAAGCGGCATTTAAAAAGGAACCAGATGTGTCCAATCGGGCTGAGATCAGCTGATCCAGGCGGCTACTCGAGCAGACTAATATTTTGATTCCGAAGCCATGATTTTGCCCTCCTGGATGTATGTTTTGGATCATTATCTTGCTGATAAATGGGCAACGACTCCAAAAGCTGCAATCCGGCTGCTCTTCAATGATATATTAATTAAAGGAAAAATCTGTCTTAGATATTTATATATCTGAAGATTTGAAAAACTCAGTAAAAGATGTTTTAGTTATAATCTCTAAATCTTCCTGTCTTTTTAAAAAGATCGATACAATTGATACAAAGGCCATAGTGCCCAGTCAGCAGTAAGAAGGCTTTTGTAATCTATCGTAGGTTCAGCCAGGCCCAAATTGGGACGGTCGGGTATTGAGAACGTGACTCGACATGTACATGACAAACCCTCACTCAGAAATTCGTAGTGTTGATCAACTTGTCCGGAATAGTTCCCGAAAATACTCAAATTTTGTTTCGTAAGTACGAAAAATTATGTAACACAAAGAAAACTATTAATTGCAAATCATATTGCCCTACAGAAACTAAGAAGAATGTATTCATTATGGAATTAAAGAAAATATTAAATAGAACAACGCTACAAGAAGATATAGAAATAGAAACAAGTCAACTCTTTACAAAATATTTATTAAACGATTGCCCAAAGAGTACATTATGTAAATGGTATAAATATTATATATATTACATAAACCGGTTTTCAAGAAATTTTCTATGTGTATAGTGGCAAAACAAAAAAACAAGGGGGTAAATGTAATTAATGTCATAAATAACGAAGACCAAAATTGTTAAAAAACCAACTCGAAGTTGCAGGTGTCGTTTACAAATTATCGTGTATTTGTCCAAGACCGAAACTTTACACAGGGGAAACAGGAAGGAAGTTGGAGACACGGCGAAAAGAACACGAAGCTGCTATTAGGTTAAAAAGACAAGAATAACCGTGCTGAATATTTATTTTTAAAATTTACAAAAAATTTTTAAGAATATTACCGATCCCATTGTTTTTAAATTTTGTGCATAACATTAGAGTTATAACATATAAATAAGCCTGTAATACTATAAAAAAACAATAAATTATAAATTATACTGTGCGTCGTTTATAAAAGAGAAATAATTTCATACATTCTTATTAAGTACATGGAGGAAAACCACAATGTTAAAAGATAGACTAAAAGAAAAATAACAGTTAATTACGAAATTTATACTAAATGGTTATTCAAATAGATTAAAATGGATTAAAACTTATACAGAAAATAGATATAAAGTTAAATGTAAAAAAACAGGATTATAAACACATATTCTTTCCTTATATATAGGGCAAAGTATTGGCTGCAAAAGTAAAGAATAAAGTGGATTTGAATGTAAAGTATTAATGATGATCAAATTCAATTGCAAAATATAAATTTTTTAGGTGTTGAGTATAAGTTAAATTGTACTTGTAATGAAAAAATGTATTACAGTATAGCGTCGGTAAGTGGAATGGCCGGAAAGTGGAACGATTTTCAGTCGGACTGTGTCGTGCTGAATCGAATGTTTTTGATACTAAATTTACTTCTAAAGTATAATTTTCACGTTTTTTTTATATTTTTTAATATATTTATTTTGTTTGTACAAAATGCAGAAATAATTTTTAACGATACGATAGCCTCGATGATTGTTATAAAAATTTTCGTTAGGCTTAAAATCGACGAAAATTCAACGCGAAGCGACACGCAACGGAGAAAATTTCAACAGGAAGCGATACGCAACGGAGAAAAATTTGAACATCGGACAGGTTAATGTATTTTTTCGTACAAAGTCGGAAACTGGAACAAATCATTAACTGGAAGGACCCCAGTCCCCAACTGGTTCCACTTTTCGACGCTCTACTGTATATAGGAGAAACTAAACTAATACTGGGAGTAAGACTGAAAGAGCATGAAGCAGCCATTCGTTTAAAATATCATCAGTTCCCGTGATCCCCTCATTGTGAAGAGAATAATTGAGGAATTGACATCGGTAATATTATATATGTATATTCGCGACGGTTTATCGCAATAATACAATGTAAAAATCGTCTCAATTTAAATAATGGAATGGAGATTAACCCCGTATAATTGACCGTAAGCACAGCCTACAATAAGAAACAGCCTAGTCATTTGCTCTGAACACGTGTGTCGATTCCTGAGGCGGTTTGCACATAGTCCTCACTAGAAGCGCTGATGACCGGACTATTCGATCAAGTGATCAATGCTAATTCTGTTGTAAAGACGTGGTTATAATATATTTAAAAAATTAAAATTTTGAAAATATTTTACATCAAGATATTGGTAAATTTTTATAAAGTTTGATTTAAAATGGTTCATTGCTCTGTGCCGTTTTGTACATCAAATAAATCAAAAAAAGATGGAACAAGTTTTCACGAATATCCAGCAGAAGAGAGTTTACGTTTAAAATGGATAAAAGCTGTCAGTAGAAAAGGTAAGATTTATTTAATACTCCATAATTAAATAATGTAGGAAAAACGAATAATTTTATAACATCTATGCTACTTGCCATTGATGCTACACTTTTGCAATTATTTTATTATATGCTGTAAGGGTTCGTGCAAAAACCACGTGTCCCCATATTTCCCAAATCTTACTTCCCCTTCCCATTATGATCTTTTGTGGCTTTTATAAAACCTCCCTAAAAAAGCACATGGAAAATTTCAACCCTCGAAAATTTATATATTACTTCCTTTTATCAAATTTCTCGGATATTTCAAAAACGGTAGAAAGACATTGCTGAAAACTACATGGGTGTATTTGAAAAGCATTTAATTTCAGCTTTTTAAAATACAAATAAAATTAAATACATATACTCCCCCTTAATGAGGACAAGTACGGTTTTTGCACAACCCCTAACTTCAATGAGATTAGGCTATATTGCAATTGCATTTTAAATTTTTGTACAATTTATCTATTTATGCATACAAATTATTTATAGATGGTATAACTAATAGATTTACTGTATAAGCTAACTCTTTTTAAAATTTACAGATGAAAACAGTTCCAAACTTTGGAAGCCAAGTGACTGGTCAGTTGTCTGCAGTAAGCACTTTCTAGAATCAGATTATAAACCAGGATTGAAAAAGAGAATATTGATGTGTCTGGTTGTTTACAATAAACAAAAGCCTCGTTGGAGTGACAACACAGTAAAATACTGTGTCTTATGGAGCAAAAAGTCTTCTAGGGCATATACATTTGCTAGGAAAACTCCACTTTTATCATTACCATCAAAATCAACATTGAAAAGATATATAGGCTCTGTTTCTGGGGTTAGTGTGGGTTCCCTAATTAAGCAACGATTAACTCAGGAGGCAAAAAAGTTGTCACAAGTGGAAAAATTAGGTTCACTTATTTTGGATGAAATGACCATTAAACCTAATCAACAGTATAACAAGCAAGCAGACGAAGTAGTGGGAACAGTAAAAATGAATGGCCTGGAAAAACAACTTGGACTTGAACATGTCACAGCAAATAGTCTCCTGTGTTTTGTGTTTTCAGGATTATCAAAAAATTTTCGAATTCCTGTTGCATATTTTTTTATCAATGATTTAAAAGGTCAGGAACTTTATACTTTAACTTTAGATGTGATTCATTCAGTGGAGACAGCAGGTCTAAAAGTACTCAGGATAGTTGCTGATGGCCATAGTAAAAATGTTAAGTTATTTGAATTACTTAGTGCTGTTAACCCTCCAATTCCAAAGATTCCACATCCAATGGATAATAATCGTTCAATATTCCTATCATATGATCCATGTCATATATTAAAAAATTTCTGCTAATGATGAAAGGCTCAATTGGTTGGATGGTGAGTTTTTGGGATATTTACAGTCCTGGAAAGATAGCTGTGACAGTCCCAATGTTCAATTTATCAGTAAGCAAACTTATGAAGCTGCTTGTCTCACAACCAGATCCACTGTTCTGTGTATCAGGTATTTGTTGGAGAATGGTTTTGATTTTATATTAACCAGAAAATTCAATTCAGATGATATAGAGAATCTTTTTAGTGGACTGCGGTCCATGTCTGGATTCAATGACCAGACAAACGCCTGCAGCATAATGCAAGGACTGCATACAATTCTTAAAACAGGACTAATTAGTGCATCCCTTGAAAGCAATGCAGAAAGCTTAGATTGTGAGGAATGGATGTCTCCTAATGAAGACATGTCCATTATTGTAAATCAGGTATTATATTTTGATTAATAAATTACTTTAATAGACCTAATTTAATTTAATTTAATATACCTAATACAGTAATCATTATAATAATAATTTATTATTTTTAAAGGCATGCATGGATAAGAACTATACTATCAAGGAAGTTACTAAGCATATTGAGCCACAACTGAAACAGCTAGAGATTAGACCTTCCAATATTATAAAGCCAAACATTCAATCTGCTACAATGACATACATTGCTGGATACTTAGTACGTATCACCGAAGAGAAAATTGAATGTTCCGACTGTTTGGACATACTTGCATCAGTGAAATCCCCTGCACCTATCATGGGCATAATAAATTTAAATGATCTAGGCGGGCTCTTATATCCAAAAGTAGAGTTTATTGGGTTTTTGCTGCAACTGGAGAAGGCTATTCATGCAGGCTTACCATTTTTAATTCAGCAACCAGCTGTGATGCATAATTTATGTAAGATTATTCTTCCTTGGATGGAGAAAAATCCATTGTTTATGTGTGGTAAAGATGGACACCAAAATATACTGTGTAATGTAATTCTAAGAAAATTCATCAGACCCTACATTTCCAACTACATAAGAACTGTGAACGACACTTATATTCGGGAGAATCATAGACCCAAAACGTCAAATAATAAAGCTTTATCAAGAAAAATAATAAAAGTGGCACCTCTATAAACATGGGGTGGCCACAACTGGTACAGGCCTGGTGAAAACTCGTGATTTTTGTATATTTTAAAAAATTTAAATTTTGTTTATAAAATGTTAAAATTAATAAAAATTATTGTAATAAAGTAAAAGAGAACATGTTTTTTGCATTATTTTTACTGTTTCATTGCTTAAAAAAATTGTAAGGATATAAAAATATTTTTTAAAGTTGAAAATTGTTTTAATATGACCAGAATAGGTACAGTACATCTAGCCCATTAATTATTATCGCATTTAACCGTCTAGATAATTATTGATAACATGTCTATTGTTTTAGATTGTTCTGCAGAAATCCGGGCAAAATCTAAATTAAAAAAAATCAATAATTTGCTATATCCTGTTTGAATTACTGTTTTATTTTACGAACATATGACAGCATGTAGCTAGGATAACTTAATCAGTGTGTGTTGTTATGGTCCGTTGTGTGGCTCCATCTAGCGGGAGAAAATATTTTCGTTTGGATACAACTCTTCAATGGGATTTCCCCCATTTGACTAGGCTGTTTCTTATTGTAGGCTGTGCCGTAAGCTAAATAAGAGAATTCGGCCCACCAGTCGCCAAGCGGTCTTCGTATCCTGAATACTGGGTATTCGGTCGCAGGTTTACGCCTCTCCAGGGGACCTATTCTGAGCTCTTCCGATAACTGAACGAGAGCGATACACGGGACATTCGATAAGTCCCCTTAGCGAAAGGCAGTTAACGAACCTTAGACAAATCGCTATTCTGTGCTTCACGTTAAGTGGGTTTCGCTACGGGTAGTCGGTCGAGATGCATCTGGGTTCCATGCTATCGATAGCTATTACGCTTTAACCAATCACAGTTTAGTTAACATTGTATTTTGTCACGTGACTGCAACCCGCCATTTTCTAAGCGAAGCACGTGCTTTTAGCATTGTCGTGTACTAGCGCTAGTGATGTAGTTTTGTTTTAAAATGTCTGGGTCTATTTTGTCAGCCCATCCGTTAAGCAAATATTTGTTTTTAAAAATTATAATTTATGTGATAGATAGTCATATATGTATAGTGTATAGTTTACTGTTAAGTTACGTATATAGAATGTATTTTTTTTTATACTAAAACTAATGAATTAAAGCCGACATTAAACTTACATAAAATCTACAAAATAAAGATTTCTATTATTACGTAATGCTAACATTTTACAATTATGCAAAGTATGTCTAAGTTTCTTTGTATATTTCTATATAACTTCGTGTAATTAATGTATTTTTAATTCATTCATTAAGAATAAAATGACAAACTTAATTTTGCCACAAGTTCTACTTCTATAAACCTTATAACCAAATTAGAATTAGTATTATGATTAAATGTCAAATGCAATACATCTTATTAAATGTAAATATTATTTGCATAGACATGAAGTGACTGGAAAGCAAACATTAAAAGTAAATCCTCACAAATAAAAAAAAAATCAACGTTTCAAACAGGAGGTGGGCCTTTAGTTAATCAAAAATTAACTGAAGTTGAAGAAAGAGTATTAAATTTAATCAGTGTTACTGCTGTCCCCTCTCTCCAATTGTTCGTGAAGTACTGTAAAATCATTCTTACCCGAAAAGACGCCATGTTGTTTTCACTTTCGTTACGTTCCGAACGGCAGCTCGAGAGTGACCGATAACAAAAGCTTAGTTATCGCACGTGGCTATCGGCACCGAAAACGAAACGTACGGCTCGGAATAGCATTTTCACAGTTGATTAAACGCGAATCACGTGGTTCCGATAGGAACTGGTTTTTATCGTATTCGTTAGCTTAAAGGAGGATGCACACATGCGGCATGGCAAGGAAAAGCGGTGTCGCAAATGCGTCTTCGCCGCGCGGCAGCACAACCACACAAGCGACAATCCGTTTACATTTCGGCGCATGCGTTCAGTATTCAAGATGGCGAACGATTGCGACACTGTCGCTATCCACGTGTTTACAAATTTTGTTTTGTACGGCTTGTTTCATTTAGCTAGAAGATTTCGTCGAAGATTCGAGTGAAGATTTTGAATTGGGGATATCATATTGGCAAGAATCTTGCCGAGATATTTTGTTGGATCGATAAAGAACTGATGTACAAAATAGGCTTATTCTTCGATTAAGATCTCTCGATAAAGAATACTATTTCGAGTAAGATTCGGTTGTTTTGTTCTTTGAATTAAATAATACATGATTACTGTATCTGTGTAGAATTTGTGTTATATTTATTATTCTTTCCTCTTTATTCTGATGTTCATTATCTCGGTTAACCACGTCGAACTTTCCGCCATTAAAACACCACGTGATTGTATTTTCTCACGTGACTGCCAGACGAATTGTTATTGGCTGATAGAAATGCGTCTTGGCGGCAGCCGCCGCGAAAGATAGAATTCGACCAACTTTCGCGGCAGGAGGAAAGCGGCATGAAGTAGACCTCTGCGGCGAGAAAAAGTGACGTCATTCTGTCGCTTTTCCTTACCGCGCCGCATTTGTGCATCCGGCTTAACGATACTACTCAGAATAGGTCCCCAGGACTGAGACTTTTCCGGGTTTTCTCCACGTCTGTAACTACTGAATAGGGGCCAGTTTCCCTTAAAAGACCTTCCGGGAGGCATTATTCTTCGCTTCCCAAGCATGGCCAAGCAGTAAGCTTCGGCCGGCAAAAACGGATCGTATGATCACACCATCGGTGAAAACAGCGATGACCAGAAAAACCTCCATATTACTCAGGTCAACGAATTGAGAACTGGGGGAAACAAGTTGCATAGTCTGAGGAAGAATTAAGAAAAATTTAGTTCGAAATACTTTGCTGTTTATAACGGAAAAGAATAAAATAGCTGTTCTCTTTAAAAAAAAACCCCTTGGTCTCTTATTTTAATACGATAGGTTTCACTAGTCTGTTTTAAAACTAAATTTTAATTCAATTACATATCCGTTCCATTAAAATCCTATTTTTTAAAATGTAAATGAAATATTTTAAATTATATTTAAGTAGTTATATGTATGTCTTACATTCTGAGATGTTTAAATAAAACTTATAAGGTGGATAGAAGGAAAAAAGTAATCTTATTATTTTAAATTGCAGTTTCTTCAGATTTAAATCTCAAAAATACTAGTACGGTTTCAGTTTTATCAAATAATGAAGGCAACAAATCAGATTCTGTAAGCATTAAATTGTGTTAGTTTTATTTAAAATATTATATATTCTTCATATTTTTGTTATTGTCTAAGTAGCCTTTTTACTTAGTAGCAGTAATGTTTAAGTGTAAATTTAAAAAAAAAAAAAACTATCCTAAATATGCTGACGAAACTTCATTTTTCATAGGAAACTGTCTGGACATCATTTTCAGTGAAAAACTTATTGAAATTCGACAAGAAATGGACTCATTATTTGAGAAACCAAATTGTAAAAAAGTTAAAATGTGGGGAAATGCCAGCTTAAAAATGAAAAAAGAACGTTTCAACGTAGGAGCAGTGGATCGGAAGTGGCGAAATTTAATACTAACTTATAGGAGGAGGAAAGACCAGATGAAAAAATCTGGAAGTGGTCGACTTCCTTTTTGGGAATTTCATGAAGATTTCGACCTCCTCTTTGGTTAAAAACTAACGTTAGTCCTCCTCCTGAAACACTGTTAACTTCGACAGTACGTTCACATTTCAAACTTAACAAGGAAAATTTTGAAAAAAGACCAGCACCACCACCACCACCTCCAACCTCACCACCACCACCACCATCACCACGGAAGAAAAGAAAAACATCATCTGAGCCTCCAGAGTGGTTTTTACATTATATTAAAACAGGAAGAATTAGAGGAAAAAAAGGGTGGAAGAAATTAGAGCAGATTGAGAATAAAAAAAATTAAAATTATACAAGATATTTTATATAGTTAAAAAAAAACTAATTAAAATAGTAAAATTATTTATTCATTCATGGTTTTTAAATAAAATCTTAATTATATTATTTGTGTATTTTAAAAACAAAACCTCGAGATAACTGAAAATTCAAACAAATTATCATGATAAAAAGCATTTTTTTACTTAATTTTCGTTGTTTTTTGTTCTTAATAAGTGCAGCAAACATCAGATAACTAGTCTAATAAATAGTAAACATATCTACTGACAGTTGAACATATTATTTTCCAACGGATCTTACCCCAGCTTGTAGGTTGTTACGAGATTTCCCCGTGTGTACTTGCGTGCTATGTTGTACACTATGTTCCTATCATAACCGTGTTGCATATTATTTTCCTATGTTCACCACACAAATATTTCTGACATTTAGAATATTTCGAATATAGTTTTCCTCTCTTACATGAGACACCTTCCTTGTCTTGAAGTACATTCTTTTCAATTTTGAAATAGTCTGTCAAGTATATATATATATTTAAACGTTCTTATAAAATTTTAAATTTGATTGACTTTTCGAATTTCATATATATATATACATCTCATATTCCTACTCAAATTTTTGTTTTAAATTCCATGATATCCCCTGCCAACTTTGTAAATTCCGACCCTCACAGTACAGCACATTAACAAAATAAAACGGTATATGACTTACTATGCAAATATGCTATTGCTTTTTTTTAACTTCTTAATTAGTTATGTAACTGTTAATTAGAAAAAATAATTTATATAATTGTGGAATAATTAAAATGTTTTATTAAATCAAAAATAGTTTATTTTGTTATTAACCCACAACCTATGTGGCTTTGAAAAAAATAAAAAGCCATTACTTATTATGGTTAATGTTACCTATGGTTCCAAAATGGCGGCCCGTCTCTGATTCCAGCAAATAGAAGAAACAAAACAGTGGGGGGACACGTTCTAACCTAATCTAACCTATTCTAATAAATTACCATAATTATTACGAACAAAATTATTATAATAGGTTAGGTTAGGTTAGAACGTGCGTCCCCACTGTTTCTTTTCTTCTATTTGCTGGAATCAGAGACGAGCCACCATTTTGGAACCATAGGTAATATTAACCCTTCTTATTCTTTAATCTGTATATAAATTTTATATATCTGTATTATATCTGTATTCTGTATATATATATATATATATATATATATATATAAATCTATTCTGCGCCTGTATATAACAATATTACAAATGTAATGTGTTAAAATAAAATGTACTCATGAAAAAAAAAATACAAGCTTGTATGACTAATTTAAATCTACTATGTTGCTTCTTCTGTGAAACAACTGTTACTGTCTTCGTTTGGCAAGAATCGAGTGATAAGCCGTTATTTTCAGAATTAATGGCCAGTGAGATCTCCTGACCTTGCAATTTTTGTTATGAGGCTACTAGAAGTTACAGGTTCAAAAAGATATCCAAACCTCTTTGGCTGTGTTAAAATATTCTATGCGATAAGAGGTAAGAATGATATCCTAAGAAATGCTGTTTTGTGCTGTCCATAATGTCGTTACTTGTTTTCAGGCCATCTCGACAACGAAATCTTCCGTGTTATTTGCTGTGGTGCATTTCTTTATGAAGTTAAACCTAGTGGACATGATTGGAACTAATTTTGACACAAGAACAAAAGAAATATTCACAATGCATTGATTAATATATTTTTCAAATTTTATCATTGAGAAACATATCCTCAGCATCACAACGTTTAAAAAGATATTTATACTACAGAAATATTTAATACTTAATCAATTAAAAGTATGAATTTTTCTCTTTTGCAGAGGTTGAACATAATTTCTTGGAATCGAATCATCAAGAAAAAGAATTTTTTATGAAAATGATATGTGGAAGATTGCAGAAGAGGCGCCATTCACTGTTTTAGTATACATAGTCCGGTATCGATTTTAACTGAACAGAGAATAATTATCATGGACATTGTAATGCAGATGTTTTGGGTCACATCGGTATTAATATTGTGTTTTCGTTGTTTAAACCAAATGTGGTCTGCGCGTTTCTAGTAGCGATTTCTGTCGTCTCCACTATAACGGAAACTTTGGGATTCATAAAGCCAGTCTAGTTTTATTACTTTTATCCACTTTTATACTTAAATCCAGTTTCTATTTGTAAATTAACCTCGTTTATAATCAATGTTAAGAGGATCAATCTGAAAAATAGCGGGGTTTATGGTAAAAAAAATTATTTTCGCTCATCCAAATTAAAGCATGTGATGTTTCTACGTTGTCACTCAACAGCGAAATTTTTAATTACAGATGAGTTGTTTGAATATTACATTTTTTTATTAAGTTATTTGATGACTAGGATTCGATTCAATAGTTTGATTTATGTTATATATATATATATAATTATTAAAATTAAATGCCTTAAAAGCAAAGTCGGCCCACCAGTGGCCAAGCGGTTCTATTCTTTGAACACTTGAAATTCAGTCGTGGGTTCGTCCCTTGTCAAGAGGGCTGGCCCTGTGGAGTTTTCCGGGTTTTCTTCATGTCTCTAATGCCTGAATAAAGGCAAGTTACTCTTAAAAAGACATCCCGGAAGGCATCCCCTAGTAGGATTGCTCAAGTGTTGCATTACCGTAACTAAACAAAATATTAAAAAAATAAAAGAAAATGTATTTAATTTTTAGAAAAATTTAATAAGATGATACTTTGAAATTACAAGTGATGATGTGGATAAATCGATAATAATTTTATTTCCTTTATCTAGATTTTAAATCATTTATTAGTTTAAATAATAGAGGTTTTTGTTTCTCTAGTTTTTTTAAAATAAATTTCTATAATAAATGTTTAATTCCAATCCGTTTTCTGTCTGAACCCTTGCCATCCTACATTTACCTATTTTATTTGTCAACCTCTAACTCATCGTCCTCTAATTCTTCTGTCATTATGTGCCTATAAATATGTTGAGTATGTTGTCTAAATAGTTGGATTTGTCACTTCTATGGCTCACCCTAAGTCTATTTTTTCCCCTTCGAACAGCTCATATCTGAAATTCAAGAATTAAATTTACTGACTTTGAGCCAAAAATAGTTTTTCTCTATCTCATATGAAAAACAATATCAAATGTTAATAACATATATTATAGCTCCTTTCTCAATGCAAAGTACAATAATTCAACTAATATTAATAAATAAAAATGATACGGGCTTAACTTTGATAAACTCCAAAGCTTCTCTAGATCCTAACTCTCTTTTTCTGTAAACTTTAAATCTATCCTATCTTAACACTTGATTTAACATTTTTATGCATTTCCATAATTAAATGTACAGTGGTACCTCGTATAATGCACTTAATCCGTTTCAGGAGCACGTCCGTTAAGTGAAACGTCCGTTATACGAAACGTATTTTCCCATAGAAATAGGTGTTGAAACATCTAATTCGTTTCGCAATATAAAATAACCGTACTGTATCATAAAAAAATTGACACGGGGTGCGTTCTTTTATTCCTCCGCGAAACTCTGCGCGAGCGACATCCGTTTAAAAATTCCTGCGGAACGCGTTCCTAAATTCCGGTGGGAGTGCGCGCCGTCGAACTGCAAAAACGATCGCTTGTAGCAGTAGTTTATGGTGGAAAGCAACATGGCGTCCTCCATGGCTCAGATAGTTTCGATTACGGGTCCATTATGAGGTTTTATGAATGAAAATTTAGAAATTGTGAAAGCGCGAGTTAGCGCACGCGGTGATGTAAGTGTCTTTACGAATTTTTTTCGAGGCTGTTTTGAATCCTCTTTCAACAAATAATCCATTTTATGGTTAAATTTTACAATTGGGTCCCTTCTTTTGCCTTTTAAAGCTCATATTTTAGAATTATAGATTCCTCCATTACGATACTATCGATAGTGCGGGCGCCGCCATCTTTCTTTCTTTCACCGTCGTTCCTATATTTTTACAAACAGCAGCGCACTCCCGTAGTAGCGGAGACGCAGAGCGACCGCTATTAAAGAACGCACCCATGGAGCAGTCACCTATTACGCCGGAAAGTCCGTTGTTCGCAGCCAGTTCGTTGCTCGAGTCACGTAACGGCCAAACAGAAAGTCCGTTGTTCGCAGCGTCCGTTATTCCAGGCGTACGTTATACGAGGTACCACTGTATATAATTCTCATCAATCCATTTTCCTTCTGATTCAAAGAGTTCTCGGGAATCCCGAAGACATCCCATATTAGTAATGTATATACAGGTTTGATTAACTATAAATTTTTTGACCCAATTTTCTTACACTAACGAAAACTCCCAAAAAATATTTAATCACGAACACAAATTGTAAGCAAAAACAAACAGTCTAATAAATTTAGTCTAAAATCGTGAACGTGACAGTTATTAGAAATATGAATATTAACTAAAATAATCCTGGGCTATTATGTACAATTATGAATATTACAGACAGTTACGAATAAATACATGTTAAAAACCGAATTAAAGTAGTATTTATAATCAGTCCTTAAAAATAAAAGGAAAAAGCAATATCTGAGTTAAAAACGAGAAAATTTCGAATGTTTACAGCTGACTCTTCCTATGCTCAAGCTAAATATACGCCGTGAAACGATTGCAGCGCTCGAAGTGACAAAAATGTTTTTTATGCCTATCATTAGAGCAATTGGTAGCTCAGAGACTTAACTCGAAAATAAGAAAAATGGCCCTTAAGTAGGAATGAACGAAATTAAAAAATTAAAGTTTATAAATTTAAAATATTACATATAATAAATTAATAAATTAATTTCGAAACATTTAAAAAAAATAAAAAAAAATTAATTCCGAACAAATATATTTTGGCTATAAAATTTTCGTAGATACAATGGAATCCGGTAAGTATCAGTTGAAAAGTGAAGTCTTCGTCTGGCCTCGTTCCTCATGGTTTCGTGATAACCAGAAGAATAAACAGAAATCCCATTTTTCCAAGTATAAATTCTTGCCGATTCTACATAAATTATTAATCTACATTTGTTAAAATATGTATTAAGAAACATCGAAGCGTTTGATCGATAATACGGAGGCCATAACTAAAGTAAGTTGGCCCGCCTTATTTATCATCTATTTACAATTAATTTATTATTATGATTGATAAACAACAGCAGTGACACATATTTGCTTACAGAGATGAGAAATGATCGCCATGCATTATAAAATCACTTTTATTCAATAATACATTATTAAATAAATCAAGTGATTGACTCCTAAAGGTTACATGAAGTTAAATAACCACTTTGTTAATATAATGGACACGCCAATGGATACTCTTTCATCTTCCAATTACACACAAACACATATTTATCACTCACAAATACTGATTTTCACATATTTCCATGTCAGATGATTATTTTTGCATCAAGTAATTGTGTGGAAGAATAAAAAAAGAAAGTATACTTTCACCTGCTCTTTTATGGGTAATTGCTCTGTTGATTATCCCTATTAATGTATCCTTTCTATTTTTAGGGCTCGACTAGTTTTATTTGTTTGGGATTCTTTCCAACTTTGAGCCGTTTTTGAGTCTTGTGGCCCGTTTTGAACCTAGGTGATTCGGCTGAAACCGGATATGTACCGTGTTAATTACTTCAGTGTCGTTTGCTATTGAATCTGTACGTTAAACTAGGAAATTGACTTGTTTGCGGTTTGTTTCTCTGATCAGTTTTGACAATATGGAAGGATCTGTGTTGTAATTTTTTTGTATTATGTATAAATCTGAGTTTTAATTTAACATTTTCATGTTGCTGTATTTACGTAAAGCAGACAGGTTATTGGCTGCGTTCGGGGTCTGCCGAACGACGAGTGATTGGATGTTGCATTGGAATAAAAAGCCTTGGTCAGTTTCGGGTAGCATAAATTTGACGTTGAAATGTCAGACATGTTCTGAAAGAGCACTATTGTAGAGGGCATTCGGCAGAAAAACAGTTCCGGACTCGACTGCTCCAGAACTGTTTAGTCTGCCGAACGCAGCCAATGTAATCTTATAAATTATATTATCTTCGATTTACTATGAGTCATATTTAAGAAAATTTCCTGTTTTAATGGAAGGAAATTCAATTTCGAGTTTGCATTTTAGATTTTGAAGTTCTCTTTTTATTGTCTGTACCAAAACCTTAATAGAGTAATTGTACATAAGCTCAAATTTCATATTTTCTTTTGTTATAATACTGAGAGAAGTATTATACACATATTTTTAAAATTTATTTTTCTGAAAATCTGCCTCTTAAACTTTAAAATGTTTGATAAAATTATAAAAATTATCATTTATTTTAATAGTTAAAGATTAGATAAAATGGATTGTATTTTTAATCATAGTATTGTTATTTATATTAACAGCACTGATTTTCCTCTTATATATTGATTTAGAAACACATTTTATCATTAGAGATTAATCAAATTTCGTTTAGTTACTGATTAAAAATATAATTCTTTATTCATTTACATATGTTTTACTGCATTCTTTATAGCAAAGTATAAAATACTGTACTTTATATATATTTAAGGGTACTAGATTAGATAATATCATTAACTACTATGTTTCACTTTTATACATTTTAAAAATATTTTTCGAATGAGGTCTTATCTTTATATATGTATAAAATATCTTGTGCTTAATTTACACACTAAATTATGATATTTTAATAATAATTTTGATACAAAACATTAAAATATTTTTGTGCAATCCAGTTTTGAATAGATAATATATTGCATGAAGATGTAAAATGGCCCTATAGCAAAATATGAACTAAAAAACATGTTTATTTAATATCCAATTAGGACATATTAGGATATTAGAAAATAGATTTAGGTCATATGAATGATGAGCAACTACTTTTATATTCTTGAAAAACTATCCATTATATAAGAATTTATTAATATTTTTATATTTTTAAAACATCTTGAAATATTTTTGTACTAGAAATTTATTAAAATAAAATAATTTTACACAATTTAAGTAAGTTTAATTATTATAATAACATAAGTAAGTACAAAATTTTTATTTTTACATTGTTACAATGTAAAAGTAATGATTTATTTTTAACCACATTTCCATTGTAAATTTTTTTTTATCTGATCTAGCAGCAATCTAGTTTTAATTATGTATTTATAACTATTGAAAGTATTTTTTCATAAATAACCTTGTAGAAATTTAATATCATTTTCTAATAAATGAATAAAGTTATGAAATATATATATTTAAAATAGCAATATTGAATTATATTTTTGAATTTCTGATCTAAGGAGAAGCATATTTTTTTTTATAATTATTTTTTTCATTTAATATTAGTATTCAATATTAATATAACCTATATAAAATTTTATTTGAATAACAATATGGAGCTAGATGATAAAATTTGATTCTATTGTAAACCAGTTCACAATGCCCAGCCATGAATTTTTAAATTTCAGTATTTTAAATCAACACCACAAAGTTTTCAAGGTTGTTTATTAGTTTATATATTTGTAAAATAATTATTGTTTTTAAATTTAGCTAATCCATTCAACACCTACTGTGTTGAATGGGTGTCTACAGAAGACTTTTTAAGGGAGGGGACAAAGCTTGGAGACAAATGATTGCATCAATACAAATAACAAAATGTTCGATCGTGGAGGATGTGAAATTACATATCTCAGTCACTTATAATTTGTGGAATTTTTTCTTGATCTCAAAGAGGACAAGTGCCCTATTTGCCCCTCTATGAAAACCCATGATATTTAAACAAAAAGTGCATTCATGCTAAGCTGAATCAGTTTTGTTTGCTTTTCCAATCATCTAAAAACAAATAAATCGTATGATATTTTGTAAAAATACAAGGAATTTGTACTATATGTTTTAGTATACATATGCTTTCTAAATACATATTTATACTTGAAAAATTGTTTTTCCTGTAAAAGAAATATATATATATTAGCTTGCATTCCTGTAGATTTCCTGTTCTTTATATAACCCCACTAATCCAAATACCTCCATACAGTAATTATTTTCGATTAGGAAAAGTGTATTGTAAACCAGTTCACTTATCAGTAAGTCATATACATATGTAATAGAGAATGTCTAATTAAAAAACTATCGGTAAATTAATTCAATATATTATATAAAATTAATTTTAGATAGATTTTGCTTATTAATCGTTAATTTTAATTTAATTAAAAGTAAGTTTCATATATAAGACTTTGATTATTGTAAAAAAAAAGACATTTTTATTTTTAAATCTGTAAGTAGGTATTTGTAAGTATTAGTCTTTATGATATTCAACTCCATTAATGAAAAATGAAGAACACTGATACTAGAAAAACAAATTTTAAGCTCAACAGATCACTTTTATTTATGAATTAAACATTTTTTGGTTAATTGCTTCTGTCATCAGATTCCACCCTTATACAGATTAGGGTTTTAATCTGTATAATAGTGGAATCTGATGTTGGGAGCTAATATCCTAAAAACATTTAATTTATAAAAAATTGGTCTGTTAGATTTGTTAAAAATTTGTATTTTAGCATCAGTACTCTTCAGTAAGGGAATTATTCTATAATTATAAAACAGTTGTACTAGGGTTATTGAAAGTATAATTTAATTCTTAATCTGTTAATTAACAATTGTTTATTGTGCTTTACTAATAGAATAAATCTTTGAAAATTTACTATTGAAAGATTATTCATGTTCACCGCGACAGTGTTTTTCGACCTTTTTTATCTCACAGCATGCTTGAACCAATAATTAAATTTCCGTGGAAAAAATCATGTGATTTAAAGTTGTGTTTGTAAACATTTTCTCGTCATATTACTTGCCACTTAACCTAATTCTTTCTGTCTATGTTTATTGTAAATTAAATAAAACAGTATTGTTGTTCCTTAAAATAGCAACAGGTTACAACAATAGTTATTTAAATTAATAATTTTCATTTACATAAGAAAAGCAATTAAATGAAAATCAAGAATTAATGTTAATAGTGGCATGATAATTGCCTTTAGAAACCTGCCCAATGTCCTGCTATTTCTAAGTTAAAATAATTTGAACTAAATATGGACAATTATAGATACATTTTTGATTTTTAAAAATGTATCTATCAAAAGTATTATGCACATATAATTTTGCTTATATATTTTTTTTAGTACATTATGTATAGATTTATTTATTATAATAATGAAAAACTCATATAATCAATTTAAAGAAGTTTTGATTTTGACATGTATGCTTATTGTTTTTTTGGCTTCTTTCAAAAATAATTTATTTAATAACCGTAAAAAATTTTCTCAGTACACCTACAATCCTCTTGCGGCACACTGGTTGAAAATCACTGCACTATGACATAAGAAATCAAATAAATACATATTCAACTAAATTAATAATTTTGCAAAGATAGGAAAATTCAATATTCTTATTAATTAAAGACAATGTGTGATGTTTATTAATACATTTTGGTTTTTAGTCAATAATAAATTACAAAAACAAATAAATTATTACTTAACACAAAATCATCAATATCAATGTATTTCTTAAATTGCTTGTTTTTGGAGTTAGGTACCAGGTGCTTTTCGATTCTTGTAATCCATTATTATGGACATTGTAGTAGATACACTGTAAACATCAAAAAACAATTATATAATTGTCAAAAAGTATATCTCCAAAATGTATTAATTCATATGAGAAAACTCATCAAAAATAGTGCTTTTAAAATCTTATGTGAAATGGACAAACTTTTTTTGGTGTTCTTTTTCTATGTAAACTGAAATTTATCTGGAAGTATGTTTTTCCTGATTATATGAAGTGCACAGTAAAGTTGTAAGATGCCAAAATATCTTTTGAACAAAGATATCTAGAGCTATGGAAGTTTGGTAATGGTATGGTAAAGCTGGCATTCCTATCTTGGAAACTGAGAGATACAGAAAGAAATAAATGAGAAGTTGCAGAGCATCATAGAATTAGTAGGACATTACATTTCACAGAAACAAATAGTGCAAATAGAAAGTTGGGCAGTACATGCTTATCTGTGCTGCTGGATCAGCCGCTTTGAGATGAGTTGCAATACTACCATTCTCTCTTAGCTGTCAAACAGTTGAATGCAGTTGGTTTATGTTGTTAAATGTGGAGTGGTAGAAAACTGTAATGCATACTGCCATAAAGGTTCCTCAACATTTTGTCTGCATTCCATGCAGCAGTATCATCTCATAATAATCTTCATTTGCAAAAAATGACTATTAATTATTTTTGTTTATCTTCCTCTCCAACATCAGCTTATTATCATTTTATATTATCAAACATTGTAGGAGAATGAAATTTACTATTTTGTATTTTTATTATTTATACAATTTAAACAAATAATCAATGACTTAGAATGTAAGTATAAATAATACAAATACAAAATACTAAATTTCATTCTTCCACAATATTTGATATTAAAAAATTATCATTAGCTGATGTTGTAGATGAAGATTAACAGGAAAGGAATTAATCAGTACACAAATAGTTATGCACAAAACTATCATCGAATGAAATACATTTGGTGAGAGATACAATTCGTTTGAATTCTGAGTCATGCTATAAGTCATTTTTTCATAGATTAAGAGGAAAGGACAAAAATCAAGTAAAAAAAGAAATTATTGTATTGATGAAATGTAAAGTTTGGAAAAATAGATAGGCCTACTTAAGTTTTACTTAGTTTAAAATTAGTTTTACTTACAAGTTAGTATAATATTCAAAAAATAGTAGAATATTTAAGTTACAACAAAATCAAATATAAATATAAACATCTTAACTACACCTCATACATTTCAATAACACACCTTCAATTGCCATATATTATCAGGCTATAATTTGGTAATAATAATTATAAATTACTAAAGAATTTGTCTCTAGCGGGAGGTGTTAGGCACCATCTTTTATTAAATTTAATAATTATAATTTAATTAAATAATTTTAGTTTAAACTGGAAGAAAACAATTGGCCCGGTGCAGGACTCAAACCCGCAACTGCTGCTTACTGTGCAGATGCATTGCCAATTACGCTACTTGGACTTCCGGTTCGATCTCTTCTTCCAGTATATTTAACATTAAGATATAACCATTGTCGGTTACTACAGTGCCGACTGGGGACAGTTTGAGTGCCCTCATCCTGTAAACTCCCCACTCATTTAATTAAATTATAGTTATGAAATTTAATAAGAGATGGCACCTAACACCTTCCCTAGGGTCAAATTCTTTAGTAATTTATAATTATTATTACAAAATTATAGTCTGAAGATATACAGCAATTGACGGTGTATTATTAAAATCAAACATTACTATGTATCAGGCCTTGTCAACTTATTGAGATGTTACCTACTTTTATGATGCAAAATCATTGATAATCTACTACATTTTTATTCGTCTATAAAAGCTTATTAACTCAGTTTTAAAATTATGCTCGCAAAACATGGTTTTATTTATTTATTGTATAGTAATTGACATTCTACATTAGCTATATTTGGTAAGTACACTAAGGCATAAATTAAACAGCAACATTTTATATTTTTACCCTAATGAAAACTAATCTTATTTTTTTCTGTTTTGTAAATTATAAGTTTTGTTCCTCTTTGACACGCATTTTGCATATAACTGAAATTGTTTAGGGCCCAATAAAATAATATTTAAGATGATAACATAATCTTCCTACCACCATCGACATAAAGAGCATGTCTTCATATGTACTGTTTGGTATCTCATCGTGTTGCAATCATAAACAAAGACAACCATATGCCATCTTAAGAGCACAACATTAGTAACTCATAGTGATAGTTTAATGATTTCTTTGTGGAAAATGTAGAATTAATATTCCTATTAAAATGTTAAAATATTCAAAACAATTTAAGTACAAAAAAATATTTGTAATTCTTTTACATAATGATATTCCTCAAAGCTACTTATTTTACTGCTGTTATATGAATTATGTAGTTAAATTTTTTTTATACGATAACTAACATGCAATCGATCATAAATGACAGAACAGAATAGGTAAAATATGAGCATATTCTAAAAAAACTTTTCTATAAAAATTTCATTGACAATACTGATATAGGAGTGTTATTAGTTAGCATTTTTAAGCAATAAAATTTTATAAATATGGTATATAAACAACATAGACTTTAACTTATTAGCTCATACATGTGAATTCATAAATCTTATTGATTTAATATTGGGTAAATAATTCACATCACTTAGAATTTTGTTATAGCAATCAGTAGAAAATTATGTTACTAGACTACAGTAGAACCCCTCTAGTCTGCCCTCGGCTAGTCTGTCGCTTCGGTTAATCCGACTGTGGTCGGAATCGAGAAACTTGTCCCGGTGACTCACTGCCAAGTCGGGGCTGTAAGAGCAATACTGTATGTATTTACTACATACAATATTGCTCTTTTTCATTAATAATAACAGCTTTTGTGCGATTTATTGCAATGTTTTTATTGTAGAGAACAATACAGTCATTCTTGAGTTAAAAGATTGTTTATTTTACTTTTTTCTGATAATCCGACCTTTTTTGCTTTTCAACCATACTCCCAGTCCCAAAGGTTACGGATTAGAGGGGTTCTACTGTAATTAAATATTTTTTCTCTGTCTTTGAAAACATCTCTTGATTGAAAAGTGTTAAGATTTTGGAATTTGTAAATTTATCTGAAGATAATTTATATTAAAAAAAATAATTTCTTCGGAAATAATGTACAACGGGTATTAATTTACATAAAATGGATTTATCTAGTATGATTAGCATTCATAGCTCATTAACTTTAACAAAACAGAACTGAAAATGTCAAATGTTACTGACATATTAACTACTAATGTTGTTGTTGTAATGACTCGCTTCGAGTTTTATGATCATTCTGAGTCTACATAATGAATCTGTATGATTTATTATATGGCATATTTTGAAATTAGTGTCCAAAAAATAATCGTTAAAACTAATGAGTGATAGATATTAATTGTACTACTGTATTTAAATGTCTAAATGATAATAGTAAGCTTTTATAAAGGTCATAAAACTAGCAATAATGTTGAAGAAAACTACAAAAATTAATTGGTTAATAATATAAAGATGAAATATTAATTGATTTATCATAACTTTTCAATATTAAGACGAAGTTATTTAAGTATTAGCAATGTTGTGACAATATGAGATAAATTACCACGTACTCAGATATGTGATTAATTTATGCGTTTGTTAATATTCTGAAACAGGTGGCCAAATACTCAAATACCATGTGTAATATGCAGCTGAATGTGACATTAATGCATGATAAATAAAGTTACTAGGCTTTTATATATTTAATTGTCTGGCGATGTAATATTTTGACAATATTAAATGCTATACAATTAATAATTATAATAATTTCCTGGATTTTAGTAGATATTTGTCTTTATTTAGATAAAGGTTCTAAAAAATGTCTACAGGTTAGATAATTATATTTTTTTTTTTCTATACGTATGTTTTCAATTGATTCTTTAAACTGCATTTTAATAATTCTTATATTAATTTTATTAATACTATAAAATATAAGTAAGAGCTGTTATAAAATAAAATTTTTATTAAACAATTAAATTTTTCTTATTTATCATCATTTGAGTGCCAAATGATTTAAATTGATATTTAAAAACATGATAAAATAGCAACGAATTGAACTTTAAAAGAAATTTCAGGATAATCAATTGCAAATTCTAACATTTTCGATCTTCACAGATCTTCCTCAGGATTCTTTAACTTGGAATGCAGGGAAATGGAACATTTTAAAGAATTATTTAAAAAACATATAAATGAGAATTTTTTTAACTAATTTTCTTAATATATTTTTTAAATAATTTAAATCTCTCCAAAATGATTTTCTAATTCAACTGTTCCCTTTGGTATAGGGATTCCCATACGCATAAGATACGTGTCCTTCATCTTTGAAATTAATGCAACAGCCAATCTTTGCGGATTTGAATATTTCAAGAGCTTCCAGTGTCCTTATTTGGTCGTCATGCTTAGATTGTTGTATGATGGAAAATGATAAAAAAAATTTAATTTTAATAGTTTTAATTGGTAAGCATTAAAATAAGTTCTCTCATATCGTTTACTTATGAGAGGCCTATAATACAGTACTGGATTGGATGAAATGATGTCAAATCTTGATGATGGTTAGTCTCTGTAATAGTCTGTTTGGGTGTGAAGTTAATCAATCTCCTTTCCAGTCGATATCTGGAGAATGATCTACAGGTAGTAAAATCAGCATTAGCATGAAGCTGGCCATCCGATCCACTTCTCTCGCCAGATTATGAATAGAAACAGCAAGACAACAATATTCTCTGTCCAATATGCTTCTTCATATCTTTTACCTTATTTATTTATTTATTGAAAAAATAAAATTCATGTTTTAAAAAGTATTATTGAAGCAAAAAATGTTGGCTATTGTCCTAACATACAAATGTTTTTACCAATTTTTTTGTGGTATTTTGTTGTATTCAGATCTCAAATTTTAAATTAAGTCTTCTCTGAACATATGTAATTGTGAGAGAACATTAACGAATCCTATTCTATGTGGTTTACAGAATTTTGTTCATTTTTAAAATTTGATCAGTCAGTTTTGATTAAACTTTGCCATTTTCTATCAATTACAATGAGGAATCCAAAAATGTAATAAAAAAGATGGGGGTCCATGACTTCATTTTCAAGATACATTGAAGTCAAAGTGACAATGTCTGTGCTTCCTGATGCGATATGAACAGGTAATCCTTACATTCACTTGGCATTGACTGCTTTGTTCTTATGTTTTATTTGTTTTTGCCACACATTTTCCATTAGGTATGTGCAATACTATTTTCTTATTTTTACCTCTAAATTCCATTAGGTGCAATCAATACTGAGTAAGTGCATAAAATCATTTCTTTTGCGCCCAGCAGGTGCAACGATCATCTCTCTGTTGCCAACAAGTGACATTTGATTGTTTTTAACTTTGTGAATTTTTTATCTATTATTGCCTTTTTTAATGAAATTTATTCTTCAAACCATTGTAACTGTTACTTCTGTGGTTGTGTTAAAAGATTAAAAGATAGACTCGAAAATGTATGTATTTTTGTAAATAGTCTTAACTTCAAATCTGTACAAATCTTATTATTTTAGTGAAATAATTTTCTTATCATCAAGTATCAATTACATATAATAAATTATATTTTTAGGTTGAACTTAATTTAGTACAGTGGAACCCCAATTATCTGAGGTGACGTTTCAAATGAATACACTACTTTCTGTATAGTGTAATTCATAAAAGAAATTTTAAAATGATAACATGTATTATGAAATGATTTTTCTCTTACCATTTATTATTTAACTTCAGTGCAAGATAAGCCATTCATATTAAAATGTAACTACAATAATACACATATTTATTCTTTAAACCAAGGGTCATAAACTGGTGTTCCACACTCTAAATCATTTCTTTTTTTAAAAATTAATGTACCTAACATTTTGCAAGGATTAAAACAGAAAAAAATCAAACTTCTAACCATTTATGTAAGTTGTAAAGCCTAGCAACAAACGAGCCTTTGTTAGAGTCTATTTTTTTAGTTTACAGTATATTTTGGTTTAATGAATAATAATGAATACTGCCCACATCCGATATATATCTATTTGACCAGTTCTTTGCTGCATTTGAGTTTGAGATTCCTACTTTAAACTATTGTATGTGTTACCTGTACAATTAATGATGTAAAAATTGTTTTTCTTGTATATGATTAAATTCACTAAGGTGCAAAAAAAGACTTAAAAGCGACGTATCATATAAATCTTTTACATTTATAATTTTTAATTCGGAATGGCTGTGGCTTTCTGTTAATTCGGATCTCTGGTTATCCGAGTTAGTATTGATCTACATTACCTCAGGATTCTACTCTAATAAATAAGTTATATTAATGTTATAAACAATATCTTTTGATAGTAACATGTGACAAAAGTGATAATAGTAAGAAAAACAGAAAAAGAATTGGAAAAATTGTGATGCATTAATGTGATATTCCTTGTTTTTTACATATTATTTTCATTTATACAAATTTTTTATTTTCTTTGTTTTATAAATACAAACATAAAATTTATTTTTAATTAGTAAAGAATATCTTTGTGTTACAATATATAATTTTTTTTTCTATATGCACTATTTTAAAAGTTATCAGAAGGTTAATAATTAAAATTTAAATATCTCAAAATAAAGAATTAGAGACATTCCTCATTTTTTCCCTTTTTTTTTCAAATGTGTTTAATATACAAACTAGAGGTGCTTTTTGGCTTTAACTAAAATAATGGATGGCCAGGACTGAACAAATAATGGTACTGTCGTATTCAAAATGGTGCTTATGGGTCAGCCTAATAAACAATTAAATTTGAATATTCTATAATAATCTGCCATTTAGCTCTAGTTTTTAAAATATAGCCCAAATAATCTGGCATTTGATGATTTAATTCACTGTAGATGTAATAATAAAATTAATAATAATAATTAGTTTTTTGTGGTTTTTTACATGATAAGATGATGATCTCAACTTTATATATGTATATTGTAATTTTGTTTATTACCGAAATTTTTGTCTATGTATGGTAATGTATAACAGTGTTGTACTGATTAAAATTGTTGTTATGGTTTTTTAAGTAATTTTGTTAAACAAAGATAATTTGGAAATGAGGTTTTATTTTGATTATATTGCAGGTCATCTGATAAACCTAATGTAAGACACCAGTCAACTGTTAAAGAACTTCAGTAATTTTTGTACATTAGATATATCAATAAACACATTCTACCCACATGGTATGGGTGCTGTATAATTGTTGATAGATGCAAAAATCACTTTAATCCTGATAGGTTGATTTTTCACACAGCTAGTCCAAGTTAAGTGACACAAGACTTTGGGTACGTTCGTTAAGTCGAACGAGTTAAACGCGTTAGTAACAAATCGTTCGAAAAGTAGTAGTCTCGCTCAGTGCGCATGCTCCACGGTGATGACGTATTGAACGAAACTCTAACGAAGCTCACGAAGGAAAGAGTTAATTTACTTCGTTAAGAAAATGGCGCCCGACAATATTGATGTTTCTAGATCTACTCGAGTGTTTAAATTGTGAATTAAAAGGTGAAATGATTGAAATAACTTCCATCCGAAACAACCTAAGAAAAATATTTTGGTTAAGGCTGCACTAGCAACATTCATATCTTCGATTTTAGAAACAGCCATTTAATTATAACGAATTGTTCGAAAAGTCTAATGAAACAAGAATAACGATGACGTCATTCTCGTTTAACTCGTTTGACTTAACGAACATACCCTTTATTGTATTAAACTTTTAAAGTATATCTAGCTGTTGTATATGCTAGCCCGAAATGCATTTGATGTAAAAATATACTTTAAAAAGTTTAATTTAATAAAGTCTTGTTTCACTTAAGTACAACATCCAGTTTAACTTTGCCAGAAGAGCAGCAAATCCCCTGTGATTTATCCTTATATTTCAGAGCACTGCAATACCCAAGTACTTAATCTATAGACCCAATATTAGCTGATGATGAATAGTCTAAGAGTGTCGTAATTGAAAGCATTTCAGAGTTTTTTGTGTCAAGGATTTGTTGTTTTTGAGTAAGCATAATCTTCACTCACACAAATAAATAAAACTCACGCAAATACAGCTAAGCCTAACGAATCACAAACACAATATGTAATGATTCAAAAACCCGCCATATGTACACGTACTGCCATCTAGCATGATGACGTCACTTTTTTAATGCCTTGAAGATTTTGCTAATTAACTAATTAAAATTTCAGTAACACAAAAAACCTTTCACACTTTGTGATTTAATTGCTAGAAACAAAGTGTGAAAGGTTTTTTGTGTTACTGATGTTATGTAGTTCTAGCTTTGAGTGCAGAGAATAATTATAATTTAATGTCAGGTCTTCAAATATAATAGTAAACTTCAATAATACACTTTTCTTATAGGTAATGCCTTGACAGAAAGTACTAATTCATGTGTCAGCATCTAGTGAAGAGAGAGACAAGTAGACAGACAGAAATCCATTGCGGTTTTATTTAATTAATAAAAAAAATCTGTAGGTTTGATTAGTGGTGAACATTCCTGGGATCATAAAGATGCTACAGTTAAAATTTGGTAACGATTGGTTCAATAGTTTTTGCAATTAGTTGGAACAAACGAAAAATACATTGTCTCTTTACGTAGTAGTATAGATTTGCATTAGGGTTTCTCAAATGGGATCCCAGCTGTTTTTTTTAACCTGGGAAATTCTTCTCATCCCAAGAAATCCCACAAATTTCTTAAAAGTTCACTTTTTTCTTTTTTTGTGTTAAGGTTGAGGAAATTTTGCCAATAGAAAGGATAATTAACTCATAAACTGTCAGAATACATTTGTATTTATTAATTTTAAGCCCACTTATTAGATTTTTAAATTTTTGCTTGTTATCACATCTCACAGATTGTCAATAATCAATATGTATTTGTGGCAGGACTCTGAAAATTTTTTACTTGTCAGAACCTGTAATATCGTGAATAATTGCACTGATGCTTTCTTAATTTTAACCATGCCCAGTAGCTTCTATAACTGCATTGGGCTAGGATACAAATGAGTACGAAGTCTGCAAGTATGAAGTTTTCCTTTATAAACCTGATTATTAAAGCCAAACAAACTGCCAAATTATTGGGCTGTAAGCTTGATGTTTCTATTAAAGCAGCCGAGGTAGACAAATCAAAGAATACTTGAGAGCGAAAGAAGTACTTCAACATATCTCGAAAATGAACTATAAATCTTCAATGCTATGGATGAAAAAACATGTAACATTTGTCTTTTCTTAAATACATTAAAGATGATTCCACCCGCATCCATTGAATTGGAAAGGGCATTTTCAGTAGTGGGACTTTTCATTATTAAAATAATAACCAGATTGAGTGATCGGAGTATTGACCGTCTTTTGGTTTTCAAAATCTTATAAAAATTTATAATAATATTTTGTATTATGTTTTATTTAAAAAACGAAAATTACCTTCTAAGTTAGAAGTTTGATCTAAGTTTATTTTTTTCTTTAAAATTTCAACTTAATTCAAAGGCATTTTTTTGTAAGCAGTTTCCAAAATCTTTAATAAATTTTTTTCTATTTGTGAAAATTTCTATGTAATTCAAAGGTAATTTTAATATATATTTTACACAGCATTATTAATATTATGATTTTGGAGATTGCAGAACGTATTAAATTACTTTTAAAAATGAAAAATAATTAATTATATCCCAGGATTTGCCAGAATCCCGGGAAACAGTTCACTTTTGTCCCGGAATCCCAGCACAAGCAAAAGACCGGGAAATGAGAAATCGTAATTTGTGTAGCATAGTATCACAACAGTTACTGTTAAATATAATGTACTATAATGTTTTACTATAGTACATCTTTATATTCTCTGCCATTTGCATCGATAATGCTTGGTTAGTGCATCACTGTTAGAAACAGAATGTAGTGTAACATTCATTTAAATCAAATTTTTAATGTTTTTCACTTACAAATAAATTAAACAAATTCACCAGATGCAAGTTTTGGTAGGAAATATAGTATTTAGACAGCCCAGTGAAATTATAGTAAGTGGTACACAACAATTACTGTATTAGGAATGCTATTCAATTTATTTATCACTCCATGATTAAAAGTTTACATTTTACACCTGCTGTATAAGTAATCTCTAGTTTCAGTGAAATTTGAAACTCGGTTCAGACAATTGACCTTTTTATAATAGGATATATGGTATTTATTTATAAATTTTTGTATAAAAGAGAGATACACTGTACATATGATCCCTCTCAACTTCCTTCATTGAAGATTTGTAATATATAATTGTTGAATTATATATGAATTAATTGACATACATGAATATGATCATCTGATAATAGACATTGACAGAATGAGGAAAAAAAGAATTATTAAATCATAAACTGCTTGTTTCTAGATACAATTGATTCATTTTCGAATGAAGCAGTAAATTGAAAAGCAAGAATTTTTTGTGGATTCTTTGATTTCCATCTTTAGAACGTAAATCTTCATTTATAATTTTATTTCTTTGAAAAACATTTATCTATTTTATTGGTTCCAGTAAAATAAAAACAGTGTTTAGAGAAGGCTGGATTGTCTAGTTTTAATATAATAATGGCACTTCTCTCATTTAGCCATCTGTTTACCAGTTTTCAGATTATAATGATCATTTTTATAATAATTTATTTTTACGAATAATTCATCTCTTGATAATGCTGCTTTGATTTTATACCTTGAATAACTGTTACGTACTCACTCTTAAACCTTGAATTATAATTCAAGGAATATATAAGAGTGGTCCATCAATTCAATGTAAATAATAATCAGATCGTCAAAGAATTTCATTAAGTAATGAATATAAAATAAGTATTTTTAGAAAATTAAAATGTTATATTCTGCTAATTAATCTAGGTTAAATTAATTTTTCAAAAATAATTACTTTAAAAACTGACTTAAGCCCACTGAATTAGTTAGTTACTATTATTTGAATCTCATCTGCTAGTTTGAAGAGTAGTGTTTGATGCAAGATGGGTCACTTTTCAGGTTTCTACAAAAAAACCGACTTTTAAAAAATTGGTTTTCAAATCTAAACTTTTCAACGAAACTGGTTTCAACTGGTTTTCGAATTTTCACCCCCTCCCAAAAAATGGAGATAAGGGATATTTACGACTTATTTTAAAACTTTTTAATTTATTTAATATTTATAAAATTTCAAAAATACAAGAAAATAAAATCGACCAACGTCTGCACAAAACAAAACAAAAGAACCACAATAGAAAATCACAAAGAAAAACGAATAACAATGAATGTCTACAAAATATTATTTTATTTCTTATTTTTCCTAAGAAAATATCATTTTAGAAAGCAAAGAACCTCTATAGATCTATTGCTCTACCATGTCCTTATTTTGGAGACAAAAATGCCAGAAATAGAAAAACTCTCTCACTTGCTATTAAGCTAGGTTTAATTATCTTTAAAGCATTAAATAATAAATCTAAATTTTTCGTTCTTCTGTTTGTACCTTCTAATACTAAAAACTCCTTCTTTTTAGTGTCTTACGGCTGGATGAAGTCACTTCTACAGGTTCTTGAAGATATTTATGTATCGATTTTTCCATAGCATTTTTTAAATCTATGGCTTTATTTTGTTCTTTGCCACTTTTTCCGTCATCGCAGTCATCTTTTGTAGAATAATTTGGATATATTCTCGATATATTTGTCCAGATAATTTAATGATATCAGATTTTGCAGCTAGTGGAATACATACGCTAGATGACTTTTTTGTTCAAACGTTCTGTGGATTTTGTAAATAAAGAAGTGTTATTAAACCTGTTTGTCTTCTCTCTTGAATTCGTGCCTCTACAGCATGTAACAACTTAGAACTAATTTCACTTTTGAAATTTTTAAATTCGCTTAACAGAAATTCAAATATGTCTTCACTTGTTAATAAATTTGCATCTTGTCATCTTAAAGCATCAGCTGCTAAACATATTGGTCCTAAAACTTTAAAGAGCTCTATAATTTTACAATACTCTGCTTCATTCCACATGCGAGAAGCACCGATATCATTCAAAGCTAAAACATCACATTCTTTAAAGTGTAAAAATCTTTCTATTATGGCCTCTAAACTATTCCATCTCATTTGGCAGTCAAAAATTAGACTTGATTCCTTCCCGTTTTTCCGTTTTACATAATTCTGGAGAATGCTATTTCTTATGAGAGATTTTCTAAACAGTTTGCAAATTTTTCTGATTTAGTGAATCAATTGTTTATATTTGTTTGATAACACAGATAATCTACAATCGTTGAGATCAAGAGAACTTAACTTGTCAAAGTCATCCTCGGAATCCTCAGTCTCGTCATTTTCCAATTCCTCACTTGTAACATTTACATCAGTTTCAGCGGGTTTATTTTTTTATTTTTATATAATACATCAGTAACTGCTAAGTGTATGGCATATGACTAGCATAGTTTATTAATTATGAGTGATATTTGGCCAATTTTTTTCATAGCAGCACCATCATTTGTTGCCGCAACTATATCGGTTGCTAGATCCAAGTTAAAAATTTGTAGCCTCTCAGAAACCAGTTTTAATGTTGTTTTTAGCATCACAAGAACTATCTATGAAAACTAATCCTAAATTAAAATTATTTTCAAAATGCTGTACGCTGATTATGGAGGTTGCCTGTAGATGATCCTTTGCAGCTCAACATTTTACAACAATAATTACAGCACGTCTTATCTTTTTCGACCTTTTTGTAGTTATTCCAAACTTCTGGCTTATTTGAAGAACTCATTTTGGTCTAAAAGATTAATTAAAATATTTTTAATACAATCAACGAATCGAACTTCTATTGGGCTTAAATATCTTGGTCTCATGCAAATTGTTAATTTCTTGGTTATTAATTAATCCCCTTTCTCTGTTACCAGGTGAAATTGGACCAGATCAGTTCCCGAGAAACAATCGTTTATTAATACAATTATCATGTACCTTAACTAACATTTCGTTTTTTTTGTTTGTCTTGTCTTAAAAAATTTAATTTACTAATTTTTCTCTTTTTTACCACATGGTTTTAATATTAAAATAATTTTATTTTTTCCCTTTTCCTTTATAATTTACTTCCTGTAATTAATTTTAATTAATTGCAAAGATCAAGATTTGTTTTTGTTTGGATATGATTAAAAGAATGTTTTTTTCATCCAAGCCCGGAGCTTCGCAGTAATACAAAGGTTGACTGTATTTTTAATGGAATTAAAAATTAAAAATATCAGTAGAATAAACACTGATAAATTTACTTACATGGTTTTTGTTTTTACTAACTAAAAGAAGTATCACAACAACAACACGAACTTCAACTAACTGAAAAACTGGACTAAGTTGGTTTGATCTTGGGAGAGGCGCACATGAATGTTGCACCCATCCAGTATTGCCAGATGTTTTTCCATTGTTGCAAGATTTCTCCCTATTGAATTGGATACTTTTTAAGCATAGGGGGATTTTTTTGTTTTTGTAGTTAGTTTTATGAAACTTATTAACATTATTCCTGTTTTATGACAAAGATGATTTTGTGTCAATATATCAAATAATTAATTTTTATCTCTTAAGTCTGGGATCAAAAACCGGGTTTTTTAGTTGGGAAAACCTGGTTATCAAATTATATTAATTTCTTCGGAAAACTGGATTTTAAAAACCAACAAACCCTAGTCACATTACATTTATGGGCTGCTTCTACAGACTATAAATATAATATACAGTCAATTGTATATTTAGAGGTCATTACACTTCGCCCCTGATTGAGAATATCAATAATCTGACAAAATTTTGGCCAATCTTGCATATAAAGAGTTTTTATTTACAAATCTGGATAATTACTTTTCCACATAATTTCTTTCAACTTCAATATTCTTTAACAAGATTCTGAACTCCATTCTTAAGTTTTTTTCACCTAAAATTGGTGACATACTACACTCTTTACTTCTTCATTGGCATAGAAGTTTCAGCTCCTGAGGACATCTTTCAATTTGGGAAACAAGTGAATATTGCTAGAAGTGAAATCTGGATGTGATAGTCAGTCACTTTTTGTGGGAACTTTCTGGCACAAACTTTCTTGGAACCCAAGAAGTTACTTTATGTTTCAATAAGTTGACACACTTTTTTGAGATTCGTAATTGAAGAGCAATATTTGTCTGATTTGATGATTGCCTCAAATCATTTCCTCAGTGTCATCTTTATGAGACTTATTAGTCACTGACCTTTTTGCTTTTGGTTGTCACTCAACTTGTTTTTCTTGCTAAAACTTTCATACACCTATTATCTAATTGTGCTCACATCACAATATGTATTATCACAATATACAGCTTGCATTTGATGATGAATATCAATTAGAAGAATGTTTTCAGCAGTCAAAAATTTAATAATGGCACATTTGCTTAAACTTTACATCATACAGAAAACAAAAATATGACAGAGAGAGGCTTTCTGTATAATATCTGCTGTGCCATATATGGCACAACAGATATTACACAGCAATAAAAAGATTTGCTTTAAAAATTTTGTAGTAAAATTGCAGAGAAAACTTTGCATTAAAAAAACCAGAAATAAAATGCAATACATTCCTAACAATGTCTCCGATACTTCTGTAAGTCAGAAAATTGACTGCTGTTAGAGTATGGAAAGTGTATGTAGACATCTTATTACAAGAAGTGTTGCATGATATGACACTGTGATGTCTCTTTTAATACATTATATTCAAGACACATTTTTGGGGACTTTTACCCATGCCTGTGTATGTATGTATGTATATGTATATATATATATATATATATCTGTATGTAAAAACATTAGATTTAGCCCATCTTAGCTGTTTAGTTTGGGTATTTTGACAGTAAAAATTTAGAATTAGCTAACACAGAATGTATCAATATCAAAATATAAATTTATGAAAGGAAAATTGACAGTAATTAGTGATGTGCAAAGAAAGATCATGAATATGGGAATCATCATAAAATATGATATTGCATTAACAGAGGTTAACGGTCCTATCTTGCATTATCATAAAAAAAGGAGTCAAAGTTGTTCCATCCAACTCCACAGCCATGATCTTAACATGTTAACATCTGGAAGTATAAGCAAATGTTGTTCCTTTCTAAAGCCATAATGAAGTTGATGAATATATCTGAAGAAATTACTACATATAAATATTGCTTGAAATAAATAGTTATATTCATGCATAAGCTTATTATTTTTTGAATCTTGAACAGCTATTAAGGTGATCAATGATAATTTTCAAATTAACAATGGAAAAAAAATCAATATTTTCGTATAATTAGTTATTTTTACATCTAAAAGTGAAATATTGATACATTACTCAATCTTGTCTTTGATTTATAATATCTCAATACATAAGAGCTAAACATTAATGCAAAATTCCAATAAGTGAAGGAAAAGTTTTGGTTACATTAATATATAGTATTACAATATGCATTCACCATTAATGATGATAATGTAATATTCTACATTGATGTTTTTACAGCATAATTTTGATGTAAAATTAAAATTTGGAAAAATGAACTTACAACAATTTTTATTTTAGAATTTGCAGTTAATTAATTAACGATTTGTATTTTTACTTGTAAAACTATGTTTAAAATAAACATAGTTTTACAAGTAAACAAGAAAAAAAAATCAAGAAATCATTCTGTTACTGTTCTCTTAGTATAAAATGTTTGAATGAATAAATGTCTCTGTCTCTCTGCTCTAGTGATTGATGATAAATGATATATCAGAGATAGAACAAACAGTTTCTTTTCTTTTATTCTAGTCAAGTGGTATTGGATTTCTTTTTGTGGAACTAATTACATAATTTCTTATAAAGATTTTATATGTTTAAATGTATAAGAAGTGATCTTATTAAATTTGGTTGGAAATATTTTAAAAATATAAAGGATAATTTGACATCCTGTATATTTTTCTTTTAGTTTTTAGTTATCTTTCGTCTCGTTGTCGAATTAAGATTTGCTTTTTCCTTTTTTTGTCAGGTCACAATGAATAATGATTGAAATACTTACAAATGACATTACATTATTTGATTTTATTGTTGCATTTTTTACATTATTTGAACAATTACAGCAAACAAAACTAAATTAATTAGTAGCAAATACAATGTTAAATAATTAAGATAGGTTTTTAAATCTAACAAATTTATTCAAATAACTGCATTCAAGAGCAATTACCGTATTTTACGGACTATAAGACGCACTTTTTTCTTCGAAAAATTGCCTCCAAAATTCAGGTGCGTCTTATAGTCTGTAAAATACGGTATTTGTTTATATATATTATATTTTTAATAATGTATATTTTATGCACAAGAGTTTGCTTATTTTTCAATGCTGTTAACACTAAATCATTCGCATACAAACAAACTAATATCATATTATGTACACTTGTACATAACATGATACAGTTTAAATAATCTCGAGAGATCCAATTCAAATTGATTTTATTAGAGCATAACTTTTTGAAAACTGTTTGAAAAATGTTTTAAAAGTTTTTTAAACATATTTTACTGCATGAAAAGTAGTTGAATTATATTATTTATGCTTGAAAACTTCCTTAAAAATTATGTAATTACAATAGATTAGGATATTTTGTTACATTTAAAAAATATATATTTTTTATAGAAATTTACTATACTGTATAATTATAACAATGATTTGATTTCAAGCTTTTCTTCTGTTTTTAACTGTGGTCTTTCTACAGTTTTCTTCCCATTAAGTTTTTCTTATTCTAATTTTATAATACCAAATGGTATGCCACATTGTATGCAGATGACTTAGTTTTGATTGCAGATTCGGTTAATGTTACCTTAGGTTCCAAGTTGGCGGCGGTGGGAATTTTTCCCTATCTTGGCGACTGCGGTGGGGAAAAATTTTTTCCCTAGAGTCGTGACGTCGACGCAGTTGAGAATTTTTCCCCATTCGGTTTCAACCCTGAGATCGATGTTGCCGAGTATCCTGTAACCTCGAAACGGCGACGGTCGTGTCTAAATTTGCGATGGTAGAGGGAGCCTTTTTGTGACGTCGTGCGAGAGTAATATCGGCGGGAAATTCGTAGTTGTGTTACGAACGAATATGCAAATGCTCGATCTGTGACGGGATTTCTGTTCATTTCAATGCAATTTTATGCAAATCGACTAGTTTCCAGTTGGAATCGTTTACTGCAGTGTTGCGACGAATTGCGTATTGGAATATTTGCTGTTTATTTTTCTGGTTACGATATTTCATTTTTTTTCCTCACCACCTCCCCGCGTTTAGTTTATTGCCAATTATTCGATAATGAGTAGTTTTGCCGATTTGAGTTTCAACGACGAATTTCAGTCGAGTTGCACCACACGTGATTTCTACAAGTTAATGGAAGACGACTTTTTGAAGCTAGGTTTGCCTCCCCGTGTCGATAACGCATTGAGATTTCCGAAATTTGCTGTAAAATTAGGCATACAGCCGACCGAGTCCGTTTGCATTCCGTGCAATTCTAAATGCAAATTATGTCATCGGAGTAATAGAGAAGGCTGTTTATTGCGATGTAGTAAGTGCGAAACGAAGACTTCTGCCTTTGAAGGAACATTTAAAAGTAAATTTGGCCACATTTCTTGGGTTGCATTCTGTCGTTTATATGGCTAAGTAGTAATAAATCGAACAGAGGGAAACGCCAATCGACCAATAAAAGAGCAGCCGAATTGAAAAGAACAGGGAAGAAAAGAGCCGCACCAAGAGAAAAGGAAAGTATCCAAGCTGGCAAAACCGAAAAAAGAATGGATCGGAAAGGAAAAAAAAAGTAGGAAGAAGTAGGCAACCACCATCGAAAAGTGAGTAAAAAATAATTTTTTTTTTTTTTTTGGTTATTTCGGTTAACGTCCGCGGAGTCTGCAGAGAAATTCAAGATGGCGGCCAGAAACGCGGCCATCTTGAATCGAGGGAAAAATTTTTTCCCCGTCGCAGTCTCCAACGTAGGGAAAAATTTCCCCCGTTGCCATCTCGGAACCTAGGGTAACATTAACCGCAGATTCAAAAATAAAATAGAAACATCATTGGTAAAACTGAATCAAGTGGCAAAAGAATATAATATGTTGATTGATGTTGATAAAAGAAGAGTAATGATGATATCTAGAAGCAGGAAAACTTTTTAATGTACAATTAGAAGGAAAACCCATTGAACAGGTAAATAAATTTAATTACGTAGAGGCCCTCATCATTGGCAATTTAGGTAACATAGAAATGATTAAGCACAGGTCAGCAATTGCCTGGTTGGCATTTAACGGGATGAATAAAATATGGAATATAGAAAGCTTACAAAAGAAGTTAAAATCAAACTTTGGAACTTGATTATTGTTTCAACCCTAACTTGTGCCTCAGAAGTTTGGATTCTGAAAAAACAGGAAGAAAACAGATTGGCTGCATTTGATATGAAATGCTTACGACATATAAATGGAACCAAATGGACTGAACTGAAGACTAACGAGAAAGTTAGAGAGGACTTGAATTGAGATTTCCGAAATGCTGTACAAGCAAAATGAAGAAACAACTATAGTAGTTTGGACATGTGAAACAAAAAAAGCCAGAAAGGCTACCTAACAGACCCTTCTACATAATAGAGAAGAGACCAAAGGGGAGACCGAAGAGAAGTCTGATAAAATTAATCAGGAATGATTCACAATTTAGAATCTACTATTGGCTTATATCTCGGACTAGAGATCAGAAGATTTGGAGGAAAAGAGTGAAGTCGTGGAGGACTCGACCCGTCACTGATGGAAGAGTGTGATGATAATGATACATTTGTTAAGTTTTGTTTGTAAATTCAAGTGTTAAGAGGACTTTGATCCCCCAAGGGTTTATCAAACACTTCTACAGATATAAATATTAAATATTAGTTTTATTTGAATAATACCTGCAGCAACTATTTTAACTGATATTTTCTGTCATCATTTTTTTCACGTACGTATTTAATGTCCATTATTAATAAAGTATTGAAATATTTAATGTCCATTTTAGGAATAAATGTAGACAAATTATTCCTAAAATGGCAACTGATATCTTTATAATAAGTGCTACTTTCTATATACCATTAATAAGAAAATAATTAAAATTAACAGACACCTGCTGTTTATTGTACATTTTACAGATTTCATTTTCTATTAGGGTTTTTTTATTAAATATAACACTTACCTACCATAGTTTATGGTGTTTAACTTTACATTGCTTTCTAAAGTTTTCAGAAAAACTCTAATAATAGTACATCTGATATTTAAGGGCAATTATTATTAGACTGAAACCAGTTTATTTACCGACTAAATAAACAAAACAGAAACTACACCAAAAAATATCGGTCGTGACAATGTACAACAGATTTGCTTTGTATTGAGAATATCTGAAAGCACACCTTTCTCCCTTCATTGCTTACTCCAAGTGAGTCTCGTGTTTTTTCTTCCTCTCATCCTTTTTCCTTCTATTCATGTAGCTTGATTTTGCTCGTCTGTTTTCCGTCATCTGTGTGTTTAACTCCTGCATCCTGTAGACTTCTGGGAAAACAAGGCTACATCTCTACTGATTCACGAAGATAGGTAATACTAATAAGTTTTTTCAAGAAAAGCTACTACTAATCATTACCATGGCAGTAGCAAACTACCAAATTTTATTGTAAATTGATGGAATTTAATGTTTGTATTCTTGTAAACAACTTGTAAAACTCTAAAACATTAAGATTGAAAAATGCCTATTTGTTTATTTTAATCAATGGTTGATTGAATAAAATGTTTTTAACCATTAGCTTATATTTTGAAGATGTTACTGATAGATTTATTGAGACATTATTTACTATGGTATAATAATAATATCATAACAGATATCTCTGAAGAAGCCCTTTACATGGCATAAATTGTTATAAAATCACTATTTTCTGACAACATTTATATAAATTTGGAACCAACGAAAATCAAATTTAGATAAAGTTATTTCTATGCAGTGAGTGCTTTTTCGTAATTTATCATCATATTTTTCTTATCATTTATTCCAGGTTTTAAATTTGCAATGACACTTGTCTAGTTAGTGTTTCAATTTACAATTAAAAAAAGTTACACAATAACTGTACAAGGAAATTTGATAAGTTAGTTTATTAATATCTCTAAGAGAGTGCATTCCAGTTAATATTTATTAAATATTAATTAATTTAACTGAGAACACACAATATCTCATCACAAAAATCAGCTCTAAATTTAATATTTTAATTGATTGGGAATTTAGCACATCTTTCTTAATAATTATTTGGTAATTTTAGTCATTAATTTTTTTTCCAATTTCTAGTAGTAAGAGCAGTAGTTAGAACACATTATTATAATTAAAATATCATTTGTTTAATTAAGTAAGAAAAAAATACTTTTGTACTTATATTTATGATTTATCTTTCTATCTAACATTCTTTTAAACTTTAATCAGTTGCTGACAATGATTATGATTCTATCTATTGAAAAGTTATTTAATGTGTAGATAAGAAAGTTCAGCAATCTTTGTAAAACAAATTAGATCAACCTGTTAATTAGTTAAGTTGGAATTTCAGTAAAACAAACCACTTCAGGTGATCAGTTTCCAAAAATTCTTGCATATAAAGTCTTACTAAAGAAAAATACCTGCATTTGATTAATTTTTCACATTCCTTAAATATGTGATTTATATTATTCTAAGTGGGAAATGAACTTATTTTCATATATAATAATTGGAACTTTAATTATATTTATAGGTTCTTCAAGTTGAGGCCTACTTTGAATAAGATTTCAGGTGGTGGGTAAGTGATCATTTCAATTACTTGAATTTTTAACACTTAAAAATTTATATTATACTTTTATTATAGAATTCTTGGTTTATAAATAATTTCAGATTAAAATTTAAAATGAATAACTAACAAAATAGTATATTAATGTATAATTCATAAGTGTTACATTTATAAAACATTATACACACAAAAAAAATTGACATAAAAAGAACAGTTAAGCTCATTGTTCCTCTCTCTTGCTGGTTTTAGCTGATCAACCGAGCTAAATTTTTCTTCCGACAAGTTAAAAATGTTTTTTATTTTATTTATCATTACTATTTTTAAAAATAACCAGACTTATTGCTTTGTTATCATTAAGTGATAGTTTGTTTAGGAAATTTGCTGTAGCAGTCATATTTCAGGTTATTCAGCTAATATTGTAGGTTAATCACCTGAAATTTTTTAGTAGAGAATAAACATTGCAAATTTTATAATAGTAGTAGTGTTTCTTTATTTCTTTTATTATAAATAATTGAAAATTTGCTGGCTCTTGTTCAAAATTTATTTTGTTGCTGACCATCGTTAATTATTATGATTGTTGTGTTTAATTTACTTCACTTTCTTCAGTACAAATGAATATAAAACACTGCTTTATTAGAATAAAATTGTACAAAGATGCTTAATGTTTTGAGACCTATAGATCCATTCTTAGAGGAATGAACAGCAAAAATAAAGCCAGCCTAATGTTTACATTTGCCCAGTGAAGTTGGATACTTATACCCAGACCATATATTAAAAGACTATGAACAGTACCATCCAGAGAACTGAAGTAATATATTGTTTATAATTATTGGTTGGACTGCAGATACTTGATTTTACTTGGCCAGCATAGATATTACATTCCCTGGCCAAATTATTAGACGCACTATAGTTTTTATGCAAATTTTAATTATCAGCTACTACAATTTGGTCTTTGAATATTTATTACCAATGAATTTAACTTGTAATGTACAGTTTACTTTATTACATAGGTGCTAACACGAATAAAACGTTATATTTATTGAAAATTTTTGTTTTTATTAACATAGTAAAAAAATACAAAATTGCCATTTAAATTTTAGTATTTTGTTGAGCCACCTTTTGCAGCTATGAGAGCCTCAATCCGGTGCGGCATGCTGTCGATGCAAGACTGGACTGTCTCTTGTATTTGTGGATGATGATTCCACACATGGATGATTTTTTCCAAAAGCTGCGTTTTGGTTGTGATGACCTCTTTGGCCACTTCCCTCTTCATGAGCTCCCACACATTTTCTATGGGGTTCATGTCAGGACTATTACCCGGCCAATCCAACAGAGGGATATTTTGCTCTTGTAGATATGTTTTCACAGACTTGGCTGTGTGGCAGGGAGCTCCATCTTGCATAAAAATAAATGGTTCCCCATTTGGGAACCATTCTCTAACCTGTGGCAGCAACCGATTTTGCAAGACTTCTTTATATTGGTCTTGCCTCAAGGTGCCTTTTACTACGTACAGGCGCCCAGTGCCCTTGCCACTGATGACAGACCAAATCATTACTTTCGTGGGGTGCTTAACAGTCTGAATGATGCAGTCAGGATGAAATTTTTCGTTTCTACGACGACGGACAAAATGAGCTTTGTTGGCTAAAATTTCAAATGTGCTTTCATCGCTGAAACAGACCTGAGAAAACAAAAAAAATATATCTTATGAATCAAGTACCTACTGTTAATTTGTCTATTTTATAGTAAATAATCTATTTAATGTTAAATTACCGATCTCCAGAAGTCTACATCCTTATCACGCCACTGTTTGGCCCACTTCAAACGCTTTGCTTTCATTGCAACTGTTAACTTGGGTTTTCTTACTGGACGGTAAGTCTTAAAATCCAGATCTTTCAATTTTCTGCGAACAGTGCACTCAGAAGCACTCACTTTTGCATCTTCCAATTGAGATTTTATTGATTTAGTGGTAGCAAATCTGTTTTCTAAGCAAATTTTCTTAAGACATCTTTCTGACCTTGGGTTGAAAATTGGCTTTCTGCCGCATTTATTTTTTCTTTTCGAACTCAGATCTTGATCTGATTCAACTTTTTTCTTTATACGTCGTACGCTAGCTTCAGACACATTCAACCTTCGTAAAATTTCACGGTTGGAATACATTTTTGTATTAACAAGGGCTTTGACTTCAGCTTTTTTACGTGGTGAAAGGTCTCCCTTTTTCCCCATGTCAAAAGATCACAATTTATTATATCTGGTTGGTAAAAATACTACTATCGAAGAAAACAAACACTTGCGTAATTGTATACCATGACCTAAATACAAGAGGTGAACAGAAACACGTCCACACCAGTAGCAAGCGAGAACGCGACTGAAACACGTTCGTACTTGTACGCTATACTTCAATGTCTAAGCTCTGATACCTATCAATATATTAACATTGTAATGAAATATAACAAATATAGGTATACAATGACATTAAAAAATAAGTTTCGTTTATCAAAATTATGATTTATAAGATAGACCTACACCAAACCGGGTATGAAACATTGAATTATGAAAAATCCATAGTGCGTCTAATAATTTGGCCAGGGACTGTAAGATGTTTTAATTTTTGTTGTTTTTTTGACTTATAATAAAACATTATATTTATTTACTTATTTTAAAACAAGTAATGAAGAAAGATAAGAGTAGATTGCTTCCATAGAACAAAAATGCAGTAATAAAATCATATAAGTGTTAATTTCATTTTTAAAAAAATACAAGTCAAAACTACAATAAAGAGTACAAATACAAAAATTAGGTAAAATTAATTAAATAAAACCAGACTTAAAAAATTAGCATAACGTATACGAACATCTCTAAACTTAGCTTTTTTTTTTAATAGCTAATTTAAACCAAACGATCTGTAAAATTAACACAAGATGGTGGCGTAACCATCTACTTCTATACAAATCAATTAGTTTATAATCATTAACTGAGCCATATAATAGCCCAATAATTTTGGCATTTTGGTTTGAATTAACATATCATCTTTTTTTTACATAATCTTAGCTTTATTTTAATTCAGTGAATATAATTCTTTAGTTATGACATGGCATTAATAGAACAGGAGAAAAATGAATGCATACAACTCCTAGACAAAAAAGTAGAATATTCACCTAACTGAAAGTTTAGTGTACATGCTTCACATTCGTTTCTGGTGATGCAATTCCAAATATGTCAAATGTACGTCACTAGTTCCTTCGTAGAAGTTGGGCACCATTCATTAAGTCTTCATTTCATGACTCTTCACAAAATTTAAATGGGTTTAAGTCTGGGGTATTGCTTGGCCAAGGCAGGATTGCAATCTGTCGTTCTTGTAACCAATGTATCGTTGACTTCGCAGTATGAGAGGATGCCTTGTCTTGTTAAAATCAAAATGTTTCCTTAACTAAATCCTCTGCCGATGGTATCATAAATATCTCTAAGATGTCTTGATATGTCTGTGCATTGACACATTCCTGAAGAATGCACAGTTGTCCTATGCCATTCACACTCATGCATCCCCAGATCATGACAGACGGTGCAAACTTTATGGATCTCTTCATACAGTCCTTTTCAAAGACTTTTTTGGTTGTTCTCCATACACATGGGCCTTGGTCACCACAGGAGAGACAAAACGGGGATTTGTCACTGAAGAGAATGTTATTCCAGTCATCTTGTCCCCACACGAGCCTCTCTCTGCATCATCTGACATGCACTTGTTGTCGTTTTTTTGTTAGAGATGGCTTTGTCTTGGAACATGACAGTTGAAGTACAAGTTGCGCAATCTTTGGCATGTGATTCAGCAACTAATGTTCACTTCAGTTGCTCTCCATTGTGCATGCAAGTGTTTAACGCTCTTAAAGCAGTTTTGCGCGACAATCCTTCTCAAGTTTCTCTTATTCCTCGAGGTCATTGCTAGTTTACATCCACATTTCTGATGTTTGTTGGTTAAAACTTAAACACGGTTTTGTTGCTTCAGTACTCTAGACACTAGAGTACTGAAGGCTACAAGCACTTTATATTATTTGCAATTTCTTTCTGTGTTCTTCCTGCTTTGTGCAAGGCTGTGATAGTATCTTTAGTTCTGTCACTGATGTCATGCTTACACTCCACATTGTACTGTTATGCTGTGCTGTCCAGCAATATCCAAATTTTCATTACAATTTAGTTATTTATGGCTGTTTGTCTGACTGTTTTTGCTAATATTCTAATTTTTTGTCACAGTAAAAGTGTTGCTGTTTTTTTTTTTTTTTTGTCATTTCATTTCCATTCATAAAAAGACTTTTGAATTAATTTGTCTGATTAATGGGTATAATAAATATACATATACATTGTATTATGTAGTGTCGAAAAAAGTTTTGTACTCTGTGTTGTTCGTGAGAAAATGTACACTAAACTTTCAGTTAGGTGAATATACTAATTTTTTGTCTAGGAGTTGTAGAAGAACTAAAATAAAAGTTAGATAATGCAATGTATGAATTATTTCTAGTAATTCTCATTGACACACACAAAGGAAACTTTAAATAGGATGAAAATCTACTAAAATACTTCAAAACAAAATACTGTCAAAATAAGAAATGTGATGGAAAAATCATCATTAAAATCTGTGTCTTGACCTGATAACCTCATAAGAATTGGTATAGGTAGATGACATAGTTTGCTGAGAAAAAAAATAAACTTTTTGAAGAAGAGTTGGTGCCACAGTGGCTCAAGGAGTAATCAACAATGGATTGAAAAGCAGCAAAAAATAAGGCTTGAAAGACTGACTGAGAGGAAATGAGACAATGGTGAGGTCAATGTGACAATGGAAAGTAAGTTTCTCATCAGAGATAATTCCAAGATTGCTAACAGAATGCACATAGTTAATGGAATGCCCATTAATAGAAAATGATGAAAGATTAAGTTTGTGGACTAATAAAAAATATATAGCAAGATTAGTTTTCAAATTAATTGATTCCATTAGAGAAGATAAGATATTAAGATTAGATGCTAGAAGAGATGAATTTGAGTTAATGGTTTTAATATTTCCTATGTAATACTGCTTGAATTAAAATTCAGGATGATAAAGTCTAAATAAACCACAAAACATAAATTAAGAATCGAATTCTGGGATTCCTGCACATGTAAAAAATTACAAAAAGAAAGCTGTCCAACTTATCCTAAATTAACAAAGTGAAAATTATTTATTAATCCACACAATTATAGCTGAATGAACATAAAAATGTTAAGCAGAATGGAAAGAATGATGAAATCATATTATTAATATAATATATTTAAAAAAAAAAAACAGATTTTTTTACAAGGTGAATACCAAAATTACATACCATTTAGCCATAATTTCTGAACCAGTCAGTTCTGAAGAAAACTTTTGATGTCATTTTTCAACAGGAATCCCTATTTTTGTCAAGATACACTTGGCATCTTTTTAATCGCTTGTCAAAGCACTGTGTGAACACATCTGGAGTCCTTCAAAACCACTGGAAAACTGACCTGCCAAAAACAGATCTTGACGAATAATGCCTACCATGGAATGAATCCTTCAGGTTTGCAAACAGCCAGAAGTCACTCAAAACCGGATCTGGTGAGTATGTAGGATGCAGAAAGCTATTGATGGCCTTTTCTATCAGAAAATCTCAGGCGACTTGAACTCTGTGGCGGAGCATTGTTGCAGTTAAAGACAAAATTTGTGCTGCCAAAATTGAGTCTCCATTCATGATGAGTTTCCATTCATGATGCATGAAGCATGATGTATCAAATGCTTCCCAGCATATCTTTTGTATACTGACCAGTAATCATGTCAGTTTTCAGAAGTTGCATTGGCAGGGTGATAAGAGTGTGGCTCATCTTTGATGGTGTTTCTTCCACCTGCAAATTCTCGAACCCACTTGCAAACTGTGCAGTCAGCAGAGCAGACTCTTCATAGATATCCATTAACTGCTTGTGAATATCAGCCACTTTTTCACCGTGAAGTGAACAAAAATTTGATAATAGCTTGCTGCTCTTGAAATAGACACCCATAATTGCCATATTTGCTAAGAATCAGTTTTGGTAGATGCTTATATTTGCTGCTCTTGAACTGAAAACTCTGTGCTTTCGAGCACCCTCAGAAACAAGTTTGTGAAAAACATGAATTATTCAGCACCTGTTGCTTCACAGGTCAATTGACGAAGGCTTGTTCAAACTTGTCCTGAGAGGGTATGCTCACGTAGTTTGTTGTGCCCCACAATAAAGAAATGTACATAATTGCACCATGTATTTTCAAAATTACTTAAAATTTTGAGTTATAAGTAAATGTCCTCCATTATACACCATCCATGCAATGTCCTTTCTTTTGTACAAGAATGTTGGCGACCATGCTGCACATGTACTGTATTGCACCCTATCTCTCTGTGTGTGTATGTATTTAGCTTATGTTATTAATACTATAATTTTAAATTGTGCTAAACATACTGTTGCAATGTATTGTATTGTTTTACTTGTTTCTGTATGAAATATGATTAGCAGCATGAAAAGTTAAGTTTTGAGAACAGAGATATTTATGGCTTTTTCCAATTTCATGGGTCCTAAAACTCTAACCCTCACAAATGTGTAGTCAAGTGTAAAGGCAAACAAATTGTTAATCATAAAAATTTACTTTCCCGATTGTTGTATATAACAGATGTTGGGGATCAATCAAAAAAATGATCCCCAACATTTTTTTATATTTTGGATTTGATACCTTGAAATGTTGAGAAATGAAAAAAAAGAACAGTAGTGGTTTTTCTGTACTGTATATATGGATGTTTGCATAGGAGTGCACTATTTTGTTCACACACTTTGAAGCTTAATAACTCCCATGTGTTTTGTCGAAGATATCTGAAATTTTGCAAGGAGGTTTGTGTATTATGGACATTGACACTTTTGATGGTTAAAGGTCAAGGGTAATATCTCTAATGGGATTGGACTTAATGAAGAGTATACTCCTTGTTAGTATGTACAATCTATGAGAGTGGTTTTCTCAATCTCCAATGGTCTATGAAACTTTACACTTAAGAACCTTAAGAGTCCAGTAATAACACTTTAATGGAAAACTAAAGTTTTTGACCATATGCTGGTCTTCCTCAGGTTTTTAAAACCAGTAAGATTCGAACTTGGAATGCAAAGAAACGGTCAAAAACATTAGTTTTCCATTAAAGTGTTATTACTGGACTCTTAAGGTTCTCAAGTGTAAAGTATACATTCCAGTAATTGTGTAAGAAGTTATTTTAATGGTCTATTAAACAAAGACAAGCGTAAATAACAAAATGAATTTATTATCAAAAGTTTGGTACAAACATGGTTGTTTTTCGACATCATCACCGTGAAGATTGAGGCATTTGTCATATCTGTGGACGAGCTTTGCAATCCCCTCTTCATAGAATGTTGCCACCAGGGACTTGAGATGGGCCTTAATGTTGTTTTGAAGATCGTTATTAGTCCCGAACCTCTGCCCTCCTAGCTACGTTTTCAGTTCAGGGAAGAGGTGGAAGTCTTCACACATTAAAGATGGTAATGACTTCCACCTTTCAGACTTCCATTCAGCTTGGAACATTTTAAACACCCACTCAGCATATAGCTCTGATTTATCGCTGAGTGACTTTTACCTCTTCCCCGAACTGAAAAAGTCATTTGAAGCTAATGACCACACATTTAGTTGTGGATGCACAGAGAAGTGGCTGCCCATCTGCATCACGAATCTCAGTTGTTTCAGGAAGTTGGTGGATGGCACTAGTGTGTGCATTGAATATTAAGGTATTCATCCATATTTCCATTTAATAAGGTATTTGTCAAATAATTTTCATCATCTTTGCATTGGCAATATAGAAATTATAGTGATTTCTCAATGTCTAGTTACTTTTCATTCATTCCCTATGTTAACTCTTGTGGGAGTTACATGAAGCAACCTTCTTCAAATACTCTTTGAGACATCTCAGACCCCCTTGTGAGCATTCACATCAGAAACTAAAATTATATATCTTTATTTCCATATTTTGTGTTCTTTCTATTGATGTAAAATACACGTGAAAATGCATATTTTTAGTTTTGCAATGAAGTGAAATTTGATGTGTTTATTTTTGTAATTTGAAGAAAAATAAACACATCAAATTTCACTTCACTGTAAATTATATGAGGCAAACAAACCTAATGTCAATCTTTACAGATTGACATTAGGTTTGTTTGCAAGTGGAGAGGGATAGGTTGCTTTCAAGGTCAAGATAGAAAAAGTTTATTACTTTAAAGAGAAATTTACAGTGGCAGTGGCATTGAGCCCCTACTCCAAATGTAAACAAACTGCAGTATTTTATTATCCTATAAACAAAAGCTTCTATCCCACTTTAAACTGGGTCAAATGACAATTGTTTTGTAATATTTTATTTGGAAAATTATTTTCTTTAACAAGTAACAACCACTTTTGTCAGAACTGATTATTTTAGTTTTCTTTCTTTATGGGATATAGTCATGCAGTTATCAAAAATCAATTATCTTAATTCAAAAATTAATATTGCTTGAAATATTACAGAACGTATCAAAATTTTTCCTGATTGTTTAACCTGGAATGCTTTCTGTGTGAGAAATGAAATGATCAAAGAAGTAATGCATGGATCACCTAAAACTTGGCAAGTGTCCATACAGTGTCAGCTGCATAAATTATTACATTTATAACTCACAAAGATATGGGGATTTTATCAAAACAGTATTCATAACAGTGTTATTAAGGCATAATGAAAAAATAAATGCATTTTTCATTATGCCTCAATGACACTGTTATGAAATAAATAAAAATTTTAGTTTTAAGTCTTCATTATCAAAATTAATTTTTTAATTTTTGCCATGCAACAATGCACTGCTCACTCTGTCATATTGTTGCATGCAATGCAATGCTCCCATTTAAAATGAATTATTAATAAAACTCTGATTTTTTTGTGCAGCGACAAAGAAATAGCAAAGAATGTAAGGAATGGTACTTTTGTAATAATAAATTTATTTTAAATTGCTATTGTGTCACATTACACTCGTTCAAAGAGACAGTTTAGAACATGAACATGTTTTCCTGCAATGGAAACAGTCGTGTGGCATCTTATTTTTTTCTTGACTAGTATTTGTGTATCAAAAACAGTGTGTCAATTGCATATCATCTGGGTTGAAAAGTTCAAAAAGTGGAAATTTTTTCAATTTTTTTCCAAAATTTTAAATATAAGAAATGTTGAAAAATGTGTGCTGCAATGTCTCAGGTGCCATGTAATTCCAAGGATTTATTCTCCACTTTCACAACTACTATAAATTATCTGTTATGACTGTATGAAATGCTTGTCGTTTGGTTTATTGATGCACTAGGTAGGTCCAGATTTAAGATTTTCATGTAAAAGCGCTTAAAATATGTAGTTCTTGGAAAGGGATGCGAGTTCTCTTTTTACATGCTATGTAAAAACCAGCTAGTTTGTGCATGATTTTTTTCTACGTGCCTTTCCAAAGACATTAGTGCACGGGTATGATATGAGAAGAAATATTTACTACACTTGGAATCAATAATTATCGTAAAAACAGTTACAGTACATTTCTGTTCATATACTTTGATAATTAGAGTGCATCTGTATTTATACCCTATAAAAGTGTACAAAACAAAGTAAGAATAGAGCATTCTTGTTTCAAGCCAGCCAAGCTTAGGAATAGCCTGGAAAATTGATGTTAAACAATCGTAAAAAGGCAGATATGTACAGTTTTACAAGTGTAGATATGTAAATTGGTGTCCTTGGGATCGAAAAAACTGAGAAAACTTTCAGGCAGCATATCCAATAATTCAGCACCATGTTGTTCTCGGCGATGCCAGGTTAACAGAATGTCACTGTAGTTAAAATTGTATTTTTGGAACATAAATTAAACTCTGTATTAAAGCTAAATAGTTATTATTTTATATTTAGATATAGTTACTTTTTGACAGGATATGTAAGTTTGGGTTAAGGGATATAACATAGATAACAGATAAAAATTGTATTTGTATGAAAAATAAAATGAATGCTAAAAATTATTTCTTCATTCCTCACGTTTCTAAAATGTTGGCTTTATGGAAACGTGAATGATTTAACAGAAGTTATTATGAATGGTTCTTTTATGTACTGTACATAGCCTCACAGTGGATAATTTAATACATGAATAATAATTATGACATTAAGTTAAAACTAGATATAGAGACAGTATCTATAATTATTTCAGATCCATTAACTATACTATGTGGAATTGAGTTTGTGATATGTTCGGTACATTTGCATTATTGCTGTACTGTACAGATATGGTATTTAATCATTGTTGACATGACCTTGACTATATTGATCAAGCAAATATTAGCTTTTAACTGTGGAAGACATACTAAAATTCAACAGAAATCTATTTATAGTTTCTAAGTATATTTATAGATATGCATAAAATATATAGATTTATTTTTATAAATGGTTCTTATTATATTATTGTGTTGTAAATTATTTTTCAGATATGGACCAAGAAGGTAATGGGGAGGACAAACAGAAAAATAACACTCTGAGAAAACAGAAATCATGGCATGAATTGCGCCAGGTTGTTCGTAACATGAGACGCCATTTTTCCAGCATATCGGCTAAAATACCCAGTGCGTTATCCTTCAGACTCATCGAAAATGAAAATGGCCAGGTGATAACGCGCATTTATTTTCTTGGTACTCTCTCTGGTGGTCGGGAGACGACATTACTCTACGCTGATATACCTATGCATAATTCTTCCACTCAAGAAAATACTAGTTTTTCTTGGCAGCCATTGCTTGAATCAACTTTTCAAGTATTGCATCCGTTAGGCCAGTTTTCACGAGAAGAGCAGCTCCAATGGGAAAGAAAGAGACTCGTCATGTGGGGAATAACTGCTTATGATCTACATAACGGAATCGGTAGATTTATATTCCCTGCATGTGGTTCGATATTTTATTGTGATGATAACAACACTCAGGTATTTATTTAAATTTTATACATATAATATACTAAAATTTAAATATATATTTAAAACAAAAAACAAAATTTCAGTGCAAGTCTCCCCCATATTTTCCTCAAGAACTTCGAAGCAATGTATCGGGAGCAAGACTTAATCATCACATGTGTCCTCAAAATCCAGACTTGGTAGCTTATATTTATAACAGTGACCTTTGGTTGTATCATATAAAAACATTGACTGAAGTTAGATTAACATATGCAAGAAAAGGTAAAAATAAGACATTGTTATCTGTTAAAACTTTCTCGTCAAATATATTAATTATTGATTTATTTTAGGATCAAACAGTTTATCTACTGATCCCATTAGTGCTGGTATTCCTTCTTATGTCATCCAAGAAGAGTTTAATCGGTATAGTGGATACTGGTGGCAGCCTGTTCATTATCCAAGTAATTATCATCATACTGAACTTGATTTTTAAAAGCATATTTTTGGATTTCATTTGTTTATTTTATAATAATATTTTTGATTTAGATGAAAAAAATATTTATCGCATTTTATATGAAGAAGTTGATGAAAGTGATGTAGAAATCTTACACCTTCCTTCTTACTGTGATGAACATGATGTGGAGGAATTCAGATTTCCTAGAGCTGGTAAAATGAATATCATATTTTTCCATTTTCGAATGAATTCTCAAGCTTTGTTAATTATATTTATTTTATTAAATGTTAAAATATCCTACAGTAAGTTCTTGATTTAATGGACTAATTAGGGGAGGAGTGTATTCTTAGATGTTAAATTAGATGTCTTTTAAAAACATATATTATTAACAAACATGTACAAAAATCAAAACCTTGATTATCCCAGTAAATAATTTAATGTAAAGTTGATTTTACAGAAGATCTGCTTCAGGTCAACAGTATTCTAAATTGGAATGCATTGAAAAAATTTCAAATTTTTGGAATACAAAATTAAAAATTGAATAAAGATTAGCTTACCAAAGTACAATGCATTAAATAATGTGTACAAAATTTAAATAGATACCAACATAAATAATTATATATAAATATACTACAAAAGTAATAATAATGAATGTATGTTGATATTATTCAGTTTTAAATAGAACATTGCCAAGCATATGAGATGCTTTTTTCATCTTTAAAGCTAATGCAACTGCCCCTCCTGTCAGCTTTGTAGATTTCTAAAGCTTCTAGAGCTGTAGTGTGGTTGGTTTGCCAGTATTGTTTGATTAGCATGGCATTTTGGAGTTTGGCTTGCATGCTGGTCTCTGTGACATAAATGGAATGGACAGAGTAGTTTTTTTTGTTCATTATATTGTAATGTTGTTGTTGTAACCTTTTGTATATGGAGCACTTGGTGAACCCAACATACACCACTGGTGTATGTTGGGTTCATCAGCCATTCATCAGCCTTGTCTTTTCCATTGTTTTGCAACTTATCTAGTGTGAGAATTCACTTGTAGGCTAACTTGGTACCCATATTGTCAGCTATTTCCTTGTATAAGTTAGCCTACAAGTGAATTCTCACACTATGTAAGTTTCTACACAATGGAAGAGATAAGGCTGACAAATGTAGGGCTCCAGGGCTATACAAAAGTACATTGGTCCTGGTGTACATTGAGTCTATCAAGCACTCCATACGCAAAAGGTTACAAGAACAATGTTATAATATAATGAACAAAAAATAGTACTACCTTGTCCATTTATTCTACAGAGATGGACATGCAAAATTACCACACTATGGCTCTAGAAGCTTTAGAAATCCACAAAGCTGACCTGATGGGCAGTTGCATTAGCTTAAAGATGGAAAAAGCATCTCAGATGCATGGCAATGTTCTATGTAAAACTGGACAATATCAACGTACATTAGTTAATATTATTTTTATGGTATATTTATACATGATTATTAATATTTCTGATATTGGTATACATTTTAATTTTGTATCTGTATTTTACTTAAAAAATTTGAAATTTGTTCTATTCATTCCAATTAAAAGCATTGTTGACCTGAAGTAGAACTTGTATCAGATCAAAAACAATTGTTGAATTTACATTAAATTATAAAATAGGGTTATAACAATTTGGATTTGTGTATGTGGTTACAGATATCAATCTAGTTATATGTAGAAGTTAGTTTCATTCATTAATAACAAACTTACAATGTACAGGATATATATATATATTAAAGTATTAATATAATATATAAGTATGAATAAAGTAATAACTTAAAGTACATTGAGTAATTTATACTTATTAACTCATTTGCCCATCCTCTAACTATGGGCACTATGAATAATGGAATCTATGGAAATATGGAACTATGAATAAAAACTTTTCAAATTGTTTCTTTAGGACAGACATGTTTTGTTTTTTTTTTTAAATTGTGGTCCTTTTAATCAAGGACCTAATATACTACTAAAACATTTTGCAGTGATTTTATCAAGTAATTTCATTTCATAGGAACTTCCAATGCTCAATCATCATTGAAAATGGTTCAATTTAGCTTATCTGCATCTGGTCAAGTAAGTATTTCATTTCTAAATATGTAATTTAAATATTATTTAAATATCAATGTAGCCAATTCCGTATTAAGTTTTCTCTCTCGATCCTTAAATATAAATTAATTTATTTTTACAATTTTAACAAAAAATTGGTCTAGAAATTTTCAGTATAAATGATAGTTTCTGAAAAAAATAACAAGTAAATGATATTTCCTGTTTTTTAACTATATTTGTTAGTATTAATAATTCTCTAAAAGCAATGCATTTGTGGAACTAATAATAATTCAAAATTTTATGAGTACTAATCAAACTGTGTTAGGTCTTGAATTGGAAAATAAAATGCTAGAACTGATTTAATGAAGAAAATGACAATCAAAATGAAAGCAAACAAAAGTTAATAGTTTGAATAAGAACAAACCCACTGACGTAGAAACTACATTAAAGAGTTTAAGAAGCTTTAACACATAAGAAACAGTTTTATTTATTTATTTATTTGTGTTCTTAAAAGGTTATAAAAGAAACTTTTGCAATCAGGAAATAGTTTGATGCTTAAAGGAAGCTTTTCAAATTTTGAAAGCTTCTTCTATCAAAACCTAGGTATATTAAATTTTGCGTAATGGGTCTAAAGGTAGGAATTCTTTTTGTAAATTAATTTTTCTGTTTCATTAGAATAATTTGAAACTAAATCATTCAATTGTTGTTCTGGTTAAATAATTGAAATCCATTTTAATACCTCCATGTTCTCTCTGGAACTTATATGAAACTATAAGTACTGTACATTTGATATTTGTTAATCTCTTTATATAATATATTTTTTACTTTTAATACCTTATACCGTTATTTTCTTAGAGGTAAGTAAAATTTAATAAGAACTAAATGTTTGAACATTCGTTTATTGTCAAAATTTAAGATTGTCCACAGAACCAAATTTCTGTGATATAAAAAACTATTTGTCAAGCACCCACGAATTATACCTGATACATGTATTATAATAATTTATTCTGCTTAAATCACACACTTTACATCAAATTAATATCTGAGTATTGAATACACATTCAAAGAAGAATCCTTTTAGTAGAATAATTGTAGACATGAAATGATAGTTATATTTTTTCATTGCTTTTAGATTTTGTGTGTGAAATACTTCAAAGTTTTGTAACATGTCTATGTGAATTAAATATGCATTTGTTTTAAATATATTTTTTCATTTATTTACAGATAGAAAACATAGTTTATCTACAATTAGTTCAGCCATTATATTATCTTAATCCAAGTATAGAATACATTGTTAGAGCTGGATGGACACAAGATGGAAAATAGTATGATATAATTTTGAATATATATATATAAATTTTTTTTTATTAATATAAAATTTAAGCACTAAGTTGAATTTGATTAATATTTATAAATTGATACTTTATGCAAAATATTAATGCACATGTGTTTTTAATATTATATAATTATTTGATTATCTACTTTTATTAATTATTTCTATTATGCTGTAAATAAAGAACTAATTAATACTATCAGTTACAGGAAATCCTCTTTAATTTGAACTCAGATAGTTTGAAATCCTATTAGTTTGTAACTGTACTTCTGTCCTGGCTGGGGATATACAGATTTACTTGTTAAGGAATTCAGTTAGTTCAAAATACAGCTACTTTGAAATTCCAACGGAAAATCCCATTCAAACTGTAATATGCTTATGTTAACTCATTCATTTAGATTGAAGCGCCTCCATATTTTAAGAGAACAATAGACCAAAAACAACTAATCTGGTCAATATGGCTCTGCTTTTATGGTAACACATTTCCTAGTGTCATCTTACCCACGGAACACCCTTTTTTTTGTCTTATCATAAAATACAGCTTGTTTTTGGGATTGCAAGATTGAGATATTTGTTGGGCTCTAGGCTACTACTTTTTGGGCCACTTTAAAAATAATTTGAGCTACATTTTGAGAAATTCTGGTTTACTTTTTATAAAAACCTATCTGGCAACCTGTGAGTTCTCACTGGATACTTGCTGTTTACCTGTTATTTATTATTATTATTGACAATAGCATTCTGTATACATAGCCTTATTTCTTTTGCCTAATAAATTACATCAGTTACATGGCACTTGGCATATACAGAAATATGTAAATCTTGGATAATTCAAAGTTGTAAATATTTTATTCCCTGAATTTTGAACTAATGAGGATTTCCTGTAATTAATTCTTTACTTATAGCAGTTCCATCTACAATATAGAATATACATATATATACACATATACAATTTCAAAGAAACCAGTCTGTTGAATAAGCATCTTTTCTCTGAAATCTCTATTTGAGATTTTATCAAAATTTAAAAAAAAAATTGCCTTTTTCCACTTTCATTAACTTTAATAAACACCAAAATAAGCTGGATGCAAATATAATTTAAAAAGAATAATTTTCAATGGCATTGTCAGGTTACATAATAGAAGATCAAACATAGAACACAAGATATAAATTTTAAATTGGTAGTAGTGACAAACACTCCTTAGAGAGGTGGATTTTATATATGAAAGCAGGATAAATTTGGAATGAATGACAGCTCAGAAGGAAATCCAGCTTGGATGTTGTACATTCACGTATGAAGCTATCATTCACTCTGAATTTATTCTTCTTCCATATATAGAATCCATCTCCCCAGGAGTGTTTGTTGCTCTTACTGATTTTAAATTTATATCTTACGTTCTATGTTCGATCTTCTATTACGTAACCTGAAGATGACCATTGAAGTTCAATTTTTATTTCTGGATTATTGGTTTTAAAATATTATATTCAGGAACTTTAGTTTGTTGGCTCCTAAGGACAGAAATCCCTTTTTAATACAGCTTATATATTACAATAGTGGTTAATGTGAATTCATAGTTAAAAATTTTATTTAAAATCTTCACTTACTTTTAATAAGTTATTTTAACAAAAATAATTATATATTTTATGAGAACATTAAATGTTATAAAACATAATTATAGCTAAAATGTTTTAATTTCATACAACGATTTGTGATTAATCTCTCTATTGTGGAAACTTCCTCTTCAAAAAATCTATCAAATAGAACAAAGTTGAAGTGAATAAACTATTATTGGTATGATAACTAATTTCTTAAGTAGAGAATTGATTGGATACATTGCTTTTTTATTTTTGTTAGAATAGTTTAAGGCATTTTTCAATCCTTTATGAAAACATTAAATAAATTTTTTGTTTCGGTTTATGAAAAGTGTTGTTTATAAAGATTATTTGTTGAAATGAATTATTAATTCGTTAATCTCGTCTTTTATATAATTTCTTTTAATCTAAATCAGAAATAATCTGATCTGAAATATAGGCACTTATTTTTAAACATACGTTCTTGTGATTCAGTTATGATTGTGTTATCACAAAATTTAATCAGTATTAAACATGCCACAATTGTTATCTGCAATGATAACATTTGTATTTTAAGTTACACTGGGTTACACGTGATAAGAAATATGTACTTTTTTGAAATTGTTTTGAAAAATTTGGGAAATTTACAAATTCTAGAATTTTTGGTAGTCAAATCAAATACATTTTTACCAGATTTATGATTTGTATAATCTGTTAATTATATTATTGAATTTAATGAAATTTTAATAAAACAATTAATTATATATTATTGTGACTAATTGCAATGCTGGGCTGAAATTTCTAATCATATTTTAATTTTGAAAAGTCATATGAATTTATGTCTAGATCAGAAGTTCGTATATAGTTAATTGCAGTCTCCGACTCCTAAGTTTTCCGTATATGATCTTGATTTTCATTTCTAACTCCATTCTCAAGATTAATGAAGGATGGACAGAAATATGACAATGGGAATGTATAGGTCTGCAATTTGAATTGCAGTCCAACAAAAGTAGTTTAATGTATATTTCTGTTTTTTTAATTAATGCTCTGTTTATGAAAATAAAAATGTTAATATTAATTAATTTTCTTAAAAATTATTAATAAATAAAAATGAATCAGACCTTAATAGATAATATATTTTTCACACATAATTACTGCTATTTTCACTAATAAACATCATAGATAATTCATAAATAATTCTTTTACACTGCTTGGATTTAGAAATATAATCAAAATTTATCAGTTTAATATTTTTAGTCATTATTATGCTGATGAATTTTTTTTTTCTTTGGAAATTAAATAATGTAGAAACTATCAATGAAATTTTGTAGTGAAAATAGAATATTGCAATTATACATAATGTAAAGAGGTAACTAAACATCTACTCAGAAACCTTTAAATATTTAAAGGTTTTTGAGTAGGTGTTTAGTTATGTTATGCAGTCCCAGAAGAATGTAAAGAGGTAAATTGAGACTGAAAACACATTCCAAATTACCCATCTAATTATTATTTAATTTGCAGCGACCATTATAATTAAAATTAAAATGTACAACTTGTAGATATTATATCTTTAAAACATATTTGTGAATGATAGGTGAAATGTATATTCTTTACATCTACATCATCTCAAAAACCTGATTTATAGTTATAGCCAAACAAACTGCCAAATTATCAGGCTATAATATGGTTAGAAAATTCTAAATTAAATTAAATGTATTATAAGTATTAAATCTAGCATGAGATGGCAGCTTAACTGCCTACCTCTAGACAAATTATTTAATATTTAATTAATTACAAAACCATATTATAGCCCAATAATTCAGTAGTTTGTTTGGCTTCTTTAATTTGTTGTTTAATTAGATGTTTTTTGCTTAAGTAACAAATTTTGCATGCAGTCTGATCATATACTTAATTTTTAATAGCCAAATTATTCGTTTATTTTGTAGTGTATGGACTCAAGTTTTGGAACGACAACAAAGCCATCTTCAGTTAATTTTAATACCTCTTTCATACTTTGTACCTCCAGACCATATGGTAGATGTATCAACTAATCATGTCACTAGTCATCCTGCCATGCAAGTGATTTATGAAGAAACATCAAAAGTTTGGATTAATGTAAGAAAAAAAATTATTATTATTATTTAAAATACAAAAATTAAGTTAAGCATGGAATCGGTTATTTTCTTATAAAATTAATTGTGTAACTATAATTCTAAACATTAAAAATTCAAAAACTAGTCTTTGAGCAAAAAATACTCTATCAGCACTGACTTCAAGGAATCCCTCAAAGTCAGTGCTGATAGTGTTTTTGCTTGAAGTAACACAGTGCTGGTAGCTTATTCACAGAATAATGACATGCATGTTCAATGGGATCAAGCCAAAATCATTAGGCCCACTTCTAACTTACACAACATTGGGTTACTATAAAAATTAGAGCTATATAAAGCACATAAAATGTCACACTGCATCAATCATTGGGATGCAGAAAACTTATCCAATGTCTGGAGGGCAATTTACAAAATATAATTTATGAATGTTTAATTAAGAATTACATCTTACAAAGTTTAATTTTCTGTGTTTATTAATTATTACATTTTAATTATTAATTCTTAAAATTTTTGTATTCACGACTTCATTATTTTGAATTTGTAATTACACATTCTAAAGAATTTGAGAAACTTGTAACTGAAGATCAGTAAAATCTGATTGAAAATGATGTTATTTCAATAAATTTATTAGCTGGATTTATTAAGGTTTAGTTTATTGAAGACTAGAAATAGAACATGGAATGTTTAATATCAAATATATATATATATATATATTTTTTTTTTTTCTTTAATTTATTGTTTGCTATTTAAAAAGTTAAATTTAATACTTTATTAACACGAACAGAACAATTTTTCTTAGTAAGATTGATTAACAAATATTTTTTAATTACAATATTTTCTTTCGCATGTTTACAGGTACATGATGTGCTTCATTTTTTCACACAAGAACCAGAAGATGAGCTTACATTCTTATGGGCAAGTGAGGAAAGTGGCTTTCGACATTTATATTTAATAACTGTGAGCCTGTTAATGGAAAACTTTTCTGATTATATCGTTAATAACACATTTGAAAAACCAGAAAGTAAGCTCTTGGCAAAATTTTACAATTTATTTATTTTCTCCATGGTCTGAAGTGCTAATTTTCTTCTTACAGCTTTTTCTAGTAACAGAGTTCAAAAGAAAATTACTTTAACTGAAGGAGAATGGGAAGTCTCTGACAAAGATGTAAGTTATCATTATTTGTTTTTAATTGTTAAAGTTAGTCCCTGAATTATGTAACTTTGGGCTTGTGTACATTATTTTTGGTATAGTTGTAAAGGTAATTTCTGTATGATTTTATTATAAAGTGATTAATTTTGTGGTTGATTTGGTTCAGAAAATTAAAATAGTAAGCATGTTTTTCTTGTTGGTATGTAAGAAAGTCAAAATTAGATATTTGACTTCCCTCTCAATTTCTAAAATTATGCAACATATTTTTCTGTATCTTACTACATATTTCTCTATATTATCTATTATTTCTGGTATGTCGACTGCATAAGATGACTGATTAGTAGCTGTTGGACTGATTTAAATAATTAAATTACCAATTAGAATTGGATATTAGGCTAAGTATTCTAGCACATTTGAATTTTTAAGTTTAGTAACTATTCTGAAGACATTTTACACAGGCCTAGGTGTATTCAAAATTTTTTTAATATAATAAATTTAAATGTAGTAGTTACCATCTTATATCTTATCATTTATAGATATTGTTTGTATTAAACAAAAATTGATGAAATTCATTAAACAATATCTAAAATTTATAAACTAGAAAGATGCTTGAATACTAAAATAATTAAAACTATTTTAAATAAGGTTTGGGTTCAAGAAGAAAAGAGATTAGTGTTCTTCATTGGTCTGAAAGACACTCCTTTAGAAAGACATTTGTAAGCATTAATTAATTTTTTTAATCCTTTTCTTTATAAAATAATTATTTAATAAATTTTTAATGTACTAAATTTTTTTCAGATATGTAGTTTCTTTAGATTATCCAAGGAATATAACTTGCTTGACAGTTCCTGGATTTTCTCATGTCGTAGCGATGAATAAGGTAAGGGCAATTGTTTTTATGGTATTTTTACATGTACACACAAAATTGAAATATAGTATATATATTACATTTTGATTTTATATAGTTTGAGTATTCTCTTCCTTCATGGCAATTATAATATAAAACATACTTTCATAAGAATAAAATAACTTTTTGTAAAGGAAAAATTATGTAATTTTAAGATAAACACAAAAATAATTTATTTACATAACTTTCACAAAAAAGATATGAAAAGTGTCTTCACATCTTGTCTTTTCTTCACACCTTAGGAAATCAGTCTCATGGCAGAATTGATCTTTCTGTGAAATGCTCGAAGCACTTATCAGGCTTCTGGCACCACTGTATTTTAATGCAAATACAGAAACTCTTGATTTACATTTTTCCCATGCGATTCACAACTCGTACACAAGCTGTCACGTATGAGGATGAATGTGGGCAGATGGAGGAGGGAAAGTTAGAGAGATGAGGTGGTTCGGAGGAAGTACTCAACACCATATTTACTCTAATCATAACTATATGTATTTGTGATTATACTTGGATTACTATACAACGAGAATATATAAGAAAAATAATACAATTCTGAGATCTCTAACAATTCTAACAAAAATCTTCTATCTCCCTATTCTTATCAAACATACTCTATTCCTATTTAATATACTATTTCTAACTTCTGTCTTAATAACTGAACCTGATTTTTGAGAGAGAGTTTACAATTGGTCGTGCATAGATAAATACCTCTAAGTTATACGATGTCTTCAATGATGAAAAGTTCCTTCAAAGTTGGGATGAATCATTTCCACTAGCAATGAATTTAAAGTTCCATTTTCTCATTAACTGTCCATTGTAATCCTGGTTAATAAGCAAGTGGATGTTGAGTCTCACTCTTGATGGAACTGTCTTCCATGACAATAGGACAATGACCTGAGTTGGATGATTTCGACCATATGTTTTTTTGTCTGTTGTTGACTCGTATCACTACCCAAAATGGCAGGTTCAGAAAAGCTTTGATTGTCGACCAATCAGATCTTTTCTTCTCTTTCTTTGTGAGAGGTGACTAACTTTCACCGGACAGAGCATTGTGTGAAAGGAAGACTATTTCCTGGCTGATTTTTTTTTTTCTAAAATTTCTCTTCTATTAAATTGTTAAATGTTCAATATTTTAATAAAATTCTAAAATCTGAAGCCTGATATCTCACATTTCTTTAGAGGCTTCTCATCTGCCTTGGTTTGTAAAATGTTACAATCTTCCCTTAGGCAACAGCACAATTAAAAAATCATTCAAAGGAAGATTGTAACATTTTTACATATTAAGACAGACAAGAAACATTTAAAGAAAGGTCAACTCTGTCATGAGACTTGTTATTTCCTAAGGTGTGTAAAAAGGACAGGCTTTGTATACTTTTTTTCTTTTTGTGAATGTTCTAAGTTTATACTCACTGTTCTGGCCATTTAATCAAATCTATACAGGTTCTTTTCTATCTCAAAACCTATAAAATTGGTTTCAATAGCAATTTTACATGGTTTTAAATACAGAGGGTAAGGTCAGCTGCGTTTACATTCCTGTGGTCAAGAAAGACATGCTACAATTACAAATTATTTTTGTTTTGTCTTCACATTACACTCACTAATCTGAAGTACATAAAATAGTGCATTCAACAGAGAGATATAACAATCTTATTTCATCACCTAATGCTTGCTGAGAAGAACTGTATATTGATTCAACCTACTATCATAGGCCATCTTCAGGTTTTTACATTCAATAATAAATTATTCAAAAAATGGAATATTGAGATATTCAAATTTACATTTAAATTTGAACAAATAAAATAAATGTATAATAAACAAAATACAATTAACAAAAATAAAGAGATATTACATAAAAATGTTAGATAAAATTTTTTTAAAAATATAACAAAAATAAAAATAAAGTTGATTGCAGGGCCATGTGAGAACTAAGGGTTTTTATACTCTAATTTCTTTTATATATTTTTAGCCAAGGGTAATTTGTTTGCTTCCCTGGCATTTAGGCATTGGTCATTAATTTTGCTCTTATATTTATATATATATATATTTTCTATGGCCATTGCAAGAGACGGAGAGTGTACTGCATTTAAATTTTTGCTTCACCCACTTTTACTCAGTAATAAGAGATGCATAGAACAAAAAAACCAAAAATATAAACATAAGAACAACAGAACAATGGCTAATGGAGAATAATTTGATCTTAACAAGAGCAGTTAAAAGTAAACAATTGGTAATCATGAAAAACCAATTCTATAACAAAACTATGGAAGATTATATTTAAAAAATAGATTGTAAAACAGTAGGTGAAAAAATTATTGTGAGAATAAACAGAAAAGTTACGAAACTTAAAAAATCCCTGTTAGCCTCTGTCTCAACATTCTAAAACAGGTCACATAACCCTAGTCTCCAAATGCCAAGAATTTTTGCCTTTACCAAAACTCACAAGAAAATTAGACCAGTAGTAGAAAAATGCAAGGTATCAACTTATATTTTTTAAAAACAACTACATAGATACATATCCAGCTAACTAGAGCAGGGATGGGTAACCTGTGGCCCTCATTAATATTTTTTGTAGCCCACATCACATAAAATATGAATAGATACATCAATTTCCCAGCTTAAGGAAGTATACAGCAAAAATTTAAATGTTATTTTCTACAATTTATATATATGAATAGTTTTTCCTGCAATGAATTTAGTAAAAATTAAAACAAGAAATCAGGTAACAGACTCACATCGAAACTAATTTAAAAGTAGCAGTGACTAATATTTAACCAAATATTTCCAATATATTACATCTACATCAGTTCCAGAAGCTACTTAAGTACAGGTTGACATTCAAAATCCAGCCATCAATAATCCTGTTCATTCAGAATTCCAGCATGGATTTCGGAGCACATTTTCAAATTTATCACGGTGGTGTGTCACTGTTTTCTGGAGATGCCTGACTAAAATTTTGTAGAACTGTTTTATTTAGTTGATGAACATTAAAATTTCATTTACTTAAAGTTGTGAAATGTGACCATTACATAGAAAAAAGTTGCCTGTCTCTGAAATAGAAGACAGTATGTTGCCCAGGATCTACCAAAGTCATATGGAAATTGTAGGGTTTAACTGTAACTAATGAGGAGATAGGAATGGTAATGGACTTTGAAAATATTTATCAATCCATTAAATTAGAATCTTGGTTTGATGCACTCATTGAATTCATGATCCACAAAATATCTGAATTATCGGTTTATGCAAATGAGATAAAAGGGATTGTTGTGGAGACAAAAGATAAAGGATCTTTGTGAAATAAGAAACATCTGGAATTCTAAACAGAAAATCTACTTCACTAATGATACCTGGGTTACATACTATATTGAGAGTGTAACGGACAGTACAATCAAATCAGCCAAGCAAACACACATGGATGGCCACTTAATAGATTCAAAAAAATTCTAGTGGAAAAAAGATGGCTGATTTTGGCTTGCATTGGAAGTGACAGTGGATTTGTTAAAGCCAACTTAATCTTTAAATCCAAAACACAGCTGAATTATCAAAAAGAAATGAATGACAAATTACCCCATAAATGGTTTGAATCAGTTCTAGTGAAATTTGAGCCCAACAGCTATCATGATAATGTGAAATACCATTGTGTAAAATTGAAAAAATCCCCAACTGCAGCTTGGAAGAAACATCACATCTTGTTGTGACTGTATGAAAAGGAAGTATTACATACCCCAGACATGCTGAAGATTGAACTTCTTCAGTTAGTGAGGGAGAAACATGAAAAATGTTGTTGATGAGTTGGAAAAAGTTTATGGATGCTGAGCGTTATGTCTTCCTTCAGACCATTATCAGTTAAATCCAATAGAAATGGTAGGGAGTCAAGTAACATATCCAGGGAAACACATCTTTCAAACTACAGGATGTCCAGAGACTGATAAGTTACACTTTTGCAAGTGACTGCCAAAAATTGGAGGAATTATGTGCACCATTCAATTAAAGATGTGGACATATGGAATGCCAGCACTACAAGAAAAGGTCATTTAGCCACACTGATCAACACAGCAGATGATGACGACAGTGAAAGCAACAGTTGGTATGACTGCAGTGGCATTATGCCACTTTCGAATGACAAATAGAAATTGGATCATCGACCAGGTTAAAACATAATTGTTTCAAAAAAATGCCCTTTTAAGGACTACCTAATTTTGATAAAAAAATCAAAACCTATGATGAAAAGGGCCATCCATAAATTACATAAGGGTGACTTCGGCCATTCTAGACCCCCACCCACCCCCAAAGGGGGATCAAAGAAAATATTACGGTTTCTTAACCGTAATATTTTTTGATCCCCCCTTCCCTTTTTTTGTCTTACATAATATTTAGGCATGATTTTATGGAAATATTTTAACAAAAAAAATGTTTTTATGAAACCCTAAAAATCTTAGGTACAAAATAAATAATTATTAACTGGTTAATTAATATCTACTGTTATTTATAAAGACTTTAAGTGAACAAATTTAAAAATAAAAAAATTGAATGAATTTGAATGAACAATTTATTTTAAGAACTTTATTTTTTAATTATTAACAATATTTTTATCATCATCATTAATCAACATCATAATATTCATTTTTATATTAATTTTAATTTTCACAAAAGAACACAAAAAACGTTGACAGATCGACTAGCTGGTGCATATGTAAACAGAAACGTCATACGGAATAAAACGAGAGAATAGAGAGAAACCACATTCCATTGTCATATTGATTACATCTTGGCTAAGGCCAAGAAAATAAACTACATGATGCTAAAATGTGCTAGGTACACCTGGGGACTAAATCATCAAGTTTGTAAAACTCTACATAATGGAGCAATACAACCAATGCTACTTTATAGGGCCTCTAGCTGGGGTCATGTAACTGGTAAAAATTTAGTAGCAAGTAAATTTGTCTTCAAAGACAGTTTGCCATCAGAATTTCAAAGTGTTGCAGAACTGTTTCTACTAATGCCTCTCTGATACTAGCAGAGCTCCTTTTGCCACTATGTAGTATAGAAAAAGGTTTTAAGCTACTACATCAAAACTACAAATATCAAGGCTCAACAACTGTCTGTACTCCTATCTACAGCTGTTCATATGCCACCACATTGCAATTACCCTATCTCTGATCATCACCCTGTAAACAAGGGTTATCCCCAGGGTACATTTGGTGTCATCTGTTTCCTCCATGGATAACCATTCAGACATTAATATCTACAGAGATGTGTCCAAAAGTCTCCTTCGTGTCGGCTCAAGTATCTGTATCTTCCTCCAAACTGACATATTTTGCCCAAAATATGTTAGAAGGTACAGATACAGCCCACATACCTCCATCTATCAAGCTGAAGAAGATGCTGTCTACCAAACTGTTCAGTGGGCCACTTTACTACCAAACAAAATTTTGTCTATCAACATTTACAGTGATTCTCAGTCTGTCATAAAAGCTCTATTAGATCCCAATTGCAATAGCAATAAAATCACATATATCCAGCACCATATTAAAAATCTTGTTAATAAGATAACTTTTAATTTGTTCCTGGCCATACTGGCATACTAGGAAATGAAAAAGCTGACTTTGACACTATAGTCTATTTTTTATCCTAACTTGGCAGCTATTGTAAACAAACTAAGACACACCTCCCTTTGTTTATTGGCTTAAACCCACATCCATCAATTAGAAACTGCGTTGCATCTCATTTGTCCGCAGAAAATAGTTTTTCGTTATTTATAAAATCATTAATGAAATACTAGTCGCTTAGCAATGATTATAAATGTAATTATTTCATATTTGTTAAATTGTTATTTTAATGAATATTTTCACATTCTGAATCACTAAAAATAAACTTTTTCCAGTCATGCGCACTATAATGGCTTGGTTTTGTTTTCCATTCATTACAATACCTTCATTATTTCAAACTGTGTGTTGTCGAATTACAAAAATTGAAAACTTGAATGTAAATAGGAATATGATTTTTAAGGATTGCCAGAGAATTTGTTTTGTTTTGTTTTATCTATTTAATAAAATTGTTGTGTAGATAAAAATTCTGAAGTATGTTCAACTACACAATTATAAATATGTTTTGTGTAAGTCTTAATAATATATATTTAATAATTTTTGACAAACTATATTTAAACGATGGAAATAATTTAAACGGCTACGTAAAAATATTAAAGTAGGCTATAATAAGTTTTCTAAGTATTATCTCAGTAATTTTTAAATTGTTGTGACCACTCTGACCTACTTTAACAAGTGCAGAGAAAGGGGCTCAACTAGTCAACACGTGTCTAGCCACTTCCGATTGTGATTTGACCAATGAAAATCTCCGGCGGATTAATACAACAAAATCTTTGTTTACAGTAGCTGCCAAGTTAGGATAAATAGACTATAAGTCAGCCGCAGAGGACACTGGCTTGCACTACACTCACATCCCTCTCTCATGTCGCAGCCTTAAAAATTATATTCATGAAATGCTATGCAAAAGTGAAATTAACAATAATTGAGCAGTAAAACTGGTAGAATAACAAGACTTTATTTTTTTAGTGTTGAATGTAGTGCTTCATCACCACTTAGAGATTTAATGTTTGCTACTGCTTAAACTATCAAGTCAGTCCATAAGTCCATGTACATTTTTATGACCTTGAGAAAAATCTTGTTTTGCTGTTAAACATGTCAGTCTAATGTGATAATTTTTACACTGAAGTGTTATACTGTTCAGAATTGTGAACATTTCAGTTGTCTATTTTTGTTAAAATGGAAGTAACCAACAAATACAAAAGACATGTTTTATACTTTTTATTTTTAAGTGGTGAGAATGCTACAAATGCAGCCAAAAAAATAAATACTGTACATAATCAAATTGTAATTAGTGCAAGGACTGCGCAGAAGTGGTTTGAAAGATTTAGAAACAATGATTTTATTGTGGAGGATAAGGCTCGTACTGGAAGACCCGTTGACTTTGATGATGATGCTCTCTCTGCACTAGTCGAAGCAGAACCATCTCTAACAGTTTATGAAATTGTGGAACGTTTAAGTTTAAATTCATCCCATGGAACCGTTCATAGACACCTACAACAAATCGGAAAAGTTTCAAAGCTAGGAAAATGGATACCACACGAACTGTCAATAGCTAACCGACAACAACGTGTAAACATTTGCACGTCTCTTTTATCCCGTATTGCTTTAGAACCTTTTCTTGGTAAGCTGGTTACTGGAGACGAAAAATGGATCCTCTATAATAATGTTACGAGAAAAAGACAATGGATGGATCACGACAAGCAGCCAAAAACCGACTGCAAAAGGTGGGTTGCATCCAAAAAAAATTCTTTTGTCTGTTTGGTGGGATATGTCAGGTGTAATTCACTTTGAGCTGTTAGAACCTAATCAAACAATTACAGCTCAAATGTATTGTGAGCAATTAGAGCGTTTAAATGAAAAATTGAAAAAAAAAAATCGACCATCGTTAGTGAACAGAAAGCAGGTTCTCTTGCAGCATAACAATGCCAGACCACACACTGCAAAAATAACTGTACAGAAACTTGAAAGCTACAACTGGGAAATTTTACCTCATCCACCATATTCATCAGATATTGCTCCCAGTGATTATCATCTTTTTTGCAGTTTGCAGAATTTTTTAAAAGGGAAAACTTTTGAGGATGAGAACAATGTAAAAAAGGCTATTTCTGAATATTTTGATTCAAAACCAAAATCATTTTACGAAGATGGGATTAAAAAGCTACCATTAAGATGGCAAGAAATTGTACAAAATAACGGTGAATACATTATAGATTGAAATAAAATTTAATTAAAATTTTTTGCTGCTTTTTTTGTAGATAAAAATACGCATGAACTTATGGACTGACCTGATATTTACTGAGCATGGTAATTTTAAAAGCTACCTGGTGATGTATAACCAGGCAGAAACTGCCTCTTGCTTTTGCTCTACAGAAAACCTAGACACCGTCGACCATATGATCTATCGTTGTCCAATTTATGATCAAGATAGACTTATTCTGAAATTAGACATCTTTATGCTGGGTTTCATGTGGCCTTGTTCAGAAGCCACTGTTTGATGCTTTTTACAATTATGTTCAAAAAGTATGGAAGAACAGTCTATAATTTCTTGTTTCTAGTTTTCACTAAAAGCCGAATACTGATTTTATGTATTCTTACTGTTATATACCCATAGAAGTGATGCACTTATTCTAATTTAAAAAAAAAAAGAGAAAAACCACCACATGGCCTTTCTCCCGTGATAAAAAATGTGTAGAGCGTGAGTCTGCTGGCATTATTATTTTATCATGTCACAGGAGATGCGTTATTACAAGCGTTCTTAATAGAAACTGCCAAATTGAAGCCAAATTCAAAACTCTACCACTCAACGAGATCAAAATTTAAAAATAAGAATATTACGTAAGACGAGATCTATTACCCCCTACCCCTGAGTAAGAAATCCTTGACCCCCCACTCACCCCAAAATACCTTATGTAATTTATGGACGCCCCAAATAGGAAGCAATTACACCAGTGCATTTTATCATAAATTTTCACTTATAGAATTAAAGTGTATTTACATCTATTAAAACTGAAGCTAAAATTGTAAATAAATGAAGCAACTATATATTATATAAAAAATTTTGAATTTTATTAGAATAATAATAATGTATTTAATATAAATTACTGTTTCATAGATAATGATTATTGAGTATTGTATTTATCATTCATACTTAAAAATAGATTGAATTGTGATAGACTAACATATTTGAACAATGAAAGAAATTACTTCATTCAGTCATTGACACATTAACAATGTTCCATGTGTAATTGCACATGGCCGATGCAAGCTGATGAATTAAGTCTATTGTGGAACAATAAGAATATTTATTTATTTATTTCGCTACAAATTTGAGATAAACCGCAATTGAAAATTTCATTTAACAATGTTGCATTATCCATCAGATATTTAAGGATTGAAGTAGTGGAAAGAAAGTTTTTTAAATTAAATTTACTCATCATAAATATCTTTCTATATAAACTACATTTAATTTAATATTTATTAAAATACAATATATTTACATTTTATAGGATTGTTCCCTGTTTGTCAGTATACAGAGTAATATAAATCATGGTCCGTTCGGAGAAGTATATCGGTTGGTACAGAACGGGTCAAAACCCTTTAATCTAACAGCCCAATCTCTAGGCTATCTCTTAGAACCACCTTGTAAGTATAATTGTAATTTAAAACTTGATCATTTAAATTTATGTTTACATTGGATATTATATTCATCTTTTTACACTTATCTTTTTGTAGCGATTTCGTTATCAGAATTTGAATATCTGCAGCCCGAACTCTTCAGTCACTCGCTCAAGTCGGGTCAAACGATATACGGTATGATATTCAAACCGCCATTTATGCAGAGCAATAAGAAATATCCGACCGTTCTAACTATCTATGGTGGTCCGGAGGTACAATTAGTTACTAATACATATAAGGGCATGAGGTAATATTTGTAGTTATAAATCAACGGGTGGTAATTTACAAGTAAATGCTTTATCTTGTTTGCAATTGAAATGATCGTGCAAGCTTATCTTTATCAGGCATTTGAGACAGCATCTGTTAGCCCAAGAGGGATACATAGTGGTAGCAGCCGACTGCAGAGGTTCGAGAAATCGGGGAATCATCTTCGAAAGTCACATAAAAGGGCGCATGGCAAGTTATACGTATTTTATTACTACAAAATAATTTTAGAAAATATGATTTTACATTTAAAATTTCTCTAAATTTAATTATTTTATATAAAAACAAAATGATGTTTTATTTCATCATCATTAAATGCAAAATAACATAAGCAGTCAATATTGAAATCAAGACTGCAATAAATCTTAAATCTCTCATTGATTATTTTCTATTAAAATTTGTAACAAATCAATGTAAATTAAAAGCAGTGTTAAACCTTGGTGATGTTTGATGCTATTTTCATTTGTAAAAATCACTTATTCTCTCTCTTTATTTTTTCTTTTGGACTTTTTTGTAGTTAAAAACCTGATTAGTCACTTCAAATTTTAAATTAAATACTTTGTAATAAAAATAACAATAATAACTCATACAAGACTTGCAAATTGTTACATTTGTAAATGTATGTCTCTTTAATCTGAATTAAAACTAAATTTCGGTAGACTTTTAATTTGGATTAAAGAGACATACATTTACAAAACAGGAAAAAAAACAGTTACATTTGATAAATTTCAACTGAAAAATGTTGTATTGATGTTAAAAATATGTAAGCTTGTCATTTACATACATTCACAATTAATTTCCAATTAATACATATCAAGATTGTATGAAAAATAATTTCTTCTGTTTTAAGGAACAAAAATTAATTAATTAATTATTTATTTATTAAAAGTTACAAAATTTGCAAAATATTGAAGATTGCAATAAAATTCTTGTAAGAACTTTCAACCAAACAGTATTCAATAGATCCTTGTTTGATACTTACGGCCTTTCATAGCATTAACAGAAATTTATATTTAAGTACCATACTGAGTGAACACGAAAGATGGAAGTGATTTTAATTGCCTTGAACTTTTTCTTGAAATTTCAGAAGAGATGCCAACAAGAACTGCTTACAGGAAAAACATTGCTGAATTGGATGAAAATTTTAATGAAACAGTTAAATGTTACAGCCCTGGGGGGGTGATACATGTTTTGTTTAACGACACTGCTTAGTATGTTATGACACCACTTAACAAATTGGAAACCTGATACTGAACATCATGGCATTCTCTTATTTTCAATTATGAAATGCTACCATATCTTTATAATTATTCAATTATAGGTGATAGTGAAATATATGAACAGCTTAACTGTAAAGTTTCTTATATGCACTCATGGACCCTACCATTATTTGGTATTGCACTGTAGAAGTTTTACAACTTATAATTTTTCTAACATGGAGAATAAAAATCAATTTATAAAAACAATAAATGAAACCCCACTTAAAGTTACCTGCTGTCTCCACATGGTGCTAATATCATGTGATCAAAATGGGAAGAAATGATTCTCATTGCCAATCGGTCAATTTCCACTATCGGCAACACACACATGTTGTGGTTTGCGTGTTCGTCTCAAGACGAACACCTGTGTACAAACCTAAGGAGAATGTTAACCTATCTGATGTTCAAAGTTTTCTTCATTGCGTGTGACGCCATGTTCAATTTTCATCAATGTTACTCCTAAAAAAATTACATGTTTTTGAAAAGAATAATTGTGGCTATTGTATCATCCAAAATTATTTATTTATTTTGCACAAACAAAATAGATATAATTTTTTTGGTTATTACATTTATTAATATATTTTAAAAGTTAGTTTTAATATAAAAATTATAACGACTAGCGACATCTAGTTTCAAAAATGTTCCAATGCTGAAATGAGATATCTCGGGAATAACACAGGACAAGTTAAAGGTGTAGTTGAGTATCACTGTAGGCCATACATTTGCTAGAAATGATCATTGACGTTACCTTTTTACAATGACAGTTGTTGCCTTCAGTATCATCTCCCTGGTCATGAACAGTTTCAAACAAAAGCTGTAGAAAGGGTTTGTGAAGCATTCAACACAAGTCCAAAACAATTCCAGCAGAGAGTGGATTTCCTAGTTTGGAACTAGGAAATCTGCAAACTACAGTATGTAAATATGTTTTGTACAATAAATTATAAAATTTGATCATTCGTGCTGTAAAAGTTAGCATCCGTTCCACATCTTTTGATAGTCGGTAAGGTCATCCAACACGACCGCACTAAATTTTAAATCATAAGAAGCACTTAAGATGCAAATGTATGTCAATGAACCAACCAACTTTGAGGAGTTGAGAGAGAGAATTTGGAATGAAATCCTTTACATCCCAAGTCAGCATTGCATGAAACAGTTTGAAAATTTACCGACAGGTTACGGTTGTGGCAGTGGACATGCAGAAGTGTACAAGTGTGGGCATAAATTAACTTAAAATATCTCCAAACTGTTAAATTTTGTGTTTTATGAAAAAATTACAGGCAACTAAAATAATTTCCATCTCTGTGCTCACCCAATATTTTTTGCTGGCCATCTTGGTGCAGTATCATATATCTTAAGGAAAATATATCATAAATCAAGTTTATGTAAAAAGAAGTTCAGTGTTCTGTTTTGAAAATTTAAATTGATAATGTAGACAAGGGTATGAGCTCAGGGTATGTTAAACCCCACTCTGATGAAAATAATTTTGAAATGGTGGGTTTATTCTGGTCTAATCCCACTCACGATCAGGATGGTAAATTATTATTATGGTTTAGGAAAGATCGTTGAGGTTTTCCTTTTTTGTCAGTTCTCAACACCACTTATTTATATTTGCAAACTAAGATGAGTTAAATTTTGTTTTATCTTCTGAGTGGGTGAAGATTTTAATTGAACCTTTAATTGGAACTTAGGAGGGTTGCATTAACATGGACCGACAATGTCATGGATTCTAAACTGTCTAAGTAGTGCCTAAAAGTATATTTATTATATGAGATTATCATAATGAATGAATTACTAAAATTAATATTAGGATAAATTCAACAAACTAATTGGATAAGTATATCAACCTACAATCTATAGTTTTACTGAAAGAGTTAACATATACAACTTATCATTTTACCTTGAGTATCTTGTATTTTAAATGTTGACTATTTCTTCCATTTTGCGAGAACCAGGCACACAATGAAACAAGACAGACTATTTATCCATTGGTCCCTCAGTGAGGGTGCCAAACCAGGAATGCAGCTCATGTTGGGTTAAAGTCAATGGCTGAGCTATGCCAAGAGCAATGTCTAAAGGTCATCTTTGCCCTTTTATATGGAGTTGACATCCAATAAGATTATTTGAACCTCACACCATACTTTCATCGAGAGAAGGAAGCCAGGCCACTGCATGGAGAGTTCAGGCGGTTCACCGCTCTGAAACTATCATTTTGGGAGGAAGTAAATATTCTTCTCCCCGAGTCAGAGGAAGTCAAATATTATTATCAATTCAAGTTGATGGAAAAATTAAAAGATTAACATAATAAATTCAGTGAAATATCTTCCCTTTTACTCCAGGTTCTCACAACTCTGCTCATGAAATGAACATTCTTTAAGTGTTACATAAATGTGTTTGGCGGAACACTTTTCGTTTCATGAATATATTTGCAAAGTTGATTGCTAACAGAGTTCTAGATAAATGGAAAAAGTCATTTTGTAATACCAAAGAATAATGTTTTAGCATCTGGATTATTCACTGTAATTAGTTGCTATTGAAATTCTTTGTGCTAAATGTTCTTTGTTTCTTTATTTAGGGAACTGTGGAGATTGCAGACCAAGTGGAAGTGTTGTTAAAACTGGCAGAAACTACAAATTACATTGATTTGGACCGGGTAGCCATTCACGGTTGGTCTTACGGTAAGCTTTTAGATACTGTGGTACACATTTTTTCATTGCAATTTTCTTATCTGCAGTTTTATTTGACATAGGTGGTTATTTATCACTAATGGGTTTGGCACAGAGACCAGATATCTTCAAGGTAGGATTATTTAAATTTAGTGTTTTTCAATTAGTGTTTTAATAGAAGTCTATTTGACGTTTTTAGATTGCTGTGGCAGGAGCTCCGGTCACGTCTTGGAATCTCTATGATACGGGTTACACCGAGCGCTACATGGACACTCCCACGAATAATCCTGAAGGTTACTCGAACGGTTCGGTGCTTTCGTACGTCAGTCAACTGCCAAACAAGTGAGTTCATATTCTGTCAGTTTGCACGTTTTCTGAATTTTAATTCATGTGCTTTTCTTTTTTTTTTTATAGCGAGAACAGACTTCTAATCATTCATGGTTTAATGGACGAAAACGTTCACTTTTCTCATACAAGTCAACTCATCAATGCCATGATCAAAGCGGGAAAACCATATCAGTTACAGGTAATGATAAAGTCCATTGTTTAATCCATTATTACACAAAAAGATACTTAAAATTTGGTTCGACAGGTGTATCCTACCGAGAGGCACAGTCTGCGCCATTTGGATGCCAGCGAACACTACGACACTAAGCTATTGAGTTTTTTCCAGCAGTACCTATAAATTTTTTAAGTACAAAACATTTTTCATTCAACTTGACAATATTCTGATTTATTTGATGGTGGATTTCAAAAAAAAAAGGTCTAAAAACTGATGATCGTGTGATTCCGACAAATGGATATTTTAAATGCGACGAGTTGGACAGTTAATTCTTCGATTATTTATTATCAGCATCTCTCTGACATTGGCTAACGGCAATGAAGTCACACGGTGCTTGACATTTTAATAAGTAAATGAACAGCTCTTTCCAAAATTTGATTGCCATACCCATAAACATTGGACGTAACGAAGTTATGCATCTAATTCAGAACGACTTTTTCGATATCTTTTTTTTTAAATTTTTTTTTGTTCTTTTTAAGTCTTCCTCTCATCAATGCCCAATGTTTAATAAAGTGATCATTCAAATTCTGTGGTAAAATTTTTGTCCGTCATAATTTATCTTGTTCGTCCGGACAGACACTGTTCAAATGAACAAATATTATACTTAAAAGAAACGAGAGGAAGGGGGAGACCACAATCCCGGCAGAGAAAATTTATGCAACGTGCAATATTGGTTTTGTTCAGAAATTCTTTTGAATAAATAAATTTCAATTCAGTAACAAGAAGTCTGTTTATTGCTGAATTGTATTCGTAGGGGATGCGCTTCCTTAGATTGAAATAATTTGGTCACGCAGTTTAGCGGAAAATGTTGGCAATTAATTTTTAAATTTCTAAAAGAAGTATAATCTGTAATTGTTTTGCATATAAGGATTGTGTAGAAATATGATAGACTGATCGGTTTACATGGTTAGTCGTAAGACTACAAATCATGCACGGATCAATTGAGTACTCCAGGATATAAAATTACATTGCACAATGTGCACTTTATTAACATATACAATCAGAATACAGATCCTACACCATTTGACCCTAGATAGGGTATTGTTTTTAATACAATGTTTTCACAAGTGATTCCTTCTCTCCCGGATTCCATTCACGCTAGGCAGTGTGGTGAGACCGCTCAGGTCCGATCGTTCGCCGAACCAAAAACTACAGTTGTTTTAAAACTTAAAACCCTTTTATTGCTATTTTTGTGTTGATGTGACAGACAGCGTACGACTTCAAAATAGCAAGATGCACCGCGAGTGCTGTGATGTTTTTGCATGGATTGCAGAGGCGTTAATATCGATCACAAGCTAAGTTGTGGTGAATGGAATGAAGAGAAGGAAGCGAAATTGGTTCTTTTTTTTTTGTGACCTTCAACAGTAAACATCAAACACTTGTGGTTGTTGTTGTTTTAAATACATCATTAAACATACAAGCAAATGACTTCTGACAATTCAAAAGCAATTTTCATAAAACTGGGAAAGCTGGTCAGCTTGGCTGTCAATAGGAATTGTTCCTGTTCTTTTCGAAACTAAACCTAGTGTACAAACATTGTTCCGAGGAATAAAAGAAAAAGTACCCGTTCCCCTCCGCGCCGCACGTCTTTGGGAGAAGAAATAAACGACTTCCGATCAAAAAACATCAAATTTCTAAATTTTGTGCACGTTTGAGAATTAATCTCTTAACTAATTATAGCGATACTGGACCCACCACGCCAATATTTTGGCAACGACGAACTGGTCGCCGCTGCCGGCAGACATTTTGTGTGATGCAAAAAAATTCTTTTTGTAGGAGTTCTTCACTCGGGATTGGCAGTTTTCCTCACACAGACAGGAATGCACATTTCGGCCTCCTTAAAATACCAGCAGTATCAGACAACACGTCGACACCAGGGCCACGGTCTGTCGGACGGCGAGGGCGGAGTTTACCGTCGACAGATCGCGCGGCTTCATCATCACTTGATCTATGACGTGAATGACTCCGTTGGTGGCCTGGACGCCCGGCCGCATGATGTGCGCCAGTTCGCCTTCCCACTTCACTTGAACTACGGAGGGAGAGAACGCAAACGAATCAGTCGCTGCAGACAACGCGCAAAATTAGAAATTTATTTCGTCGCTTACCGTAACCGTAACCTTTCGAGATTTTGAAGATTCCTTCTTGCATATGGATCTCGTCGTGCATTTCGAGATGTTGAATGGACAATTCTTTTCCCACAAGTAAGTGACGGTTCAATATCTACAAAGAATATATTGAAATGTGGTTAATTCCTAACTCGCAACACAATGCTTATCGAATAAAATGTGGCAGAGCTTTGTTGCATCATTGTTTCAGGACAGAGGGATATATTTTGATCGGTTCAGAACAATTTCATTACCATTGCGGGTACGAAGGGGTTAAGTACATCATTAGAGTTACCCAAATAATTTCACTTCATGACAGGTTACTCCGTAAGTTCTATATAAAATATTACAACGACATACTATTCAGAGAACAGAAACATTATTCTACAAAATGCATAACATTTATCCCTCCAGTGATCCTCGTCTGTGCTTCCATATTAAACCACCACATTTGCGAGAAATGCCGCAAACTCCGAACCACCCATAATCGGAGGGTGCAACGGAAGGGCAGAGCAACAAAGCATACCCGCATTCTCATCACAAATACATAACACAGATCGCATACCATCAAACTCTGGGACGAACTGCATCCGCGGGGACATTCAGACAGAATCGGTTTTACGGGACCACCCAGTATAATTTTTCTAATTAAGACATACTAAGTTGCGATGCCATTAACTAAATTTTATGCACAATTATATGATTTGAATTTACGGTTTTAGCATACTAACTCTGTATATTCCACACACTTTTTTTTAATGCTAGAATGCAAGCCCGAGTGCAACTAGAACACGTTTACTCGTAGCAATAACGGCATGGAAAATCCGTCGTCAAGTTTAGCATCTCGACTGCTCCGAAAACAAAAGACGACAACGTTCGACGGGTCCCGGACGTTGCTTTGGACCTTACGGGAAACAAAAGTCATTTAATTTCATTTTAGTCGGTTAATTCAATCGAGGCCACTCGATCCGACGGATTAGAAAAGGTTACCATGCTTAACTGGATGTATACACGGGACCACAAAACCGAAGAAATCCTAAGCACGTGTGGAATGCTCTTAGAGGAGCCTCGGAAGTTTTTCTAAGACAGAACGTACGAAAGAACCTTTTCTTCGTAACTTCCGGCAACTGGAAACGGTGCCACAATACTTTGCGAGTATATTTAAAACTAAAGTCCAAAAAATCAATTTGCTTGCTTGGGCCACCCATCGCTTGTCAGTTTAAGGGGAATCGATGCATTGTCTACATGGACGCAAGTTCTAACCGATGGCCTAGTTTATGCCACTAAAGTCATTCCTTCAATGTCAAGGGGGTCCACGAATTATAGTACAAGTAACTAATGGACGGTTACAAGAGTTACTTCGAATCGAAAGATAGAATATTTTTTTGGCTGATGGCTTACTGTGCAGTCGAATTACCAAGAGGATAAACAAAATGAAGGAGCGGGAAGTATTGATATGGACAAAAGCGCATATAATTATAAAGGTTACTCGTATCGAAATCGGAACTGGTCGGCCATCTTGTTTCTAGACTAATTATAGAATAAATTGGCTAGACACCGAAGATTACAATTACAAGTGTTGGGATGTTCAAACAGCTAAATACTTAAACAACTATTAAAAGTTTCCTTGGGAGTTTAATTAGTGATTTATATAATTGTTCGAATCGTGTAGATGTGAAAATATTTGTTCCTGCTTAATTTGATTTGTGTGTACATTAACACACCTGAATATTCATGTGTCTATTGTTAACTCGTCCAAGGTCGAGAACGGCGGTTTCTTTTTATCTCGACACGCCAGATGGCAGCACGTATCGCGCAGCGATGCCCGTCTCTCTCTAAAGTGGCGCCACCTTTCGACTTTAAATGGTACAAAACTATTTAAAAAAGAAAAAAAAAATGCCATTTATTATTTTGACTTTTCATCGATCGCAGAAACTCTTTTTATTGTTAATAATAATCTCTCGTGTCTAATAAACTAACAGATAAGCCACTCGGGTATCGATAGCATCTATTTTCTACAAGTAAAAATTAATTTTAAACATGGAAATAAATTAGCTGGCACGGAACTAATTTAAATTTTCGATTTTTAACCGGCGACGTCGGAAGAGCGCTTTTCGGGTCGCTCGTGCCTCTCGGAACCGTAAAAAAAGGGGTCTCAAATTGGGGCCGGAGATGCTCCCGTTCCTTACATATTCATCCGCCGTATTAAGAAACGTATTTTTTTTTTTTTTACTTCCACAATTCAATAACGTAATTACGTTGGCTCCACTTCAAATATTTATTAAATTATTCGTTAATATTTAAATTTAAAATCCTTCCAAGCGAAAACGAAATCCATTTGTAAGCAAAATTTTAAACGTTACTATGTTTTCATCGCAGAGATACGGTAATTAGGTCAGTAGCCAATTATCGATCGCCATATATAACGTCATACGCCGATGCCAGATTTCGACTCTTGTCAATTTTATCGATAGCCAAATTGTAGCCAAAATTTTTTAAAATAATAACAATTTTTACGCTTACGGTTTTCAGATGAAGAGGTACAATCCCGATTTGGATCTTCTTAAAGGAACTAGGATATTCGGATTTAAGTTTCTCCCATGCTTCTTCGTTCGGTGCAAAAAATGTAAATCTCATATTTTCGTCGTGTAATTGTTCGTTCCACGAATCTTGCTGACTAAATTCGTAGGTGGTCCTGTTAAAAAAAACAAACACAAAAGATCTCAAGTTATATATATTTTTTAATGGCTTCCCTCTTATCTCGAGTGAGGCATTTTTTTGCGCCTCTAGAAAAAAAAATATACGACAATAAACTGTATCGGAAAGCGTTTAACACTTTTTTTTTCAAGTCAAATTGTAGTTCCTGTGAAGAAATTAAAGTAATCGTTAATAGATGAAGCGGAATTAAGAAGGGGGATTACCTTAGAGACGGATCATTCTTGAGTTTTTCGAAGACGGTCTGAAAGGGCATCCCCAAAATCCTGTCTATGATATGGATCACCCCGTCTGTAGCTCTGATGTTCGCTATCTCTGCAGTGGCATTGACTCCTCCGCCTTCTACCGTTAAAACTGCCAAAAAAAATAATAATACGTAAAGTATCATTATAGGGGCGCGTGTATAAAAATTTATAGATATGGTCTCAATTGTACCCTGTGTCTCGTCCTGTTCCACCACCTTAAAGTATAAATTTCGGTTGAGATCCGAAGAAATGAACTCGTTTGGTATGGAGCCCGATACAATGTCCTCTATCGAAATGGCTTTCATCACTAGGTGTAGATTTAGTAACTGGAAGGAGAGGAAAGGAAGGAAAAAAGGTGTCACTGTTAAATCCCTTTGATGCGTTCACGACGGAACACAAATCCGGAATCATATGAGTTATCCGATATACATAAAATAGTGATATGAATTCCGCAACTGCGACTAAAGATATGGATGCCCAAGTCGCAGTTACGGGCTTATGTTTCCGAGTATAAAAAATGGGGAGGAATTATTAAATTTATGACGATGATAAATTCGAGACTGAATTAAAATACACGACCACGGATTTGGCCCGTATTAATTTCCAATAATAGCAAACGATGACGATGATTTATCGCTGTTTATTAGGTAAACAGGGAGAGTTTTATTGACACTACGTGAAAATTTCTACTGTTTAATAGATTTTTCTCCACATTTTAAGTGCCGATTAAGGAAATTTTAGTAAGAAGAGCGTCGTAAGGCAGTATTTTCGGCTCTTAAAATGGGCAATATCGAGTATTTGTCATCCCCGGCGGCTGGTATTAAAATGCCCAGATGAAAGTACTTACGTTAGTGAGGATGGTGCTGTTTGTTCTGATCTTCTCGAATTTCTCTTCGGAAAGTTGCCTCAGCGCCTTGTTCGACGGTACAAAAAGCGTTTTCTCTTGCGTGTGCGTCAACAATTCGGTAAATTTCGGTGCATTGATCATCAGTTTGTGGAATTCCCTGAAAGGTGAACGTGACGTCACGCATCATTTTCTGCTAAACGTAAACACGCGTCACACAGAACTAAAACAAATTATTAACTCGTTACGGAATTTTATATCATTCTCTTCCCCTTTTTTTCTCTCTTCTTCTTCCTTTGTTATTTATGAAAATAGTAAATTTTACGATCGGAAGGGTAATAAAAAGCGCCCTCTGTTTAGTACCCGGCGGCCATGATGTTACCGCGATAAAGAAGAGAAAAATAACGATTTTCTCCGACGTACATCAAAGGAAAAAGAATGATACGTTGTCAAAGTTATTTAACGTCATCTGAGTAATCTTTACGTCATTAATATCAACCGTTTGCCACGAGAAAATTGAGTTTTCGACACCATTTACTGTTAGGCCTAAATTTTAAGTGTGTGGGAAATCGTATCACGTTTGTACGCGTGACCGGCGAGTTAAAGGCACTCCGCCAGCGAAATTCTGATGGCAATTGCTATAATGTAGCGTGTTATACTTACATTAACAGTGCATCTCTCTGGATGAATTCCCAAATCGTCTTATCCACGATCAGCAGTGGAGTTTCAATCAAATGAACTACTCCATTCGATACCGGAATGTTTGGCCTGATGATTTTTGATAGTACCAGACCTTTCATGTTGCTCTGCTTCAGATGGTTATGCACGACATTACTCTCGGCGTGTACTACGACATAAAATATAAAGAATCAATAGGAAAAAACAGAATTTTTCATTAATAATTTACTGAAAAACTCTATTACTTCTGATATTCTACTAATTTATTAATAGGAGATTTAATATTGATTCCTTCGGCATGTACGCAACAGGAAAATGTGTCTTCCTCTATTGAATCTTGAGTGAACCCATGTTTTTTCCTGTTAGGATACATGCCCGGAGAACAAGCAATGTTTTATTAAATTATTAATGAAATATTGGACCTATCTGGATCAATACTTCATCATATATCCAACACTAAACTGTTCTTAATAATTTATTTATTAATGAAGTATTATTGTTCTCTTTCCCTAGATTTGATTCAATAGGTAATTATTAATTTATTTTCTGGTTTTAAAGCTGTAACAGCAGCAATTTAGTAGGAGAGGTTACAGCTTAAAGTTACAGAATACTCTTTCATCTTGAAATTATTAACTGATATGTAAGAAAGTTAGCAAAGCCTGGAGCACAATATATTAGCATATGAATTTGATCTCTTAAGTATTGTGGTAATATCCTTCATTTAATTAAGAAATTTATAAAAATTAACATATTAAAGCCCAAAGTCATGTTTTGCATGTATACAAATTGTTGGCGTGTCTTCGCGGTAACGGTGCCGCGGTTATTTATTGAGGAATAATTAAGATAAAAGCATTCCTCCCGCGGAAAAGCACTAACGGCTTTAATAATTTAGGGGAAAGAAGTGTGGAATGGCATTTCCGAACTCCGATTTCCACGGCAGAGACTCATTAGATTGATCAAGATCTCGAAAAAGCACGGTAATGTTGATTGTTTTGTACATTTCATAACCCGCTAATATACTAATGCCGGCCGATATTAAAGCGAGAACATTATCCAGGTGTGCACAATTCAATTTCCTCTCTGATATCAGCATCATTTCGGTTTTTTTTCTTTTTTGGTCACTGTAGATGAAGTAGATAGTAAGTAGAATACTCTGATGGAAGCCAGGAATGGTCCAACACTTTCAGTATTGAGAGAATTAAGAATGAATCTTAAAATTTAAAAATAGGAAAGGTGATAATTCAACTTACATATATATCCATCGCCGTGAGGATCGGACTGATTTACTATGGACAGCTGCACTTTCAAAACTTGGGTGCGGGTCTCGGAAAGGTAGGCCTTCTTACCCGCGGTTCTCGTAAAGAGAGCCATCCCCGGAACGATGTGACCCCTGATGACCTTTAAAAAAGAGACAAGAATTTGAATCGGGTTTCATTTTTTACTCGCACTCCCGTTTAATTTTATTTCGCCGACAAACAACCCGCCGGGCGGTCTTCCTCGGAGCTCGGAATCCGAGAAGCAATTTGCATTAACAATTTAAGAAGTCTGCGGGTCCATTTAACGTTATTTTGTAAAGTAAACTGTAACAGTGATATAAATAAGAAGCAATTTAATAATTTAATATATGGCAGAAATATTTTTGATGTGTGGTATGATAGGAGTGATATTTTCTTTATAAATATACACACATTCCACTTTTTAAATTCTATTACATTCAGTCAGAGAGTGGATGATATTTTAAGAAGAGACTAGCAGTTTGTCAGCCAGCATACTTTCTTCTAAAACATCCTCAACTTTCTACTTAAATTTTATTAAAATGGTAAGATCAAAAGTGTAAAGTCACTTTTACATTTATTGCACTAAAAAAAACTGTTGTATAAGCTCTTTACTACCTACAAAAAGTTTAAAATTAAATTGAAGGATCAAAAAATATCTTTCAACAAAAGAAAAGAGGAGGAGAAGGGAAAAAAAAATAAATAAAGAAAGAATTTATCAAAGTTATCATTTCATAAAGAAATTTAAAAAGAAATAAAAGAGAATATTTAATACTTCTTACTTTTCTCATCAAGATAATTATACAATAAAGGAAATATTTAAAAAAAAAAAAAAAAGAAAATAAGAGAAGAGAAAGAGAAAAGGAAAAACAACATTACTGCCAAATCCATTTTTTTCAGCCTCTCCATGTTGGATCCGTAACTTTCTGATACATCTATCGGAATGAAGTAAGTATTTCTTCCGTCTTGGCGGAAAATTCCTTCCTGTTTCTCTGTTTTGACACGAGATAAAAACATGCTACGGGAAGATAAAGAGAAAAATCAATATCTTTGCAATGGATCAAAACAATCATATTTTTGATAGGGTAAACTGACGACGAGCGAGGAGGGGGATGCGAGTCTCGAAGCGCTTATTAGCCGTAACAATTTCCGATCATTTACATAAGCCGCTCGCCATTTTTTCGAGTGGGAAATTAGCTTTGTTATCGAAGAATTTCTCCGGACTCGTAGAGGAAACGAAGGCCGTCCTCTAGAAATATCAAAAGGTAGATTTTTTTAATTGATTATCGTGGGTTTAAAAAATAATAATTATCTCGGCTTTTCTTGCCCGCAGCGCTGGAAAATATTTATCTTTGGAACCGAAAAAAAAGGAAGGAAATTGTTTGGTTCATTCTCAGGTAAGAATATGCTTCTGTGATAAAAATTTTGAAGTTATTAAAAACAGCATTAAGAGATTAGAAAGGAGGAAATCATCTTATTTTAAAATTAATGCATTAGCCATAGAGGAGGAAAAAAACACACACACACACACACACACACACACACACATAATAGTTTTTCGCATCACAATTGAGTAAAAATTTAACAAAGACTCCAGAGAATCCAAGAGTTATTAATTTCTGTAGGAAGGAGCAGCATTAAGGAGAGTTCATTATGTACAGCCTATCCTGAGGGAGGGTGGGAGTGCATCATTGACTTTGTCACCAAGATGAATGGTTGATAGTGAACCATCTGCATCTTGTTATGATTAACTGTCTTGACATTAAATTATGTCAATTGTCTTTATGATAATTTTAGAATTAATGTTTCTTTGGCTTAATGTTGATAGATAACGCGGCCGAGACTTAGGCTCGGTACTTGTTTCTTTTAAAAATAAAGCGTCCAAAGCCAGTTTTTTACAACCCGCCGTCATATTAGAAAGATGTAAAATGATGTAGGGGACTTGGTACTGGGGATTTTTTTTTAGACATTTTAATTTTCTCATTTTTTGTTATGTAAATTGCAGGAGGAGACTGGAGGGGGGTTGGTCTAGTTAGCTGATTATATGATAAGTAGGTATCTATCAAATTACTTGAATCTTACAAAGGGTTCTGAGTGAATTTTATGAATCTTTGTATTGAGTAATCAGAAAATAATAGAATTTTTTGGGTAAGATTTCATTGAAAAAACAGAACAGAATCATTAATGAGCTTAATATAATTAGAGGAATGTAAAAAAATTAATTTAGAACTAAGAAAAGTGTCTTAAAAACTTGATTTATATCATGGTTTACTTCAAAAACTACTGAATTAAGATGGTGAGGAATTTACAGAATCCTTCACCATATTAAGACAGTGAAGGACTCTATAAATCCTTCACTGTCTTAATTCAGGAATATCTAAATTAAGTAATTGGGAAATGAAGTTTTTGGATAAGGTGCCACCACAAAGCAGGGGGGTGACTTTAACATGATTAGAAATGTGTAAAATGTAATTTAAAACCGAGATAAGGGTCTTAAAACTTGATTTACATCACACCCGTCGCTATTATCATAGTTTGCGTGTAAAAATACGGGTTAAACTCCCGAACTCTTCGATAAAAACAAATGCAACATCCCATCCGATCGAAAAAAAACAAAAATGTTTTGTTTATGGCACAAAAAATAAGATTCCCGAGTAAAAGAGGTTCAACGAACCAAATCAATAATAATGCCCACGTGTAACACGTAAAAATCCTTCGTTTCGCTTCTTCGAGACTGCATCGCTACACAGCAGAGTAGATTTGTGAGGGATGTTCACCTGACAGATTCCCCAATATCATAAGCGCTGGGTTGTTCCATAAACTTGAGTGCATCCAAAGAGGGAGTGTTAGTGTTGTCGAGATACAGTTCCAGCATCTCGTCGATGATGTAGAGGATCTGCCACGTCCCTCCCGTGCTAGAATCTTTGAAAGAGACCTCCTCGATGATCTTGGCATTGTTGACGTAATACTCCTGGAAAAGAGAAGAACACGGGGTGATGGGAAAGAGGAGAAAACAAATAAACTTTCCGTTCACGAATTGCAAACATAATAAAAATTGCAATGGAGTGCCGTTTCCCGATATACTCTTTTACTGATTACAATCACAGTTAAGAGAAACATCCCTCGGAGACAATAAAGGAATTCCGGAAGTTCCGACTTTTTTTTATTTTGTTTTTTTTCTTTCCACCCCTGTCGAAACTCTCACATTGATACGTAGTAACCTATAGAAAGTAAGTAGATTAGCCGTGTCAAGGTTTCTTCACTGTAATTAGTGTGGGATGAGTAATTAAGCAATTGCTCAGTGGGAATAAGTAGCGAAAGAGAGAAGGAGAGAGAGAGTGAGAGTGAGAGATGGAAACAGTGGTTTCTCGGAAGTAAACATTCCTAAATGATGTATTTATTAATTAATTGCTAATTAATCGCGGCACGATGCTCCTTTTTTTTATCCTCCTCCTCCTCTTCTTCTTCGTCTTCTTCCCTTTAAAGCCATCGTTCCGATACTTGTACGTTCGAGTAGTAGTAAAATAAAACGTGAAGAAATATATTAATGATGTCGATGGCTTCGAATTGGCTTACGGATAAACGCGAAGCGGCCATTAATTAGCATAAATTAAAGCGAATTTACTGCCTTTAACGAGTTTCGCAACGCTCCGAACGTACACACGGTTTAATGAAATTTCACGCAACTTTTCTAAATATTAACACAGTCGGGGGGAGGGGGAGTTAATTCTAAGCTTCCATCCCTCCCCCCCGATTCGAATTTCTCGTTTGGCTGACGTCACTGACGAGGAAGAAATCGGAAAAAGGGAGGGGGACAGGGAAATTGACGTTTCGATTTATTCTTCCGGAAGCCGAGACCATGTTTTTAATTTCGAATTTCGGTAACACGGGATTTCGCCCGAAGAACATAGAGGAAAGAAATTAGAAATTAATTCCGTACACCGCGTATAATGCGCTATCGGATTATACGCGAAGAAAGGGATTTAATTCTAACAAATTTCGACTGCTCTTGGCTTTTTATCCGGGGGGAGGACGGTACTGAAATTCCGATTTTGTGACGTCGTATCGGCGGCGCATTACCGCCAAACACCGACGAGGTGGCAGAAGGAAAAATAAATAAATATGGTAAAATTCAAAAAATTTGTCTACGTATCGACGACGTCACAGAACGGGGGAGAGAATAGAGGAATAAGCCTAGAAAACGTCCCGGAGCGATTTAAATAAAATATCTATTATCGAAACAATCAATTTGAATTGTTCTCTTCAGTATCGAATGGTCGGAATAGATGGAATTTCCTTGATAAAGTATCATCAATAAAACAAACCGAGTAGTTCTGTATATCAACTGTCAACAACAAACGACCAAGAGATTTCACATGTTGCCAAACGACAAGCTGTCATATTTTTCAAAATGCAATCTTTTTCTTTATATTCTCTCTCTCTCTCTCTCTCTCTCTTCATGCAAAAAGCTTAACCCGTAGATAACGCGCGGAAATGACGTCATTCCGAATCCATCCGGAATTAAATCCATTCCCTTTTACTTCCGACTTTTTTAATCTCCTCCATAGATTTCTTTTAATGCGCGCGTATTTATATATTATTGTTATTTTATTATCTCATCTGGTTGAAAGGGTCCTCTTCGGATGGTTGTATGGAAAAGATGAAGACTTTCCGGATGTTTAGGAACTGTCAGTCTGATTGATGCGCTCCTTTTTCCATAATAAACATTAAAAATGCATTTCGGTGGCTCGATTTGTGACCCGGTAGAGTACAATGGCTCCATTACTCTTCGCTTAAGCACCGGTTCTATAGCGTGGTAGGGATCAAGAGAAGAAATCTGTACCCCGGTTTTTAACCTGAAATCTTTCATAATGTAGACGTTTCTGAGAAAATCGCTTGCATGGCACTTTTCGAACTTCGTGAAAGCGCGTGCTTCGTAATGGATCAATGGTGCGTCGCGATTTGTTACTCCGAAGCAAAGCGGTTTCGGTTCACTGTCGCACCCAATTCATCCCACGGGCCAATCTTAAATAATGCGAGTTGTATAACGGACAGAACTTTAAAAATTCCATGCAATTATTAAGTTTGGGTGCTCCGAGTCTTCCTGAATTACCCACGGAGGAGGAGCCGTTGCAGGCTTATAAGCGCCGTGCAAAAAAAAAAAAAAAAAAAAAAAAAAAAATAGTTTTCTTCTTAAAAATCCGAATTAAATTGCCGATAAGATTAATGAAAAAGCAATAAGAAAAGTTAAAATTTTCCCAAGAATTTGTATTTATAATCTGAACTTATTAAAAATTAATTTATTTTCCGGGGAGTATCGTAATCTTCGGGAATTAATTTCTAGAGGAAGGATCGACTGCTACGTATCTGATAAATCTGGGTAATAAATAAGGTTTAGTATATTTTTTAGGGATTTCACTTACCGTTTCTACTTTAGAATCCTTTTCCGTTTTCAGAACTGATAAGAAAAGTGGGCCTCCTACCATAGAGGATGGGTTTGTAGTTTTGTCAAAGACTTCTTTTGGTACTAGAGAGTTTACTGGAATAAAAAAAAAATAAAGCAATAAGAAGAAAGAAGAGAAGAATAAATTAATGTTAAAAAAATCTTTCGAGGAATGGCCAAAAAGCCACTTCTTGTAATGCCATTCCCTATTGTGAATGGGCGCCATGTTTTTTTTAGGAGGGGGAAGAGTACATTCGACTGTTTATCGAATGTATCGTTCCGGCATGTTTTCGTGCAGCGTATATGTAAAAAGAAAGTAGCTTTGATGTCCAGCAAACCATGAAATTCTTACATTTTAAGCAAAATTTGGTACAGTTTAGTGGGCAAATGCGTTCCCGATACGAGATATGGCGAAAGTATAGAAGGAAGAAGCGGAAGAAATAAAAAAAAAGAAAGAAAGAAAGAAAGAAAAAAGCAAGCTCGGTGCCAACGTGGGCATTTATATAAAGCAAATTTTTCTTTCTTGGTGGAGGCAAGGACCCCCATCACGCTTCCGACGGGCCCAAAGAAGGGAAGATATAAAACTTGAGTTGGGTCTTGGCAAAATTCCTCCTTATTACGAGTCGTTTGGATAATAAATGATGCATTATCCGCTCGTTGTTAGAAGTGGAAACACGCGTAGATAGCTTAGAATTATTGTTTTTTATATCCTTCGAGTGTATAGAATGTATAAAGCGATAATATATAAATATAACTGTTCTTATCTTCTGTACGTGAATGTGTTTTTCTTCACGCTTACCACTTTTTTTCCTCCTCTCCCTCCTAAGAAAATTTATTGCTCCTTTGCCACGTCTTTACAAATTCATAGGACTTAAAATATTCACGCCTGGCATCCTAAACCGCTACGTGAGGTAATCCCGCTTATTACGTATCGATTATAACATTAGCTTCTTTTATTATTTTACGAAATTTCCCAAAGTTTTGGTGACGAAAAGAAATATCCCAAGATATTAGTCGACGGACGAAATTAATTTGGACATATAAACCAAAAAATCTGGGCCGACACGTCGATATATTCTTGGCAAAGGTGTTCGCTATTACTTCATATATCAGATTGATCTTGACGTAAACTTCCATCTCCCCCGTGTCCATCTGTTACCATGGTAACATCAGATGATGCCGATCGTTATTTTTGGGAAGGTTGATGATCGAGTAGAGTCTTGGATTATCTTTGTCCAAACGATGCTCAGATAGGAAATCTATCGGACTTTTAATAAGTCGATTCTAACGTTTATGCCAATCGAACAAAATAGATTTTTCCCTCCCACTCTTCGGCAAGATCTTTCTACATTTTCTTCATTCTGAATGGATTTATTTAAATCCGAATCCTTTACCCTACATTCCTGCTGCGGTTTTGTGTAGAAGGATAACGTCGTTTTCGGCAATCGTAAACAGCAATCTTGGTTCTTCCCACTCAAAATATTTAACGACGTGTGCGCTCGCTTAAAAATATAAGTAAAATTAAGCTAGAAAGGTTAGAAATTCCTTTTAAGAAAGTTTGGTAAGTGAGTCGTGCAGCTTTGAAAATTGCTATTGACGTTTTCCAATTGCTCCTGGAAACTTCCTAATTTGTCCCGGTCTAGGATCGGGAGCATTTTCGCAAAAATATAACTCATGAGTAAGTAGAAATCTCCACAAGTCCTTAATTGAAAGGTTCAGATAAAGATTAAGAGCAGCACAAACTTTAGATAGAAAAGAGGGGCAACCAATTAACTATTGGGAACACTGTGATTCCCGATTAATGATTCCGAGCAAAGTTTTGGGAATCGATTAAATCCAGATAATGGTCCTGACCAATGGCTCAGACCGTGATAAAATATAATTTAAAGTTCTAAGCAAGGCCTAAACACTTGGTAAATCTAATCAAGGAGGGCTTGCAATGGGCGTTTAAAAGTACCAAAACACAGGAAGCGTCACGGAATCTTAGTTAAAAGAGAGTTAAAGAACTTGATGAAGGTTCTGGTACTCTATAAAATTTACATCAAGATCCTTAATTTAACGCTGTTAATAAATATAAATTAATAATCTAGGACGATGTTAACTCGGGGATTTTCAAAATAAAAGACAACAGTCCGTGGTAAGATCTCATTTACATCTTAAAAGACAGTATCGATTCGCTATTTGGAGGGATCTTAGCCAAGGAAATTAATTTGCACGCCGTTTTGACCCCGTTTTAATTTCCCATCCTCTGCTTCTTATTTCGGGTGCGTACCAGGGAGCTTTATCCTTCATCCGGGTAGATCAGGAGGGAGTGCTCCAGGCCATTTACTACATCTAGTACAGCGGGGGATTACACGGCGATATATGGAATTTTATATGAGAAAAACACTACTCACTTGTGTGATAAGATCCAATTTTGTCGTCGTTCTTCGATGACCACTTCCTCGCTCTATCGATGGCGTCGTTGGTGGGTGCGAACATTGTGCTGACTTTGTACTGTAGATGGCTGACCAGGACATTGTCTTTCCTTACTATGTTCGTGAACTGCACGTGGGGGTTGAAGGGGGGAGGAAAAGAAAGTAAAAAGAGTCATTTGCATAAATAAATTGACGGCACGGTAAACGTCATCATTCGAATAAAGACGACGTTAATTAAATATTTACTCATTGAAAATAATTAAAGGGGGTGGGGGGCAAATAGTAAAAAAGAAATTATCATTTGTACAAAATGCCTTTATTTGGGCATAATGGCGTAAATTCGTTTTTAATAAATTAGCTTTTTAGCAAACAGAAAAATGCTTGAAATGCTGCCAAGAACGTTCGACGTCATTTCCGGGATTGTTTTCCCCCTCCCTCCCCCTTTTAGTTTTAAAAAGAGTGACGTTGGTGTTACGTCACACTTACTTTTTCAAATTTAAATAGCTTTTGACAATAAATTAGCAGAATTTATTTATTATTGTTTAAAAGTAATTTTTATGAAATTCTTCTTTTATTCATTATAATTATTATTATAATTATTATTTTTTTAACTTTTTTTAAGAAAAAGTTTACAATAAATATCTTGATAAATTTTTGTAATTTGTTTATAGAGGATAATTAAATTTAATGGCTAAAATAGAAGAATGTGTCGAGAGGTGTTTATTTAATTTTCTTTCGTTGGATAATTTTTTTTTCGTTTTTTCTTTAGTTTAATTAAAAATTTATAATATTTTATTACTTCTTAAATAAAAATAAATACTGGAGTAATTAGATATTTAATAAAATAATGAATTTTTTTTCCTAGTTTGATTTTTATCCTATCTGAAATTTAATTAAATATATATATTTATTTATTTATTTATGTGTAATCGAAGGGGTAGAATATAAATTACGTCACTGTAGCGAAAAACATTCGATTATTTTTCTAAAGAAATTTTCGAAATGGTCTTTCTTTCTCTCCTCCCTCCGCTAAAATAAAATTCCGTCCACCCGTGACGTAATTTCCGGCGTCGCTTGTGACGTAACCTCCGCCGGGTCATTACGTCATCATTAATGGATCATTTCAGTTCGGCGAATTTTTCAATGCGTTCGACTCCATTGTGATGTGTTACAATATATAGAAAAACAAAGGCCTTTTATGTGACGTAATAACGCACGGTCCTTTCTCCCGACGTAATAATATAAAGTACTCGTGACGTAATAATGCTAGATCTTTTTTTCGTGGCGTATAATACAAAACTAAGCTTTTACGTGTTTACTAATTGTAAATGAGTTTTTCGTAACGGGAAACGGGTTTGGGTTACGTAACAACTAAAAATAAAATTTCCTGTGACGTAATAATATAAGAAAAATCTGGCTTTCTATTTACGCAATAATAAAGAGCACACTTTTTGTGACGTAATAATGAATATTTTGTGACATAACAATAGAAAATGAAGCTTTTTCGGGATTTATTAACGAAATCTCTACAGATTTTTTTTAAAATGTAACAATAGAAAATCCAGGCTTTTCAGTAATACAATGAACCTTTGCTAAAAAAAAAAAAAGTCATAATAATCAGAAACAGACATTTATCGTGACGTTACAATAAAAACTAAACGTCCACTCGACGTCACAGTGAGGTGTCGTCCTTTTCCACGCCAGACAATAATGGGAAAACGGGAATTTCTCGTGATGTTAACGCCCCGAAAGGCAAATTTTTCTCGCTTTTCGGAATTTTGAACGACGCTAATTATCAGTTTAAAGTAGCCAAAATGCTTCTTAAGAGGAAACCAAGAACCTATAATTACGCTCGATTGAAATTGGAGTGGAAATTAAAGGCACACCTACGCTGTAATAATCATAATTTGGCATTTAAAACACGGGCAATGGTGGAATACGGAACATTTAAAGGCTTTACTTTCCCAGTTAGCGAGATATTAGAGTAGGTCCCTAGCGATTTCAACCAATTCCGTACCGATTTTAGAGGGTTTTAATGCCCTTTAATAGGTACTGGGCCGGTTTTCGCGCGTGGAAATTTGCAAAGAACGACGAGTTAGAGCCGATAGGAGCGCCAAAGCGCATCAGATGCAAGCGCTGATCTTTCAGAAATGTCAAAATTATCTCGCTGATGTGACACTAACGTCGGCTATCATTCGATGAATACAGTTATTAATATGTTTTGTGACTTTACACGCGATTAACGGCACAGTTTATGCAACATCGATTGCTCCAAACCAAAAGAAAAAAAAAGGCTGCAGGGGGCTCTTCACTGCTGCGAGCGAGTTTTCCGAGTGGCGAGCCATTTCAAAAGTAAAAAAAAAAAAATAAATAAAATAAAATAAAAACTAAATTTAAAAAAGAGGAACAGGAACGATCGTTATATCCGGATCTTCTCCGGATCGTGTAATCACTCAGGGAATGACAAGATGAAAGGTGGTCGTGTAAGACGTCATTCAGTTCGAGAGAAATATTTAAGGATAAACCACGCGGGGTGTTGACGTCACCGTGGCTCTCCCCCCTCTCTCTCTCTCCGTCGTGCACTAATTTGAAGGGTATTATCGATTTTTCCCAACCCCTCTTCGCCTCTTTCGACGACAGCCTTGCCTTTTGTTTCTCGGACGTCACATTCTGTAGAGCGTGAAGGCGACGTCACGGGGAAACGAACGTCCCTAGTTAATTACGTCATAACTAGCGCGTAACGCGGGTGAGGCTGGGTGACGTCCCCCTCGGCCGAGTGACGCAAACAAACAACGCCCGAGGCCAGGTGGACATTTTTTTTTTCCTGAGTGGTGGGAGATTAGAACCGGTGGTACTACCTGTGTCATCGATTAGGAGGGCATCAATGGCACATCTCCACTCCCTTCGGAGAGGCTATTATCATTGGAGCGTGTAGTACCTTGGCCAAAAATCGAAACCCAGGCGCCAACACGCTGGACTTAGGTGACTCAGCCCCGGCCCAATGGAATAATCCACAGGAGACGGACACTGGGTAGGGTCGGAGACGTTGCCAAGGCAACGCGTCTTTATGAAGCCAATGTGTTTTTATTGATTTATGACAAGAAACCTCTCACATTCGATTCGAGTGAGGCTCTTTCGTAGGCCGACCCCCCCACACACACCACCGACCCGGATTTCGACTCGTTAATCTTTTTATTATTAATGGTAAAAATTCGTTTTGGCCACCGCTTCCAAAGAGGGAGGGTCGATATCGCAGAGGAAACAACCCTGTCGCGTGGTACCCCAGCGGGGATTAAACACTGGGTTTGGGGGGCCTCCGGATCGATAGTCGGTTGCGCTACTATTCCACCTATCCACAACTTCTATGCACTTTAAAAATTTCCGATTTTTGCCTCAAGTTTCGACAGTAAATAGTGGCAAATCCATTTTTTTTTTATTTATTTTCTTTTTACTCCTTTTCTTCTCCGAGTATTGTTCGAGTGCCTGGGGATTAATGGCTTACGCTCTGTTGGGACTTGGAGGATTTAATAAAAGTGATTCTTTAACACCATAGAGAATAAATTGTGGAAGAAATAAGATTCTTTGGCGGATAAGGAGATTTCTTATCTAAATGTTTATCCAACCGTCTGCATTGAATCAACACAAGAATTAGGGAAAGGGATGAAACTGCACAGCTATCGGGAGACGTAATTGAGGGATTAAATACGACAATTCCTATTTTTAAGGCAGGCATTCCCTATTGTTAAGAGATAAAAAGGGATAGTTAACAACTCTGTTACACCTCATTTTCTCCATTTATTAAAGTAGTAATGGCAATTTAAATTGGATGGAATTTGTATGGTAGTCCCGCCAATCCCCAACGTCATTGATCTTGCAACGGAATTTACCATGCAAATCGGCAATTGTTAGATATTTCGCTGCGGAGTAACAGCCTTTAAAGCCTGTTGACATTTGTTTCCGATGCTCTAACTGCGAGATTTGTGGTCAAGGTTTTTCTCCTCTTACTCCAATTTTGAAAATTATGGATCGGCATTTAGGGTCAAGGTCTCTTCCTAATATTCTTTTTCTTCTTCATTTTTTATTTCCCCTCATTCAGCAACGTGTTATTAAATTGTAAACAAACTAAATTAATTCCTGTGTTGTATTTTTCAAGGGTAGGGTTGTGCAATGCATCTTCCGTTCGGAATTAAAGATGCAGTTTTGAATCTTCTATAAGGATATTATCTATTTAGTAGCGTGCTCGTTCTCCAGAGACTCGTATAAATATTTTAAAAAATCCTCTTCAAATATGATTCGCTTGATTTTCTTTCGCTTACACTACAAAAAGAGGAACGTTTTTCCCGGTGAAAAGATCATCAATTCACATTGAATCACACAAAATCAAGAAGTTACTGGATGGATTTTCATCATAAAATTTACAGCAATGTGCAATGTGATTCAAGGCATTTAAACCCGTTCTTCAACGTGAAGTGGTTCAGAGTTTTTACGTGTAACGAGGCCGGACCTCTTTTTAAAAAAACCCCCGACAAGAGCTTAATTGTAAGGTAGGAACACTTCTTATAAATCAGAATTTTTCAGGAGCACACTACAGAAACATCCCTTTTCTCGAAATTAATTCAAAGTTTCTCAATAAAGAAACAGGAGTGCCACACACACACAAAAAAAATTGTATTCATAAAAATCAATAATCATTTTCCGCCTCGACTAAACATTAAATACGTTTCATAATTAAGTACTTTAATCAAGAACAAGTTGTGTTGAGGAAGACGAAACCTTTAGGCACTTTAGTTTGAAAGCTTAGTTAAAGTTGGAAGCAGTTTGTTGTACTCAGTCTTCCCCCTTCCTTCCCTCCTTCCTTCCTTTCTTTGAATTATATAATTTTTTTTTTTTTTTGGTGAGTTTAGGTGAGAAAAACGTAAAATGAAATATCCACTAGTGATTTTTCCGTATATCGTTAGTCGCACGTAACACTGGAAGGGTCATAAAAAATTTAGGACAGGAGCAATTTTTATCAAAAGAATAAAAGTAAATCTTAAAGAGAAGTTTTGCGAACTTATAAAAGGGAAAGAAAGATGATTTATTTTGTACCGATTGAAGTTTTCTTCCTCCATTTTTATTTTTTTTATTTTGGAGATCGTTTTGTAGCGACTTGGCCAAACTGCAATAAAATGATTGGTCTGAAAAAAAGTTTAAAAGCCATTTTTATGAGGGACGACTGTGGATGGGAGGGTTTTTATCTGACGATTTCCAGCGATTATCTGTTTTCCAGGTACGATTTCGGCAATGTTAGGAGGAAGAAGACGGTTCCTTTATCCCGGTAAAGCCTGATAAAATGGATCTCGGTTGCAGGATCCTATATTCTACTGCGCTCGAAACACAGTTATCAGTTCGGAAACTGGAATTTGGATGGAGTTTACTATAAAGGGCGAGTTTACTCTATCGTGAAAGAAGGACGGAACTTGATTAAATAATAATATATACTAGACAGAATGCTGTTAACCCGTTTTCTATCAGGGATTTTCGTAAAAGTGGTATACTACCTATTTAACCAAGAATTGCTGAACAGCATTAAATTTAATAGCTTAAAATGGCCCTTAACTTGGCGTTATTATTGATCGATACCACGTGGTTTCTTCAATAATAACCAATTGGAAACGATTACAGGATTTTTTGAAATTGATGACAACGGATGAGCTCGTTCAAAATGTAACGGTTTCAACGATCGTTCTTAATTATAACGGAAAAATTTGGGGTTTAAATGACTTCTACGTTCTTAAATTGGGTGGAGTTAATGGGTTAAACATAGATATGAATCGGCTAAAGGGTTTTGTAATTGAAGTGGCTACGAAAATCGGGTGGAGCTCGGGCCTCGTTATGCACTCTAACTAAAAGCTGGAAGGTCGATTTGGGTGAGGTTAACGATAAACCATAGTAGAAATTAAAATGGAACTGGGTTATGGCGAACTATCTTGGCTCGGGCGGAGTTCATAGATCCAGCTAAATGAAGAATCGATACTACAAACTGGGAACGGTTCGATAAGGTAATCTTGCACTAAACGTTATATGTTTTCGAGTGCGCCATGTTTAACGTGGCGTAAAATTGGGCGGAGTGTTTCACACGAGACGACGCTTCGAGTGCTAAACGACATTTGACAATTTAATAAAAGAAAAAAAAAAAGAAAATTCCTAGGAGCTCCGCTCAAATCGATAAGAATTCCTTACCAAATATCAAGAAATTAATAAGTAAAAAATCCGATTAATGGAAAATAAATTATTTTGGAAACTCTAGAAAACTTCAAAAGAGGAGGAAATTAGATTGATTTTTTTTAAAATATAAATTGAATATTTACTATTGTATTTTTTTTTTAAATGCAAGAAAAAAGGCATCAGTGATAATAGAGTTAGGGAAAAAATCCAAGTTAAAATTATCTAGAAAGGAAACTCTATTTAAACTATTTCCTCTTATTGATTTTCTACAATCGCCTCCCCTCCTCTGTGCCGGAGAATGAAAAAAAAAGAAGAGAGGAAAAAAAGAAGCAATTTAAAAGACTGTTATTATCTTACACATAAAGTGTATTATCTTTACTATTTGAGATAATAAAAATCTCTTTCCATCATTCCAACATCGTTTTATGGTTTCTATATCCGTGGGATAATCCTCTTGTAAGAAGATCCTCTGCAGGAAAGGTAAAAATAATAATAATAATAATATCGGTTAAGATTTATATGAAAAATTATCATCGGTTAGGTTCTGATGACGATGATAATCAGTTTTCGAAGAGAAGATAATAGGAGCATTATTTTTTATAGATTAGTTTTATCTGGTGCGTGATAAGATTGGATGCAAAATATTTCGAGGAAAAAAAATAATCCTTTTTATCAGTTTGTCTTCGAGATGATCCGTGCTCCAGAATAAATCTGCATTCATATCACACGTAACGATTATCTTATCTCGCTAGATTCTCATGGTAACGCTATCTTTATCCGTCTGACAGACGTCCGGAGGTATGTAATGGAAGTTTCAGGCAGGAGGAAAAAAAGGGGATTCCTTTTGTTCGGGGGTCACTCGAGCGACGTGAGATGTGTCCGTCTCGTGTCAAGGTGCAGCTACCGTGGCACACAATGGAAACGGAGGGCGTAACGGGTGGCTAAAGAGGGTGGGTGAGCCGTCCTCCTGAAGATCCAATCCTTGAAAACCCGAGTCATTAGGAGGGAGCCGTCTTCGGCAGCGGTAGAAACTCTGTAACGATTGTTAATCACGTCAGCAACGTGTGTCATGAATAAATTCATTGCAAATTATTCATTAAAGTCTCTAATGGCCGTCATTAGTCACTCACTTACAACAATTATTGTTTGTCCCCTTACACAATGCATCTGACATAAGAATCAGTGTGAACCTCCACTGTATACCATCTCCCACGGGCTTCCCGAATTTTCGGATGGGGGAGAGAAGAATTAGCGGATCGGCGTCACGTGACCGAAACCGAATTCGGGACGGTGCTTTACATTTCGTGATTCCGTATCCGTACGTAATCCTCAAATACCACGCGATCGTGGGTGACACTCTGTCTAACGTGACATACCTGACGAGTAATTACACTAGAGTTCCAAGTAACTGCTTGACGTGATCCGTGTACAACCAATAGATGCCAAAGAGCGCTACGAATTAAACTGCATAATGTGCCACTACAGCAACAAGTTCGGATGCTATTTTAGTAACAGGATCCCATTAATTTTAAGAGCGACTATTGACGTAATTTCCGCTAAAGTAATAGTGGAGAATACAACTAAAACTGCGAGTGCTTCTAACGGAACAATTATAAGGATAGCGCTATAATACCGGATTGCCACGACAATAACAACAGTTAGAGAGGATAAGAGGATAAAATAGTATTGAGGTGATTTGATCCATTCAGGGAGTATAAAGGAAGAAGTAAAGGCTATCGAGGGAGAAGAAAAAACCTCTCTATATATATATGTGTGTGTTTCCTCTTGAACGGCGCTTCCTGCCATTGTTATGGTAAAGGTGGGTGCGTAACACGAAACGCAACGTAACGTAAGAACGTAAGAGATGGCTAGGATTACTGTTAAGAAAATCGAACGAAGCGTGAAGGAGCTTTCGATTGAGTTACGGGGAGATTTCGCAGGATCTTCTTTCAATCCGGTTTATGCACAAAAATTAAAATAGGGAGTGGATAGAATAGCGCACAACACCGAACCATACAGCAACGACAGAAACAAAAGGACACTCTCCGGCCATATATCACCATGTGCAACGCGGAAATAGGTGACAGGTAATTTGAAAATTGGCCCGAAGCCAGATACGAGACACAGGATATGAATGCTTGCTTATAGCTCGACAAGGGCACGTTGTGGCATTCCATTAATGCCCTCTTATCTGTGTGTTGCCTGGATTTATCACTTTCCAATTGTGCGGGTTTTGTGTCCGACCACCCCCTTCCTTATCCCCCTCTTCCTTCCTAATGCTCCCATTCGTGACCGATCCTCCCTCGGTCCCTATCTCTCTTTTAAAAGATTAGAATCGTGGGATCCATTCTTCGCATTCCTTCACCCTTTTCTTGATGTCGTCGTCCTTTTCTACTTCATTTAAATTTTGCAGATAAAGCTGAATTTAGTGATGTGGCACCGACACCGGTCTATGATCATTTTTCTCCCCTTTCGCTTCATTCTATTTTAAAAGACTTTTTTTACAAATCGAGTCCTCTTCATCTAATCTGCATCCTCTTCCTAACAGATTTCTATTTCTCCTTTTACACATTTGTAAGAAGGCAGTTACAGACCGACACACTGCCGTAAATTTATTAGTTTCCAATCGTGGATTATTGATAGGGGTTGTCGTATCTTATTCTTATCTGGTTCTGATTATTATTCAGAAACAATTCTGCTTCCCTCCCTCTGGGCATCCCTGTTTCCTCCTTCTCCTCTCCATCCTCCTCCTCCTCCTCTTCCCATCAGCCTCTCTCTTCCTTTTTAAGGGTCTGTCTGCAGATAAAAAAAATCAATGGGACGAAACGAAAACTGAAAAATCGATTGTAGTATCGCATCCGAATACAAATGATTGCACTAATATATTATTTGGGAAAGCAAAACTACAAATGACGCTTATGAAAAAAATTATAGTAAATAAATTGTAGATATATATAATAATCATTAATTTATCATTGTCTTATCTAGATTTATTTTATTTATTTTTTAATATTAAAAAAAAATATTGCGTGAGAAAAACTCTTCTTTCCATATTTGATGAATGTAAATGTCTGGAGTAGAATTATTGAAAACACAATCCTTCCCCTCCCCCATTTCTTTACATATTTATTATAAAGTTCTGCCATTTTTTCTTTACATTTTTTCCTGGTTTAATGTAAGCAAGATTGATTCTCTTAATAGAAAAATCCAAAGACATTTATCATTGGAAATCCTGTTTACATGTTAATATTCCCATACTTTTGACTTCAACCCTTTACAACTACTTGACCCACTTCATGATAATCTTAAAAGGTTAATTCAAATTGTGTTTAGGTCTGTGCTGATGTGCAGCTTTAATGATTTTCTCACTTAATAAACCCAAGAGAAAATGGGAAGAATATATGTCCCTTAGCTATCCTCTTTCCTTCACCTGCTTAACTAGTTTTGCCGCACCTTACCCTTCAGAAAATTTATTTACGCCAGATTAAAAATGGGAGAGAAAATGTTATAATGTGATTAAAAGTATCCTGTATCAGCTCCTTATTATTGAAAGTGTCTAATCTCTTCCTTATTATTAGTGGAAACCTGACAAATGAGATAATAATAATAAAAAAATGCACACTATGCAGCTAGAGGCACTGAATCACTTCTCGATTATAAAAGATTTCCTTTTATATATGAAACACACTCATTTAATCATAATTACATCCTTTATCCTACCTTTTTTGTTAGAAAAATAACACACAAAATAATCAAAAAGCAGGTGAGACTAGCAAATAAAAAAAAATTCCTCATTTCCTGCACTTCTGACCATGGTATAGATGTAAAATATGATAATATTAAAGTGGAATATTTTTATAGAGGTGACATCACTTGTAAAATGTAAGGTCGCTCTGACTGATGACCTGTAAATCAACATTCCATGACCTTGCTTTCCACATCTGCCTGTGATGTCAAAACTGATGTAGAGGAGAGAAAGAGAGAGAGAGAGATCAAGAGGGAGACCTACACCAGTTATTATCCTATAAAAAAAAAAATACTTGAAAATTTTTAGATATAATTATTAATAAAAATACTACAACTTTATTTTTAATTGGATAATTATGATAATTACACAATACAATTTGTAGTTTGCTTCCATTTCTAGCCATCTTTACACCTACTTCACTTGTGATGTTTGAAAATGGGAATTCCGGTTTTGACAAGAGTCGGAAGCTTTTATTTGCCATTTAAATTTAACATGATTAAAACTATTTCTTTTCCGTTTGAGAAGAAGTTATTGGTGCAAGAGGTCAGTAGGATGTTACTTGTGATGGGTAAAAGAATAAGCATTTTATTATTTTATGTGGAAATAAATTATTCACAGCAACTGCCAGTCTTTATATTTACACCTTTCTTTAAAAGCAGAGACAGAGTAGAGTTCTGCGATGTCTTATTTGTCTTCCTTAAACACTTTTGGAGATTTGGAAAGTGATGTCTCTCGAAAGATTATTTTTCTCTCCTACAAAAGCACTCGAATTAATATCTGGAGAATGAAGAGATTAAACAGTTTTGTTTTCTTATTAAGATTTATAATTAAATTTACAAATCTTTAATTCCCTTGTCACATTCAGCTCTAAGTTGATGTATTTTTCATAAGATTTGGGGGCATCAAAGCCATTTATAAAAAGACATTCAAGCAAAAGTAAACAGCATAAGACTAGGAGTCGAACAACTAGGTCCTAACAGGGATGGACAGCAAATCTGACAGGAGGATCCCAAATGTGTTATCATAATAATGTAACATGATCCTTAAATTGTGTATTTTTCATAAATTTTTAAATAAAAAAATTACAAAAAAAAATAAATAAATAATGTATTCATACATATCCCTAGGTGAGGTTGAAGAAAGGAAATCAAGTATAGTAAATAAAATGAAAACATTTCTGTTTTTACAGTTCAATCACTTACAATTATGCACATTAACTTCTCTTAAATGTATAAATCTCCTTAGCAAGTTTCTTCTTTTTCCTTGCAAATTTGAAATTAAAATGAATGTTGCATCATTTCTATTTTCCGTAAGGTGTAAGGCCGGTTGACACACTTCCCAAAATCGACTAAATTATCATATGTATCGGAGCGTCACATACCAGTAAAGGTTAGAAAAATGCAAAAGAAAAAATTTATCTCCCTCCATAAAGCTGGAAAGAAAATTAACTTTCTTAAATGACTCCGCGAGTGGGAAGAAAATTAGAGATGAAGATGTTCCTCTCGCTAAACATTAACTCTTATGTTTGTCTCTCCCACTCCACTTTGGCTAAAAGAATTATTGATCAGTTTTTCAAATATCAGCATTTTAATTTGCCTTTATTTCCTATAAAAGTCTTTATTCTTAATTTATTAACATCAATAAATAAAATGTAGTGGAAAATATTTTAGCTATGAGTGAGTAAAGTACAAATGGAAAAAAATTGCTAATCAATGAGTAACTTTTTAACATTTCATTTTATGTAAAAATTTAGATTATCTCAATAAATATTTTAATTTTCCTTTTAAAATTTTATCAAATTGTATCATCTAAAACTAATTTGATTCATGTCTTTCTATCTCTCTCTCTCTCTCTCTCTCTCCCCCCCTCCTCTCTCTATAAGAAATGAATTAGTTTCCTGAATAACTTTTTTAAGGTGTTCTTCAGATAAAAAGTTTTTATAGGTTCAGCCGAAGCAGTAAAATTGCAACTCGAGCTCTTCCTTATCCCGTATGCAACGAAACAGTCTCCGAGAAGAGCAAGAGCATTCGTGTATCGTGCGCCGCATCGTCCGACAAACTACATTCGGCTATGCAAACTCTGGACTAACTCGATTACTTTACGTGGCTTCGATTGGGAGCAATACGTGATTTAGGTTTGTTCGAATAAAAAAAACAGAGCATTTTAAATAAATTTATAATTTGTTAATGTCATTTAAATAAAAGGGATTCTTGTACAAGAATATTTTTTAAGCGGAGAATTACATAGAGTTACAGGTTCTTTGATAGTTATTCTATCAGACACAAATGTTCTGTCGAGTTTAAAGTTCTTAAAGGTTAGACAGATGGCGATGATAACTTCTTAAGTGTATTTTTTCTGCTATAAACAGATAGCCCAAAAGCTTTTACCATATTTTATTGAAAGTTAAATTTCCATCAACAGTATTTCCCCCCTGTTTTTGCTTTGTTTTTTTTTATTAAATTTTAATTACAAATAAAATACTGCTTTTACCCTTTTTTCTTATAAGATAAACTACCATTACATGATAGCTATTATTTTGTAATAATTTGAAAAAGTCACGACAAAAAAAAAAAGAAACAATATATAAATTTTTTTTTACCCTTCCATAACACAGAGAATTAATGAGAAGTGAAGAGGAACAGAAGTTGGAATCAGTCCAAATTGGCTTTAGTATTGAAACTCGAATAAAGAAAGGAAAATAATGTTTCGGAGACTAAAAAATAAGAGGGAAAAAAATAAATAAAAATGCAGAGAGATGTTTCCCCTCTGAGAACAAACCAGAGCAATATGTAGAAAACGAAGTGAAAGCAGAAATCCAATGGGATACATACATTAAATAACAACCCCTATTACAACCGTGGCGGAATGTCAATTGGCCAAAAAATTAACTTTTATCTACGTTGGCAAATAAAAATCTGTACATTAATCCAATTTGAGTAATTAACAAATTAAAACTTAGTAGTAGCTGGGCTACTACTTCATTTATTATGCAAATTTATTTTCTGTTTTGTTTTGAAACAATTTTTCTGTTTAATTTAATTTTTGGAATATTAAGAGGGAAAAGAGCACAAAAATAAGAAGCAAAAAAAAAAAAAAAAAAAAGAGAAAAGAAATCCAATCATAGATGCATTTTATTGCCGCGTAATTTGATTTACTTATTATGGAATCTGTTTTTTTCCAAATTATCTTAAAGAGGCTTTTAATATGGGAGAATAATTTAGATGGATATTTCGATAATGGTCGCACCTTTAATTTTCTAAGAATGTATCGAGCCCGCTTAACAATTTCATACACGATAGCAATTGTTTAGCAATTGCAACCTCTTGCTCCGTTGTTTTTTCCTCCTCCTCGGATTCGAGACAGCGGAGTAGGTGGAGAGGGAAGATGATGAGAGGAGAGAACTGAATCTACTTGCTCCGTCGAGTAATTTTTCACCATTATCATTCAAAAATTAAATTATAAATCAATTTTATTATAGATTTCTCTTCACCGTGCGATAAAATAACAGGAAATGGCTTAAATAATGTACACTTTTGCTTACTAAAAATATTATTTTCTTCTTTATATATAAGTGTGTACCTATTTGTATTACATCTGGTTGGAAGGTATTGATTGGAGTGTGGGGGGTGAAAAAAGAAGTTTTTATCTTCAAAAAATATCAAGTGAACAAGTTTAAGAACATCATTATTTATGAAAGTCTGGTAAAGATAAGATAGAAAACATTGAAGCGAATTCTGAAAGGTAATCTTCTAACATAGTAGTAGTAATAAGTTCTTTTGTATAATAAAACAGGATACTATGACGTCATGTGACACAGTTTGCCTTTCATCGTCACATTTTTTTAAATGTTTTTTTTACTTGTTTAATTTGCCATTCATGTTCAGCAGACTGTTGAGTGATGGGACGTGCCCGTAGGGGTTAACGTGTACAGTCCATTGATAACTTCAATTAGTTACCTGCTGTGCTTCACCTTAAAACACTGTTAGAACCGAATTAGCATTTTAATTGTCAATTTAGGCTCCCACTCCCAGGAAATAGGAAAAAAAAATTTTTTTAATGGTTTAAATTCGATTTTCCTCCCCCTCTTTCTCTCTAATTCCAACTTGATGTACTGGTTAGGGGAATCAGCGATAATCGAGAGAAGTCGTAAAGCTATGACGGGATCGAGAGAGTCGTAAATATCTGGAGTGAAGTAGGACACCCCTCCGGAATCGATAAGAGTTGGGCTTCCTTACAAAGCACCGTTAGTTCGTTGTTTGGAGGCCCCATTGCTCTATGTTTTAACTATATTCATTGTTGATTCCCTCCGTCTTGTAGGATGCCCTCGGGGTCAGAATTGTTTTCGTTCATTACGACTTCCGGCCCCTCTGGCCACCTACAGCAATGATCTTCGATTGGCTGTTCGTGATGAAGCTAAGAATAAGAAGAGGCTCAAACTGGGTGGGGTTGCGGTCCAGAATGTGGTGACGTCTCCCACCTGTTCCGATTCTAATCGGGAGAATTTGAGGGGGGTTCACTCCAGCCGGAGAGCCGAAAATTCCCCGAAATCCTACTCGATTACACTACCAGCTAATATATTGCAAACCCTTCTGACCTACATCGAACAATACTAATTATCTAAACAGAGCTAACGCATAACAGGACTTCATTACGCACCAAATATAAACAGATAATAATCACGCCCATGTATAAACGTAACGTAACGCATCATAACAATAATTAACCCACTTAAAAACGCAGGAAAGCAATTTCTGCGGCATTAATCATCTGCCGTATTTCTCACGAAGTTCAAATTTCGACAATTTCTCATTAAGGGGAGACGTCAATAAACGAGTTCGCAGAGCAGCGAGCTGCGAACTGAAAGAAAACTTTTTCAGTTTAATGTAAAACGGAGGAAATTCGGGCGAAGAGGGGGGAGAAATTCGGACGAAAAGAGGGGAAAATTAACTAATTTCAAACACAAAAAGAAGAAGAGTAAGAAGATTCTTAAAGATCATCTACATATTTAAAGCATGATGCATTTAATAATGACAGAACTCGATAACGAAGAGAGAGAATACAACAATAGGAGGGCACACGGTTTAATCCCAATTAAATATAACTAGACATAAATTAATTCCCCTTCTGTTAGGGGCTACTGGGTGAAACAATTCTTTTTTTTCTTTCTTTCTTTTAAACTCTATTATGGAGTTTTGCCAGATGATGAGTGAATCATCTAGTAGAACTCCAATAAAGCATTGTTGTTCTTTCATTGTTAGCAATGAGACTTCTGGGAAAATAATTTATTATTTTCTTCGACACCGTACATGAAAGTACCCAATTCTTCTTGTTTCTTTCTCTATTGATAACGTTGTAAGCGGAAAAATACGCACTACACTGTGCTACTACAACTATATATTACTGTACTATATTAAACCTATTAAAATTATATTTTTATATAAGCAGGTGGAAAATACTACGTAATATTCACGTGTCGAGGTGCAGTTTAGGGCCTCGCGATTATAAATTCGTTAATGTTTACGACAGAGGAAGGGCCTCAGAGCCTTAACTCTAACGTTTCCAGGTAATTGAATAATGTTTATCTTTAGTAAGTATAAACAATATCTCTTAAGAGAAAATAAATGAATCCTGTATTGAATCTTTTTTTAGAAAGTTTACAGATTATGTCTTTAAAATAAAATAAAAGATTATTCTAAAAATAAAAATAAAAATGGAAAAAAAAGCTATTGTTTACGTTGTAAAAATGGAGACTTCTACGTACGTTTACTCATATAAATTAAAGTAATTAGAATAAAAAATTAGGTTTATTGCAATGGTGACAATTCGAAAAAAGACCCTTATTTAGTAATTAAATAACATTTTATTGTCAACGACAGGCAAATCAAGTTGGTTACTCTATATCGATTTTCGGGAGGTCTTTCTCCGAACACACAAGAATATAGTTTTTATTATTATTTCAATTTAATTACGAGACAAATGGTTATATTCATGGTTAAAAAAGAGAGAACTGAAACTAACTTTAATTCGACCGAAAATAAGACAAGAGATAAACTAGAGCAGCACGAGTTGCTTCGACAGAAAGGAGACAGTTAAAAGGTGCATAAAGGAAAAGCTATCCTCTAGTATTGACTGTATGGGAGTGTGTTGTACAGGATACGTTTAGGAGAGTGACATTATATAGAATCGATTCTATGTAGGGGCTGAGTCATTCAAAGGCGCTACACTGTCTACACGGTTTCAATATGGTAACTACACAGCCCTTGAGGTAGTATTTAACACTAGGGAAAAAACCGGCGAAAGAATTTGGGGGAAAAAATTTCTTTTTAATTTTTTAAAGGAAAAAAATCGCCCGTTTCGCGTTAAATACAAAACAATCAATGTTATCCCGACTTCAAAAAATTAACCTTCTTCGGATCGATAAGGTTTTTCTTTGTTACGGGATTTACACCTCGTAACGACGAAGGAAAAAAAAATCTACATATACGTATATATGAAAGAACTTACTTTCGATAGATTTGGATTTTTACTTATGGCATCTAAAATATTCTCACACCGGATGACTACACAAAGACAAAATAACACCAAGATGCACTTCATGGCTGCCGAGTTGGGCACAGTTGCACCCTCTCCACTTCTCCCTTTTTTTCCTGTTTTCCTTTCAATCACTCCGTTATGGACAGATTAGGTAAATCAAAATAAGGGATATAATCCTTTATTTCTTAAAGTCAGGTGGCTATCACACAATCCTAAGAGGGCTTCTGTCAGATGCACACATACACACACACTAGCTCTCGCTCTCTCTCTCTCTCTCGCTCCTCGGTAGATGATCCTTCCCAACTAACCGCTTTTGTGGTAACTTTTACCATCACTAGATGGCATTAGCTAGCTATACCCCATGCCACGCCTACCCCCGGTTTGATTTAACTATTAAGAATTTACGAATGTACACTTCGGATGCGAATCGGGCCAACCGGTCGGATATCGTCGCCCCCCCACGTGACATCCAAGGGTGGATGTTCAAACACCATCCGTAAGGGATGTTGTTACACCTGTCGATGCGTCACGTATTTTCAGGTTAATGTTTTCGACTTAAACAGGAAATAATATCGCCTATATATGTGGTCTACCAATTATGTTAATTGGTAGGCTGGTTGTTAATAAACCCACTTGGAATTTATATATTGTTAAGGTCAAGTTTTGCTTATCGTTAGTCGCTTACGTAAGAGAAAAAAAAACTTTACGTAATTTATTTTTTTAATAATTAACACGCATTTACATCCGTTAAATAAAAAAAATAGAATAAAAGAAAAATGGCCCATAAAAGGCTTTTTTTCCTTCACCTCACCCTTCCATCTCTCTCGATAGAACTCAGTATAATGTAAGCCATAAAAAATCTCACTTTTTTTTCTTGTTTAATTTTTCTTTTTAAATGTATTTACTAAACTAGACAAATCTTACTTAAAAACTCAATTTACATTAGCCTCTCGTTTGTTTATTTATTTCGTTTCTCAATTATACAAAATGCTATTTAAATATAAGATTAATCTTTAAAGGGATTTTTTAAGAAGAGGTTAAAAAAAAGAAAAATAACCGCGTTAAAAATTTACACTTTCGTCTCCGTAAACACTGCCGTTGTTTAATTATAATTAAATATGCAACAGATATAAATTAGAAATGGATTTAAATTTTTTTAAATGCGTTTAAACGTAATCGACACATTTCTTAACCGCGATTAACCTATTAAATGAAATTTAAAGTATGAAATGGAACTCAATTAAAGTTAATTTTAATCTATTTCACTTACTCGGTCTCGCTTAATTTGTATATTTCATTCAGCTGCTGCAGCGCCATCTAGCGTGAAAAATACGACACTTGTTAACTGGAAAAACAGAAAAACAAAGGAAAAAAATGTATATATGTATATACAAATGTATATATTTTCTAAAACACAATAAACGTCTCGGTTTTAATGATGTTTAACTCTCGATTAGTAATAATAAGACTTAATTAAATATCCACTTTTGAAGGTATAAGGCATTTAATTTATTTTTATGAATTTGCATAAGATTTACTTTAATTAATTTATTTAATTTTTAAAAAATCAAGTAAAGTCGAAAATTTAAAAACATTTAATTAGCATTAATCAACTTAGAAATGTAGTTTTAAGATATTTTCAAACATTTTAAACGGTAGTATAATTTAATATTTAAATAAGTAAGTAATCATAATAATTAATTTTTAAGCGCTTGAGAAATTACGGATTTCCTGAAAAACAAAATAAATAAATAAATAAGTAATAAAAATGGGAACAGCATTACAAAAATGACCTTATAACCTATCAAAATTAAATTCACTTTGAGTCATATTTTTACGTAGAATTAATTTTAAAACAGTAATTATAATTACAATTACGACTTTTTGGTGTTATTTAGTTTAATTTAAATTAATTTTCTTTCTTTCTTTCATTTTTACTGCTACATTCGAAAGATTTATTGAACAATTTGTTCATTAACACTGTTTAAATTCGCTTAAAGATATACTTATTACAGGTTTTACGTTCATTGAAGGCGGTGTATGATCGACCCTAATCTGCAAGAGGCTTCTTATTGGTACAGATCTCCCAGTTATTGACCTAGAAGATGTCAAGCTATATAAGGCAAGTTCAACGCGGAACTGGAAAGACATTAGCTTCATCCTTTCTGTAAAATGAAGAACAGCTGGTTACAGGTAAAGTATTTTTTTTTTTTCTTATTGAATCTGATGGAGACGAGTTTCTTATTAATTTTAAATTTAATTTTTTAATGCCTCGCACTCGCTAATCACTAAATACCCATTTTTCTGTTAGTTTCAACATATGTGAAGAGTTTAATTGTGTTTAAATTTTAATAATTTTTAAGTTGAAATATTTTTTTTAATTGATTAATTTTTCAATTTTATATTATGTATCTATAAAAAATCATATATATGTAAAGAATGTATATATATATATATATATATATATACATAAGTGACGTGGGTGGACATTTTTATTCTTATTTTTTCTCACTTAAAGTATGATTCTGATTGTAAATATGTGTTAACTATAGACTATAGAGCGTAAAAATTTTCCTTGTAGACTGTGTAATTTCAGGAGGAGGAATCGAAGGGGGAGATATAGGTCACTGCTAGCTCCGGGTGTTAAAGATGTGACCTCGTATCGAATGCAGAGAAGGTCACGGCTTTGGGTAGGATCAGGAAGTGGGCCTCGCGTTTGACTGATATACGTGCAAACACGACGCATTTGTATTGTAGGATTTTCAGTTTTTAATACGGTTCTATGCACTATATTTAGTGTTATCCGGTGGGAACTGGGTTAAATTCCCTGGCAATCTTTGTTTTAACGGATGATAAACTGTACCCGTTACGCGAGTGTCATCTATTTTTACGAGACATCAGCGAGACGATCCTTTTGCTTAACAGCTCTCGTGTAGAAGATAGATTAGACGTCATCCTTCAAAAATATTTCAAAAAATCGATAAAATTTAATGTTTACGCAGTTGTGATTTTAACAAGTGTCAAGTTCATTAGGTGAATTTAAACACGGAAGTAAAGTAAACTGGTTTAACTCTTATGCCAATAGGAAGATTTTTCGGATATTTCTAGTGACACGGGAGATGAAAAATTATGGAAGATAGGAAAGCAAGCTGCGAGGTCATCGCCACCTAATATGGGCATTAAAACTGACACGTTACACACTAAAAAATTTATCTTCCACTGTATTTATATATTGCTTTCGTGGCCACTTTTTAAATGAGTTGTTTATGAAGTTTATTTTAAGTAATTGTATTTTTTCCCCCTCTAGATATTAGCCATTGTAATTCTGGCATGTAATACATGTCGGAGCAGCATATCGGCACAACAGTCGACGTTAGACAACTATCAGCAATTCCTAAATGGATACCAGAATCTATACGGGAACAACTTCCACGTTCTATCACCTTACCGATACCAAACAAGTCCAGCCTACCGACCGGGGATAACCACCAGGATTAGGAACCTGATGAATGCCCTTTTCTTCCGAAGGGATAAGAAGAAATTCTATCCGAACCACTACCTTTTTAACGGATTCAAAATGGAAAATATAGCAAATTCCAAGCCCTTATTTATGTCGGAAAGCAGTTACAAACCTCAGGTCATACCCTATAGACAACTACAGAAGTATTTCAAACCGTATCAGGGTGGTAACACACGATACGTTCTGCCTCAGTCAGTATATGGCGCTCCCAGTTACTCGGCCGTTAAGGGTCAACCTATCAGAACGAGTTACAAGGTGTCCAGTTATCAAAAAACACCACAAAAACAAAATTATTCAAAGAACGGATTCAGGCCCGTTTCTACTAACTACAAAACCACAATATCATCCAGTTAGGTGGTGTGATGAATAATTAGATATCCGAGTAACTAAGTTACCAACCCACTTCAGTCGAATTTTCACCGGTTATTTTCTTTAATTATTTATTTATAAACTCGAATTTCGTATACAAACTAACATTATTTGTTATTTATATATATATATATTTATATATACAAACATCTAAATATAAATTAAAACCTTCGAATCTTTGTCACGAATATAATTGATGTACTGTACGTCCGTGAATAAAATACTGTATATCAGAATTTTATGTTTAGTGAGATTAACAGCCGATAGATGACGGTATAGGCAATTATTTAATTTATATACTATATACAAATATATAAATACAATAAAATATATATAAAATATAACGTGTATATAAAAAAAAATATGAAAGAATTGTAAAATAATAATTTTGTATTTTTTTATTTAAAAAAATTAATAATAAATGATAATTTTTCACATAAAAACTGGCTTTTTCTGTTAACGAAAATGCAGTTTAACGATCGAACTTAGATGGCGCTGCGCGCCGATCAATCAGCTGATCGAAAAAGAAAAAAACATCAGTTTCGTCACCTGATCGACTTCATTGTTGAAATCGATATAAACAGCTGATTACAAAATACATCGATATTATATAGTTATTGTCAATTTCTCTTGTTATAACAGAATATAGACGTTAGGTTATTTAAAGCTAACCGATCGATATATAGATCAGCAGATCGAGTAACTAAACTAGTTATGGTCGATTCTGAAACAGTAAACATTTGATACTGATTGTTATTGTAGACATATCGATGTCAGATTTATTCAATATTATTAATTCGATCAAATAATACCGTTTAGATTAAATGGAATCTAACATTAACCATATGTAATGACAAGAATGCAATTATTTTTCGCGTGATCGAATCTGTTATTAAACTCTTGTCATCTCTCCTACATATTAATCGTTACGAAAAGTTTGTTAACCCCTCCCGGTCACGTGCTCTCTTACGTCGGAAGATAATTCTCTTCAAGGTTAATCTCTTCCAACAGTTTGGAGGAGGAGGAGAAAAATTGATACATTACAAAACTGAGTCGAATAATCTTACTTTTAGCACAACTAAGAGCTTGTCGGTTTGAAATATAGAGGATTTACAACAGCTTAAAGATCTTTTGATATCGATTCTGTACATTAGTCTTTCGTTTAAGTGTGACTCCCCCCTCTCTTTGTCTTACCTGTTTAATAATCGAATAGTTTTTTTAGTTTAGGGCGATTTTCTCTCTCTCTCTCTGTCTTACCTGTTTAATAATTGAATAGTTTTTTTCGTTTAGGGCAATTCCCCCTCTTTCTCTGTCTTACGTGTTTAATAATCAAATAGTTTGTTCGTGTATCCTTTCGATTTCGTAGAAAAATGATACAAAAATTTGGTAAAGAGTAATGAATTTCACGTAGAAAGCAGTAAAATAAAATGGCACGAGTTTAATATATTATATATCATAAAAGTATTGGGAGGGGCATTTAGAACGAGTACTCTATCCGGTTGCACCTGGTGTGTAGGCAATCAATACAAGTGGTTGTACCTATTATTAGTTGGCGCAATCTACGTCTTTACGATAGCATGTCAAGGAAGCATCATAAAAATTTCGGGCAAGAATTTGCATATTTATATACCGGAAAAAGTATGTAAAGCAGCTGACGTGTCTTAAACACATTCCCAAATATTCTTTTTATCTAAATATGAATACTTTTAAGTAACTTCGTACTAAAGAAAAATTGCCGTATAGTGCGTATAGTGCGCTGTGAACCATTCCTATCATTAACAGAGCTGTGATAAATATCCGCCCTGGTTTTCTTGAATCATTTTTATGAAAAATATATGCATAAATTAAATGTCTCTCCCAACTGACCCCAATGTCTGGAATTCTTTTTTTTTTTTCCTTTTGAAAGAAAGGACGTAGTACTTAGTGATGTATGGAAGAGGGCATCTTCACCGTTATCAATCACAAAGCGGATCAAAGAGGAGAACAACACTATACTGAGGTTAATAATGGGTATAGTGGGATCATTGCTTCTATGAGATATCCAAGACTTAATGCAGCAAGTAAAAAAAAGTAGACAAATAAACAACTAGAAAGGTTATTCCTCCTAACTAATATAAATTCCACAAATAAATGCATAAGTCTTTATGATATATTGTCTTTATAGACACTCGACTCTGAAATTTTCATAAGAACTTCCAATAACTCTGCTAAGAGTGGGTTTGCTGTTTATTGAAATCTGCTATAAGCTTAAAAAGAAAAATACATGCTTACATTTGTTCTATCCTAATAAATTACACTGTCTATTTATTAATTTCTCTTATATTTTCCTAATTTTCTAGAAAGCAATTGAGTAATACACACACACACACTACACATTTAAAAAACTGTCTCTGAACACTTTTGTTATTTCTAAATATTTGTCAAGCAAATTTACATAGTTCAAACAAATGTAAATAGTCTTTATTTATTAGTAAATAAAATTTTAGATTAAAGATATTGATGTTGTCGGGTGAATGCTGATATAAAGAAAAATGGAAACTTACCTTGAATTATACTAACATTTGAAGTAGACTGTAATTCAAATATTCATTGAATTTTATATATTGGTAAGATGGATGAGCATCTTTTATGATTCTGAGGCTATTTGTCTATGGAAATGAGTCGAACTGATAAGAAGTATTGTGAACTTCCAATAGAACTACAGCTAGAAAGAATAAATGGGCATCTCTTTTTATGGTTCTATGCTCACATGCTTAGGGAAATGGGTCGTACCGACAGAAATGTCTGAGCTTTGAATAGAAATATGGTTACTTGTTTTAGTAGAAATTCATTGAATTCCATGTATTAATAACATGAAGAAGCTTCTCTTAAGCATTTCTAGTCAACTATCAATATTCTTAACCTATCTATGACTGTTAAAAAACCCATGTAGAAGTATCATTAGCCTGTTCAATAATTATTTCAAAATTTTCAGATTATATATGCTCATTTTCCTATAAAAAACTTTTATGAACTTTAAATAGAACTATACATTTTTACTTAGCAGAAAATGTCTAAAAATACTCCATATAAAAAGAAAATCCATTATATGCTAGAGTAAACAATAAATGAATATAATAGCCTTTAAAAATTGAGCAAAAAAAACAAAATTGATTTTTAAAAATTAAATATATAATGGTCTTCTATGATAAACATAAAAAATCCATCATAAACAATCACATAAAGGCATCTAAGATTACCTTGGAAGAAATAACAATTATTGTTCGGACAGTTTCTTTTATTTTATTATTTATTTTTTTATGTTCTACATTATTTTATTTAAAAAGAATACAAAAGATATCACATTGCATTCAATTAAAACAATACTTATAAACATTACAACAATATCTTTGTCGGATCAATAGAAGAGAATTAAACAAAAGATTTAAAATGCAAATTTCTGAATAAAATGAAATTTAATAACTCCATAAAGACACCTTCCCTGTTTAAAATAACTTCAAAGTATGCATTCAAATTGTTTAAATTAAATTAGGAAACATGTCAAGAAGAATTTCTTTCCATTTATCATTTAATGCTCTGTTTAAGTTCTACGTCGAGGCATTGCTCCACTGTACAAACAGTTTTACTTTCTCTAAAAAATTACTCCAATACATAATTTATTGTGTAAATTTATAATAAAAAAACACAACACTAACAATTTCTTGCGATATTTTTTGTTAAATTAAATAAATATTTAGCTTATTAATAATTATTTAACCTTCATTATCTCTTTAATAAATAAATTTTTTGTATTTTTTTTACCATTCCTAAATTATTTTCGAGTTCTCCTCTTAACTAAGAGTTAATAAAATACATTTCTTTCTTTACAGATTGTGCTAATATTGATTACATCCGTCAAATCCATCAAAATTAAACTTTTTTTCTCCCCATTGGCGTGGAGAAATTCTCCTTCACCTGCCAACTGAAATCACTGCAAGTGATATCTTATAAAAAGTGACTTTTGGAGTCATTTGTAATGATCTCGGTCGATACAGAATTTGGAGCTGATATGTAGTACAATTAGTAATTATAAAAAGGGATTTTTGCGGTTCCTTTTTTTTAATATAATTGTTAATTGTCCTGAAGTGTTAGCTGAATCTCATAAATCACTCTTTGTGAAGGATCTTTAGGGTTCTCTTTTTGTAACTGGGTTGTTAATTTGTCTTGAAATATTACCTGAATCCCAAAATCTCACTTTTTAAAAGATGTGCTGAACCCAAAAAATCTCTTGCAAAGAGAGATTTTTTGGGTTCAGCACATCTTTTTAAAAACTCAAACCCAAAAATTCCAAGGAACCCAAAAAATCTCTCTTTGCAAGAGATTTTTTGGGTTCCTTTTTATCACAATTAATTATCTCTTAATTAGATTAAACCAGAGTTTTTAATCTTTTTATAATAGTGGCATCTTCAACTTAGTAATTTTTTTTTTCTTGCAGCACCCTTACTTCTTTAACAATGTAGAGTTATTGATCTCTGATAGTAGACAATCCCCTTCTGATAGTATTAGTGTTATTGTGTTGCTGGACACTATATTTCGTGGCACCTTTAAAGTGTCATTGTAGCAGCCTAGTGTGTGCGGCACCACTGTTGAAAACCTCTGGATTAAACCCTAAAAAATCTCTCATAAACCTCTCCCCATTTATAATATCCCCAAATATTAATTAAACCCCAAAATATATTTTTATGAGAGATTTTTAAAGTTCCATTTTGTAATGCTCCCAATTAGGAATTTTTACAGTTCCATTTTGTAATTGTTAATTCTGAGACAATTTTAAGAGATTAATTTGTAAATATTTTCATTCAGTAAACTTACTTCTCAATAACTCACACCATACACTGCTCGATGTGAATGATAAATCGCAATTCACATTAATTTATCCGCTATATATTTATAGAACAAGTAATTTTGTTCATATCTTGACTAATATCTTGTAAATTATATTCCTTCGAGTACCAAATGCTTAACATATAATATTAAATTTAATCAGACTATCCAATAAAGACGTGGCAGTTAATTGCAGTTATGACTTTAATTAGTTCTCCACGTTAAACATTTTAGAAAATTTGAATAAATTGAAGCTATGTAACTAAAGTTCAATTAATTAATTTAGAATTAATAATTTAATATTACTTTTTTGAAATAATTAAATTTCCATAAAATTATACTTTAGGTACCTTTGTTCAAATCTGAACCATTCTTCAGTGGTTTAAAACATTAGAAAGGGGGTAAAAATTGAAGTGTTTCTGTTAATCATAATTAAGAACACTGTTTATTATTAAATTATTACTAATTTAAAGATGTTTTATAATTTAATTTTACTTAATATAACAAATCAATGTATTTAAATTCTGTCATGATAAAAATTTAATACAAATAAAATCTCTCACTGATCTGCAGAACAGATGTCTCATATATTAGGAAAAAGTGTCTCTACCCAGAACAGATGCTTCACACACTCCTAGAATGAATGTCTCACACCTTAAGAGAAGGTGCCTTACACCCCCAAAAAACTCTCTCTTAATCGTAGAACAGGTGTTTCACACCTTAAGGAAAGGAAAAAGGTACCTAACACCCCAAAAAATCTTTCTCAACCCCAGAAAGAATGTCTCACATGTTAAGAAAAGGTTCTAACGCCCCCAAAAAACTCACTCTCAATCCCAGAACGGGTGTTTAACAGCTTAAGAAAAGATGCCTGGCACTACCCAGAAGGCATACCTGAGTGCATGCACTCTCCAGTTTAAGTAAGAACCACAGAGAAGTCAATATAATTTATTAAAATAAAGAAAATTGAAAAGTTAAGAAAGCAGACATTGAATTTCCCTTATTTTTAAAAAAATTTTTATTCAGCAGGAGGAAAAGAAAATCTTATTCATTGTTTTTTTTTCTCCGGTCATAAATATTTAAATTAAAAGCGTAACACAAAACAATACACCCTAAAGCTAACACCGCGCGTAATTTCTAAAGAATATGTTCCTTCTAACGAACTAACCAAAATAATTGTTTTATAGAGTAATAAAAACAAACATTTTTATATACTTTTATATGTGATAGATTATATTTATGCGCGGAGTTCGGCCGCACGTGGGAATTCAAAAATCGATTTAGAAGACGTAATCTTATTGGTCGCGTCCTAGCAACCGGTGTTTGAAGACAGGTCGACCATCCTTTCTACCTCACACTATGTTGTGCACGCTTATTATATAAAGACTACTGCACACTTCCATACACACCACTTCCAGATACAAAGGGGTAAGATACCTTTAACAATCTTTACGTTGTCACGGTTTTACATATTGAATTACCAAATCTTATTAACTTCGTAAGGGTTAAAAATAACTTAATCTTAAATTAAACTTAATGTATAAAACTTAACTTCGTTTAGGACGTACCTAACGAGCGTAATTCAAATTAATTCTGATGAAGTCACACAGAGCAATCGACCACGCTCGCGCTCTTCCGCGCGGTTTTCCTGTGTAAAACGATTGTTTGTTAATAACTTTACGGGGTCTATATTATTTATTTATACGATATAAAGGTATTTTTACATATAAATATGCTATGTAATTACTTTATACGCGTACAGTTTGAGTAATAGAAAGTTTTTCCAGGTATCCCGAAAATATAGGAATGAGTTGCAAATCACATGAAATTGTGCGGTCACGCGAGCTGATCATGAGTATAAAGGATGTAGTCCCCGAGTGTAACACGCAGCCACGACAAAAGTTCAAACGTAGTGATTTATATGTAGCTTTAACTAAATTATCCCAAGGAATTTATAGGCTATCGGGAAAAAGAGGATATAGAAATGTTATTATTATTTTCTAGAACAAAAATTCGGCTATAATAATCAGAAATAATTTTATCATCATGTTCTATTTACAGTAGAAGAAAGAAATGAAAATATTTCTTTTAATTTATAATTATTTTTTTTTTTTTTTAGAAAATAAAAAGTGATGCTGCATTTAAGATGCCTGATCGTTCTTATTTTATTCGCAAGTTTCTACAGGTAAATTCGAATTTTTCCTAAATTATCTCTCGTATTTTTCTTTCTAACTAATTATTATATAATTATCCTCGTGGATTTAAATTCTTGTATTAATTAGGAGGAAATTTAATAAAATTAAAAGCAATTCCTTTTTATTTTTAAAATCCGAGATGTAAAATTATACGAAATTTCTTCTTTTTCATTTTTATTTAAAACATTTACATTAAGAATATAATTGAATATTACTGTACATCTACAGTACTTTTACATTTTTCTATTTAAAGATCTTTTTTTAGTAATTTCTATACGAAATAAACCTTTTATTTTTATTTTTTCTCCTCCTTATACCCTCTTAAATCCCCCTACAATCTTTCGTATATCAAAGAGCACAAGGTTGACTTATTTATATTATTCTTTGCCCTGTAATCTATATACATGAATGATGTGTACTGTATATTGTACAAGATATTCGAATTTCAAGAAAATATAGCTTAACACGTTTTCAAGAATTGGGGCATTGTAACCTACATACCTACGATATTCTATTTATTATGAAGTATACACCTATTCGATTCTGTGCATTGTAACCATGGCTGTGTACAGAAATCACGGACCGTGAGACTAGGTCCTTCAGGATCCTTCTACAAGCCTATACATAGGGATCCTTCTGAGTATAAAGTATATACCTATGTGGTTCTGTATATTATAATCAGGATTGTGTACGTAAATTACTGGCATGGATCTAGAACCTTGAGGATTCTGCAATAAGTCTATATAGAGGGGTCTTTCCGCTCTCGGCTTATCACATTTCCTTTTCCTCCCTTTACGTACTTGAAATTACATAAATTTAGTTTTCACACTACACAATTAAAATGGCCCACCAATGACCGAATGGATAAAACACCGAGCTTGACAACGGGCTGGCCACAAACTATAGAGTTTTCTGGGTTTTCTTCATGTTAGTGCCACCTAGAGTCCAGTTTTCTATAGAAAGTCCTACCGGGAGGCCTCCCTCCGGTAAATCGCCTACGTGTAGTGTTGTCGTATACAAATAAACCAAACCAGAATTTCGGACTCCTGCTCAGAAATACAGTCTTAACTTCCTCCCCTCTCGATGGCCCTACGTGATACACCTACGTCATTCTATACTTGCTTATCACAAAACACGTTAGGTTGCAGTGTGTAGTATATATATACAGGCGTGTGCGGATTATACAGGATAACATAATATCCAGACCAAACTTTCTTAAAACTGTAATCATATATCAAAAACTATACACTAAACTTTCATTGAATGCCATCAATACTACAGTACTTCTAAGGATCTCAAATTTACATATAAACATCAATTAATTTCAATCCGATGTCCTATACTCTTGTGACACGTTTCCATTTTTTCATCCATCATGTTTAAAAGAGAATCTCTGAAAACTTTGTCTTATTAATCAATAATATCAATAATTCTGTCTGCTTAACTAAACTCTCTTTGATTTATTTAAATTCACTTATAAATCTATTCATCACTTTTTGCATTTTAACTCAGAAACGTAGACTTTTTGTAATGTATAAATGAATATAAATGATTTTTCTGGAAAAGTCTTTTTAAATGCCTTCTGAAATTTCAGTTAATTTGCTCATTTTAATGCCATTCCTTATTATAAAATTTATTTCATGTCATTTAATTATAATTCTGTAAAAAAAAAGTAACGGTTTCTTCGTTTTTCAAATTTAAAAAAAAACGACCGTTAATTTTTGTTCGTTACGTAAGAGAAATAGAAATATATATATTTTTTTTTTCTATTAATTAATAATTTTAAAAAATCGTTTTCATTTCCGTCCTTTACAGAGTGGTCGTTATTGGAGAACCTCCAATAACGACCACTCTAAGCGGCGGCCATTTTCTCAAGAACGTTTCTTTTCAAATGTATACAAAATAACCTCCAAACAACGACCTATTTTTCGTTTTTCCGTCAGTGACCGCCGTTCAGAAGTTTAACTCTATATAACTTAATTTAATAATAGTTCACAGATTTCAGCCTCCCAGTAGGGTCCTTTGGATTTCAGGAGAGGCCAAGTCACTTATCTTTTTCGAGGCCCCTGGTGTATTAAAAATAACAAAACGGCGTGAATACCTGCAATTAATATATTAAATTTATTTTTTAATAATAAATAATTTGTAACCAATATGTTTGAGGCCTGAGCTAAACGGTCTTGCTTGTCCCCCCCTACGATTAGGCCTGTATAGCGTATCTGCACAAACCGATTGTATACTACAACGCGACAAATGGGGGAACTTTTCTACTGAAAACTGGCCCCTATTTAGGTGTTACAACGTAAAAAAAACACGGAAAACACCGTTGGAGAGGCGCGAACCCACGACCTCAATGGTTTTATTCATTCGGCCACACTGGTGGGCCCTATACAACATGAAAATTTCGATCTCCTTACGAAAGTTTATACAAACTTCTTACTCCAGTTTATTTTTATTATTTTTTCACCTTTAATTTTTATACTGTTTCCATTATAAAAATACAAAACTTTCTTATTGATTAAAGAAACAATGCACTACAAAGGGGTTGCTGCCATTTACAAAATCACACAATCTTCCTCTTCTTAAGTGCTTTTATGTAACTATATCGAGTGCTTCTCTTATTGTCAACTTTGAACTTTAACGATATTTAATTCATTTGATTCTATTGACAATTAAAAGTACCTCATTAAAATTTTTAAATTTTAATTTAAAAAAAAAACATCTCGCTATATATTCACTAGTGTTTCATATTTTATATTATTAATGAGCAAAAACAATTTTTACGAGTTTTTTTTCTCGGTATGTAAAATTTTATTTCACTTATTTAATTTTTATTATATTTAAATTAATGGTTAATTAGCATTAAAAAATAATTTTATTATAGTATTTAAATTTACACAATTTTTAAATTAATTAATTCAATTTTTACGTAAAAAATGAATAAAAAATAAAAATGACGGTTTTTTCAGTTTTCAAATTTAAAAATGAAAACAATGACCCTTATTTTCCGTTTGTTACGTATACAAAATAGAAATAATTTTTTATTTTTATTAATTGACAATTTTTTTAATTCCTCGATTTCATTTCTGTTTATTTAACCGATTTTTTTTTTAATTTGTATTTTATAATTTGAAATTTAAAGAGTAAATTACGCATAAATTCAATCTTTTTAAACTGAAAAATTATTAAAAATAGGAGCTGCAGCTAAGTCATAACTTAAAATTTTAATATTGACTGCCTTGTATAAGATTTATGAAATATATTAAATGTGAAATATTCTACGTATATTCTTACATGTAAAAAAAAAGTTTTTAACGCCTACGTCTTATAATTTAACTTATGATTAATATATATAATTTTAAACTAATGTTTATGCTCCAAGTAACAATTATCAACGGTTTCGTGAAATTAGAGAAAATTAAGTAATGGAAATATTGATGTGTTAGCGCATTTTAAAGGCATGTTTAGTTGCTCCGGGACATTAAAAGCCCAAATCTGTTCAGATTAAATGACATATTCATGTCTTAATACCTTGTATCACTCATTATCTGATGCCATTAACCTCGGGTGCGATACTTTGTATTACAGATGAAACATTTCTTCAAAAATATATCGTTATTTACCTTATTACATCCATAATTTTAAGCCCTAATTTCATTTATATCCATTCGAATTTTGCGCTGGTTCTTCCTTAATTAAGCTTATCATAAAATACATGCGAGAAAATGGGTTTTAATATACCTTAAACAATTTTTCATGTGGGTGCAAGAGCTCATTTTAAAAATTTAAGGCGTATAGGAAGCAGAAATAAGTCGAGAATCCCTAATGCAATGGATAATAAGAAAGTTTTGAATCCATTCAACGTCGTCTTTTTTTCCATCCTTAAGCATCAAATCGAAAGTAATTTGATATTTCTCTCGCAAAAATAATTTACTTATTCAGCATTACGTAATATTGTTTTTAGATTTAAAACAGTTCTACTTCTCTCTTAAATTCGAAACTTCAAACAGTGAAAGAGTAGGGAAAAAAATATTTGTTTTCCTCTTCTAATTTTGTAGTCAACAATGTTTTAAGTATCTAAATTCATCATATAACATTAACTACTGATTAAATATTTACTTAGATTCTCTTTAAAAGTGGAACATTAGACATATACGTTACATTTCTAATTCATACGTTATCGATTAATTAGGAATAGCCTAAATAACCGCAGCATCTCATGACCATTTATAGCTGTAATCAGTGATATTAATAGAATTATATTTAGTATCACTTTATCCTGTTTACTATCCGTGAGTGTAGCAATATCCTAGTCGATTATCATACTTGTCTAAAATGGGAATGATAATCTGAAGATTGAATAGAATTTAATTTTGATCCATTCGAATGGATTGACGTTCTTTAATTTATTCAAAAATTCAATTTAAAATTTATATGCAAATTACGTTTAAGGAAGGTTAAAGGAGCGGTTATCCTTCGCCTTACTGTTCTGATTCTTCATATTAATATACTGTACACCTACAGTACATATACATGTTTGTACAGTAGCCTACATGAAGGACTTCAGTTTATGTGAAAAATTTTAATTGTTAATTAATTTTAATTTTACATTAACGACCAGCACTAAGAAAGGAAAGTCTGCTTTTAGTAGGCATTTGACCAGGGGCCAATTAATAAAGACACTGATAGAGGGAATGGTAGAGGAAAAAGGGCCAAGAGGAATGCCCAAAAAGATATAGAAGGAAGGCACCAAGAATTTCGTGAGGAATTCTCAAAGATGGAGAGAAATGAATCATCAGTTGCACCCATCTGGGAAGAGGATGTCACAAGAATAATAATTAATTGGAAGAAGATATTAAAGAATTTTAAGTAAAACTTTGAATTATCTCTTTCAATTAAAAATATATTTCATAAACTTGATGATCTTTATCGTATTAAAGTTAATTTATAAACCTACAGAGAAAATATACGAGAAGAATTATTAAAAATCTTCAAGAAAATAAAATTCGAAGAATATTTTATTGAAGTCTCGCTAAATTAACGTTGTCTTTTCATTAAAAGCAATATGACAGCGTAGATTTCATGGAAAAGTAACGTTAAAAAAAAATCTCTAGTTTCTCTCTCCGAGAAGTTTCACGTTACAGGAAATGGAATTCACCTTTTACGAAATGGAAATTTTATTCTGTCGTGATGTAAGGGAGACTATTTACGAAAGAATCTAACGTAGACATGGCACAATGCACAAAGGACTAATAATACAGTATAAGCTGATTAGACTTCTGAAGAATAACAAAACAATTTAGTAAACGAAAAGAATGAAGAGCAATTAAATCTTTCAGAAATGAAATCCCCATCAAAAATAGCATAATTAATTACCGAAAGATTAAGTTGGACAAGAGTATCATCAGCAGAGTATACAACGAAAATAGATGAGGGATGGAGTTACTTATGATGCAAAATTTACTGATTGTTAGATGCATCTTCTTGCTCCTTTACATGGAAAATTGGTTGGAGTGACGTGGGGAATAAAATAAGTTTCTTTCCCCCACCCAAAAAAAGCAAGTTTGAGTGATTTTCTATGTTCTTTTGATACTAAAATATAAAATACAACGATACATTGAAGCCAAGCAAAAGTACCGTAAATACTAATAATACTTGATGGATTCGAATTTCACTTGATGATGATAATGTACGAGAGGAGAGATGGGTAAAAAATGCCTAAAATTTAAAATTATCCTGACTAAAAGAGCATATTTTTCTCGGAGGAGACGAGTACAGTTGGAAAAATCTGCAATTTAAATTAAGACGATAAGATTATATCGTCATCGAACCGTACGAGATGACAGCTTGACAAAATATACATTAATGAATTTTATTTTAATTAAGCTGGTTTCTTAGATGTGGATTTAATTTAAGTTTTAACGAATTCGTTCGAATCGATATTATCAGTTTCGTTGTAAATTTGAATTGACCAATCGCATTTCTTTATGCTATTACACCAATCAAATCTCCACGAAAGTACATTGGATTTAATGCGTAATTGGATTAAACAAACGCTTTTAAAATACAAAAGAATTTAAATTTACACTGACAAATTAAATTATTTTAAATATATATATATATACCCGTTAAATGCTTGAACTAATAACGTTTCAAATAAAAACATTTTAAATTCAAACAGGTGAAAATTTGCCTACGTTCTTACAGCGTCGTTTTAATCGAACCAATAACCTCGCGAATACGAAAATTTTAAATTTAAATACACCAATAATGTTTATTCCATGCTCGTGCGGTCATTTTATTCCAACCAATCATCTTTAAATCTTAAATTTTAAATTTAAATAAGCCAATAAATTTTCGTTCTTACTTTTAACCGCAAATTTGAATTTAAATGTGTACTCGACGTCGTATTATCTTCCGAATTAGCGATCAAATTTAATTAATTTTTTTCCCCCCTCCGATATTTTCAACAATTTTAAAGTCTTTACGATTTGTTGACGTTGCTGAGTTTCAAATTGAAAACAGAAAAATAAGTGATAAGATGCTTGTCACGATAACATCAGAACTTGACACATAGTGGAAGAGGATGCAGAAACATTCACTACTTCGTTTCTCTTTTTCGTGTTTAATATAAGCTAAATCCGACAGGCGGGAAATCTACCATATATAAAAAAAAAAAAAAAAAAAAAAAAAAAAATCTATAGGCTATAACAAAGCGATCATTTATACTGTAGACGTGTTTACTTAATCAATTTTAATACTTATAAGAATAAAAAGAGAAAAAAACACAAAGATCCCACTGAATTTTTACACCTTTATATGTATATACATTTCTATAAAAATAATAAAAGAAATATAAAAATTCCTCGAGAAAAGTTATTTTCGAATCCTTTTATGATAGAAATCAAATCTATTTTATCAAAAATAAATGTATTTTCACATTCCTTTGATGCGAAAAGACATTTTTCGAAGACCCATGCACACACACATATATAGGTTATTTGACCATTTTGAATAAGAGAATTTATGTTTCGAATTACTTAAGATTTCAGAAAAAAAAAGTACGATAAAGCCTTGAAAATTCTATTAGTTTCTCAAGATTTATTTGTTTTACAGCCGTATATATAAGCGGAAATTCAATATCGAATAGTAAAATATGAGGTTTCGTTAATTTAAAGCAACCGTAAACCATTATTTAGTTCTAAGTAAGTTATTGATCTGTAATATCAGGAGCTGAAAATGATAGAAATTTAATTGAAAATCTTTAAAAATATTTTTTTAAATACAATGTTTACGTTTTAAATTGTTATTTTATTTTTATTATTGTTATTTTTTTTTTAATATTTACGAAGTAGAAAAACAATACTTTCAAATACGAAACGAAATAAAAATCATCGATTTTAATTTACATCACGTGGAATCAAAAAAATAAAAATAATATAAAAAAAATTGTCGATTTCAATTTGTAGCCACGTGGAATAAAAAAAGTCATCGATTTCAATTTGTAACACGTGAAATAAATATTCGTCGTTTTCATTCCGCAAAAACACGTGGAATAAATTCGTCAGTTTCATTGTCAGATAACGTAAACAATTGATCAATTTCAATTTAAAATTAAAAAAAAACAAGAGATATTTGTTCTGTTTGAAATTTAAATAAAACACGTCAATTTCGTTTGCATTCAAGACGAAAAATAAATGTGTATTTCACGAGTATATTTCAGTTGAAAAAAAAAAACACAAATACACACAGTCGAGTCAAACCTCCAATAAAGGCCCACCTCTAAAGGACGGCCGTTTTTTCAGCTAGGTTGAACAAATACGCATGCAAAATAACTTTCAAACAGCGGCCATTTTTTATGTTCGCTTCAGTGGACTTACTCGGAGGTTTGACTGAATTTACACACACATATTTTCGTCTTTTTTAAAATAAAGTTTATACTTTTATACATTATTTCATGTGTTTTATCAATGGTTAAAAATTAATTTTTTCCTCGTCATGAACACGTGGAATATATTCATCAATTTCACTAACAGGTAATACGAACAATCGATCATTTTCGTAAATTGTAATTGAGCAATTTGTTTATATTAAAATTTAAAAATTAAACAATAAAAAATGATTTGAAAATGTAAGTAAAATATCGATTTCATTTTTTGTTTCATAGGCTGAAAGAAATAAAATAAAATTATATAAGGTGGACCAAAAACCTTTCGTTTTATTCGAGTTATATTTGTCAATGTAAGTTGAGAAGAAGAACGTGTTTTTCGTGTAGAGAATTGATCATTTTTATCTTCGCAGCCACGTGGAATAAATTTATCAATTTCATTAAAAGAGAGCGTGAATAATTGATCCAATTTCGCTTTAAAAATTAAAAAACAAATACTTTTCAATTGAAATTTAAATAAAATATCAATTTCGCTTATACCTAAAGCACGAAATGTACACTTTCAAGATTAAAAAGAAACAAAACAAAAAAACACGTGTTTCGTTGAAATAAATTACATAGTTATCAACGAAATAAGTGATGTTAAAAAATTATTTTAAAATCCTGAAAAACGTGTAGAAAATTCTACACAAATTAAAACATGCACCAAACATATAGGGCAGAAAATTTTTGGGGCAGAAAAGGGGGAAAAGTAAATTAGATGTAGAAAATTTTTGTAACTTTTGTACACGTTTCTTAATTCATTTTTCAAAATAAAACAGAATCGATATCGAGTATTACGAAGATGAATAATTAAAATATAATTACAGAAATACCGTGGGTTGAACATCAATGCCGACACTTTATAGAAGCAAACTGATACTAAGTTTAAATGTATAAAGAAATATAGTCACATCTATATAGTTTATAATCCTTTATATCAGGTATACTGGTAGTATTTCCTACAGAAAACAAATAGCCAATGGTTTAACCACGCACAATTTATTATTCAATTTATTATTCAATTTTCTATTCTGCATTGAATAATAAATTGTGCGTGGTTAAACCATTGGCTATTTGTTTGCTGTAGGAAATACTATACCTGGAATAAAAGATTATAAAGTTAAACCAATAAGAGTACAGCTACCCTATTTAAACATCTAAGTATATAAAAGCCAAAATATGCCAGTCTTTTCTATACGTATCCTCACTAAATTTGGTTCTTCGACATCCTAGGTAAAATACAGTGAGGGTCTCCACCCCCTCTTAAGTCCGTTTATTGTAGATATCGTCAAGTTAATAAATGTATATTTTAATTAATTACTAAGACCATTCATCGCCCTCTCCCAACTCAAATTCACCAATCTCTCACTTCCCTCAAAATTCCGAGCAACGTGGGTCACATGTAGCTACTAGTACAGTAGGCCTATATAATTAAAGTAATATTTTATTTGAAATATAAATAATTTTTATTTACTTCTTTTCGCACCTTTTGAAATAAATATGATCAACTACTTGAGCCACTTGTTAATAAAACTGAAGAATTTACTTCACCTGCTTGTAAGGTGAAAATGATGAATTTTTATGTCACGTGTTCGTACGAAAGCGAATTCCTTCCTTAAAAGCGAATGAAATTGATATTTTATTTAAATTTCAAATTTAAAAAATATAAATTTCTTTTTTTAAATGAAACTGATCAACTATTTGTATCATATGTTAATGAAATTGAAGCATTTATTCTCCGTACTCGTGAAATTAAAGCGACGAATTTTTATTTCGCGTGTTATTTCTTGTGTTTTAATCGTGATTAATGGTGTCGAATGTAGTCCAAAAGTCGATTAACATAGTAAAGAATAAAACTGCAATTACAGTAGGCTCTTGTTTTAAATAGGGTTTATACGCGGATGACGAATGATTTGGTTACCCTTGTCTTCACGGATTCACAAGCTATTATTATTATTATTATTATATTCAGTATATATAACGAGAAACGTAACGTTTTTAGCACATTTTAACGTTTTTCTGTTAATGGTTTGCCTGGTAAGTGTCTAAGTAATCATCTGGGACTGTTTGCAGTGGTGCACAAACTTACCTATTGACACCAACCCCGCAACCCCACTGTAATTAACTAAATTAATTTAAAAATTATAATTAATTCATCTGTGTTTTCGTCACGTTTCCTCCGCTTTTGTCTCGTGTGTTTACGATTCATATTCACAAGTACTGTACATCCAGAACATACAAAACATGATTAACCGACTTTTTGGGTCCCTCTGTGTATAGCCTATATGACTTGTTTAAGCTTACGTTTAAGGAAAAACGTGCATTTTATATTTTATTTAAAATTCAAATTTTAAATCTTTTTATTTGTTTTAATTATAATGTAATGTATTGTTTATATCAACTGTTAATGAAATTGATGAATGTATTTATTCCGCGTGTTTGTGAGGCAAAAACGATGAATTTTTTTTTATTTCAATTTTATTTTAATCGTAATCAATTTTCAACTGAAATATACGATTTTTTCTCACTTTATTATGTACAGTACGTTTCTTGTGTTAAATGCAAGCGAAATTGATGTCTTATTTAAATTTCAATCGAAAAATACGTCTATTTCAATTGTTAAATTGAAATTGAACAATTATTTGCATTGTTAATGAAACTGAAAAGCGTAAACGATTCTTAACATGAATTTTCACGTGTTACACATTGAAACTGATGAATTATTTTTAACATGAAAACGATGAATTTTCACGTGCTACCGAGCGAAATCGATAGATTGTTTTAAATTTAAAAGTAAATTACAACAAACAAAATTCAAATATAAATCACGTGTACACGAAATACACATATTTATGAATATGTAAGTAATGAAAGGGAGATTCGTAGATAAAAATATGATTAAGAAAAGTAGTTTTTAACAATAGACCACACCTTTACATATTTTATTCTTGACTAAAATACGATATGGCATTTAAAATAACGTAGAACAATCGCCAGACCATGACTTCACAGCTATGATTAGAATACATAATAATGGTTGAGGATTGACGTATTTTTCAATTATTATTTAATTATTAATGAAACAAAATTAACTTTTACAGTGCCAAAGAGAATTTCAGAGAAATCGAAAAACGAATTTTGGACAGTATCATTGGGCCTGGACGTTACGACAGTAGAATTAGGCCGTTGGGAGTTAATAATACAGGTAATTCTTTTTTTTTAATACTTTATACATTACAGGAACTTCTGAATTTAATTTTTTTACGTTAAATTTACAGATGGGCCCTGTATAGTTCGAGTTAATGTATATATAAGGAGTATCAGTAAAATCGATGATTTGAATATGGTAAGAGATAATTATGTTAATGTTACTTATACACGATATAATATAACAAATCCAACAACGAGTTGTGTAACTTTCCCGGCCAAACTTTTAAATTGTGTATGGAGCCATCTGTTTTTATTATTAATTATTATAAAATGTCGACACGCTTAATTTTGAGGGTAACGAGTAAAATCTTCATTAACTCCGACCCCACTCGAGATATGAAAGTGACCCTTTCGACTTTAACCATCAAAATTTAACAGTATCAATCTCCCTAATACACAAACCTCCCTACAAAATTTCAGAAGTTTTGCAGTTGTTAAGCTTAAAAATGGGTGAACAAAATCGTGTCACACAAATGAGTGTGTGCATACAGAATACATCCATACATACAGAACATACCCTCATTTCTCGACGTCTGAACGTCTTCCGAATCCAAAAATGTAAGAATCTAGGAGGTCGTTTTTGACTGATAGCCATACTTTCCCTCTGATATAAGTTATATATAACAGCCGTGAAAGTAAAAACGAATAAAAAACAAAATGCTAGAATATTGTAGAGTTATAGAAAAATATGTTCTAGAAGGATCTGACTTTTGCGCATCTCTTAAAAAACCATTAGACTTTTATTCCCTTGTATTATTTAAAGAGACAAATGCAACTACAACTAATAAAAGCACGCTGTAAAATGAGCAGTAAACAATTTTATTCTCTTTCGAATAGAATAGAATAACGATTTGGAATAAAATCAAATAACATTTCCTGTACTTTTTATTAAGACTTTTTATTTTTAATACATTTTTCTACGTAGTTTGGTAGTGGGAAAAGTATCATTAAAAATGTATAAAAACCTGGATAACGTCCACTTTTAAAAGGTTGCATTTGTGATAAATTGATTTTTTTCATCCCTCTTCTCCCCTCTGTTTTACTAGATTGTAATTACTGGTAATTTATATTTAAACGATGTATAAAAGGGATTTTTTTTCCACCTTTAATTTTTTTAAATTTAATTCTCTTAAATTTTCCCTATTTTAAAAGGTATAGTTCGCTTATTTTACGTGTTTAACAAATGCTTTATGAAGTGAAAAATGTGATTTTTTAAGAATTTAATGGTCTATCACCCTGTTTTTTGTTTATTATTTTAAACATTATAAATTAATTTTTTATTATTATTTTAGAAAATCTCTAATTTGATTTACTTAAGTGTTTATCGCTTCATCGAGTAGTTTCTTTCTCTCTCTCTCTCTTTTTTTTTAATATAAATTGAGTATAGTTTTTAATATAGGCTACAAAATGGCCCAAAATAATTATTAAACTACAGTCGAACCTCCCTACAGCGGCCACCTGTAAACGACGGCCATTTTTCAGGGCCATTTCCTTTCGAACTGCATACAGAATTACTCCCGAACGACGGCAATTGTTCGAAGATTTGACTGTATTGATTTTTTTTCGGAATTTTTATATAAAACAAGTAATGCGAATGACTTTAAGAAAGGCTCGGGGATATGAGATGGAGCCGGGCCCGTTACGAATTTAGGGCCAACTTCTATAGACTCTGTCTGACTTCATCCAGGCCCTGCTTACACTAACTTAAAGAGGATGGAGATGGATAGAGGGAAACTTTGCTGGCCCACCTTTGTTCTGTGCCCAGATAGAGGGGGCCGGCAGAGTTCCCCTAATGTAACATGGAAGATACCTCACATTAAAGTTACCTCTACTTATCGCTACTTCTTCGTAGAAATTCGATGTAGAGAAGTCAATTACATCGTTATAACCGGGATAAAACAATATAAAAAATGTTAATTTTTTTCTAATTTTGTAAGTGTCCTTGCCCGTTGTATATGGATTATTGGGCTAGAAAGGTGAATTAATCCCAAACTTTCTTCGTTAGAATGTACTTTAATGAAGATAATTTCATTTAAATATAATGCTTTGTTAAAATTACCAAAAATTCCTAGCTAATTACTCTAATTTGCTCTGTATCGTAGCAAAAATCTAGATTATAAACGAACTTACAGGAAGATAGAGAGATATAAAAGTTTATTTTTCCATAAAATAAAATAATAAATGTAAATTTAGATGAGTCTGATAAAATCATGAACAGTTTTTACTCTCGAACCTCAAATAAAGGCCACCTTCCAAAAGTGACCCCCCCCTAAACGGCGGCCATTGTTCAGTGTCATTGTAGGCTATATATATATAAGAGCCTAGGTAGGAGAAGGATCAAGCGGTCGTTGTTCACAGGTTTTATTGTATATATAGCATATAAGGGCTTAGAGAGAGGGGTCGTGGCCATACTTCATTGATTTTAATGTGCATATGTATAAACGACTACTGACCCTCTCTCTACCTAGGCTCTAAATATTAGGGCCTAGGTAGAGAGAGGTTCAGTAGTCGTTCTATATATATATATATATACACCTAGATTATCCTAATATGTAATATACATATTAGGACCTAGGTAGAAAGGTCCATTCTTCAGAGGTTTAATTGTATGTATATAAGAGCCCAGGAAAAGTGTGTGTCAAATGCCATTGCTCAGAGGTTTGCATATTTATATTGGGCCAATATATTTATAATTTATTTAGGGTCTCGAACAGAGAAGGGGTTCCAAAATTTAATCATCTATGCCCTTTCTTTAGTGATTTTGTTCACATACTTTTTATGGTTTTCACAGACAAGTCCAGTGTTTGTAACGTTTAAGGGCCTTAACTCATCCCTCTCAAGCCTTATGCATAAAAGATTTAATTAATTTATAGCTTAATGTTTACAGTTCGATGTCAATGTATACGTGTTTGTTGCTTCAATGTATTTATTACATTTTTCTGCATAGATAAAAGGAATGTAATTACGTGATTAGAAGAAAAATAATCAGTATATTTGTTTAATGAGCCAATGAAGTAGCTTTACTAGACTTTAATTTAACCAATATAAGGTTACAAATTAAGTTAAAACACATTTCTTTCAATGAAAAAGACAAAAATCTATACTTTGAAGTCATTTTTAACAAATTTTGCTGAATATTTAAGTATTTTCTTTGGTTACAAAACTGGATGAAAATTCAACAATTTCATCAACTTATAGCCTAAAAAATCCAGCAACAGAGTTGCATAACTTTCCCGGCTGTTATGAGTTTTATTAATAAAAAAAAATAACTTTTATATTATTCAGCAAAGTAAATAAAATTGTGTGTGGCGCCATCTGTTATGAGAGTTTTTTATTAAAAACTTTTAATATTTTTAATTAATATAAAATGGCAAAAAGCTTAATTTTGAGGATAGGGGTGCGTTTTATTAAAAGAAAAATGTTAATGTTAATAACAAATAAAATCTTCATTAAGTCCTACCTCTCTCGAGTTACATGACCCCTTCTATCTCCCCAACCTCACGACCTTTCACCTCCAAAATTTAATAGCATCAATGCCCCCTATACACAAGCTGCCGTGCCAAATTTCGTTACTTAATCTTTACCCCATCCCGAGGTATTATACGAAATATACGCCAAAACACACATACACACTGTATTTCTTGAATTTCCAGTTGTTTAGAGCTAAATTCCCACACTTATCTCCATTTTCCCACAAAAAAAAATAGGAAAGAAACAAAGTGATTTGTTCCATTCCACACGCCAGCAATATTAATTTATCAATCAAACAAATCTCATACTCCACCCAATTTAACTCCACGCAATTTAGAAGTTCCCGAAGTGCAAGAATGACCTGGAACGGTCCCAATTCGATAGAAAACATGTAGAAAAAAATCAGTAGGTAATATAAAAAACGAAAGTTTTATTAGACACTTGGCAAGATAAAGGCGAAGAAACAAAACTAAAAAAAAAAATAGTTCAATGTCACGAAGAGGAGAATACATCCTTAAAAGAAGAAAGGTGAAATAAGAGAGTTTCGACAAAATGCATTATATAAATTTCGGTTATGATGACAGACGAAAACGTTATATCGAAATAATGAAAAATCGATAGTGTCATTCCGTGTTTTCAATCGACAATATATTTTCTTACATTCTTTGAGTGCGTATATCACTCGTTTCCATCATCTCTTCGTGTGTAACACACTTTTCTTTTCTTTCAATTGTGTTTTTCGGTGCGTATTTATCTATTCGTGACCACTTCAAAGTCTGAAATTTATTCTTCACGTTCTGGAACTTGCGTTTTTAATTGTTTGGTCGGTTTCTTTTATACGTCTTACGCGTGTTTCTGTAATGTTTTAACAGGATACTCATGCGTGTTTCTGTAGTGTTTTAATACGATACTCTACGCGTGTTTCTGTAATGTTTTAACAGGATACTCATGCGTGTTTCTGTAGTGTTTTAAACAGTGATCACACACGCATGCCTGCACTTTTCATATATCTTTTATACGTGCTTTTATTAATACGATGATACATGTGTTTCTGTAATATTTTGTTAGTAATCTTAAGGGCTGTCCATAAATGACATCCACACTAGAAGGGAGGGAGGGAGTTACCTCTCTCCATTTCATCCGGGCAGCATTGATTCGTGCACGTGTGTGTTATTTCGCCATTCGATGAGATAAAGGAGCCAAGTACTTGAATTTCGTAGTTTTTATAATTTCTCGGCCGTCTATTAGGATTTCTCTATAAATTTTCAGTTTTCTGGTTGTTTAATTGTAAGCGATTTTTGCTCAGGCTCAGCCTTGTGCTTGGTTTTCAAGGCTCTTTTGATTGTGGTCTGCAATCAATTGAAATAAATATAATAAAATGAATAAACCCTCCTCTCTCTTGTATTTAATTCTTCACTCCTTATGTAACTTTTGCAGTTTATTTTTCTTTGTTTTCCAAACTTTTCTGTTATTTTTAACTTGTTTGTACACTAATACATAATTTAATTCGATAATTTATCATCGAAGATTAATTATAGTTAGTTACGTGATAATATCTTCACATCATCATCATCTAGCATAAATTATTGTATTAGTTAATGATTTAGGTTCGGAAATTGTTCGAATGTTTCAGTAGGCTACGTTATAACGAATTATAGCAATCGTCTATCACAATTCCTCTTCGATCTTCAATCTTGTATTAATTGATTCGTTATAACGAAATGCAGTAGTAATCTTGTAGAACAAACTATCTTCAATCTTCATCAAGCATTAATCTTCGTTATAACGAAGTAAAATAGTCGTTATAGAGAACTGCAGCAGTCTTCAATCTTCTTTAGCCATTAATCATCGTTATAACGAACTGCAGCAATCTTCTAGCACAAATTATCTTCAATCGTAAATCTTCCGTTACAAACTATCTTCAAGTCATCATTCACTATTAATCTTCGTTATAACGAACATAAACAGTCTTTATAACGGATTGTAGCAATCTTCTAGAGCAAATTATCGTCAATCTACAATTTCAAATCTTCTATTAAAAGCTGTCTTCAACCATTAACCTTCGTTACAGCCAACCGAAATACCCGTTATAACGTTGTCTTCGAGCCTCGTTCTTCAGAAGATTTCGGAAGCAACCTTCTATAACAAACTATCTTCAACGATTAACCTTCGTTATAGCGAACCGAAATACCCGTTATAGCGAATGGTAGCAAGATTCTAGCACAAATTACGAATTAATACAAGACTGAAGAACGAAGAAGCTGGAAGACAATTTGTTCTAGGAGATTGCTACAATTCGTTACTATCTTCTACAACAAATTAAATTACATATTTTTCCTGAAGATAAATGAAGATTAATTAAATTCTATTCTGTTCTGTTCTCGTATTGTATGCATATTTTTTCTACAATTCTTAAATTTTTAAAAGGATGGCATTAAAGATTTTTCTGCAGAATTTATTTATCTTTTTTTTGAGACGTCATTAAAAAGCGTAAAATCAATTTATTCTCATTTTCGAGAGCTTCTTTTATGAGAGATCTCATCGAGTTTCGTAAACAAATATTCTTCATAAATCTCTTCATTATTTTACTTAAAAATAAAAGATCTTATTCTAAGTATACACGTGGAAATCTATTACGAAACTGAAGAAAAATATGCAGATTTTATATGAAATATGAAAGTGAATCTCTCTCTTCTCTGTTTTTTTTTTTTTTTTCCTATTTAAAATGATAACTGGATATTGGAGAAAGTTGACCCTTTGCCAAAATTGTTTCTCTTCAACTTTTTCGTCTTCACAGATCTATAATTTTCCTAGGCAGAATTCTTTTAATTTTGATAAATTTCTAATAGTTTTCTTATTTTCCTCCCGTTTTTCTGCCCCTAAAAGACAGAAAAACGGGGGTAAGAGGAGGGGGAACATAGCAAAATTGTTAATTTTGGGAATTCAAAGAGTTTTATTAAAAAAATTGTAAATGCTAACGAATTAATTCTGACCCCACTCGAGATACGACACGTGATCCCCCTCATCTCCCCATTTCTTCGACCTTTAACCTCCAAAATTTAACAGCATCAACCTCCCTAATACACAAATCTCCCGTCAAAATTTCAGAAATTTTTGACACAGGGTACGGGAGTTATTAAGCTTCAAATTGAGCGAACAAAATCGTGCCCCCCACATACACATACGTACAGACCCCCCTCCCACTTCTTGCATTTCCCCAGGTCCCGAGTCCAAAACTGTCAAAACCTTGGGGATCATTTTTGACGATCGCCATACTTTCCCTCTGTTACAGCAACTCAAGTGGATCTTAGGAACCGCTGATTTATAGGATGAGAAAACTCGTGTACACTTAGTGGAAGTAATTACCAACATCCTCCCATAATGTCCTTAATAAACAGGTTATAATTGACTATAAAAATGTATACGGTTTACTTTAATTAACACCTACTTTACTATAATTTCTGCCCGTTTAGAGTGGGCAGAAACGACAAAACAGAGAAGAAAAATGGCCCTACCTTTATTGAAAGTAATAAGTAAGCACCTTTAAAAGATTCTTTAATGAAATAAACACGTTTCAACTCATAAATTTTACCATTATATATAAATATATTAGTCTCTGATGTATGATAAGTGCGTGTGTGACGTATCTGATCTCATTACAGGAGTACACAGTGCAGCTCACATTAAGGGAGCAATGGGCCGACGAGAGGATGCATTTCAACGATTATAACGGCCAGATACGTTATCTGACGTTGACGGATCCGGATAAAATTTGGAAACCCGACTTATTTTTCGCCAATGAAAAGGAGGGACACTTCCACGAAATCATTATGCCAAATGTCTTGCTAAGGATCTACCCCAAAGGAGACGTTCTCTACAGTATCAGGTACGTAGGTGATTTTTAGTGTAACGTCAAGAGTCCGTGACTTAAAATTGAATTTCCTTTATTAATTTAGGATATCTTTGGTGCTTTCTTGCCCTATGGATCTCAAATATTATCCTCTTGATAAGCAGATATGTACTATAACTATGGTCAGTTGTAAGTAGTCTACTTTATAAATATCTCTATAAGTCTACTCTATAAATTCTAGAGAATTTTATAAAATATAATGAGCTTTAATATTGAAATATCAATTAATACTGGAACTGTAACTAGTTATATAGTTGTAAACTGTAATTATGTAGTTAATTATGAGGAGTTATACATCATAATTACATAACTAGTTATATAGAATATATATATATATAGTTGAACCTCTGAATGGCGACCTTTTGACTCTCTCTCTACCTAAACTCTAATATATAGTTAAACCTCTAAACGACGATCACTTGATCCCATCTCTTAGCCTACGTCCTAATTTACAGTAGAACCTCTAAACGACGATCACTTGATCCCATCTCTGCCTAAGCCCGAATATATAGCCTATAACTTATATATAGACGTACAGTACAATCGAACCTCTGAACAACGGCCACTCACGGAAACAGAACATAATATATGGCCGCATTCGAAGGTTATTTTGTATGCATTTCAAAAAGAAACATTCCTGGGCGGCCGCCATTTACAGGTGGAAGTTATTGGCGTTTCGACCGTATATAATAAATGCGCATTTAATCCAGAAAATATATATTTAAATAAGCAAGTTATTGAAAAGATAAACACATTTTAAACTGTCAAAATAAAATGCAAAATTTATAAATAAAAAAAAAGGAAAAAAATGCAGAATAAATATTTAAAAGGTACAAAAAAAAAGAACACATTGAAATAAATTTCTGTACATAAACACACAAAACAATTTAACTACAGTAATTAATAGCAGCTAGTTTGCTGTATTTTGAAAAATGTAATTGCTAAAGAAACATGTAAACAAGAGCAATTTATAGAGCGATATGTAAAACACACTTTTATAACTTGTACTCGAATAAATTTCCAAAAAAAAAGTACATAGAAATTGTTCAACTTACCAGAATTTATAAGAGAATTAACATATATAAATTCAAATCTTCTTTCCTTAAAGATTTATGCTGATCCACCAGTCGAAAATATTATTTCTTGTAAATCGGGGGAGAGAATCTATAAACATTAAAAAAAATATAGTAGTTCTTAGAGAAATAAGTCACGTAAAGATCGATCCGTATAAAGTATTTTCTAGAAGATTAAACTGTATATTTTTTATTTGTTTTCAATATATAAATTTAGATGGCTACACGAAAGAAGAATTGATCTTCATTTGGAAGGATGATGATCCCATACAACTCATTAAAAACCTTCACCTGCCACGCTTCACACTAGAAAGATACGAAACTGATTACTGCTCCAGTAGAACTAATACAGGTAAGAGGATAAAGGTAAGGTAAAGGGGGTACGAACTAGCACCTTACGGTAGAAGAAAAGCAGGTTCGTCTCAAATGGCTGGCGTGCATTTCAGGTGAATACAGTTGCCTGAAAGTGGACCTACTGTTCAAAAGAGAATTCAGCTACTACCTCATACAGATATACATCCCCTGTTGTATGCTGGTTATTGTGTCGTGGGTTTCCTTCTGGTTGGACCAGAATGCCATACCAGCTAGAGTTTCTCTAGGTGTTACCACCCTGCTGACTATGGCTACTCAGATATCTGGCATTAATTCGGCTCTACCTCCTGTCTCTTACACTAAAGCTATTGATATATGGACGGGTGTGTGCTTGACCTTCGTTTTTGGTGCCCTGTTGGAGTTCGCTTTAGTTAATTACGCTTCCAGGAGTGAAGTGCACAGGCAGCAGCGACGATCGCAGGAGGTGGATCATTTAGAAGATGGAGCCAACTTTGCAATGGTATAGGAAAACGTGTGTCTCGTTGAACACCTTCACCACCTGGAGCCGTTAATCGCAATTATGTTTTTAATTAAAATTTTTTTAAAAATAATCTGGGATGGTGTAGATTTAAAGCGGGAAAAAGTAACAAAGGAGTGCGGCTGTGAGTGCCGAATTCGGTGTTATTGATGGTAGCTGCAGGTGGTAAAAGTGTCAGCGAAAGTAGACGTGATTAAACTTTTTTCGAGTGGCGTTGAGTTATTTACACCCTTTTTATCCTTCCAGAAACCGTTATTTAGAAACCACAACTCGGAAAACAGCGAGAAGACAAGAAAGTGTGAAGTCCACATCCATTCGCCCTACACCAATTACTGTAAAGCTTGGTTTGCTAAATTCCCTTCTAGATCCAAAAGAATTGACGTCATTTCACGTCTCTTCTTCCCGATTATGTTCGCACTTTTCAATTTAGTATACTGGACCACCTATTTATTTCGAGAAGAGAAAGAAGAGCATAAATAATTTTTGTAAGGCATCTATCAACCTTTAAAGAAAGGAAAACGACCTCTGTTCTTATGAGACTTATGCTCCAATGAAATGAATGAGTTCTTTGGTCACGCGGGCGATTTTTTTCGCACGTGAGCTTCCTTTTCTACACCACGGATCCGCTGTCGAAGGTTATTTGAAACGAAGGGAATGTTTCGAACTGATAATGGTATCGACGTCGTGTATTTTTCCAAAAGAATATATTACAGACAGAGACTATTTTATAAACAAATCACAACTGTTTCTTCCTTTAAAAATTCTGTTATTTATTATTGTTTTTTATATATAAACATATATATGAACTATAATATAATATAACTATATAATTAATAAATTTTACCAATAATAAAGAAAATTTGAGGCTATATATTATATATATATATAATATATAATTTTCGGCTGCTTCTCCACGCTTTAACATGAAAACACGATTTTATCATTTAATAATATGAAACTAAGATGTTTATATAAAGTAAAAGTAATCTTATGCCGGTAGTCATCTTTATGTTTACAATTCTAGACGACGTCTATATATTTCTTTCGATTAAACGATAGACTGTTTACCAGAGAAACCTTTAAAAAATTCGATTTTCTTTAAAATATTCAAGGCCAAATTACTTTAATGAAAATGCATAGTTATTGGAGAACATAATTTTTATTTATTAAACTTATTAAAAAAGAAATAATCAAATATAAAACCGAAGTCTTTTTTTTTTAATCTATAAAAAGTTAACAATTTATAAATGCCGTGCTGTTAAATGTCCGTAAATATATATAAAACAGCTTTCGGAATTATTACTATTTCTTAATTTTTATAATATTGAAACGTTTAAATTGTTAAAAATAACGAGCACGTGTTCGATTATTTAATTACAAAATAATAATCTGTCAATTCCAATAACACGAACAGCACGTGGTTAGAAATGACGACTGTTTAAAAATACGCACGTGCTAAGTAATCGACAATTTTTAAAATGAACACGTGCTGGGTAATTGACGATTTTTAAAATGCGCACGTGGTAGGTAATTGACGATTTTTAAAATGCGCACGTGATAAGTAATCGACAATTTTTAAAATGCGCACGTGCTAAGTAATCGACAATTTTTAAAATGCGCACGTGCTAGGTAATTGACGATTTTTAAAATGCGCACGTGCTAAGTAATCGACAATTTTTAAAATGCGCACGTGCTAAGTAATCGACAATTTTTAAAATGCACACGTAGTGGGTAATCGGCAATATTTCAGCAATGGGCACGTGTGAAGTAATCGATAATTTTTTAAATGAGCACGTGATTAGCAATTTACAATTTCTTTTAAAATCCGCACGTGATAAAAGAAGTCTGTAACTTTTTTAAAAAATAACTAAAATAAACGAGCGATTTCTACCGAAGAAAAGTTACTAATTGCCGATGGTGAGAAACTTCAGCAGACTACAAAATTAATCAAATTTCGCATGTGCGCCTTTCTTTCACTTTCCAAACGATACACGCGCTTTCAACAATTAAAAATAAATTGAGATCGCACGAAACTTTCACTTTTATTAGGTTGATGCTTCTAAAAATAATTCTTTCCCTTCTTTTTTTCTTCCATATAAAAGTGAATTTACAGCGCGTGTAAATTTTATTATTTTTTCCTCCCTTTCTTCTTCTTACTAATAAAATTCTCGTGGAGGTAATGAAACAAAGATTTAGCCGTTTAAAATGAAAGAAAATAGATTAAAATCGATAATACCTGAAATATTTATCTAAATGCAAATTATTTATATATATTTTTTTCTTTTAAATTTTTTATTATTATTATTATTATATTTAAATGATTTTCAAATGATGATGATAATAATAATAATATTAATGTTTAAATTATCTGGAAAATTTTACTGAAATCTCTCATACTAATCATATTTATTTGAAGTGATAATGATGGCATGCCAATCAAATATAATTAAATTTTAAATGTATTTTAAACGATGTAAACAGGTAGAAAGTTTAATAATTTTCATTTAATTCTAAGTTATTAAATTTAAAAACATATTCAATGATTATATAAATGTATAATCAAACAGAAAAAATATTTAACTACATTAAGTTTATATATATATATACATGGCTTAATTGTTTACAGTTAGTTAAGCAAGTAGACCTTTATTAAATGTTTACGTAAGAATAATTATTTTACATAACTCTACATATATTAATAAGAATTGCGTTTATGAGGTTACATTATATATAAATGGATATAATTGTAATCTTAAAGTCATTAAAAATAATCCAATTTTTAAGTTTAAAAAGTCATCTAATTAATTATAATTAAAAGTAATGAGTATGTTAGTCAAATTTATCAATTCTTTCCTAATTTTTTTAAGCATAGATTTTCTAATTTCATACGCACTAAGAATAGGAGCTGGTCTGTGTTTTCTGTCTGTTCTCTTAGGATAAACAGGTCAAGGATTTTAATAACACAAGTTCGAAGTGGTTGGTCATTTCATACAAGGCGTTAATTCCGTATTAAGGAAACTACGACAGCTCTCAACCCCTCAACCTACACGACCTTATAATCACCTAGTTGACCTTATAAGTCTACAGAACAAATAATAGTCGTAAAAATAGTAAATACAATTATTATCTAATGGTTTCTTCAACAAAAATGAGTGTTCTCGTATATGATCACGAAAGGCAATTTCCTGAGGGGTAGAATTAGAACGAAGAATGACGTGACGAGTTAATAACATTGAGTCAAACGATGTAACGAAGTATATAATATTTAATAAATAAAATTAAACAATTTACAAATCCCATAATTTATATTTTCGTATTTACTTTATTGATTTTCCTCTCTATTTCTCTTTTTCTACGGGGATTGGCAGAGGACCAAAGTGATGTGGAGGTGCAGAAAATTCTCTTACGCCACTCTAAGGATGGCGTGATAGTAGACAATAGATATAGAAATGAGCCTAATTCATCCAGTTCTTCCTTTCAGCGGGTGGTCTCCTGACAAAGACTCCATGTCTCGTCTCTTTCTGATGACCTTATGTGTAGCATTATGGATAACTGGAGGTGAATATGACTTTGAAGCATTCATAGTGGGCATATTCGTCTACCAGTCGGAGCTCGACGTTAATTTAGAAGTGATCAAACCCGCTCTGGAGTTAGCCATCAAGAAGACCAGAGAAGATTACCCGAACATAAAATTCAATATCGTTTTTAGGAATGGATCTACTACATGCACGGCAAATTTTGCGGGAGTTTTCGCTGCAGAAGAGTATTATCTACGCAGGGTTACAGCATTCGTTGGTCCAGCTTGTAGCTTGGCCCTGGATCCTGTTGGTAGAATGGCAGCATACTGGAACGTTCCCGTCTTCACTGCGGGTGGCATCGATACTAAATTCGCCGACAAAGTGACGTTTTCGACACTGACCAGAGTCTCCCTATCGTTGGACAGTACGGGTGGATTTGTCCTCCAAGTATTAAAAGAATTTAACTGGAAACACGTGGCCATAATCGTCGACGATACGGATTTGCAATCTCTACTCCTCAAGGCTAGTATCGTTCATAGCTTAAAGAAATCAGACGATGCTTACTTTATTCTGGTTAAGGAATTTTCTAAGAAAGATCGAGACTTTAATTACACACAGATTCTTCGAGATAGCAGCACGCAAGCCAGAGGTAAACATTAATTATTATGCCTTTGTATCCTTTTTAACTCTATTTAAAATTTATTTTGTATACTAGTACTTTCTATATATTAACAGGACTTATTATACTGGAAATTATGGATGCAACCATAATTTCCAGTATAATAAGTCCTGTTAATATATAGAAAGTACTAGTATACAAAATAAATTTTAAACAGAGGTAAACATTTCTAAATTATTCATATCGATAATAAAAACTTTATGATTGGTTAAACCGAGAGAACAAAACAAAAACACGTACAAACGAATCTACTAAGTCGAAATTAATTCGAGAAGATTTAAAATTAAACAGATAAATAATAAAAAACATCTAACTTAAAGCCAAACAAGTTTATTAATTAAAAAATCGCCAATCTCCATTTGAACTTTTGATATTTTCCAAAGAGAATCACGATTTTTGTATACTTAAATATTAAATAGTAATTTATTATTGTTTATAAAATTTTATTTTTAATAACTAGAAAACATATCAAGGATATAAAATTAGCGTAATGCGATTCTGTCCCCTAGTAGCAGCTCACCTTTTTGCTTATTTTACAGATTAATATTTAAACACGAAGCAAGAAGGAAGCGTTTATTACTCTATGATCATATTCCTAACATTTATCAGAATTATATGTGATAAAAATTTCTAAAAATACGTAAAATAGTACTGTAGTATGGCTACTGGAGAGACTTTGTAATTTTATTGGCTTCATTTATCTTTAAACAGTGTAAAAAATATATATATTTATTTATTTTTAAAGCCATCTTTGTTGACATCAATTATCTTTATAAGTTACTCAACAACAATTAGAAAGTTTATTTTTTTATTTCTGTCATTTTTTATAGCCATAAATCCTTAATTACTTCTTTACGAGAACGTTTTTCTTCCTTACAACGATTTTCAAAACATAATCCTCTTGATATTTTATTCACAGATCTTTTTTCCAGATCTATATTTACCTTTATATTATATATATATATTTTTTTTACTGATTTATCGTTTAAAAGTTTATATATTTAATACCTATATCCGGTTCGAGTCAGTTCTACGCAAGGTCATTGAATAAATGACGTGAAAATATGCAAAAATAAAGCAGAGAGATTCTACGTATCGTGCACTTTACATCATCATCCCGGATTTTATAGGATAAATTCCGTAAATTGGATTTTATAGGATTATCCCGTGTCAAATTATGATTTTTTTACATAAAAAAATACGAATTTAATTCATTTTAATGTAATGTAATTCCACGTTTTCTGTACTTATAAATTACAGTATTTATACTTCTTGCAACTGGCGATACAGTAAGAAAAATTCTCTTGGATGCCTACGAATTGGATATGGATAACGGAGAATATACTTTTCTCAGTATTGAATTAATTAAAAATCATCGATCATCCGATCTTCTATGGTACAGATATGGAGATGACAGAAACAAGGTTAAGGAAAAAACTACCTTAAAATAACGTTGGATATCTCCAGTGGCAATTTATTAAACTTTTTTTTCCGGTCTACAGGAGTCTAGAAAGATATTCGAAGCACTAATGATCGTGGCTGTAAGAGTACCGACCAGTCAAGAGTATAAATTCTTTGCTGAAGAAGTGATTAAAATGTCCAAATCGGAATTTGATACCAATCTAAATCAGACAGCGGTAATTATCGATAAATATAACGATTTTACCAGCAAATATACGTAAAAATTACTTATATTTTCCAGGTTAATCCCATCGTAGCTGCTTTCTACGACTGTATATTGATGTACGCTTGGTCTCTAAACAAAACACTAGAAGAAAAAAACGATCCTTACGATGGTTACAGTTTAGCTAGGAAATTGTGGAATAATACCTTTCAAAGGGGTAAATTCTAATTAATTATAATATTAATTATGTTAATTAATTAAACTAGACAACGTAGCACTTTCATTAAATTTAATTTATAACCCGAAGAGTTATTTAAAATATATCGCGTCGCCTGTAAATCATACTTCTCTGCACGAAACGGAGCTTTGCGGTGAAGCCACCTTTTCGCTAAGTAGTGAATTTGAGAGATAAGGATAATAAATTTAAAAATAAAACATGTTTTAAACGTTTAAGTAGGGCTGACAGAACCTATTTATATCAACGAGAACGGAGACAGAGAAGCGGATTACACACTCAATGATCTGGATCCTGTAACCGGAGCGATGAGAGTGAGTAGTAGCTTTACTGCTCTACCGTAATTGGCAATATCAAAAATCCTAACATTAATTCATAGCCCGTAGCTACTTATTTTGGTGCTAAGAAAATTTACGAAAGAATAGACGACGTATCAATACACTGGCCTGGAAGGACACAACATCCGCCACCGGATATCCCAGAATGTGGATTCACTGGCGACGCGCCACACTGTCAGGATGAAGGCAAATTTTTTAATTCTATCCAATACTATGCATGCTGATTCCAAACTATGGGAATAGATTTTAGTGTATTCCTAAAAGGGCAAAAAACACAAATGGTCCTATTAACACATGTCAATAAATGCACCATGACATTAAAATCTGCTTATCCACGTCCAGTAAAAGTGGGCATGTGCAGCATGTTGTCCATCTGCTGAACAGGTCCATTGTGCAACTGTGTGGTGTAGTGATGTGGGAATGATTCATTATTCCTATCAGGAACAGGTGGACATGATATTCTCATACAGAAAAGCAAACAGGAATGGTCAGGAAACAAAGCAATTCTACCATGCTTACACTGTAAAGTGATGAATGACCACTGGCATTGAGACCTATGGATGATACTTTGAACATCTACTGTGTTCTGCCCGATGTATGTATGCCAAACCGTTTTGCAATGATTTATCCTGTGTATGCAGTGTAATCTACAAGTATCTCAGCACCAGTGCATTTCCAGACATACATTAATAGAAACCAGTTTGTTCCTTGTCCAGCCAGGAATCCACTCCTGAAGTTTGCCCCATAGTTTGGAACCACTGTGTGTAATTAATTAATTAAAGAAATGAATTATGCAGTAAATCAATAAATTTCATCTTGAATATTAAATTACACAGTTCCATTTCCAATATATGCTTGTATTGGAATAGTATTTGCCATTGTGATACTTGTAGGAATTGTCATTGGTTTCCATCTCTATAGGTAAGTCTCCAGAAGAAAACTTTCACCATTTAAAATGCAAAAATTTGTACGTCACTAATAAGAAGAAATCTTTATAAACTGTGATGTCATTTAAATATCTGCTAACCGATATTCCAACTGACCTTATTGTACCTGAAGAAGGCCATTCAAAATGGCCGAAAACATTTGTATTTAGCGATTAAACTGCTAGAAACAAAGTGTGAAAGGTTTTTGTCTTACTTATTTTAAATAGTTCTAGCTTTGAGTGCAGAGGAGCAAAAAATTTGTAAAATAACATTCAATTAACACATCTAGAAAAATCAAATTTGAATCTACACTCTCAGACTTATGGTGGAGGGTTCGCTGGGAGGACGTAATCTTCACAGAAAGACTGGGAGTAAAATCTTTAGGAAGCATCATGGATGATCCTAACAGAGTAATTTAAATATATATACATTTTTTTTTTGATTGAAACTTCTCGATATCAAATTAATTTTTTAATTTTGTTTCTAGAGAATATATTCTTCGATATCAAATCAGAGTACTTTAGACGAAACAGAGATTGGCAAAGTAGCCACTGGAATTTATAAGGTGATGATTCGTTTACCTGTCGTGGATTAAATTAACATGATTATTAACTCCCTCACTTTAATACAGGGTATTCAAGTTGCTATAAAAACTTTCTATGTCAAAAAGTTGATAGTGAATAGGACATTGCTACTTGAAATGAAGCAGGTAAAATAGAATATTCTATTTAAATACATAATAAAGATGTACAGGAGGGTCTAATGATGTGTTCACTTGTTTATAATCGATCAGCGCAAATCGCAACCGTCAATCTCGTAACGGTCAAATCGTAACGGTCAACTCTTTGATAACAGGTGCGTGTCTGGGAATTGTAACGGATAAGTTACGGCGGCGCTGATCGATTATAAACAAGTGAACACATCATTAGACCCTCCTGTACCATACGCTCCTGATGATAAACTGTTCTTACAGATGCGCGAACTAACACACGAAAACTTGGTTAGATTTATTGGATTGTGTATAGAAGAACCGAATATCGCTATCTTCAATGAGTTCAGTCCCAGGGGGAGTTTACAGGTAATTAACAATCGTTAAAATAGTTTAATCATCATTAATATATTTATTACGTAATATTTCAGGATATTATTCACAATGATGCAATGAAACTAGATTGGGTATTTCGTTACGCGATGATTTCGGACATTGTAGAGGTGAGCATCTTTGTAAAATTTCCTTAGTCTCATAGATCAAATTTAAGATTGATTAGTTAACACGAGGAACAGTATTACATGGCACCATTGTAGACCAGCTGCACTTGTAATGGGATAATTATGCTAAATTCAAACAGCACTGATCCACAATGGGGTCAATCAACATTGGTGAAGGATGGAGAATGATGCAGATCCATGCCATCTGTGATAAATTATGGGAGTCAATCAGTTTGGAACTACGGTTCTCTATGATGGCAGTATCTGCCTGACATCTTAAGATTTAGTTAGTAAAAACAGTTCATAAAGATGCTTGCATTCTGTATAATGGAATTCTTGTTTGAAGACTCCAGATTCAAATTATGACGTAACTTATTTCTAATAGGGAATGGTCTTCCTACATTCGAGCGTCATTGGTTATCACGGCCATTTCAAATCTACAAACTGTGTTATAGATGGAAGATTTATGGTAAAAATAACTGATTACGGTATGAATTCCTTATACAGTCAAATATCAAATGAAGAAAAGGTTGATCCATGTAAGTTTTAATGATATTTTTTTTTATCATTTAAACAAAATCAATGCAAGACGGCAAACCTCTGTCTTATAGATAAATTGTTTTGGACTGCTCCTGAACATCTCCGAGACCCACACCCAGAGAGGCAAGGATCTAAGAAGGGTGACATTTACAGTTTTGCTATTATATTGCAAGAAATCATAACTAGAACTGGTCCTTTTGAAAGATTAGTGAAGAAACAAAATAATTTATTGCCTGAAGGTTAGTGGTGTTGTCACAAAAAGCTAACAAATGTATATGTTTGAACTAAATACTGTTAATAAGACTCTCATTATCATAATTTTAAAAAAATTCTTTGGCTTTTTAGTTTAAAATATATATATACAAGTCTCAATTTTTATAACAAAAACTTTAATTCCATTGTTAGATATATTAGAAAAGGTAAAAATGGGAACAACTCCTCCATTCCGTCCAGAACTATCTCCGGAAGATGCAACATCAGATATTTTAGACTTAATGAGAAGATGCTGGGCAGAACAACCTGATGACAGACCTACATTTCAAGAAATTAAAAGTCAACTAAAGCAAATAACAAAGTAGTTCTTTTTACAATTAAAATTATTACTGATGTTAAACAAATCTGCATATAAATACCTAACATTTTCAGAGGAATTTCCAGTAGAAACTTTTTGGATAACCTGTTATCTCGCATGGAGCAGTATGCAAATAATTTAGAACAACTGGTTGAAGCAAAGACGTTATCTCTTATCGACGAGAAAAAAAAGACGGACGAATTGCTCTATCAGTTGCTACCCAAGTAAGATAATCTTAAAGTTATATTACAGATTTTAATGATTTTAAACATGGTATATACATTATTTTAGATACATAGCAGACGAACTGAAGAAAGGTAACCACATAAAACCAGAGGCTTTCGAATCTGTGACAATATTTTTCAGTGATATTGTCGGTTTTACACCTCTGGCAGCAGAAAGCACACCAATTCAGGTCTTATTTTTGGGATTATAACTTCAAAATAAAACAGAGTTAAAATTTTTAATACATAATCAAATTTTGCAGATTGTAGATTTATTAAATGACTTGTACACGTGTTTCGACGACATTATCGATCACTACAGTGCCTATAAGGTCGAAACAATCGGAGACGCTTACATGGTAGTTTCGGGATTACCGATTCGAAATGGAAACGAGCACGCAAAAGAAATCGCTCTGATGTCGCTATCACTGCTCCGTGCCATCAGAAAGTTTAAAGTCAGGCACAGAAGTGATAGAAAACTACAAGTAAGAATAGGAATTCATTCCGGTAAGCAAATACATTTGCCAAACCATTTTTATAATTATTTGACAATGAATGATTCTGTAAATTATTTGTCTGTTTAGGTCCTTGCGCTGCTGGCGTTGTGGGATTAAAAATGCCACGTTACTGTCTTTTTGGAGACACCGTAAACACGGCTTCTCGTATGGAATCTAACGGACAAGGTACGTAATAATTTACTCTTAAGATGGATGCACGTTGTGGCTTGGGAAGGAAAAATGGCTCTCAAAATTGCAATGCTGTCAGCAAAGAAGCAGTCACGACACAGAAAGTCACTACATTAAAAGATTATGTGGTGTTAATTCAAAATAGCAGATCGTATGCATAACTGTGGCAACACTGCAAATATGCAAAAATGAGCAAAGTCTACTTTCACCCGACACCAAGCAGCACCACAGAAGATAATTACTGCCAAAACTTGCTTTTCTTGACACATCATGCCCAGCATTCGTCTTTAATATTACTCGTTTTAACAAATTAATATGTACATTTGTATATTTCAGCCATGAAAATACACGTTAGTTCAGACACTAAATTCATTTTGGATATATTTGGAACATTTAAATTAACATTAAGAGGTGATATAGAAATTAAGGTAAGTTTATTGTAGTTTTAATATTAAAGTATTATTTTTTAATTAAAAATTACATTTTTATGATAAGTTTTAATTGACAATAATCCCTTAACCATGTTTTGGTATTATTGAATCAGTGAAAAAATTTATTCCATGCATATTTATTATATTCTAAAAGCTTTAATTTATTAATTTTGAACTTTAATTTCTTCTTTTAATGAAATGTAAATAAAACTTAATTAAATTTCATTTAATTACTTTAAAACATATGTAAAAATATTCATTTTTCTAGATTTTAATTTAACTTCATAAAATTTCAGTCAATTCTCTACAAAATATACAAACTCTTAAATGCTAATTTAGTAATAATTAAGTGGTTATAACTTAAATATTTAAACCAAAATGTTTTTTCTATTTAAACAAAATAAAATTTTAATAATATAACATATAAACTTTTTCATTTTATTGCCTGAAGGGTCTACAGACACACACACACACACACACACAAATGAGCATTTGTATTGAAAAGAAAATAAATCTTAATTAAAAATATCAAAAGTAATAAAAGAAATAGAATAAAATGTTTGAAGTTTTTAATTAAAAACTGATAAATTATTAAAAGAACTTGTATTTTCATACAAAATAATTCTTCCAATGTCATCATCTTGATGTTTTTAGTTAAAAATTATATGTTTAAATTACATTTCTAATGTTTTATGATGCATATTTAACAATATTAACATTGTAGAGGAATATATTAATAATATATACTGCTACTTTCAAAAGCATGTAGCGCAAAATATCTTCCAATTGTTGTAAATTGTAAATGTTAAAAAAATACACTGGGCGTGCCGTAAGTCTAGAACCACAAGAGTTTTGTTAATCTTCGTTTATTCCTTTACGAGTAAACCACAGTGCCGAGTAAGGAAGAACAAATTCAAGTTATTTTGATGGTGGATATTTGCAGTTGGTAAGAAGTTGTCAAAGAGTTTACCTGGCTTCTTCTAGACTTCCCCTAATCATATATGGCAATCTGGATGCAGCCTGTTAAACTCTTCGGCAACTTCTTGCGGGTAACCATGATCAAAATTATGTAATTTCATTTCTCCTTACTTGGCATCTGCAAAAGAATAAACAAAAATCAACATAATTCCATGGTTCCAATTTACGGAACACACCATATATATTGTTGACTATAGTTTAATAAGTATATATTTCTATCATAACAAGAAAAAATTTCACATAGGCATTCCTTAAATGGGTACATTCCGGTATGCACCAAACAGCATGTTGGAGGAGAACCGTGAGGTACAAACGTATGTTCCAATATCACTAATGAATTTGTCGGTGCAACCATGCACATCATTCATTGGGTTACGAATACAATGAGCTCTGATAAAGTAATTGGCTCCTCCACGATTATATTTCAAGCATAAAATTATTTTGTGATGATTAAAAATGATTTTACTATTCAGATGTTCCAGTAACAGCTTATTAAACTATTCACTGGTGCGTCATTGTGGCTGAGACTGATGCATATAAGAATGTACCAAATATTTTCTCATAAAACACACACAAGAAACATACTGTATGTGATATCAAAATTTTTTTTGCATTAGTTAATTTACTTCATCTCCATTCATTTAAATTGTATGTTAGAATAATCTGTTTTTAGATATATATTTGATTAGCAAAATCATTTGTAAGACTCTAAGAGCTGTACACTTTTAAAATAAATTTTAAAGAATACCTAAAATAGGTAAGTAGTAGTGTAGAAGTGGTCCTCGACTTTTATAAATTTGTGTTTTGTACAATTCATTCTTTCGTACACAATACTTTGATACGTTTAACTCATTTTTTCTATTCCAAGTTTGTTATTTTGTAAATTTTTTCGGCCAACAAATAAAAACCTCAAGCTATAACAAATTGATGATTTCTGCTAGTGTGGGTTTTGGTAATAGCAAAATCACTAGTAAAAGTTCATTTTTATTGAGATTTCTGTTTAATTTATGGTTTTAACAGTTTAAATAACGTTTTATATTTTGCTACATACACAAAAGTATGCCTCCTGCCTTAATGAGAGATTTTATAACTTTTTCTTTATAGTTTTTGGAAATGGAATCCCCTTTATAACATGCAACTGTATCGGTTGACTTTCATAAATATTTTAAAGAATATTTTACATCCAAAAGTCAAAAACTGAGATATTAAAATGTTTCTTGGCTTTATTGATTCTAACAAAATTCATTTGAATTTGTCAACAATTATAAAATTCATTGGAATTTTTCTAGTTTTCTTTACTTTAATAAAACATTATTTCTTTTTATGTAAATATTTAGCGTACTATGAGATAAGTAGTTGTCTAGACATGTAATAAACACATTCTCAATGGCATAAAAATATCAATATTCATTCATATTCCAAGATCAAAAAGTAAAAAAACAAACTTAAATTGATAATAAAGATACTATTACTATCCATTTCATAAAAAATTACAGGTATGCACCTCTTAACAATGTTCCATTTAATGATGGTCCCATAAGTTTATTATGGAGCCGATAAATTCATAGACACCAGTATTTTTCTGTATTTAAATATGTTTGGATAATTATCGTTATGTTACTGTTTAGTCCGAGACATAATACTCTATAGGTTTGTCTATGATCTTTACTTAACGACGAATTTCTCGGAACATATTCCTGTCATTAAGTGGCACATACCTGCATCAAAAAAGTAGTTCTTGATAAGGTTACTCTTATAAAGTAATTGTTTCTGCTAATATTTTATATTAATGTATTCAAAACCTGTATTAATAATATGTTCTTGTCCTCTTTCATTAAATCACAGGGCAAAGGAGTAATGAGAACATATTGGTTGGAGGGAGAAACAGGAGAATGTCATTTTGGAAAAGAATGATTATTCGTACATCAATTATACTTTTTAAATAGTACTTACATCCAAGTATTTTTAATTGCAATTAAAATAAATGAGAGAGATTTAGTGATATAATCGTTAGATGTAATCATTATCAATTCAAAAAAATAACTTTATAATTTAGTTAATAATAAACAACATACAATAAATATTCAAATGGAAAAAATTTATTACTTGTATCAAACTAACTATCATCTTGTAATTCTAAAAACTCTTGAAGGGTATTTTCATCCAAGAGGAGAGTAAGATTTTCTGTTCCGTCCAAACTCTGTGTAATAAAATATATAATAAGTTTAAGAATTCAATTATTTTTTGAGTGCGCAGATGTTAAAAAACTGCATTACCTTTCGGAGACGAAGGAGTTTATGATCGATAAATTCAGTCAACTGGCTTCTTAATGTCAAATCGCTGTTTACTAAAAATGCTTCTCTGCACTGTTGATAACAATCTTGAAATGACATTCCTGTAAAATTAAAAATTAAGTTAATAAAACTGAGAATAGAAAATCTTGTAAGATGATAATTCAATTAATCACCTGTATAATTGCTATTGTCTTTCTGATCATACTGATACTTTGCCAATATCATAAATATGCCTTGAGCATTTGGTGTAAGACTGTTAAACACATGTATTAGAGAACTCAGGACCAATTTTCCATGTTTCTGTGTTAGTAAAGAGTTCTCGTATGATGTTTCATTGCTATACATAGAAAATGTAGTGGCATCAAACCAAATCCAATTGTATCGATTTAATTTAGTTTGATCCCAGACTGTAATAAAGAAAAATAATAAATAAAATTTAGTTTTCTAGAGTATATCTTTGTTTTTCTTGTAACATTTCTTATAAAAGAATATATTATATATTCATTTTCAAAAATAGTAACAATAAAGAATAAAGCCAAAATCAAAACAGACCAAGAAATTCTAGCAAAACTTTTGTTTAATTATTAACATTTTCAACCTTGGTCGAATGCCATTATCAGACTACATGCAGTACCGTATTCAGGCCATATTCATCCTCATACATCGGCTGCAGCCTGTATATGAGTATATCTTATCCACATACAGCCAAAATTCATCTACAACTTTCATTTTTGTGGCTATATAGCTTAAGTTTTACAGTATTATATATATATATATTGAAGGTGTGTAGATCTTAGTAGTTTGGAATTTGCTGAACTAGATAATCCATTTGATTCATTCAAGATTATACTGGTCGATGAAGAGAAAAAAATAATATTTTATGGTCATAACTAATCGCAACAGAAACAAAATATCAAATTTATTTTAAAGATTTAAAAAGAACTATTCATTAATTATTAACAGTTTAAATAAACTTTCTGGAAGTAATGCATTTCCAAGATACAGGCAAAGTCTTATATTATTAAAAATTAATGAATAGACTTCATAAATCTTTAAAAGACATTTTAAGTTCGAAATCTTATGTAAAAGCAATATAACTTATGTACGACCGACTTCTCCTATTTCAAATTGTCAAGTGGTTACTATGTTTTCTTGTATTATTTTTTCAAATCCGTAACATATCCAAAGACGGGCTTTCATCTGATTCACAAACTTTGAATTATTTAGTCAAATAAAACAACCTTTTGGTTTTTATTTGTGCGTTTTAAGCTTCTCTTAAATATACATGACTTAAATCATCTGACAGCATCATAAATTTAACATTAGACTTTAGAAAAATCTATCTATTTAACTTCTATCTATCTATTTATCAAACTGAAAAAATATGTATAAATTAGACTTACTTAAAGGTGCATTTATATGATCTATAGATGCCACAGCATGAATACGAGGAGACTGAATTAAGTAACTAAGAAGTGATTGGCTTTTTTCGGAGCAAAGTAAAGGTGCATCTATGTTGTTAATAATCAAATACAGCTCTTCCATTTCTGATAATGATAATTTTTCTATTAATACTCTTTTAAATACTCCAGATGCATGTTGTTATAATATGAACTGTCTTACTTTTTTTATCCATTTCTTCCATTATGAATTTTACTTGATCGAGCGGATCTCTGAAAGTTTTATTATGTTTGATCACATCTTCTGTTATCGTATTTAAAATCTTTAAAAGAAAAAATGAATTGAACATTAACTGTAATTAAAAATATATATTCTTCAATCAAAACAACCAAATTTTTATTTTTTTAAAACATAGTTTGTATAAATTAAAACTAAATTATTGAATATAACTAATATTAAATATATTAGTTATCTTTAATGTTTTCAATGATAATTTATTAATTTTCTATTTAATAATTTAATAATTATTAACATTTATTTAACTACCAGAAATAAAATTAATTAATTAAATGTTCTTTTTCTTATATACAATTGCACAGAATTAAAAAATTTTTATACAAGGTCTTCCAAAATAAACACTACCATTTTAAATTATGGTAGTTACGTTAATTGTTATCAAAGTAGTATGTGATGCATGCCAATTGATAGAGTAACAGTCGGAGTTTCATCTCCCATCTGCAATCAGACGTCTCATCATCTACTACCTCTAGGAAGCGCCATAAACAAAAATGCGATTCTTTGACAGTTTCATGAATGTTTTGCAAAAATGTTTGCAAAATTGAATTTAGTTAAACATTCCCTAATGCGGCAGTTCTCAAACGGTGGTGCCCGTACCTCTAGGGGTAAGCAAGAAAGATCGATTAGTGCTACAAGTCTATACGCAGAAGATTTAGGAGGTACATGAGTGAAAAGGATTGAGAAATGCTGCCCTATTAAATTATTTAGAAATCTATAATTCTTTTTAATGTCTAATAACTTTATATTAGAAACTGCCTTCTGGAGCTTGCAAAGTTGGAATCACTCATCATTCTGTAACACAAGTACTCTGTGGGAGCCACAGAATTATAGCCGCTGTGAGAGGAGTAACAATGGATATGCCACCATAGTGAGCACAGAAATAATTTGAGTATCGATTGGATGTGTTCCATGCAACATGGAGAGCATAACTACAATAATTTAAAATGCATTCCTACCATTTTAAATTATTGAAATTACGTTATTTGTTATCAAAGAATCCTTTTTTGGAAGACACTATTATTATTATGTTGCAAATGTCATGTTAAGCTGATACTGGTACCAAGTTACTATGCCAGACTAAAGTCAAGGCATAACTAACAAGTGTAACATCAAGCTTCTGTATTATTAGTGTGTGTCCACATCTAGAAATTACCTAAGAACGTAACGTGTTCCAATATTGCAGCTTTCTGTAGTGTCATGTATGTGTTTTTATTAATGTTTAACATTTCTAGACTTTTGTGTCATATATGTGGTATGACACCAGTGGAAGGGAGGACTACAGGCACAATAAATACCCTATCCATCCTCTACATTTGCCTTATTTCTTGGGCAAATAGAGTGTACTTGTTGATTTTTTTCAGTGAGAGCATTTTTTGTGTTACGAGTGTTTGTCTGACCATTTGAGTTTCATCTCCCCTGCACTCAGAAATACTATCTGTAGGAAGCACCATAACAAAAATGCAACTCTGCAACAGAGAAGGTGTTTTGCTTTCTGCAGTTAGCAAAGTTGGAATCACTCATTATTGTGTAATGCAAGTAATCTGTGGGAGATTACAATTGTTGCTCCCACTTTTAAATACTTATAAGAAAGAAACCACTAATAGAAATCTGTGGGAATCACAATCTTTGGCTCCTACAAATTTCTATTAGAGATTTCTATTATATAAGCAAACTTACTGCATTTGTCAATGAGAGTGATGTCAGGTCTATTGTGATGAATTGTTTTATCTGTGATTATGGCTCTGTCAAAGTATATTTTGTGTATCATTATCTAGTACTGACCACAGAATATATTTGTAGTATGGTACCCAAATGTTTAATAATCTGCGTGTGTGCAAGCTCTTGATGTAATATATTTTATACTTGATTAAGCCTACTTAAATTGTCTGTCTGTACTGAGAGCTTGCAATCAGATGTTACATGTTATATTGCTTATGACAAAATGTGACATTTTCTGCAAGAGTCATTTGTGAATGATGTATCCTTCAGAATGTGTTTTCTATAGCTTTTAGCATTTATGATCTGATCATGAATGATAACCATAAACTCATCTCTTCAAACAGACAGCTCCTAGTCAGCCAGTACTTTGTCAAAGTGTTATCAACGTAGTCCTAAGCTAGGCATGCCAGTAATGAAGTACATTTTGGGCCCATGACTGCTTAACCTATTCCAGGCTGGTGATCTACAGAAAATAATTATGTAGAATTTGTCATGCGGTGCATTTTTTTTGGATAATTTTTTAAATCACGACATTTCGCTTCAAAATCGCATTATATTCAATCTGTTGTGTTTGACTGAAAACATATTACAGTTTATAATTGTTTAATTTGTAGTTTAATACAAATTTAAAATAATATTAAAATTTGAAGTTTATGAACAAAAGAAAAAACAAATTAATTTACAGAGATTCACTGAACTTTGTACATCTGTTAGTTAGACACATCTGTCATCTTTTAAACAAAACAAACCACAGCTCTCTAGCTAGAGCAGGGGACAAGTTATTGTCATTATTTTCACTATGTCTAGGGAATTCGATCCCAGCCCTTATTTCTAATCCCGGGATTTTGGGATTATTTCGGTATTGAGAATTAATAAAAAATAAAAAATAAGAAAGTCTTACAGAAATCAGCTCTTTAATCAACAAATCAAAATTTTGACAAAAATCAACGTGCTTTACTGTATACACCTAGCTAATTGAATTACTCTAACTAATCAGACTTACAGTCAGACTAACCAGACTTAAAATCACTCAGTCTTCATGTTAAAGTTATTCTTTTTTAAGCATTAGTGATATCTCTTTAAACATACATAAATTGAAAAAACCTTTATGCAGGGCCAAATTTACATAAGGGCATTTGGGGCCAGTGCCCAGGGCCACCACAAAACTATGTTTAAACATAAATTTTTTTTTCTATTACTGCGACAACCTAGTGTGGCCTAATCATGAGGGCCACAGGCAGAGAAAACCAAACCCGGGAAAAAAACTATGAAACATATCAGAAAATTCCGGGAAAAATATTTTACGTAGGTATTTTTCAATTAAATTAAAATAATTAGTTTTACACAATAAAATATATGTATGTTTACAATAACCTTATTTTTAAATGAAATTTACAACTTCCTAGTTGAAATCTAGTTGAAAGTACAGTATTTTGTGTAAATTTTCTAAATCATCAAATTGCCTACTCTTAAAAGGGGCCCCCATCGTATTTGTGCCCACGGGCCTCTGACTGTTAAATCCGGCCTTGGTCATCTAACAGGTAACCCAGTGAGAACTGCTTGCCTATCATTTTAGTTCAAAATACAAGAAGTTTTATATTAAAATGATAGGCAAGCATTTCTGTTAAGAGCACTCGCACTGAACGTTTCGCTTCATGCAGTCTATTTTGCAACTTTTTTAAAATGATGTCAATCCCGAAAATCTTAGGATCAGGAAAACTTAATCCCAAAAATTTCGGGACTAAGAAGTGGTCCGGATCCCAGGATCAAATCCTCTAACCATGTCTCTAATTACTTAGCTGGGAGAGGAGTCAATTGTTATCATGAAGCTACGTGCCTAAGTTTATACATTTCTGCTTCAAATACTGAATATTTGACACTTTTTATATATTTTGTCAATGTTATATACAATAATATACTATAATAAGCAATTAGTTAATTTTTTCCGACAATTACGCAATATCCAGAAGTAATGAGTTTCCCAATAAATTTTACAGCTGGAAGCTTTTGATAAGAAATCTTCTTGTCTAAGTAGAATCAAACAACACGAAAACTAGTAGAATTATGCTCTAAAATGAACAATATAGCTATTTTTTAACATTTGTTTACGTTCTGACTCCAATCACGTGGCTTGGTTGTTTGCAGGACAATCCAGACCAGATGGTTCTGAAAAAACTCACATTCGTTGAAGTTGTTTCAGTCATAATATAAATTACCAATTAGAGTTAAAAGGCATATAAACAAAAATTTTAAAACCAATTAACAGCAAGAAGATAGACTTAGCATAGCATAGACTTACTATAGGGAGGTGGAGTTTTCCGGGAATATTTATTGCTACATAGTTTTAAAAACATATTTATGTGCCTAACTATTGTCAAATTAGCTAATTTAATGTTTAAGAACGTTAAATTAGCTAATTAGAGCTAAAAAAACAATTTAAAAAGCGTATTTATTGCGATTGTTTACATTTTACTTCAAAGGTCGAAGGCAGGGCTTTTTGCAGCAATTTTTTTGCTTTCACAAGTCTGTGACTAGATAAAGTAATGTCAACAAAGACAGAAGATACCCAATAAAACTTTAGAACGAGTTTCTTTTTGATTGTTTTCAGCCAACTGTGTAGTTAACTGCAAAGATTTTCTGTAGAATGGTAGGGGGATGTATTTACTGAAATATTTATTGCCCAGGGGTGGTAACAAAACACTCATTGGCTTCAACAAAGTCAATCGACCTACAGAAGAGTGAATCAAAGCTAAGATCACTGGAAAACTTGAATATAATGCAAATTAATCAAATTTTTTTGATTAATTCTTAAATTAATTTACACCTTAGGACATTGCCGCATCACCAATTAATGGAAAGTCACGTGATATATGCCTATCGGCATTAACAGCCCGGTCAAGGTTAATGGTGTCTATGTTATTTGTGTGTTGAGCTATGTCCAGGTGCTCAGAGTTTAAGTTTAAAAGTGTGTTCTTATTGTTTTTTGTGAAAAAATTCCTGCACTGTCCTGAGGTTAACTATATTAGTCAGGCCAAGAAAGACCACCTTTACGAGGAAGAATTATCCTTTCTATGGGCAATTTTGGGTGATGACGTTCATGCTTAGTAAGTGTTGTTATTATTGTTTGAAAGCAATTATAAAATAATATATTTTATTATAATGAATAAAAGTATACTTACGTGTTTAATTGTTAATCCTGGAAAAAAACCATTTATGACTAAAATTTCAGAATTTCCTAGCATTTCTTTATAAAAATCTTCCATTATTTGAATTTTTGATCCAAGCCCGTACAGAAGTATGTTGAAACCCTCCCTGTAAATTAAGTTTTCGTAATTTTTAATTTATTTAACTTCTAAAAATATATTTTAAAAAATGTTGAGATACATTGACGTTTTTTTATGATAATATAAAAGCAGAAATACAGTAAAAACAAATTAACATAATTTTCCACTTCCCTGTTCACAAAATTATTGATGTAGTAATATATTACACTGAATTAAATACATTATAATCTTTTAGTCTAATCATCCGTGACTAAATTTTTTAGTTTAAAGTAATTCCTCGACAAACTAACTACTGTTCAATAATAAAATGATACACTTCCGAGAAACCAGTTCAATTTATTTTACCTTTACAAATTACTGTTCATATACATTCATGAAATACAGGGTTTTCTTCTTAATGTCACTAGTTATAAACTCTCCTGTAAAATCCATTTGCAATATGTAGATAAAATATGTTGGAGAATATTGGTCAACACTCCAAGCTTCGTGTGCACACTTTTGAAAATGCTGCCGCTGCCTCGTGGTGGTGATTTGGGCCTCAACTGTCTCACAGCCTAGATCACCGGGGGCCCATTTCTTGATCCACCCAATCACCCGACATAATCTCTCTAAACTTTTTCCTTTGTGGGCCCGTCAAAGATCGAGTGTACACTGCAAAAGTGCCAGACACGAGAGTCCGACATACGAGAATTGCAGATGCCATTAACATCATTAGCCCTAACATGCTAGCTTGGATATGGGCTATAATCCAGCACAGACTGGATATAACATCAGCAGCATATGTGGAAATGTACTGATTTAATGTAGTAACTAATCTTTTCAGATGCACTTTCTATTAACTTTCTCTACAGTACTTTACAGCTTTCTTGTGTTCGTTTTCTAAAATTAATTCATAAAACTAGGAATATTCAAGGGAAACATCCTGTATAAGCATTTTTAATTCTGTCTTTAAATCCTTCTTCAGTCTTGGTTCCTTCTTCATAAAATTTCATATTTTAAAGACAGGTTTACATCATCAAAACATTAGTTTCAAAACCTCTATTTTAAAGAAATCTACCTCTGTCTCTGTTTTTTCCATTTTTCTCACTCATACTTCACTTTCTCTCGAGTTATGCCTGCTTCTAGCACAGTATCTAGCAATAGAAGCAAATAAAAATAGTAGTAACTTTATTAATAAAAACTAATAAAATTATTTCTTTTAAAGAGTGGCTTATCACTCTTTAAAAAAGTTTTTGGAGATTACCAAACAATTGTCTCTAATCTCTTATAGCCTACACCACTAATATTCTGGGATTGCTGTACATACAGAAGAGTATTTTATAGCACAGACAAAATTAAAATTCTTTCTTTAATATATATATTTTTTTAACAATTTCAATGTAAAACAAGCATTTCAGCCATGGTGAAATCTGGCCGCCTTCAGTTTTCTATCATAATAAATTTTGCAAAAGTTGCGATTTGTGGCGGCCGAATAATCATAACCTGGCGCTGCATACGAAAATCCAGGTGGCACTTTCGGGAGAATATAAAAACTCGTGCTGGCCGCCCACCACAGCTTTTCCCCTCTCTTTTCTGGCTCGTTCACTTCTCTGCGGATGACTTGTACTGCTCTATCGTAAATCTTGTAGTGAGATCTCTTTACTCTACAAGTGTAGCAAGTATTGTAGATTACTGTAAATAAATCCATTTGGAAAGAAACCTGGCTTCGGATATTTCAAATCTTAACGAACATTTGTGTGGTGATACTAGACTGCCACATCTACATTGAAAATTCTTTAATCCATTATTTACATTGTAAAATACAAACTATCTGTATCAACAAGTCCTTTTTTTTAACTTGTACAACTTTAAAAGCTTTAAAGTTGAAAACAGTTTAACATTCCAAATACATTTTAACATTTGTCTTATTTTATTAAACGTGACTTAATGCATCTCTTTATCTACATCATCATCCTAGTACATATCTACATCCACACCTTTATTTAGATTAATAATACTAGCCATAATTAATTTCTTATTAATAAATTAATAATTTATTAAATCCCGTTCTAGATATAAATTAGAAATTAATCTTCTTCCTCTAATTACTCCAAATGTAGAACATTATTTGACCCAATAAATATCCGGTTGGGATTGAAAACGTTTGTCGGTACGTATAGTTTTTGATGTTATATTAAATATCTTACTGGATTTACAAAGGCATTTTTGATGTTCTGGCAAATTACAGATATCCAGTTATAAGAAATTAATATAGTCAAACTTATATTAACATTATTTTTATCAATATTGCAATTTGTATTTTTACTGATTGCATTTTCATGTTCCTTAATTCATACTTTCAAATTCTGTTTTGTTTCATCTATATGATATTTACTATTATTTTCGTATGTACATTATATGAAGTACAATACACTATATCACTTTCATTTTTTTCCAATTTTATCGTAATATTGATAAAAATAACGTTAAACATCATGTAAAAAAAAATATTGTTAAAAGGAAATTAAAAAAACATTTTATGATAATGAAATATAAGTGTCTTATTAGTTTAAATAAAGATATGGATGCAGAAAAATGTTGAAATGATGTTATAGGTAAAGATAAGTCATAAATTACATGTATAATAAAATAAGATTCCTCTTGAATTACATAATCCTACCAGATTTTATCTATTTCTAATCCTTTATTAAAGTTTTTATTTGTTATTATTGCTAGATACTCTCTTAATATCCATTCATAATTATTTATTTTATTTTTTATAATTTTACATCAGATTTTATAGCATCAATATAAATTATGCCAGGTTCAAATTCCATTCTAGATATAAAGATTGAAAGAAATTGCTTCAAATATATTTATTAATGTAATCAAAAGGTAACAGAAAATCTCATTTAACAAAAGATGACATTCCTAATACGTTAGACTAATGGATTTTAATAGTCAGGCCATTCACAAGATGATGTAATTCAGTTTCGTTTATCCAATTACTGTTTATTTTATTAGTTTTCTAACCTGAAATATAAGAATGTTATTTTAATTAATATAAAATGGATTTCTACGCAATTAAGATTTAAAAAATTGAAGCAAATAAATCCAAATGGTAATGAAGACATCTTTGGTTTCAATTTTGTTATCAAGATGTCAAAAAATGTGTGTAAGGCTGTGTTTGAACAGGCTCTTCTTACGTCTGGCCAATCAAAGATAATGATATTTTTAACACTAAGTGATGCCTTCTTTAGGTTAGTCAAATGAAAGGTTCTTCTTCGTGCTAGTAAACTTGTTTTAAACATATACAATTATTTTATTATTCAATCTCACTTCATAATGATGAAAAAACGAACAGTTATAGCTTATCAGCACAAAAATTATTTATTTATGTCTTAAATGTCAGCAAGATTGACTAATCACTTATCAGAAATGACTTTGAAAAGTTTATTTTTCATTGGATGTATGCCCAACAATACAAGTTAGGTATCTAAGCAATATTCAAAGTAAAATCATTCATCGATTTACAATGATATCAATTTCGTAAACTGTTATTACATGATGTAAATAAACATTCATTCTCATGTTGTGGAATGAAATATAAAGTACACACACTAGGTTTTATTTGGAAAATAAGACCAAGCGAAAATATAACAGATGATAAGTTTATAGTTATAACTAATAAATCATAATACTTACTTTAATAGAATGTACCACTTATTATATAAATGACGATATTTTTGTCTTAGCAAATACTTTTCTTTTTCGTGTAGATCTTTTAAACTCTTGAGCGAATCTTTCCTTAAATTATCATCACTTACAGTCATTTTCAATTCTGCTAACGTATGTGATGACGTTTTATGTTTATTATTTCCACTTTGAATGAAGTAATTGTTAAATTCAAAATCCTGAAATTTAAAAAAAATATATATATATTTCTAGAAGTTGAATCCGAAATTAATTTTAAAAATAGTTTATAAATTATGTGAAATACATAAAATTTACTTAATAAATTTAATACAAATTAATATTATTTATGGAATTTGAGCTTAAGACTGATCTCTATTGTTAAATAACTATATGGTCTAACAAAATAAATGCTACCATATTAGTGTAATTATGTTAATTATTATCTAAGAAATATGTGACGTACTCCTATCAATAGTTTCATCTAATCTGCATTCAAATGTCTCATTGTTTACTACCTCTAGGAAGCATCATAAACAAAAATGACAACTCCACAACAGAGAAGGCATTTTCAATTCTGCAGTTCACAAAGCTAGAATCATTTGTCATTGCACAGCACAAGTAATCTGAAGCCGATAGAATTGCAGCTGCCATGGAGGAATGACAATAGATATGCCATAGCAAGCATAGAAAGAATACGAGTATTAGTTGATGTGTGCCATGTGACATGAAATGCACACGCTGAGAAACTGCAATGGCAAATGTGAAACTTAGGACAGTTTTTCAATGTTTTAATGTTTTATTGATTATAATCATTAATTCATTCATTCAGTGTTTACTTGCTGACTTTTTTGCATTACCATTTTTTCATACAGCATATTATTTAAAAAATATCAATTTAAACTGCTTAGTGCAAACAAATAATGATTAAAGATGATAAATTTTTTGATGCTTAAAGCTCCATTTAGACGAATTACTTTGAATCATTATTACACTGAGATCAATAGTGTAAAAAGACAGCTAAAAAATATCTCAATTTATTGAAAAAATATTAATAAAACAGCCATTTCATTAACTGTATTTACATAATTATTGTACCATCACTGGATGAAATTTTTTAATGCTTTACATATTGAGACAGATGATAGCCTATAATAAAAGAGTGACTTTGCTGCAAGTATGTTACATTTCCGTGATGTAAAAAAGAATGAAACGTGAAGACACTTTCACTTTATTTTATGGATCCCTTAATTATTTTGTGAACTTTTAAATATACTTTACCATCAAATAAGCAATACCAGTCAGTACATTCTACTGTATAATTAATTCGTTTCTATGAGAAATGTAAATGCTATGCTCTATTAATGCAACTGAAAAAGAGCCAAATACAACCTGATGCATATTGCAGCAGACGAGCAAGTGGAAAACATACAGAAAATTAACAGAAGTAAATGGAGTTGAAGTAGTATTTTTAATGTTCACCATCATTTTAATTTAACCAACACTTACTTTTATAAATGTTTCTTTGTCCTCTTCATCACCATCATCACCTCCATCATCAGAATCAGATATATGCTGAGGATGAACCACTTTTTTAACTGAAAAGATCGAATATAAATATTCAATAAATCTATAAAAAATTCAATACTGTAGCATTCATTATCAATACATTATCTTATCAAAGCTGTAATATAATTACAATGATATAAAAATTATAAGGTGAACTTTAACATTAATAATTTAAATGTTAACATTTTTTAAATTAAAAATAGGAGTAATGGGAAATGGCAATGCAACGACACATGTGCAATCTGTCAAGAAGAGCCTTCCAGCAGAAGTTCTATGGGAACCTGACTCCTATTTAGGTGTTAGACATATGAAAAAAACTTGAAAGTTTGCACCTTGCATAATGTTCTCCATCATTCATCTTATTTTATACATCATTTAAAATCTTCCTAGTAAATTCTTAAGCACATTTTGTTCAAATACAAACATTGAAAATTTCACTATCTTTCAATAAGTCAGAAAATAAAAACTGTACTGTAAAAAAGTTCTGTACTGATAAGAGTTCTAAATGTATATGCTGTTTAAACAAACAGCATATACAATAAATATGAAGACCTTAAATATTACACTAAATACTAAAGGTCCTTCTCTTCATTGAGAACACAAACATTTTGCATTACTCTGTGATCTTTTGTTATAGTTTATAATAATATATTAGGTAAATAAAAATATAAATAAGACTTTTTCACACAGGTAAACACCTTGCTTTAGTCCTTCTTTTTCGCCATTACACCATCAGCAATCCTTAAAATTCACAAAGTTACAGAGACGACCTTCCTTTTTAGGCTACTGCCTCCGCAAGAAAATGTAAAAATATAAAAACAGATAGAACATTCTCTGGTGTTCTTTGGCACTATCATAATATTACATTTAAATAAAAAATAAAAGGAACATGGCCGGCATATTCATATTTTTATTTATTAAATGTAAATAATGCCAGCCATGTTCCTTTTATTTTTTACTTAATATATTAGGTTTGAAACAATTATTCTGCTATACTTATTTCCAGAACTTTGCAATAACTCTGTAGATATGAAGCATTCTCAATGCTGACTTGGATACTTCATTTGACATTTGTATTTTTAGTTTCCCAAAGGACATTCGAAGCATATGCTAGTGAATTATTGACAATTCTGTGAGCGATTAAATCTAACTCAACTTCTCTGTAATCTAACTTACATTCACTATTTGTATCCCAACGTATACATACCTCTTGTAGATTTTATTGAATTCTTTGGATTTGTTGATGCGTTATCTTCATTTCCTAAAATATAAAATTAGAAATTAATATTTTATATTCTATAAAAGCAATTAACTTATTTAAAAACATGTTATATTTTTTTAATTTTTACAATGTAAATATTTTACATTTTACACACATTTTAAAAATGACCCCTTATCAGTGGCATGCCGTCCTTGGAAGTGGCAGAAACACCGCTTCCCTTGTATTTTCTAAAATATAAATACATATTGTGCGATTATTTTCATATTTGAATGTACTTTGAATTAATTCAAATTAATATTTTATTATAACCGCATTATGTATCTTATTACAAATTTCTATACAACATGTGAAAAAAACAATATGTATTGTATATTGGAATATAAATTCGTATATGCATATTCCCAATGGAAGCGCTGTATTGTCGAATATGGGATAGCTTCCATGACCAAAATATTTGAATGGTGTAAAGCAGCCAGATTATAGGCATTTGTGCATGAGCACCAACCTCACACAGTTAGCTGGTGGAAGATACAAACCAAAATAGCATATAATGCTTCCAATGATTCTATCCAGGACCAGTCCTGGGCTGTTAGCCGCCTGTCCACTAGATATTTGGCTGCCCTCGCCCCATTATGTGAATCGCGAGTAGATTCGTAACTTAACCCAACTGATAGGCGTTTACTGCATGTTTTTATGATAGTTCGGTATAGTTGACAGGATTTTAAAAAAATCCATTAAAATATTTGATATATTTATTCTGCTCTCCCATCTTATATTACTTATGGATTTCAACGTTAAACCAGTTATATTACGATTTAGTATGTCCCATCTATAAGGGAATGCTGAAAAATCATGTACAATTGTTGTATAATGTTAAAAAATTAACTGTTACTTTGGCAGCATCATTTACAATCAAATTTGATGAATGAGATGTACAAGGTACAAAAAAGCTCTAGAATTTATATTCCTTAAATTTACGATTTATGTATTCGTTGTCATAAAAATTTGTCTTTTCACTTCTTTCCCAAGACTACGAATATTCAAGTACAAATTAACCAGTTTCGACTTATTTCTACTTAAGAAGTAATTAAATAATTAAGAGATTAGGGAATCGGAGACATAAATAAAACCCAGCTGAGAGCCGGAATTTTACTTAAACAGAAGCTTAACCGAGCCAATCTCTAGCAGAGTACAGTGGGGACTGATTTCTTCGTAATATTAGATGTAATAAAGACAGAAATTTTTCCAGTTCAATAAGAGTGACCGTAAAGTTGTAAATTTTGGAAATTTCCGTGGACACCTGGTTCTAAAATGAATGATGGCCAATCTATTAAGTTTAACATATTTAGATTTTTACAGCTATGGCAAGAAACGTTTAAAATTTACAACAACCCTGTCACATCCTTTCAGATATACTAGTGATGTAACAAAAGAGGCATTTGACATTGACCGGTATCGGCACTCTCGGCATTTGGCAGCCTGCATGCATGCACTGAACACCTACCAGGACCGTCTCTGATTCTATCCATCAGCCACACATAGGGAGCGATTTGACTAAGTGGATTGTTTTAAGATTAATTTCAGCTAGCAATTCAGAATGTAGTTGTGATATTAAAAATTTATTTTAAGAAACTTTTGGCTCAAGACCATATAATAAAAAAGAAACCATTACTAAAAGAGGAAGACCAATGCCTAAATTAAATATAAATACTTCAACGAAAAAATTTGTTCGACATTTTCACAATAAGTTATGAAGACAAAAAACAGCTTTGCAGATGCATAAAAATGCAAAAATTGTTTTGTTGGCCTGGCGGAATCTATTGAATTTAATAACAGAGGTAATTATATTCAACTTGTTTATTTATTAAGTACATCAGATAATCTATTAAAATTACATTTAGAGAAGTCTACAGTTTTTACTGGCTTATCGAACAAACAAATATGAATGGACCCTAGACCATTAATGCGCAATTAACTGATTGCCTCTGGAAGTCTGCTTCTTACAGAAACACAGCTCCCTTATCATCAAATGTTACAGCATGCCACTGCCCCTTATATATATTCACATAAATCATTATTTTCAATATTAGTTTTATTCTTATCTAACATAAAAATTAAAATATACTCATATTGAAAATTTCATTATTAAATTAAAAATTTCTTCTGAGTATTTTATCATTGACTAGTTGAAATTTAATCAAAAGTAATGTAAAAAAAAGTGTGATTTCGGATTATTCAGAATCCACTTAAATTAACTTCTTAAATTAATAAAAGTGCATTACATTTGACTATTCTATTGAATACATTGCGCAGCAAGAACTTTCCATTTTTGAACATACACTGCTGTTTTGCTTGGACTTATTTCTCTTCCTTTTTTCTGTTGGAAGACATTCACTGAAATGAAGTCTTAAAATGCCTATGATCTGATATACAGTGGAACCGCACTTAACGAGCACCTCGCATAACGAGTGATTCACATAACGAGCAAATCAAATTTTTAAAAAATGACTCGCTTAACGAGCAATGTTTCGCACAACGAGTGACAAGGAGAGGGGAAGTCCCAGATTGCGTGCATGCTCCATCATGCCATCATCTCTGATTTTTTTGCTTCCTGCAAATTGAATTTGCATTCCAGGTTGGTTCATTCCATACTAGAAGAAAAGATGAAGATGATTCATACTCCTTAGCAATGTACATTGTATAATTTTCTTTGAATAAACGTTATACATAAAATACTGTATTTACTCTTGTATAAGATGATCATGCATATAGGACGAAGTGTGACTTTAAAGATCAAAATAAAGAAAATTAGATTTATTAATACAATTCTAATTTTATTTCGTTTAACCAGAAATAAATTATCATAAAATGCACTATGTGCATTTGATGACAATTTAGGCAAACAACCATGTTTTCTTGACGCTATCACCTTTTGTCTACTTGAACTCGCTCTCTGAAGCTTCATTACAATTCTTCTCTTTTTCACTCTTACTCCACAAAGCATCGACCTCTGATCTGTCAAGTGAATTTAAAATGCAGTATTTCCTGAATGACTGCTATTAGCTTTTGAAGATTGCTTTTATTGCCTTTCCACGCACCTGATACCCATGTAGCAAAAAGAAAAGATCATAATGCACTTGACAGGAAAGAGTTTGTTTTTAATGATTCAGAATGTACAAATATTCATTAAAAATACCAATTTAACAAATATGAAATAACTACATTTATAATCATTGCTAACTGACCAGCTATTTTCGGATCATCTCTTTAAAAGCGACATTCACCTTGACCTCGATAGCACTCGATAATGGCAGCATGAACTATACACAGTTCACAAAAATTATTGCAAAAATGCAAAAAATCCTTCGCTCGCGCATATAGGACAACCTAGGTTTTTCAAGCAGTGAAAAATGAATAAAAACATTATCTTATACACAAGTAAATATGGTATTTGAGTATACTTTTCGGCATGGAACGCATTATCATATTTTACATTAATTGCTATGGGGAAAATTGTTTCGTTTAATGAGTGTTTCACATTACAAGTAAAGTTCTGGAACAAATTATGCTCTTTAAGCGAGGTTCCACTGTACATAGTAGATGACCAGCCAAGAACATCTGACATTCTGTCACGATGTAATCTTTTTTGATCCACATCTTCATTTGTAATGTGGCCACTAATTGATTTTAAGGATTTTGCACATCTTTGGTGTGTGTTTAATGTTTTATGAACTTATAAACTCTGCTACTGTAAATTGTCATTCGTATGACAATACATGTAGTAAACAAATCAATAAACTTCTAGCCAAATTCGTAGTAATTAGTATTAATACAGCCTGACAGATATCTGACAGATTGTTTGGTGGTATGATAATGATACAATAGAGTTTTTTCTTTTATCATTAATAGACCGACATAACAAAAATACAATAGATGATAATAAAACCCCCATAAATCTCATCAAACACATTTGAATTACAAACATTTTCGACCATTCTGAATGGCAATTTCTAGGAACCGCATACAAAATATAAATGCAGTTCAAACTATACAACAGAAACTAAGATAGAATATTAAGATAAATACCTCAAGACATTACACATTTTAATATCAAATTTTTTTTTACATCATTCAATTACATAAATATTTATATAGAATAAATTAATTTTTCTTTATTAATACTTTATGTTTTCAAGAAACAAACTCTAATCACAAACTATTTCAAAACTGCGACTCCTGCTATTTTAGTATTACGGTGGCACAGTGTTCGAATATATAAACTGTACTTCCATATATATTCGCCTTAAGACTATTGACCGTCCAATGTGTGAAACGATCACATTGGATACTTTGTCATCTAATGAAAACCTATCTTTGGAGATCATGTTTCTTCACAGAGCCACACAGATGGTAGTTATAAAGTGTCAAGATCCAAAGTTTATGTTAAATTGTTTCCGTAACACTACTAGAAGGTTCTGGGCCATATGCCATACAACTTGTATCCAGCTAACTTGGTTTAAATGTAGCTCTGCAAACAGACCAAAAATTCTTTATAAAGTATGCATTCCCTACCATAAAACTGGATGAATACCTCAATGTATACATGAATATGTAGCAGCACAGTATTTGTAAATCACACTACCACAATACCCAAGCAGTAGAAATTACAGTTTTAAAGTAGTCCTTGATCAGAAATTAATTGATCAAGTGTTAGAGTATTTTAAAAAGTTTACATTCCAAGAAAAATAGTTTGAATCAGAAAAAAAACTTAATTTTTTCTGTACCAAAAATATTTTCAATTTTGAATGTTATACTTTTAAACTGGAGGTTATTTGACTGATTATATGAATATTTATATCTGAATGATTATCAAAATATCTATTTGTCACATACAGTGTCTTCCAAAATAAATTCCACTATTTTAAATTACTGTAATTACATTAATTATTACCTGAGAAGTGTAAGTACACCAACTAATAGAGTAACCATCCAAAGTGACATGAGTAACGTCTGATTCTGCAATATGAGTAATCCACGAGAGCCATAGAATTATGGCTGCCATGGGGCGAGTGATATGCCATAGCAGGTGTAAGAAGAATTTAACTATCAGTCAGATGTGTAATGTGCATCAAGTTTCTCAATGTGCAACACATTGAGAAACTTGAATAATTTTCCAAAGTTTTGATGTACATTAAAACATTCTCTTATAATAATTTACAAATGATAGCATTCCTTTTGGAGACCCAGTTTACCTGACATAGAAGCATAAATAGGTTTATATCTTGTATGTATATAAATACAACACATGGTATAGAATTCAAAAACTGTATAAAATTAAAACATAGGCAATTTATATCAAATGCATAAAGATCAAAGTGTTGTTATTTTCATAATTCATTATGTAATTTTAATAATAAATTTTCTTTATTACTTACTTCTGACTCTTTTACATGTTACTTCTTCATCTGTTATCAATTCCTGATCAGTAGAAAGTTTACAAGCATTCAACTTTGTTGTAGATACTCCAACTAATAAAACAAAATGATTTTCTCATTTAACTTAAAAAAAAAAAAACATATACAATATATAATGTACAACAGGCAATAATGAATAAAATAGAAAGACAAACAAATTCACACACTATATATAAACATGATAAAGGTATGAGAACACACAAAAAATACACATTTTACCGCCTGTGCTTGACATGAACAATTTTTTGGCTTTCTACACCAAGTATCCTTTTGTACTAAATCAGTCATGCCCTACGACTTTGTAACTGACTCCTTTTCCGTATCACGAATCTAGGATAATTAACTTCCAAATATTACAGCTAGGAGTGCCACAGGCAGTCTCATCTCAAAGCACATAGTCAATTTACTACAAGTCATATTTGTAACTGTAGCTATGTGCTTTCATCAGTTACACGAATGTGTAATAACTTTACTTTGCACAATGTTTTCATAACAGATTATAAATTTTAATAAAAACCTTCATTTTACAACAGATATTGCAATATGTTTCACAAATCACGGCTGGCTGCAGTAATATGCAGTAACACAGCACAGACCAACATAGGGTTGGAACATTGCTGTTTTAAAAACATCATTGGAGAAAAACATTGATGTCTTTCTTCTGGTGTATAATAATAATCATAGAAATCTTCTAAATGTATCAATAACATTGATGTTTTAGGATCAAAACATCATTATTATTTCATATTTGTTATTTATGCTTTTAAACTTTTTTAGTCAAATGGAATATAAAATAAGATAAAAATGAAAAAAGAATACTTTGTATAAAAACTAACTGTTTTTCTCTTACATATATGTCACGAGTAGCATAATTATTCCAATAGCCAGTAATATTAGAAAGTAGATAGAACAGTTTACACCTGAATGTTCATTGACTCAAGAACTTCAAAAAGCTCTTCTTGCTGAATTTAAAAAGCATTTTTGAAAATAGAAGATTCTGCTATACTGGTTTTAATCACAATCCTAGATCCCAGATTCACAGATGTCTATTTCGTAAACTCAAATGATAAAGTAAGAACCGTCGGTAGATCGGCTAAACTTGTACAAGAGGTTGAAAGCAATCCATCCTAGTCTGAAGAATCTGATTGTGGTCCTGTTGCTGACTCAGGTAATCTTGAATACTCAAAACAAATTTATTAATTAACATTTCACTTTCATAACTATAACTTTGTATTTTGTTTTCAAATGGAATTTTTTCTGCATGGAGTGAACACTAGCAGGTTGTTCACGAAACATAGCAAAAAAAAATGTATATATACTGTCTTGAAACCAGTGGGAGTGGGTGTCATTCCAAAACTGTCACAATTTTCACCAGTCCACCTGGATGACATGGAGACAATTCATTTGCAATATGGAAAGAGACGGTGAGAGTTAATTCACCTTTGCAAAAAGTACCATAAAAGTATTTATCAATTGTTGGCACACTAGTGCCTTCAGAAAGATTATTTTCTCAGGCAGGCAACATGATCACAGCAGAGAGAAGTAATACGACAGGATCCCGTGCAGGAACGATTGTATTTTTAGGCTCTCCGGATAATAAATATTGGGGTCTACGATAATATTTTCAATTATTTATTATTTTATTTAATAAATTTATGTAAAAACTAAATTATTTATTCTTTCATTTTTTTTTCTATTTATCTAATTTTTCATAAAGATCAATGTTTTTTCTATGATATATTGATAACATTGATGCTACTAAAATTCGATGTTGAAAACATCAAACATCAATGCTTCCCATCAATATTCCAACCCTAGACTATCGTGGATTCATGTTTAGCATTGTTATAAGAGATAGTTCTGGATTTTTTACTTTTAAATTTCATCCTGTTTTTGAATGTCTTCGAAATTCCAAATAAGCCAATTTTGACGGGTCTGCATCTCATGAAGGCTCATGTTTAGGCTATCAGTTCCTTTGACATTTTTGCCCCTATGGGCATGGGCCACGGCTCTGGCAAGGTGCCGAGCATGTCATTCATAGCTCAATCTGTACTGAAAGCAGTGGTCACACCTAGAGACTTCCAACCAAGCAGGTGACTGCAACTGCAACAAGCGCGAGTTGCACGTGCCTCGGCTTGGTCACATTGATTGTTGGCACTGCACAACTCCAAAACATGCATAAACCAATAAAATTACAGTAAATTGTTTTTACTACTTTAGTGAGTTTACCGACACTTTACGTTCTACTTCAGAGTATTTACAGAATTTTAGCCACTTTTCTTATTAAAATGACAAGCAGATCCTTTTCTGCAACGAATAAAAAAAAGGCAATCATTTTGTTAGAGCTGGAGAGAGTATGCAAAGAGAAAAATAACAGAAAACATTCATTCTGGGTTAAAACTTGGAAAAATGAAAATCAATGGGCTAAACAATCATGCATCCACCAGCTGATGAAGGTTTTCGGATGCCAAAGGTTATCACGGATATATTCACATGGATAAGAATACTTTCCAAAGTATTTTAAGGAGGATAACCTCCATAATAGATAAAAAAGATAAAACTTCAAAGATGCATATTTCACCTGGAGAACATCTTTTGTTGATACTTCATTATTTTCAATGTTGCCACCGTACGACATGGCACAAACGTGTTTGTCGATTGGATGCGCATTTGCAATCGGCACAAGTAGAACAAACTTTTTGTTTCTAGTCACGGTTGCAGTCGCGCTGGTTTCCGAAGGGGGTGTATTAGTTAACGAGAACAACTGTCACGGTTGCCGTCGTCTGCATGGCTGGAAATTCCAAGGTGTGACCAAAGCTTAAGGACACTAGTTAGAAGTTATCTAATAAACTTCCATCCATTTTTCACAGAAATGTTAAATTTATTCCCACATTACTTTGGATCATCATTATCAATAATGACAATTAGAAACCATTAGAGTAGTCTTCAATATATGCTTTCAAATCTTCAATTGCTGCATGGAAGAGTTGAAAAATTCTCTTCACAATACTCAAAGAGAAAAGTAGTCACACGTTGAGTAGAAATTACATTTAAATCTTTTTTTCTGTATATAAATGTACATAAACAGGACCTAAAAGCAAGAATACACGTGGCACACGTGTATTCATGCTGTCAAAATTCATTACGTCACAATTAAAACTCAATTAATTCCACCGAAAACAAAAGTATACGTTCTATACGACGCATTTACCATTTTTATTTTTCTCCCTTTTGAGAGAAATATGTACGATATTTTCGAAAACGTCTTCATCGCCTATAAACTTCACGACGACTTCGCCGTCTTTATCTTCTGTCATTATCACTTTTACAACTTTACCGCCATTTTTGATAATCGCCACCTAGTGATAAAAGTTGGCAAAAGTTTTATCGCTAAGTAAAAGTTTGATTTGGTTTTAACTGAAGCACCAAATTTTAAATGTTAATGTTCATGTGCACTTCTTTCATTGTTTGAAGTATAAACTTAAAACTAAAATCTAATCATTTTCAATTTATGAAGTTTAAATTTTATTACAGGTATCTATGTACTGTACATTTTTTTTAACTCTTTCCGCCCTGTTGGCACTAAGAGGGCCTCTTTTAGAAGGCCCATTATGGGTTCGGCCAGGCCCACAATGGGGCGACCAGGTGGTGAGGGACGGGGCCCGACATATCCGAACGGACCACCCCCCGAAAAATTCCTGGGGATTATTCGACCCGTTCGGATTCTATCTCGGGTCTCCCAGAGCAGTAGGCTGCCACCTTGACCGCTCGGCCATCCGGCCGTCTATCTGTATACATTGAATCCATCTGTACAATTTGGAGGAATTCAAGTTCCGACACCAAACTTTGGAGATATCCTTTTCATTAATTTTTTTTTTTTCAACTGACATAATAATTCCTTTAAAATATTCCTTAATGAAAAACACATTATCATGCAAGATTTAGATCAAAAGATAATGAAAATATTCACAAGAGAAGTGAGTGCGTCTGCTAAAGATGCAACTCAGAAGTCAGGAATTGATAAACTGCTACCAGGGGTGACTATTGATGATTTTCTCTTTAATCCATGTGGATATTCTATGAATGGTTTACTGAAAGGAGTAAGTTTTGTTTAATCTTTGAAATCAATTTAAAATTGATGATTAATAATGATCTTATTTATATGTAGGGTTATTACATAACAATTCACATCACACCAGAACCACTTTGTTCATATGTGAGTTTTGAAACTAATATTCCTCAGGTTTGTAATAAATTATAGGTAATTTGGTTATTTATGTAATTCAACTTCAGTCTTATCGACAAAATCTACAATAAGACAAGTCTTGCCAAAACACACATTTTATTTCTTAATATTAAACTTTTCTAACGGTGTAGTTTCGAAATGCATTTTGTAACTAGGATGTTACAAAAAAGTTAAGGATTTGAGAAATGTTTTGGCAAGACTTGTTACTGTAGATTGTCACAGCAGTGTTTTTGAATGTTTTTCTTATCCATGGACCAGTAAAATTATGAATAATTTTGCATGGACCAATAATTATATGCAACTATGAATTATGCTTATCTACAGTTTCTGTATGTAATTGTAGATTACTATTTAAATGTCATCTGTAATTAACTGTGCCAGTGTCGGTATGATCAAAAATTTTTCTGTGGACGCAGTGCTAGTTTGAAAAATATCAGTCCATAGACCAGTAATTGAAAAACACTGGTATAGAGCCGTGGTTCTCAATCTTTTTGAAGTCAGGGAATACTAAACTTTGACAACCCCCCACAGTACACTAGCTTTAAAGCAGGGGTGGCAAACTTTTTTGAAATCAAGAGCGCACACTGTCTAGTATGATGTCATTGGTGTTTACTGATTACATTCCCATACAAAAGTTATTGTACATTGTATCAATTTTTCTTTTGCAACAATTTTTAATTGTATATTTTAATTTTTGTGGAACACTTGAAGTGGCTTCACGGAGCACCTGTGTTCCGCAGACCATGAATTGAGAACCACAGGTCTAGAGGATGCAGTTGAATTATAGAATTGCATTATATTTGTTTAAATTTGGTTTTTACGTTGAGAATTTTATCTTTAATATTTAGGAATGTCATCATGAATTGATTTCTCAATTACTGCGTACTTTTCATCCAGGAAAATTCATTATGACCATTTTGGCAAATAAGGTATGTAATTTAAGGGTTAGTTTTATAATTCATTTTTAAATTGACAAACCTTTCTTTCTAATTTAGTTATCTCTGGCCATCAACACACACAATGAATTTCACTGTGCCGAATTTCGTAACTACTGTCGTACAGAACTACAGTTTTGCCGCTTCAAGAATTACGATCTGACCTACACCCTCTTTGCCAAAGCTCCCAGTTGAGGACGAATGAAACACCTTACTGGACATACCTCATTGTTTAATGTTTTTCTCTTTTGTAGCCCTTTGCCCATAAGTAAATTTTACAGTCTCTTACTTCCACACGTGTTATGGGGAAAGAATATCGTGATCCATCTTTTCATATTTTGTGGTGAAGGCTGTAAGCTTTGTTTTGATTGGTCTTGGTCAAATGAATGACAGATCAATCACAAATTCGAGCTCGTTTAGAGTGGTACAATGCGTCAGACTGCAGCAAATTCCGGCGTGCTCATACTTAAGTCTGAAATTCCCTGGTAAAATTGCATAAGGGAGGAAAATATTTATTGGTGAGAGAGGAGAAGCCATTGGAAATTATTTTATATATATATATTTTTTTTTTTTTCTTTGCACTTTATATATACAGTATATTATATAATATGTATTATATATGTAGATTTAGAAAATAATTTTGAAGATTTGGAAACATTTTTGTAGCTAAATTTTAGAATTCACTTTTTCAAATGAGGTATGTCCAGATAAGGTGATTTTTTCAACTGTATAATTCTTTATAAATTCTGAATGTTAACTGGTAATAAAATAAATTATTTCAAAATGTTTTAAGGTTTAGATCATTGTCTACAAAATTATTATAAAATTAATATACAAACAAGCATTTATTTATTGTGATATCACAATACTGAGTTGCAATTTTTTGTGAATGTTCTCAATTTTTTAGTACTGTCTTGCCTCCGTACATCATACTTTTCTTGATAGATGATTGGCACGACTATTGCTATCTCAGTTCAGGGAAAATTTTGAATTAAAATAACGGGTTCTGTACAAACATCCAGTTTGTACAGAAGCCGTTATTTGTTTTTGGAAGCACAGCGTTAAGCAAGACTGCGCTTAACGCGGCCTTGCTTAACGCTGATTCGATATAAAGAAGCCTAAAAAAAGCTGAAAATTTACGCTGATTTAAATTCTCGCGGAATTTCATTGATTCGTATATAATAAGATTGTGAGAGGCAGACAATAAGTTAATTAAATTGTTTAAATTAAATGTCGGAAGGTCAAAACGAAAAAGAATGACGAAATGTGAAAAAACCCACACGTCTTATGTCATTCGATTTCTTAAAGAACGTATTCAAAATGACCACCTTTGGTGGTAATACAATCGTATATAGTTGAGCGTGGTATTATGGATGGCGCACAAAAAATACTAATCAGTGAAGGGTTGAAATGAAAAAAACGTCCTTTACACAAAAATTGAGAAGCACTAGACTATTGTATTTTGCATACTTAAACCAAAAACAGTCTTAGTTGCCGTGAGTTGTCATCTATCCTGACGTAGTCATCGCCGAAGCGATGTCGACCCTTCGGTCAAGTGGTGCGGAAGCATAGGGGGCTTTTCGCGCATTGTCACACAAATAATCTTCGAATATTTTATATTTATACAAATAAATCTTACAATTCTTTAGACGTTTACGAGATTTTGTATTTTCATTTGAAATTCCGACATTTTACTTAGAATAAATTTTAGCCTAAACGTAATTTTATATAATTGTAATGCCGGACTGCAATTTTTAATCATATTTAAAATTTATTTAATTTAAAATATATACTCTTGATTTTAGTAGTATCTCGCTTCCTGTACGTCATACTTTTCCTGTTAACAATCCAGTCATGCCGGTCAATTATCTAACTCTGTTCAGAGAAAAATGTTTGAATTGATACAACGTGACTTCTGGTCGAAGCCGTAAGTTTGTATACAGCTAATAGGAAATTAAGAAGTACAAATTAAATTCTGTACACTTTGTTTTAAAAGATATTTATTTCTTTTTATTATCAATTATACATACACAAGTATCTTTAACCAGAAAAAAATTTGAAATGTTTGTATGTATGTTTTTTGAATTTAAGTAAATTGATTTATTTTTTTTCAGAATAAATCCAATTAAGAGCACGATGGAGAACTTTCACTACTAATTTGATCAATAGCTCCTTGGTTTGACAAAATACTACTGGCAGTAACTGAGTTAATACCTGATAAGTGATTGCTTACACCATTTAAATTAGAGCTGAAATGGCTTCTTCAGTAATTTCTTCATTTTGACTAGTTATAGTAACTGGTAAAGGAGGAATGTATTTATCTTGATTATTACTATAAACATTTTGAGGAAACAACTGTAAAAGCTTTTGATGGAAGATAATAATTTCATGACTTGTTTTTAACACTTCATTGTATCTACCATTTGACCATATAGCTCTTATTCTGTATGACCTTCGCTTATAAACTGATTTTACTTTCAAATTAGAAATCCTTGCTTGATTAATAATTTCATTTGCTCTGAAATTGACCATTTGGTTATGATGACATGATGAGGGAGTAGTAGTCACAGCAACTGATGATATTACTGGTGCTACTGAAGTCACTGCAACAGTAGAAACAGAGGAAGTGATGTTTTGGCATGCAGAAACAACTGGCTGCATAGAATCGGGAATGACAGCAGATGCATATCGCTGCCAAGTATGACTCTCGTGACTTGTCTGATTATTTTCTTTGATTAATTTCTCAACAGATAAGAGATGTTGCGTCAAGACAGTCTTCTGGTCAAAGGTGAATGCGGGATGATTGAGAGCCATTGTGATGACCAAAAGCATTTCATTGAGCGATCTTTGATCAGTAAATAACTCAATACAATCCAAATGTTTTGACAATGTTTGGTAAAGAGTATTTGATCAAACATGGTTGGAAGAATGAAGCAGTGCCAGAGACACGATAAACCTACACCAGGTCACGTTGTCTTTAAGATCGATTAGTTTTCTGATTTCGTTTACGTTATTTGCTTTCTGTTCTACTTCTTGGAAACAATAAAAATCTTAGCTCCAGGGGATAACACATGTTTAACAATCCACAAACAATTCCTATATGCTTGGAACCAGTTAATTCTTTGAACAACATGAATACTTCTTCTTTACAAACCATGGCTCATACAGACAATTATTATTAACTTTAATAATTACGTTTCAATATTTCTTCATATGAGTCGCCATCTTGTCTGTCTTGACAAGTCTTCCTTCTCGAATCCAATTAAATTTTTAAAAGATCCAAAGAATAAAGAAAGAAGTTTTCTTAATTTAATAAATCAAATTGCAGAATAATTATCATGTTGATTTTCATAATTTATCAATTAAAATTTCGAGTTAATTAACTGTTGATTCATAAACTCCATAAGGTTAAGAACACGGACACTTGGCAATGTTTATCAAAAAATTTATTTCAGTCTGTACGTACACCTGTGTTTGTGTAGGTTTCGTGCTACATAGGCCCCTCTTCAGCAGACTAAAAAATATCAGAAAAGACTTCAGATCTTTAAGGATTTTTCCCGGAAATCTATGCAGTTTACGTTATCACATAACTGCGGTCTCTGCCGGTTCTTGCAAAAGGTATGGTAAGGCTAAAACCGATACAAATCGGTTAAAGTTAATTCTATATTATTTGGCATAAGTCCGTACTGTTAAACAGTCGATACATACCTTTACGGACACTATATGTAAACATTGTTCTTTGACCTCTATCTTACAAGAGGTAAAAAATATTTTGAACAAACCACTACTTTCGTGAACCCTACTGGGCTTTCAAATGTTTTACAGAAAGGGAGGGAGGGAGGGCATTAGAGGGAATGAGGGAGGGAGGAGATTAGAGGGAATGAGGGGAAGAAGAACGGGAGGGCATTAGGGAGAGGGGGAGGGGAGGGCATTAGAAGGAATGGGTAAGAGGGAGGGAGGGCATTAGAGGGAATGGGGAAAGGAGGGAGGGCATTGGAGGGAGAAAAAAAGGAAGGGAGGGCATTAGTGGGAGGGGGAGGGCATTAGAGGGAATGAAGGAGGGAGGAGATTAGAGGGAATGAGGGAGGAAGAACGGGAGGGCATTAGGGGAGGGGGAGGGGAGGGGAGGGCATTAGAAGGAATGGGGTAAGAGGGAGGGAGGGCATTAGAGGGAATGGGAAAGGAGGGAGGGCATTGGAGGGAGAAAAAAGGAAGGGAGGGCATTAGTGGGGGGGCATTAGAGGGAGGGAGGGAGGGGCATTGGAGGAGGGAGGGGGCATTAGAGGGAGGGAGGGAGGGGCATTAGAGGGATAGAGGGAGGGGGCATTAGTGGGAGGGGGAAGGGCATTCGAATGTTTTAGTTCCTCTTGACATTTAAAACATTCGAAAAGTTCCTCTTCAAATGTTTTAAATGTCAAGAGGAACGTCTCTAAAACATTCGAATATAAAGTTCGCGAAACCCTAGTGGTTTGTTCAAAATATTTTTTACCTCTTGTAAGATAGAGGTCAAAGAAGAATGTTTACATATAGTGTCCATAGAGATATGTATCGACTGTTTAACAGTACGGACTTATGCCGAATAATATAGAATTAACTTTAACCGATTTGGGTCGGTTTTAGCCTTACAGGACCTTTTTCAAGAACCGGCAGAGACCGCAGTTATGTGATAACGTGAACTGCATAGATTTCCAGGGAAAATCCTTAAAGATCTGAAGTCGTTTCTGATATTTTTTAGTCTGCTGAAGAGGGGCCTATGTAGCACGAAATCTACACAAATACAGGTGTATGTACCGACTGAAATAAATTTTTTGATTGACATTGCCAAGTGTCCGTGTACCTAAACCTTATGGAGTTTATGAATCGACAAAAATTAACTGAACGGTTTCGAAATATGATAAATTAAAGGATCTTAATTAACTTCTTCAGTTTTATCTGAAAAAGTAATGATAAAATTTTATAAGTATTTATTTGCAGAAACTTATTATTTAAATTTGAAATGTTTAAAAGTTTATTGCTTTTTAAAAGCGATTTAAGAATTATTTTTAATTTTTCGTTATAAATGATTCTATTCGACAAGATAAATGTAACCTTAATTAACTTTTCTCACGTGAATGTTATATAAAACATAAAAATCCTTCACATACCTTTATAATTATCAGTAATTTTATTTAGATGACGACTTGAAACACGATAAAATTAACGATGGAAGTTCCCTAAAGAACTGGATGAACACATCCATGCAGTTTGTTGTTTTCTAGAAACAGTAAATGTTTTCGTAAATCAAAAATAATAAAAGCAATTTCAAATATCGTGTAAATATATCATCAAATTATACTGTTTAGAGTCTATGTAGAATTTCAAATTATTCGAATTGTGAATTATTCAAATTTACAAAATATAAATAATTAAACAATAATGAAATAATTCAAGTATAGAATAATCAAGAGTGAAATGTTTTAATTATATTCATGACTTGAAAAGCTGCTGTTTATTCCAATATTTATCAATAACAACTAAATGTCAACAATTACTTTAATTATTAAACATTTCCAAATGTAAATGAAATTACTTTAATTTTTCAATTACCAACAAACACAACAACAACATTTAAAATCAGTTTATATGAATATAAATTAAGGAATAAATTAAAAATATTTACTAACCTCATCGTGTTCATCATCGCCGAGTAAATTTTCGTTGTTATCACTTTCAATTTCTTTGAAATTAACGCTTTTCGTCATCTCCATTACTCTTCCATTGATGTTCTGTTTAGATTTCACATCTAAAAATAAATTTTATGTTTTAAATCTTATTTTTTCTTAATTTAAATTTACAATGCTGTTATTAAATAGACACGAAATGATTAAAAACATATAATACAGCAGGATATTAATATTTTTCTTCAATTTCAAATAACATTGAATTTCAGAAATATCTTGAAAAATAATGATCCAATAAAGACTAGAACTGTGCAGAGTCATACAGGATTTATTGAATTTCAAATATTAAATAAATATAACGTAAAAACATGGAGTCGTAGAAAATGATGAAATGCACTGCATTATACATAATAATACTGAGTATATTTGACTAAACAATGTGAAAATAGATACAAACTTAAGATCTTTCCGATACTGAAAGAATCAGAGTAATGAAAAAATATAATAATTTAAACACAAATATTAAAAAACTACTCTGATCTTCAGCATATAATCCACGAGATGTGTTTGAAAGTCAATTTGTATACTATTAATTTTACAAAATTTGGTAAGTTATAACTACTCATTACACAGAAAATTAAAGTAATTTTTGTTTGTGTACAAACACATTTAAAAATGAATTCTATTTGGAAAATATTGAACAAGCATCTAATCAAATAATTCCCGGAACTATAACAATTAACTTATGCCCCAAAATGTGTGACGTCAATGCCGAAGATCAAAATCATCTTTCTGAGACAACGGCAAATTTTCTGACTGAAGAATTCGAATATTACTGTTGATGTCAAAATCATACAAGCGTTTATTGTATATTTATGTGTTAACTGCAATTTCGCACTTTTATTCAGAGTATATAGAAAAACACATGAAATTTTTCAACATTTGTTTTGATGGCTGTCTGTTAAGTCTATAGTAAATGTGTAAAAATTCTATAACAGACGATCAATAGTGTGCACATTATCATCATCGTATCGAATGAAAATTGTATATTATGTACGAAAATAAATATTTGACAAAATAATGAATTACAATCTATACGTTAAGATAATACCACTTCCTGTAACTATTCAATTTGGTTGCTGAAATAATGTAAATATTCTTGCCAAGGAGTAATTAATTATTCAATGTTTAATAAATTCATACTGTATATAATGTAAATTAAACTGTGACAATTATAAAAAACAAAAGATTTGTTTGCATTGAATAGACGTTACCCGTGTCATAGTAAAATCCCGATTTATTTTTTATTTTGAATATTTATGGTAATAATATTAAACAAATACATAAAAAGTAAATGTAAAAATATAAATGTTAAGCTTTGTAATTTAGAAAAATACGTTAGAATTATTAACCATGTGTTTTACGTGTAATAGCAATTTGTTAACAATTTTGAAATTAAATAATAATTTTAACCAACGTTGAGTGAAAGAAATAAAATAACGTAAGATGTCATCTATTTGTAATCTTACTTTCTTCAAATTCTTTGACTCCAAATGATTTTTCCAAGTCATCGCCATCCTTATCATTTGTTGATATTTGCTGGAATGGTAATGTTTCAGTGATATCATTCATGCAATCGTATTTTTCGTTTATGTTATCGGTTGTATTTGGTGTTGATGATAACCTGACGTCGACATTACGTTCATCAATTTCTTCGATTGCATTTGTGTCATTGTTAGAAAATGCATTTTCACTAAATACCACGTGTGCATCATTTTCCAACAAATCATCCTCGACGTCGCATTCATCTTCCTCCTGGATTACTTCTTTTACCAAACTATACTTTTCTAAATATATGAACGCCCTTTTCAAGGGCCTGTCAAAATAATCTTCGCGATCACACGCTATTATAAGTTCTCGTTTACATTCCAAATTTTGATTTTTCTGTAAAATACAATTTGGAAATTTGCTTTTATCCTTAATTTAACATAAAACAATAAGAAAATCTAAATTCAAGAGTTTATTGTAGATTAATTTATATAAAGAATCTTAAAATGTTTTTCTTTTTCTATCAACTCCGAGAACATTTGTATAATCATAAATAAATAATGTAAAGCAATTCATTCAATATTTTATGAAAAGAGATAACCCTGTTTTTTAAAGAAAATTTTTCAATTTTTAATAATGAATTGAAAACACTACAACGAAGATCTTCACAAGGTAAAGCTATTGTTTTAGATCAAAATATTAAAATGTTTGGTGTAATATTAATTTCCCAATTCAAGCCTTAAAATCGATCCAGGTATCGATCGTTCTAATTTATATAGGCGTTTAAAATACCTTAACTGTATTCGTTCAAGTTATACCAGGAGACCAAGACCCCAAACAGTTATTAAACACGTTCATTTCGATTTTAAAAGGGTGTCAAATAATATAAATAATTTTTTTATTAAATTCGGTTTCATTTTTTATGTAAGTCCAACAATTTACTTGATCGAATATTAAATTTTCCTGGAGATAAAATAAAATAAAAACCTAAGTATCTTAGTCTAAATGAGAAACAAATTCCATTTAATATTGAATATATTATTGCAATCTTCGAGATCAAAAAGCCAGAAACTGAGAATTGAATGTTAAGGGGGATCGGAGGGATACAGTCCCCTTAACTAAGGTGAAATTATATTTAAATAAACAGAAATCTCAAAATATAGTTACATATTTCTCTATGTATTTGACTTCTATTGCTATCTGAATATTATTTGCTCTATTTTAACTAAAACATACATCATAAAATTTTCTCATAAACTTACCTCGATGTTATTTAAATCAGGAATGTAACTTTCATCGAACGATCGTTGTTCGCCTAGAAATAATCATTTCATAATTGTTATTGTAAACAGAATGACAAATACTAATTTATTCTAATGTATTAACAAAATATAAAATAAGAAATTTTCAATTCGTTTTACAAAATCTATAGAATAAAAATTGTAGAAGCGTGTGATGGAAAGAGATATTCATATGTGTAAGATTACATTGAGAAATAAAATTATATTTGCACAAATCTATTCTATGCTCAAAATGTTGTATACGGAAAATTAAAGCAGATTTAAATATCGTTAATATTGATTTATTCTTCTTTTTATATATATATTATGTATATATATAAAACTAATTGATTGACTTACTTAAAAAATTCATTTTCTAATAAAGGATTCGCTTCGAAAATACTTTGATACTTCTTGAATATTGTTAACACTTATTGTTAATGCAACAATAAAAAATGTTCATAGTTATGTAATTTCTATAGGAATCGACAATTACACACATATAATATGAAACTTCCTTTAATCATAAGTTCTCGTAACATTAATATCAAACTCTAGCAATGCATTAAACAAAAATTAACCAATCAATTATTTTTTTAACCATTCTTTAATATAGTTCACCATCTTTAAGTGAGCACCTGTAAAATGTAAGGCAAAAAATTGTCCTAAAGAATTTCTTACGAGAGTCTGGCCTACCAGTGGCCAAGCGGTTCCGTTCCCTGAACACTTGGAGTTCGGTCGTGGGATCGCCAAGACGGGCTAGTCACGTAAAGTTTTCCGGATTTTTTCCACCTCTGTAACGCTTGAATAGGGGCCAGTTACCGTTAAAAAGACCTCCCGGAAGGCATCCCCTAGGCAAATCGCCAAGTGTTGCGTTAATGCGAAAATTAGACGGAAATTGAGCTCTTATTTAAAATGTTTTTGTAAGAAATTAGTAATATTGTTAATACGCCATTGAATATCATTTATAATTAAGGCAAAAGTTTGCGTAACAAGCAGAGAAATGAGAAAATACTCATTAAATATTTCATTTCCTATAATAAAAACTTGAAATATTTTAAACGAATATTGCAGACAAGACGTGCCGCTGCTTGGCTGTCCGAAATGATGAGAAAAGAGGGACACGCAGTTGCCCTTTTATCTAGTGATTTGTCCATCGAGCAACGAATTGCTGTTATCAAGACGTTTAGAGATGCAAAAGTGAAGGTCCTCATTACAACCAACGTTTGTGCGGGAGGTATGCGAGTTCTTATTATTGTTAAATTAATGTAAATTGCATTCACTTCGACATAATATTAATAAGATGCAATTTTTTCCATAGGTATCGATATCGAACAAGTTACTTTAGTGGTAAACTTTGATTTGCCCGTCGATCAGAATGGTAACGTGGATTGCCAGACCTACCTTCGTAGAATTGGGCGTACAGGGAGGTTCGGAAAATCTGGAATTGCCATAAACATGATAGATGAATAAAGAACAATGGACATGTTAGAAAAGATTGAAGATTGCTTCAGTAAGTGAAATGGGATAATTATACTGGTTTTCGTGTTTTCTTAAGTTCGAACACGAATGAAAAATTTAAACGTGACGAATTTTCTGTTTCGGAGCGCAAGATCACCCGATTGGATGCCGAAGACGTGGACCAAATCGAAAAACTCGAACAGGATTGAGTCCTAGGATACGACTTGTGCCGTGACATTTGATGACAGGGAAGCTGTGTTTCTGTAAGAAGCCGACTTCCAGGGGCAATCATGGTATAGGGCAGGGGTGGCCAACATAATTGTTTTATGCGGCCCGCGATTAATTTTTCATTATTAGCTACTTAACTTCGAATAATTGGTCGAATGGATGATTCGCGATACTTCGTCATTTTTAAAAAAAATTCCATTGTAGGGATTTACAACTTTTGTATTCGTCTGTTATAAATTTACACTATTTGAAGAACGAAAGACCCCACATTCACAGAAACTCATCTGCCATTCCGCCGTGTCACTCTGTTTATGCTGACGTGTGACGCACTTTTTTTTTGCATGTACGTTTCTTTGCATTGTAAAATGACACTGCGCACGCGTCAGGAACTTCTGTTCGAACAAATCTGACCTGCCGCCCGGGTCAGCGTATTTGTATTTAACATGATTTAATTTTAATATTTCGTTCGGCCCGTGAAAAATTTTTCTTTCCAATTCGGCCCGGGGGCAAAAAGTGTTGGCTACCCCTGGTCTAGGGTCCATTCGTATTCATTTGTTCGATAAGCCAGTAAAAACCGTAGACTTCTCTAAATGTATTTTTAATATCACAATTACATTCTAAATCGCTAGCCACGATATAAGGGCTAGAATTAAAAATAAATTATAAAAACTTACTCGGTGAAATAAAATGTGCGGTGGATATACATACCTGGTACAATATATTGTTCAATTGTATTAATATACTTTTAAAGAAAATTATAATCAAATGTAGCTTTGTAAAGAAACGTACATAAAAATAACATAAAACATTCTTTACTTTTTAAATTTTAAAACAATCCACTTAGTCAAATAGCTCGACGAGTGGCCAATGGATGGAATCAGAGACGGTCCAGGTAGGTGTGCAGTGCGTGCGTGCCAAATCCCGAGGGTGCCGATACCGGTCAATGTCAAATGCCTCTTGTCGCATCACTAGTGTACCTCAAAGAACGCGACGGGGTTGTTGTAAATTTTAAACGTTTTTCACCATAGCTGTAAAAATCGAAATATGCTAAACTTAATACTAAGTAGATTGTCCGTCATTTGTTTTCTAACTAATTCGTTTTAGGACCAGTGTCCACGAAAATTTCCAAAATTTACAACCTTTTAGTCACTCTCGTTGAACTGGAAAAATTTCTGTCTATTATCTAATATTACGAAGAAATCGGTCCCCACAGTACTGGGCTAGAGATTAGTTCGGTTAAGCTTTTGTTTAAATAAAATTTTGGCTCCTTCGGCAGGGTTTTATTTATGTCTCCGATTCCCTAATCTCTTAATTATTTAATTACTTCTTAAGTAAAAATAAGTCGAAACCTGTTACTTTGTACCTGAATATTTGTAGTCTTGGGAAAAAAGTGGAATTTTTACGACAAAGGGTACATAAATCGTAAATTTAAGAAAAATAAATTCTGGAGCTTTTTTTGTACCTTGTGCGTCTCATTCATTAAATTTGGTTGTAAATGATGCTGCCAAAGTAACAGTTAATTTTTTAACATTGTACAGGTTTTTCTTCTACATACCCTTATAGATGGGACATACGAAATCGTAATATCACCGGTTTAACATTGAAATCCGTAAGTAATATAATATGGAAGAGCGGAATAAAAATATCAAATATTTTAATGGATTTTTTTTTTAACTTTTGTCAACTATACAGAACTATCATAAAAACATGCTAGTAAATTCCTAACGGTTGGGTTAAGTTATAAATGTACTTTTGATTCACAAAATCGGGCGAGGGCGGCCAAATATCTAGTAGGCAGGCGGCTAACAGAACCCAGAACCGGTCCTGAACCATTGGAAGCGTTAAGCCGGATGCGCACATGCGGTGTCGCAAACGCGTCTTCGCCACGCGGCAGCGCAACCACACAAGCGGCAATCGGTTTACATTTCGGCGCATGCGTTCAGTATTCAAAATGGCGAACGATAGCGGCACTGTTGCTCTCCATGTGTTTACAAATTTTGTTTTGTACGGCTCGTTTTATTTAGCTAGAAGATTTCGTCGAAGTTTCGAATGAAGATTTTGGATTAGAGATATCATATCGGCAAGAATCTTACCGAGATATTTTGTTGGATCGATAAAGGCTTATTCTTCGATTAAGATCTCTCGATAAAGAATACAATTTCGAGTAAGATTCGGTTGTTTTGTTCTTTGAATTAAATAATGTATGATTACTGTATCTGTGTAGAATTTGTGTTAAATTTATTATTCTTACCTCTTTTTCTGATGTTAGTTATCTCGGTTAACGACGTCGAACTTTCCGCCATTAAAACACCACGTGATTGTATTTTCTCAGGTGACTGCCAGACTAATTGTTATTGGCTGATAGAAACGCGTCTTGGCGGCGCTTCCATTCCGCCACTGATATTCGAATATACAATAGCGATCTTATCGTTTTTTTTTTTTTTCAAGTGTAGTATAGAAATTTGTAATAAGATACATAATGCGGTTATAATAAAATATTAATTTTAAGTAATCCAAAATACGTTAAAATTTGAAAATAATCGCGCAATATGTATTTATTTTTTAGAAAATACAAGGGAAGCGGCGCTTCCAACGCTTCCAATGACGGCACGCCACTGTTGTGCCTTAAATTTTGCATATTTTGTCAACTTTGTAAAAATAATATCATTTAAAAAATAGAATTTCCACGTATGGAATATAGCTGTGTAAAATAGACACGAAGGATAATACTGAAGCTTTTTATATAAAGTGCATTTTTGTAAATTTCCCATGTTGGCATTTTATACACATAAACACATTTTACGAATTCTTCTGAAATTATATTTCCATGTTTGATGTGACGAAAGCGCGCCGAGTTTTAATTTGTATGTGATTATCAGTAAACAGATAATCTAAAATAATCAATGTTATTGTTTTAAATACACTTTCCCGTGAGAAGGTCGCCTTACAGATGCTGTATAGTGTTTTTTTACTGGCAAAGATTTTTAGTTGTAAATAAAATTATTGACTTTGATGATAATTGTGGCTTAAGTTTTCTTATTTGTTAATTTTTTGATATTCATTTTTACTACAATTTTACTACAACGCGTTTGCAGATGGTTCCTTTATAAATATTACAACACCGCAACAAATAAAAGTTACGTTTTGTTTATAAGATTCAAAGTTTCTGATCAGATAAAATATAATTTTGAATAATTGAATAAATTTTTTTGTTATTAGATGAATGAAAACATTTTCTAATTGCCAATATAATAAATATCTCATTAATTAATAAACACAATATCAATTGTGAATAATATATATCATAGCTCCTTTTTTTAATGAAAACTACAATAATTTACTTAATATTTAAAAAAAAACAAAAAAATAGATATGGAATTAACATGGATAAACTCCAAAGATACTCTAAATCCAAAATCTCCTTTATTGTAATTCTTTAATCTATCCTATCTTAACACTTGGTTTAACATAACATTTCTATACATTTCTATAATTAAATGTATATAATTTTATCCAATCAATTCCTTTTCATCCTGATTCAGAGAGTTCTCGGGAATCTTGAAGACATCCCATACTATTAACGATATTTACGAATAAATAATGTTCTAAACCGAATTTAGGTAGTATTTATAAGCAGTCCTTTAAAAAAAGACCAAAGCAATATATGATTTTAAAACGAGAGAATTTCGACGTTTTTCCGAAAGGCCTACGTTTGTCGCTTGTGTTGGAGAAGCCACTAATATTAGCCAACACACTGTAAGACGCCTGTCTAGAACAGTGATTCCCAAACTTTTTTCGAGCCAACACCCCCTTGGTTCCATAAAGTTATACCCAACGCCTCCTAATCGATTTTCCCTGATACGAAAAAGGCTTGGAGAAAGGTTAGAAAAACTTTTCAATGAATCTCCATTTTGTGTTCTTACTGTAGATTGTTTTCAACATCTTAAAACTATTAAATGCAATGTTTCTTTAACAAAGAAAAGGGATAGGTTATTAATGACCCCAACCTTCTCATATTGTCACAGTTCAGTACCCTGCCTCCATCACTCCCCTGCCGCACACTTGCTTCTTTTCGCCCTCTACATTTTCTCACCGCTTACAGGGGGCGTCTAATTTGGGAACCAATGATCAACACTTTTTCGGCTGTAATTTTTTCCTTGACAATGGCATTCTCTATATTGAGCAATGACATGTGAGAGATTCGTTCTTGAAGCATTGTGCTGCTAAGCCACGTTTTTATCCGCCTCATAGCAGAAAACTTTGCTCACGGGGAATACTATTGCTGCTTGAAAAAGTTTATATAAATTAGGGCAGTACTCTTTTTTAATGTGGTTTCTTAAACTTTCAGCATTCATCTCAACATTTTTTAATTGAATCATGCTCTTCGTGACCATCGCTTCAGCTTCCAAGGCTGATGTATCAATTCTTAAGATATTTTTATAATTACTGATGAAATCCTCTCCGTTTTTCGTGTCCAATTTAAGAAATGAGTCCACCGCACGAGCTAACCGTAGATTTTCAAATCGGCGTTTCAGATTTACTATGATATTATCTACCACTTGGTAGTAAATGTCGATCTTCCAGTATCCTCTGGTTGTGAATCGGCTGAAAAAATCTAATGTATTGCTTTTGCCCACAGTCGACTCTGTATAAAATTCTTTTTGTTGACGCCTCCTTTTTGAGGCTCTAACAGGTACTAGTGAAATCTCGTGCTTTTCGGAAAACTGCTCTATTTCTGTCCAAATTTTGAACTGATTTCCGCATGCTTCGAAAGTATCTATAGTACTTGCTATTAGGTCACTAGCCTGACCAAGAGTGGCATTTTGAGTCTGGAAAAATTTACTCACTACATTCACTATAGCGAGAACTGAGTGAAATGTGTGTAAGGAAACGACGAACTCTGACTTCGTAATAATATTTAGCAATCCAAGTGCTTCCACTGTGTGCCTGTCACGGTTCTCAGTGATCTCTTTTTCCAAAGTCAATTTAATTGCCTCATAATTTGTCAGTACTGTTTGGCAGATTTCGTAGAGACAACTCAGTCTGATAGTACCGAGACTTCCCATTTCACGGCTGGTATGGATTCCGAGAGTGTCTTGTTATATTTGCAGGCTCGCGTGATGACCAGGTTGTGCGAAATGAATATACAAAGTTTCGAGGCCGTTAAAAAATGTCTTTGCTAGTGAAACATTTGCGCATGAGTCACCACAAGATTTAATTTGTGTGCTAAGCAATGGATGTAAATTGCATGAGGATGAATTTCTTTGATAATCGCCTGTAGGCCTCGATTTTTACCAGACATGACGCTAGCACCATCATAAGACTGTGCAAGAATTGAAACATCACCCAAATAGTGTTTATTCAATGTGTCCAAAATTAATGTAGCCAGTCCTTGCGCATCTCTGGAGGTGGAACAATTTGTAAAACCTATAAATCTTTCGACTATGTCTAAACCGTTCGCATATCTTATGGTCATTGACAATTGTTCCTCTTTAAAGCATCTAGCCTCGTCCACATTTAACGCAGATTTTTTCAAAAGTGGAGTTACACCACTTTGGCTTTAAGGGGCTCATATGTAGGGCTGTTTTAAGCATGTTTGAGACACTGGTCCAATTTATTTAGAGGCATTACGTAGATTCAGATACAGATACAGAACAAACATATTATTAATGAGCAGTGAGGTGAGGGGAAATCTCCAGTCATGGCTGGGTGTTTAGTACGAAAATTAGTAGCATAATATGTCTTCAAAGCTGTGGAGTCAATAGCCCACAGCGTAAATTTCCGAAGTATAGCTACAGCATTGCTCGTCTTCATAAAACAGCCTGAGAAGGAATGAGCATTCCGTCAAGGTTATAGCCATTGCAACTAATAATAATGTCATTCAACAATTGTGGCCACTTTTATATTCAGAAGTTAGCTGCAACCAGTGCCGTAACTAGGGCGGGGTCAGCGGTGCCCAGGCACAGGGCGTAGACCCTGGGGGCGCAGAAATGACCTGGACCGAGTTTTGTGTCATAGTTTTGGGGCGTAGTTACAGATCCTCGTACCGGGCTAGTTACGGCGCTGGCTGCAACACGCCCGTTCATGCGAAGGAAACTGCTTTAACATTGCTTTTAGCGCCGTAAGGGTCATAGTGGTGAATTTTGATATAATTTTTTACGGAAATGCTTTCCGCGTGTCCTAAGTTATCACGTTACCAAATATCATTACGATTGGAATGTTAAATATCTCTATAAACAGCATTGAACATGACTACTTTAATTATGTTCACCCCACATAACCGTGTATACCTGTAGTTTCTAACCACAATTAAACAATTTTCCTTCATACTCGATACAAAAGCTCTCCTACAATAAATAATTGTTAAAAACTGAGAAAAATGAAACTAAAAAATGATAACTTAAATGAATTGCAATGCGTAGCAACGAGATAAAAGTTAATCGAGAAGCGTTAATCATAAGCATCCGCCATTGAAAGTATTGTCACTCGATATCTTTGAAACTTTGTTGGTAATCGAAAATTGCGCTTCGTTGTGCCAAAATATCTAAAATCACAGTTAAATAAATTCACATATCGTCAGGGAAGTCGAGTAAATAGTAATCTGTTGACGTTATCTTCAATAAGATTAGATAATAATTCCATCTTTACTTCCGCCATGTTTTTAATGGTTTACGAGTAGAAGAACAGGGTATATTTAATCTTTTTTTAAGTAGAACATAATACAGGTAATACTTATATTATCTGAATAATTTATTTTGTATCTTTTAATCATGGATAATTATTCTAAATATATATATTTCTTAGTATTAGCCTGAATTGTGATTTCAAAACATTAAAGCGAAATTAGGATAGTATAGATATTTCACAAGCTTTTTATTTGAATGATATCATTAAAGATGTAACAAGGTCGTTTTCCTTTAAAGCAGTTTATAAGGATAATTATATATTTAACTAAATTAAAGATATATTAATTGTGAATAATCTTATTAATTTAATATGTATGTATGTATATATATTTGGAACTTCCTCTCCTTAGCGGGAATGGATTTAAGACTTGTGGTCCTAAACAATAACACATAACAGGGCCTTCCTCTCTACAAAATAACGATACACATAAAAATGTGAGACTTTAAGCTACAGGCTGATAACGCAAGTCCCTAAGCTACAGCTGATTTAGCTTATGTGCAAATCCGGCCTGCTGCTGTGACTTGTGAGGTGTCTGTTAAAATCGGAATTATTTTTCATTTCCTGGGTCGTGGAAGGAATAAGCGTGGTTCCTACTGGTTAGTGTAGACTAAATTAAAATTCGAAAGTGCCATGTTCAGATTTTAATTTAGAACAAACTCCACAGCTTCTTTTGATAATAACAGACCAACACTTTAACTCACGCCATTACGATCACGTGATCAACCAGTTATTAATGTATTGCCAAGCACCTCCTAGACACGCCAGGCCTCTTCTGTTCTTTACATATAAATATTTTTGTAGTTTTTACTTCTTTTCAGCTAGAAAAATAGTGTGATTTTCAATACTGCTCTTTCAGAAAATATGAATTGTATATCATTATTAAAATAATGGTTAATGTTACCTATGGTTCCAAGATGGCGGCTTGTTTGATTCCAGCAAGGAAACAGTGGGGACACACGTTCTAACCTAACCTAACCTATTCTAATAATTTTGTTGGTAATAATTATGGTAATTTATTAGAATAGCTTAGGTTAGGTTAGAACGTGCGCCCTCACTGTTCCCTTCTTCTATTTGCTGGAATCAGAGAAGAGCCGCCATCTTGGAACCATAGGTAACATTAAACAAAATAAGTACAGTGGAGTAAGTGACTTTTTAAGCTTAAATCAACAGATAAAACTTAATTAAAACTATGGCTGGCAGACTTACAGGAAATGGCACAGACGATTCTTAGAAACACAAGATCATTCTGTCCTGTGATATCTTGCATCACGAGTTTTAATTTAGTTATTAGCACGTGAAACAATATGAAGTCTTAATGGGGGCCTGACATATAATGATTTTTGTTTTTAAGGAATTTACAAGATTAGGTGAACATACTTTGAAAGAGTCGACATTCTCTGGGTTGAATTATTTTTTTAAATAGCAAGACAGAAATAACCAAGAAATAAAAATAAATAATGATTCCAAACAGGGGAGGGGCAAACTTCGGGTGGTGATTACTGTCAGGACAAGAAACAAAACTGCTCTTATAAACATGTCTCCGGAAATGCGTAGTTAACAGAAAATGAAAGATTTATTACAAAATTACAGAACTGTATGTCACAGCAAATGCTCGAAGTATCCCCACGGATCTATATTCAAGCATGCACATGTTACATTATGGACTGACACACCCTTTTAAATGTGGTGGCTTGTATCCGAACGGCGTTACCGACAGCATTCACCTGTTGCCTCAAAGTCTAGGCACTAGGAACTGGCTCAGTATATACAATATGCAAGTGTATTGCCCTTTGCTTCATTCAATTGTATAACAATATAATTATATTGTTATACTGTTATACAATTGTGACAAGCCATGTAAAGAGAGGAAGCTTATACATAGAGGGGAACATTAATCTCTATTTTAATTAAATTTTTCTCTGCATCTCTTCATGTCATCCATATTGAACTCCTGAGAAACTTCCATTCCCATAGCATTTCCTTTACTTTCCTTACGGGGCAGGAGTATTCTAGTCACCACCTGCTCCATGCGTTAAAATAAGTAAAATAAACAGTGGTAACACTAAAATTTAATAATAAGTTTCGACCCTTTAATGTTCATTAAGGAAAATTCATGTTCAAAGATGGAATGCTGCAAACCCAGTGATCCGGCGAGAAGAACTAGTAAATCAATAGATAAGAAGATTGCAGCTTGGATGAAGGAATATTGCAGGACTATTAAAATATTACTACTAGGTAAGTAATCGGTTACTGACTGTTCATAATAGTTATATATATTTCACTAAAACGTTTCTTTCAGGCGCTGGAGAATCGGGTAAAACCACTATCATTAAACAAATGAAAATCATTCACATTCAAGGATTTTCAGACAGGTTATCTTTATTTTAGTAATAAGCCTCATATTTTATGCCTTTTTCATTCATTTATTTTAATATATTTTTTTTCAGCGAAAGGCAAGAGAAGATTAAAGACATCAGAAGAAATATATTAGAAGCTATTAAAGTAATTAAATTTTATATTATATATAACATTTAATGAAAATTATCAAAATGGCTGACTTTTCGTTCGAAATTTTAAATTAATATACTACATAGAACAATTAAATTTAACTTTTAGACAGAGAATCTGCTTAATATCGCTCTAAAGTGTCAATTTACGTGGTTCGTGTGTTGTGGGTATACCATCAAACTTGATCAAATCATGTAGAGTTTTGCACATTCCTCATTGTGCTAATCATAAAACCATTGTTAATAAAGTATTAAGTTGGGACGTATTGTTCTGTATGAAGGTATACATGTTGCGTATTGCTTCCACGATACTTTGTAAATTTACCAAAAAAGAAGTGAAATTTGAAGCATTCTCTTAGTTTTAATTCTTTAAAAAAATCACTTTTCTTCAAGGAACTAACAGGAAACATGGCTTACATAAAACCACCCATCGATCTGAATAATCCCGATTTGCAGGACAGCCTGGGTTATATACAAAGCTTAAATATGGTGGAAGAATACGATTTCCCTCAGGTAATTTTTCTAATTTTAATACTAGAATTAAAATAAATATAACTTAAAATATGTTCTATTATTTAGGAATTCTTCGATCACACGGAGCTATTGTGGAGAGATTTGGGAATTCAAGAATGCTACTCACGCTCTAACGAGTTTAACCTTATCGATTCTGCAAAATAGTAAGTAAATCTAATGCCTTTTGTTGTTTTAAGAGCCTCAAAAATCAACGTCATCATCCTAAACATTTTTTTTAAACTTTGAATAGCGTCCCGGTAGATAAATATTTAATAGGATTGATATCCCTAATACACAAACCTCCCTGCAAAATACAAGTTTTCAACAAAAGACCAGAGAGTTATTTTATTTTAAATGTCTTTCAATGATGCAAAATTTGTCCTCGATAAACCATTTTTCGTTGCTTACAGCACCAAAAGTATCACAATGGCAAGTTTTGAAAATACTCTCGTGTCCTGAAATGCCATTGTACCGTATTAAATTGCACTAAAATGCCTCCACATTGCGTTGAATAGAGGTAATTACGATCACCCGGCAGTGCCGTAATTAAGCAGGTGCAACAGGTGAACCTGAAACTTCGAGAAATGCAAAAAAGAAATTTGGGGGTAATTTCTGTCGACCTTTAACAAACATTTAATAGCATCAATTCGTAGAATTGATGCTATTAAATGTTTGTTAAAGGTCGACAGGGTGAGGAGATAAAGGGGGTCGCGTGTGTATCTCCAGTAGCGTCGGTCTTAATTAATGACGATTTTACTCATTATTATAAAACTCATCCCTACCCTGAAAATTAAGCTTTTTGCTGGATATTTTTAAGCTCTGGATCACGATCCAAAGCTTAAAAAGTTTTTCTACTCTATGCAATGCGTTGGCGATACATTTTGGGGTAATTCAGCGGCAGGAAAAGCACTTTGCCAAGAAACACATTGAATAGTTTTGGATTGGATGGTAACCGTCACGTTATAATAAGACAACATATCATTGGACAGAATAGTATTTGGAAAACCTTGTATATGATAAATGAGAAAATATATACTATACTATCAATACTTATAATTTTAAATGCAATTTTAAACTTAAAACAGACTTGCATTTTAAATGCCATTAATGTGATCATGTGCTACAAATTTGTGGTCTTTAGAGTGTGTTTTAACCATAGCAATGCAGTCCAGCAATTAAAAAACAACCTGGAATTTTTCATGGGCAATCCATCCTGGATACATCTGGCCTTGCCCTCAACATCCAGTTGTCTTCATCACATGCCTGATCAAATCAATAAAGGTTATGGTTAAAGCGCACCTTCTAGTCCCCTGTGGGAACTAGAATACTCTGTGAATACTCTGTTCTATAAAGCAATCAAGAGAAATTTTATAAATATCCATAAAAGATCTGTGTACCAACAATATATCTTACAGCTTTTCTAATTACATAACAATAGTCATTTGTAGTGTATTAACATAGTAAAGATTTACAATTCTACAATGTAAATCTAGATACTAGAATTTGCTTTTTTTTTAATGTTTTCTTTTAAACTTCATTAGATATATATTTTTCTGGTTAATAATTCCTAATTTTCAATAATACAATATACATTAATTATTTAAAATTTATATTCTAACTAAAAATGACACTTATCTAATTTTAGTTTTTTAGACAGAATCAACACAATCAGACAAGTGGATTATATGCCTTCAGATCAGGTAAACGATCATACTTCTGCAGAAATACAGAGTTGTGTCAATAGCAATTGTTTATTTTACAGGATATTCTATGTTGTAGAAAGAGGACAAACGAGATTCAAAAAATTGAATTTACAATAAAAGTGCCAAAGAAATATGGAGGAGGCAAACAAGCATTTTGGTGAATTATATTACAAATCTTTTCTTTCTTGTGAAAATGTAATTAATTATATTATTACCGTAGGATGTTCGACGTCGGAGGACAGAGAGGAGAGAGGAAAAAATGGATACAGGTTTTCGACGGAATAGCCGCCGTCCTTTTTCTCGTTTCGAGCAGTGGATTCGATATGAAACTCCGAGAAGATCAAAAAACGAACAGATTAACTGAAGCGCTTCAACTGTTTGAAGACGTATGGTATAGCAGGTATTTATCTATCAATCAAATTACATTTCAATCTATTATGTAAAAATCAAAGATCATTACAGATTTCTGAGAGATGCGGGATTTATAGTTTTCATGAATAAGCAAGATATTTTGAAAGAGAAAATTGAAAGAGGTGTCAAGCTACAGAAATATTTTCCAGACTATTCTAATTATACTACAAATCCTGCTGGTAAGAATTTTAAATCTAAAATTTTATAAAATTAATATCAATTGGCACGAATAAACACCATATTTAGACTGTATGGTCTGTCACTATTATGCTTGTTATAGGCAGGCATGCTGGTTTGAACCCATTTCCACGTAAATAATCTAATACCTTACTGCACGAGCCAACATAAAATTAATGTAAACTCTATAAAATTGTTATAAAATTTTCTAGATGGTGACGGCATTGATGATTATCAGAAGGCAAGATGTTTTATAAGAGACAAATTTATGGTAAGTGTATTTAGGTTGATATGTTTATGTATAATGAACTAAAAACATAACTTTATTTATTTAGGAAGTTACAAAAAAAGTTGAAGCCCCTCGAAGATTTAGTACCTCAGAAATGTATTATGACATTCATAAAGACTTAAAGAAAAGAGAATGTTTTTGGCATTTTACAGTGGCCACCGACACCAACAACATTAAGACAGTGTTCAATGACATCCATACCATGATCATATTATGGAATCTAGAAAAAATTACTCCTAACTGAAATGTAGGATAAGGTTAGAAACAGTAGACTTTCTGGTGTTTTGTAACAGACTATTACTTTTTTTTATAGTAATGTCAGTTTATCTTCATGTTAAGTCAATGACAGTTGTTGGAAATTTAACTAAAAGTCTATAATTTAAATATTTTTACAAGCATATTACAAACTTTAATGTAAATCTGTGCTGTACAGCCATAGTTAACATTTGAAACTAGTTTAGAAACTTTCTAAGGCATTCTATAATAAAGGTTCTTATTGATAATAAACTTATGTCAAATTATCTTTAGCATAAGTCAAGCGATGTAAGACCGAACATATAAAAAATAAAAATTTTTAACATGTTTAAATAACTTAGAAATCAGTTAAAAGAACATCATCAAAACTGTGTATGTAAAAAACTTAAAGCTGTCAAACTTAAAACTCTGATGACAACAAATCAAGACAACAAAAAAACTTTAATTACGGCACAAATAATTTGATGTTAAACCCTATAAACATCAAGAAATCTTCAAAAATATCTCTCTCTGTTGTTCTACATGGTCAATTCCTGAAAAATAAATAAATATAATTATAATATCAATTTTTTTAAATTCAAATTTAATGAAAAGCATAAATCAACATGAAATAAAATCATTTATATAGAGAAATAAATGAATTTAACTTTAATTTAGATTAAAAACAACTATATTGGTATATTATTTGAATAGTAGTAATTTAATACAGTAAGACTCTGCTTAATGCTGATTTGATATAACACAGTCTGCTCGAGGCCTAAAGAAAGCTCATAATTTAGGCCAATTCAAATTACTGTGGCATTTCATTGATTCATATATAATACAATTATTTACAAACACAAACCAATCAGCAAAATGGTGGCAAAAACGTGTACTTTCTTTAAATCTATATTTGTTTCGTTCAGTTTTGGAAAAATATAACATCATAGATGCCATAGGCAATAATTGGCTTCGCTTGGCAACAATTAACTGATAATTACATGAACAAAGTGTGGAAGAACTTATGGCTGAAGGTATCCAAGAATTCTCAACAAGAAGAGCCTATCACTGTATCGTTAGGTTGACCAAACTCAACCTAATCGATACAGCAGGACTAGGAGATGTAGACGAAAAGGATATTGAGAGTTACAGCAGGTTTCTGGTGAGAGCGTTACCAATGACGACATTCAAGAACTGGCAGAACAAGGAATTCAAGTAGAACTGGAAAATAATTTTGAAAATGAAGAACCTAAAAAAATTTTTCTACAGATTTCCTTAGAAAAAGTTTGGTAACAATAACTGAAATCATTGATCAAATTGTAGCAAACAATCCAGATTTTGAAAGGAGTGCAAAAGCAAAATGAGGCATTTGGATGTGATCTCCTGCTACCATTTGCTTAAGGAAAGATAAAAGTGACAAATGAAACGTCAAGACTTTATTGCAAAAAAAAAAAAAAACAAAACAAAAAAACAGGAATTTCAGAAGAACCAGGACCTTCATCACATAAAATGAACTTTACATTTCTGTGTGCATGTGTGTGTTATTTAACAAGTATTATTATACAAATTAATATAAAAATAACTTAAAGTAAAATTTGTTTATTTTTGGTTGCGTGTTCCCCTATCCCTATTTACTCTATGTTAAAATGACCTTGTTTAATGCTTTGTCGTCTAGGAATGCATCCCCAGTGTTAAGTGGGATCTTACTGTATTTAAAATATTTGCAATCATCTATAATATCTCCTACATACCAATGTTTTTAATTTATATCTACAAAAATGTTATGATGATGATGTTCTGGAAAACCATAAGTCATTTTACTTTCCATAAATTGAGCGTATGTTTCTAAAATGTAGCTTTAATTACATACTATCACTCGAAGACAATTGGCAACAAAATATATTATTTCACACTGTTCAGGAATGCCTGCAGTAAAACTGCTTGGACAGTGTTATTGTATGTGAACATACACACTTCATTGTATGAGAAACAAACTTTTCAGACTAGTTATGTAGCAAAGATAGAGATGGACTCTCTATAATAATACCCAATGAACATGCTTACAATACAATGTCAAGAGCCTGTTATCAGTAGTTTTTGAGTTATAACCATAAAATGTAATGTTACTATTTGTGAAATAATAAAGGTAATTTTTTATGAATTCCTTCAATTCAAACAATTATTACAACCAAAACAGTACTCTAATACAAACAATTTACCAATTATTTTTAAAGAAAATCCAGAAAAAAATTAAGAAAACTGAAAAATTCTGTCATAATTTACATTCTCCAGAAACTCCTTTGTCTCCCTGAATATCTGTTTTTTGTCCAAAAAGTTCTGAAGTCTGTTTCCTTCAGAACTTTTTGGACAGAAAAATTTAAACAATTTAAAGATTTGCAAAACCATATTCAAGACTTACAATTTTAAGTCCATAAGTTTTGTTTATGGGCCCATATCATAAGGAGTTTTTAATTACCTAACCAATAGGCAAAGTTTTTAAGTGAATCTGACTAATACGTGCTATATTAATTAGATTCATTATAAACAATGCACCAATAAACATTTTGTTCTTTATCCAATAGCCAATTAATATTAATAAGAATTATACATACATACATATATCTCTACTACTAATACGATACTTTGGTTTCAATCATTAGTAAAATACATTCATCTATTTAGAGTAGGGGTCACCAAACTATGGCCTGCAAGCCAGATCCAGCCCACAACCTCACTGTGCTACATATGAGCTAAAATATAATTTATATGGAAATATCATAGATTGTAGATGAACTTACTATGTAGAAAAAATTAAAATAAGTATAAGTAAAAATGCCAAAATTGGTCCAATCTGATTTTTGTATTTGACAGTAATATAATTTTTAGGAAAATCAGCGAAATAAAAAATTTAACGATTTTTGCAACTTTGGATATCGGAGCGCTTTTTGTGTAAGTACCAGCAATGAAGTTTCTAAGAAAAGCAATTACAAGCTTACAAACACAATTGCTGCGGCCATCGTGTTTGTGTATTGGTAAATAAATATGTTGGTTTTCTTTGTTTTTTGTCTATTCAGTATACTATATTGAACAAAATGGTTGTGTGGCCCATGCTCATAATTCACTCAGTTATCTGGCCGGCTGTGAAAAAGTTTGGTGACATCTGGTTTACAGTATGATCAGCTAATATTTATTATAATAGTTTAATGTGTCTAACTATTTTTTAATTAATTAAGTGAAATTTCTAATTAACATTTAATTTTTAAAATGAATTGTTTAGAATCAGTAAATTGTTAAAAGTTATTTTTCAATTATAAGCTGCACCTGTAAAATTTAAAATGAGAGGGAGATTCTCCTTGCCTTTCCCAGAAGGAGGCAACAGAGATTTTATGGAGATGCTTGAAAAAATGTTTCTCCCACTTCCATCATCTAGATATATTATTGTTCACAGACAAAAAAAATTTGGTTATTAATTTATTTGATGTGACTATGGCTCATTCAAATGTAAAGAACTGAAAGAACTTTGGTTAACAAAGAAAACAACAGAACATTGGCATGCAATAGCAAAGCAAATATTAATCATAATTTAATCTGCTATAGAAGTATAAATTTATTAAATTGTAATTCTCACCAGCTTAAATTTAATAGAAGTAATGATTAATAATAATAAGTGATAATTACTAATTATCACTTATTATTTATTATTAATCATTATTAATTACTGATTAATTGGTCAAGGAGCCAATTCAATCGATTACCAATTATCTATCATTTAATTGGTATGTCACTAAATTAAACAATTTACTTAATAACTCAAACAATCTGACAACATTCAGCTGTTTTTTATGAGATATATCTCATCAAAAACAAAAATCAATAATATTCTTAAATATAAATAATCTTGGTACAGTTTCTTTTAACATATAAAATTTTCCACTCCAAAATAAATTATCATATTAAAAATAAGCCAAACAGTATTTTCTTTTATATTACAACAATAAAATTAATTTTATTATTACATCATATGCAATCTTTGACTTATAGATAATACATCACTTTTATAATCTTGAACTGCTTTTCATTCACCAAATTCACACATTTTCAACTCACAAATAAAACATTCAAGCAATCATACAATGCCACTTTCTGTGCCATTTTTGGCAACAGCAAACTCGTCAGTGAAAGTTAATTTTCATTACTTTGTTTTTTGTTTAATTTGTGTAACGTATCAATTCAAATAATGTTTCATTCATTGTGATATAGTCACTGTAAAAAACCAATACTTTCTTACCCAAGATATTAACAACTTTTAGCTTTCTGAGAATTAAACACTTTTTATAATATGTACTTCTATTGCCTGACTTCATTCAGCTTTCATACATATTTTTAGGATAATAAAGTGTGTCTGTGAGTTGAGGACTGCCTGTACTTTAAAGTCAAAGAATTAACAATGGTGCTTAGCTACATAATCATCAACTATTGAAACTAACATTCCTGCTAATATTTAACTTGGAACAAGTATTACAACTCAAAGATCAACCATACAGAAGAAATCCATAACTAAGTATATTGCTTGTTTATATTTTGTGAACAATATTCACAATTCTTATGTAGTAAATACAAATATAAATTAGGTAACAAATAACTTACCATAATGGCATTTACAATGTCATTATTATTGTTCTTCAGAGCTCTCACAGCCTTTGCTCTAGAAACATTAGCCTGAGACATTACTAGCTCAATATCTTTACTTTCCACTCCAGTTTCATCAACCTATATAAATTTAAAACCATGTAAATACATTCACATCTTAATGAATTCTCAAACAGTTAAAATGAATACCTCTTCCTCTTCTTCTGATTCTTCTTCAATAGTAGGAGATATTGTCGTCTGGGCAGGTTCTCCCACAGAAGCACCAGCTTCAGGTGTTTTGAATTTTTCAGCTGCAGCCATTTGGGCTTGTTGACTGAGATCTTCAATCTGATTAGTATAATTATTAATAATTAAGTATTAAAGTTAACAAATCTCTCAATTTATTGATATGAGAATGCTTTATTTACCTTTGCTTCACCAAAGACTATATACGTATCAGATGCTGGACTTTTATAAACATCTGGTTTGTTAATAACAAAAAGTATATTTTTTGATTTCCTAATTGTGACTCTCCCTACTCCCTGCACTTGTTTCAATCCCAGTTTTGACATTACTTTACGAGCTTTCTTCTCACTTCTACTCTGTTTTGCTTTGCTGACTAATTCTTCATTGATACCCGCAGCTTGTGCCATCTGAAACAATAACTAAATGTTCCACAATGAACTTTAAAACTTAAAAATGTTTTTTTTTCAATAATTCAATTAAGTTTTTTAAGACAATCATTATTTAGTCCTTCATTAGTGGCATTTGTTTTGGAGTATATATTGTGACACAGAATGCAGGTATATCCAAGAGATTTTCAGTGTTAAACAACAACTATTCAATGCTAATATTATGTGTTTTTATAAATAATAAATTCACATTAAGCATTAAACTGATTATTAATTTAATTTGTATTAATTAAACTTTTATCCTTCTGTTTATATACAGATAAACAAAAAAATAAATAATGGTATAGTACATGTTCATCACAGATCCTTTCAACAAAGTCTCAATATGATAGTGGAAACACCTGTTCAACACAAATGCATTTCTCATACCACTAATGAAGAGTGTTTTAAACAGTATTAACATAGTAAATAAAACCAGGGCTCTGGAGTTGAAGGCAAAAGAAAATTGCTAGAGGAGTCAAAGTCTGTAAAAATGGACTGACCCCAATTCAGTTACTTTCCCAGCTTGTTAGGTATAGTATATAACATGGGAAAGTATTAGAATGGTATCAAATTTGATCACTGAGTTTTGCCATGAGTTAATATAAAATATATTTTAAATTATTATTTAGGAGTTGAATAGCTAAAATTCCATGAGTTGGAGTCAGAGGCTCGGACTACAGACTCCACAGCCCCGAATGTAACTATTATTATTATTATTATATAAATTTTTGCAAAAGAAAAATGAAAGTTTTATTAGACCTGGCTCTGATCTTGAATTTTCACACCACTGCCTTCTGGTATTTCAACTTCTGCTGCAGAATCTTCACTTTCAGAATCTGTCCCCGAACCACTAACTACAAAAAAAGTTTCCATTTAGATATTATAGAAATAAATTATTGTAATGAATAATTTGCTTGTGTTATTTAAACAAAAACATAATTCAATCAATTATTTTAATAACTACAGTTGAACCTGTCTATCTCAAACATGCTTATCTCTAAAACCTCTTCCATTTGAAATTTATTTATTCCCTTGGATTTCTAACGTAAATTCAATAATTTTCCATATTCATAACAGAGAGGTTGCGGCCAAAGTTCAAACATTAAACTTGTATGGCAAACAGAAGTACACGTTTGACGTTTGAACTCCAAGTAAAATATGTTGCACCATACGTTCATGTCGCGCACTGACTCATGGAATATTGATGAAAAATGGCAGAAATATTTAACAATGACGCATGTTACTAGCAAAGATAAATAAACAAATTAAATTATTTTAAAGTATTTATAGGAAGTTTAATAACACTAAATAATTATTTTTAATTCTCCTGCTGTACGATAAGACAATAGGACTACTTCATACTTTTGGCGAGGGAAGTAGTGGCTCGTGTAAATCCGAAAGTAGTTCGGAAAATTATTTTTAGAAAAGTTACAAACATACTCCTGATGGTAGAAGATGCTGTGAAAGAAAAAACCTACTCCTACAGAATTATGATAAGCTATTATGAACAGAAATATATGTGAATTCTATAGGCACTTCACACCACTTGCCAAAAATATTGAATAATTAAATAATTTCTGGATTAAAATTGTCTATTTCTTTACAATATTGTTCATAAATGCTTAATAAATCATTATTTTAAAAAATATGTCATAATTTTAACCCCAAACACAAAGTTTAGGCCAAACTTTTACTTGCCATGCTAGACATAGCAAATGCCATTATCAACCTTCTAGAATTGCCAGATCGAAGCGCTCGGCACCCAACGTTCATGTATTTGGCTGAAAATGACAGCCGCAACCTCTCTAATTTTTTCCCAGAAACCTCTGTATCTCGAATTATGGACTGAAATGTCATTTATAAATTCAAAGCTCAGTGAATACATTTTGATAGCATAAACTGGTTGAGAAACATCTCTTGAAATACAGTACATGGTTGCAATTAATGGTGCTTTTTAATTACCTGTACTTGGCAAATAAATCTTCTATTAAAAATATTTTGTTATTGTTTCATTATAATGCTGGCCAGATAACAAAAATACCCATAATTCAAGGGTGCTAAGAATTAGATCTTGTCTCTACAACTCCAAATCTCTGTCATTTATAAAATTTATGTACAGTACATCAGTGTTTTTCAACAACTGGTCCACAAAAATATTTCACTGATCTGCAGAAAAGCATTCAATTGCACTGACACTGATGAAGTCAATTACCAATGACATTTAAATAATAATAATCTAAAGTTATTGTACATATTTTGTTACATACAGTAACTCTAGATGATGATGATGATTATTTTTATTGTACTTATTTTGTACAAGGAGTACTTAAATGTATGCACAAATTAGATTAGCTGTTTACAAACTTTCACAAAGAAATAAAAAAAATTTTACAAACTCCCATATAACTAATATCTAGAGACTAAATAGTTTACAATGCTTCCATGAATGCCAAATATCTGCCTACAGAAAGGCTCCAGAACTCTACAATATACAAAAGTATGTTACCATTCTAACACAGGAGTAACATCACAGAAGTGCATGGTTTAGTAATATATAAATTAATATATTTACAAAGAAATAATTAAAGAAATAATAAATACAAAGCACAGTTTAACAAGGTACCAAGCATTAACCTATCCTGTTGTAATTTTATATCAATATAAGTCTGTATGATATCTGCTGAACAAGTCTGAACCTAATTGGAGAACTGAGCATCAAAAACATATGAAAAACCAAAGCCATCCAGAAATTTTTTAAAAGCAGCAAGCCAAGTGGAGTCTTTTCCTTTAAATATCTCCTCAAGTTAAAAATCATAAACTTTTCGTTGTAAATCATCCTCAGGTAGTCTCAACAAAAAAATCCAGAAATTTAATAGTGATTTGATATAACAGCAACTTAGAAGTTGCCTCCCAAATTCTTTGTAAAGTATAACTCCAGATATAGATCGTTCTAATTTAAACATGCATTTTCCCCAATTCTGTCCAAATAATTAACTTATACTCCAAATAGGCAGGAAATAACTATACATCTGACCAATAATAGAATCAAATAATGAAAAACATATATAGTTTAAGACTATACAATAATGAGTCTTTCAATGTCATTTCTCGCGCCTCAGGAAAACAAGTGTTACTATGTTGACCTTTACTACGCAAAACATTACAGAACTTCCTTCTGGTGATGGCACAATATATATAATGTGAGAAAGGACATCAAAAGACTATTGTATAGTCTTAAACTGTATATTAATTTTACAATTATAGTCCTGGCAATTTTATAAATGTAAAACATGTTTTAATGTTGGCCGATTTTAACTGTATTAAAAGTTTTTTTTAATTTTTTGGAAGTTGATTTTATATAACAATGGTTACAGTGATGAGTAAACTGTTTGTCAAAAGAAAATGTAATGCCTAAATATTTAACAGTAGAAGATATCAGTAATTCCATCAATAGCTTTACTAAATATGTTGGATGGATTCAAAACACTGCCTTTTTTATAAATTAATCAATTTCAACACAATTGTTTTCCACTCGTGTGGGATAACTTTCTTACGTAGTATATAATTATATAACCTAAAAAGACACTCACACAATTCAAAGGAAGAATATTTTAATAATTCCTAATAATATTATTGTCTGGAGACTTTGTTTCTTAAAGTACTCATTGTATTTATTATCTCATCAGTATCCATAGGTCTGTCTAAAAGTAAATCAGCAAAGTGAACTGGCTCTTTATACAATAAAGAAGAATCATAAGTTTTCTCAAGCTTTAAATAGTACAAAAACCAGGTCTCTATATCAATCCTCTCACAAATTACGTGCTTGCTGCAGAAACACTTAACCAAATTCCAAAAAAGTCACTGATCGTGATTTTTCTATAATTCAATCTCTCAAAATATCTCTTATTCTTGGCAACACACAGGTTCTGATACCATCTTTTCAAACTTAAATATGTCTCACTAGTTCTATTTGATCTATTTCTCCACAGTTGTTTCAGAGCTTGCCTTTGCCATTGCTTAAGCTTGTTTTCGTCACAGAGTGGCTCATCAAATGGCGGACACGTTTCCTGAAAAGTTATTCTTTCTGCAAAAAATTTGCTGAACTTTGGAGACATCATTAATAGAAATATAATTTTTATGGTCGTTGAATAATAAACGTTTTTTAGTAGGTCTGCTGCTCATTTAAACTCAACGATTTGTGCAATGTCCATTACTGGTCCAGATTCGACCAATCCTGTCAAGACACAAGTCGGCCATGACAATCTGTTACCATGTTATACTAGCCTCTTTTAGCGTGTTATACGAAACCAATCGCAATTTTTTCGTCATGTTATATGAATCCATCTTATATGAACTCGTGTTATAGGGGGGTCTACTGTATTTGAGAATCAAGATCTCAAATATAATGTTGATAAAAAACACATTCAAATACTACAAATATCTCCAATATCACACTGTATGTACAGACAGCAACTCCTTGGCATCTCCAGTTGAATTTGTGGAAAGAAAAAAAGCATTCTAGATCCTAAAAGTGTTTCAATGCTTCTTTTTCTTAAATAAAAATCTGCAGTAGGTGAGACTGAAAATAATCATCAATTTATTTATTGTAGTTAAGATAACAGTACCTACAAAAAGGAACCATAAAACTCAAAAAAAAAACAGTCAAAATTTTAAGTTCCACTTCTTAGAATTTATTAAATTGTTTTTCTTTTCACTTTATTAACTGTTTTTTTTTCTGTAACTGTAAATTATAAAACATTTTATTGTTACAAACAAGTTCCTATGTACTGTACAGTACTTCAAAACAAATATTTTGATGTTTACTTTTGGATATTCTATGCAGACTACGATGAATAAAAACTGAATGTAAAATAGCTATTAACTCAAAAACAATTTAGTTAAAAGAAATACCTTCATCTGTCTTCTTCATTTTCTTATCTAGTTTATCAACCTCGGCTGTACTCAACTCTGGCATACTGTTCTCATGCACTGGTAAGGTAGCCAAACTGTAAAATCATTCAAAATAAAAATAATTTAATATTATTATCTTATATTAAATTATAATATTGAATAGTTCACTCAGAAGACATAAAACTGTTCTAAGATTGGAAGTTATAGATATATTTCATAAACAGGATATCACTAACTGATTCTATTTTTATAAATTCTACATAAAGACTAAGAATTACAAACAAAATGTTGAGAAATTAAATATATTTGGTTGCAACATGTAATAACTATATAAATAATTTGAATAACATATAGTATTACAATTCATTAATTAGATTATAAACCAAGATTCCCAGACACAAACCCATGGTAATATCATTGACTCTGAATATATATCTGACATACTTATCAGTTTTTAAATGGAAATAATGTTAAATATCAAATAATATAGTTGTAGAGCACAACAATTCATATAAACAACATTTAATATAAGTCAGAGTTACCAGAAGCTTTCTCACTCATGACCAATATTGTCTTAAGATAGTCATATTTCTCTACTTAGGAATATTGACATTTAGTCAATAAATAACAATTAGAAAAGTATTTGTTAATGAATTTCTGATTATGAGTATTAAAAAAATAATTATTTCTGATATTGCAGTTTCTGCAAGGGTTTTTCCACACCAATTGGACAGAAACTTTAAGAGGTTTGAGTACATTCTAGTAAGCATTAAACAACTCATTGGTGAATCGCAATGTGCTAAAACACATTCTGATATTCACCTAGGAGTTTGTCAGTGCAACAACTGATACACATTGCATCATCGAGGTGTGGAAAACAAGCTCTGACAAAGTAATACAGCTGTCTCCCGTAGTTATATTATTAACACCATTTTTACTACTCAGTTGTGTTAACCCAAAGTTATTTTGACAAAACAAGTCTGTAAATGCCAATATTGCAGTTTGCTTCCACCATCTTGTTAGGTTGCCAGACATTCCACTAAAAGCTTATTGAACCATTCACTGATTCATCAGTTGTAACTAAGTCTGACACATACTGGAATGTACGCTTTGTTTAAACAAATCTATATATATTAATGAATATTATGCACGTCTAACAAAGAAATTTGTGATAAAAAAATGCAATATTATGATGTTGCCAATATAAGAATTAACAGTTTAACTAAGCAGTTTCTAATACATCGTATAAAGCCGAATGCCTCATCAAAGTGTACGAAATGTGCTTATACCGTGACAGAAGAAATATTCGAGACAGAGGCATAATCAGATGGTTAATGTGCCAAAATGTAATTAATAAGACAAGTTTTGCATTCCAACATTTTCCTTTACTACTTGATTTTATTGCATACAATTTTACATTATTTACTTGTAACTGTATATGACACTGATTATTATTTATGTAATTATCTAGCAGCAATTTATTGTAATCTTTTTTTGCAGCTTAGTAAATAAAATATCTCAATACTACATATCTCTGTTGATATCAGAGAGATTCATTTAATATTAAAATTAATAATGTGGACAAACTGATTACATCACAGTTCTAAATTAAGGCAAATATTTAATTTTATGTCTAAAAATTGATGAGTTAGTTGAGAGTCTAATCATTTTTCTCATTATCTTTTTGCTTTAAAGTATAGTATTATTTTCACACAAAGATTGTTCGTATTATGACTGACTAAAAATCAATGGATTACAAAATATTCTTAAGCTATAAACTGATTAATTTATTAATAAAATTTTAATAATTCAATCAGTTTAGAGCATAAATACAGCCTTTAATTGTTGCCAATTTGGTTTATACATAAGTAAAATCATATATTTCAGACTATTGTTTATTACATATTTGTAGAATTGTCTTGTAATCTTGCATACTGTAATTATACCTATTTTTAACAAATGTAAATCTGTATATATTCTAATAATGAGGACAAAATTGTAAGAATGTAAAGTTTACTAATTAAAAATTGTTTAAAGACAGAAAATATGCATCACAATAAAACAGGCTCTGAACTTTTTTCAAAACAGTTTCTATTTTCAGTATATTTTCAGTTTATCACAACATGACTTAAAGAATACAGGAAATGTAAAATATAACTTAAGCTTCAGAATGGAAAATCATCAGTATGTTCTATAAATAAGGCAATATTTTTTCTAACTACAGAGTGGAAAAATATAGATTTATTTCAGGAAAAAGTATAGGATGTTTCAATTAACTCTCCCAGAGAACTTTCATACACTGTTATGCATGGAAAAAACATTAAATATGATGAGCTCAAAGACTAATTTAGTGACTTTATGCTTGATTTAAATAACTCCTTATTAATTATGGATCTTGAAAACATGTATAAATTGTTTATCATTACAGTATTTCGTAAAATTTTCTTCAATATAACTTAAATTTCTGTGTGAAATTTTGGAAAAAAAATGTTAGAAATTTCAAATTCCTGTAATTATTTTCTCTTGTGAAATTGTATTAAAAAATAGAAACGAAAAAATACTGAACATTTATAAATGCGATGTTTAATTATAGTATTATTTCTATTGACAGAAACATTACTATATCACAAGAAAATTTGATATTGTTCAACACATCTATTTTAACTCCTTACATCTTACAGACACTAAAAGAACCATTTATTATGTCAATTAAAAGTTCAATTAGTCTCATAAATATGCAGAATAGTAGTGAGGTTCAACTAGTTTCACAAATCTTGACCCAGCTGTAAAAATGCATAGTAGTGAGGACCAGTCTATTTAATTAGTGAGGGAAACATACTGCTGACAAATCTTTGAAATCAATATACATCAATTCGGCCTCTTCAACTTTTTAAATTCAAGAGGGTGAATTGAGTACCATCCATTGATCAGCCAACATACATGAAATGTCTTGTAGTCAATATTCTTGGGGTCAAACTATCATAAAAATTTGAAAATCTGAGCATGGTTCAAATCAGATCTTTGCAAGCAATAGGCTGATAGTTAAGACGACGAAGAGGCAGGATTATAAAGTGAATTATTAACAAAAAAAACTAAAATTCAGAAAAATCTCAATTAGATTACTATAATAAAATCCACTAATAATTCAGTAATATAACAATAGTATCATTCAAATATAAAATTTTAAAAATCATTGCAGAAAACCATAAACAATTTGCTATTTATTTTGATCATCCATCATGTTTTTATGAGATGATTTAACAATAACAACTCTATTTTCATAAATTTGTCAATAGAAACAAGAAATCAAACTATTAATAAATATTAATAGTAAAAGTTACTTTTTTAGGTCATTTATTTATGTATAGTAACTAAAGTAGGCTGATCATAATTTTTACAATCCAACTGGGACACACTTTGGAATCAGTGGAAATGGGATTTAAAACAGATTTAACTTTATTTTTTAAATTTTGTTTATTTATTGATCTATAAATTGGCAATATCATATTAGCACATTAATAAAACTGCTCTATTCAAAGATTGATTCTGTTTTACTGAATTAAAAACAGGCAAAACTGGAGTCTGTGGAAATAGGGTAGGGTGACAAGATATCCTCAATTTCTGGGTACTGTCCTCGGTTTTGCCTGTTTTTAATATTTGATTGTAGAAACAATCTGTGAATACAGCAATTCTATTTGTGCCAGAGCCAGTGCTAGAGTTTAAGATGCTCGGAGCAAGACATGTATTTGACGTCCCTTATCCCCCAACATAAAATGAAACAAAATTTTGTTTTGAAATGCCATACCTTGCTCTGTCAATCAATATTGAACTTGTACATGTAATATCAATAAAACTAAAATAATATTTAAAAAAACAATACACCAAAAATTTTGTATAAATTTAGAAAAATGTGCCACTCTGGGTAAATGCCCAGTTTGCACATATGCTGGTGCCAGCCCTGATTAGCACACTAATATAATATCGCCAATTTATAGATCAATAAATAAATAAATTGGGTGTACTACAGATTACCACCTAGGGAATTTCAGGACTTTGATTATATATTTGAACTCAGGGAACCGAGACAAGTTCAATGGTACCCTATTTTTGGACCGGAGACAAAAAATAAAAAAGTTATCATACTTTTTTTAATGCTCTCATGAAAACGGCACCTTAGTTGTTAGTACTGCCATCTTGCGGTAAAGTCTGCAAACCATGACTTTGGACTACAGTCGTCTCCTGTAGGGTTAAACACGCGATACGAGAGCGGAGAGAGCGACGCGACTTCTGATCATCGCACGATCGCCATTTCGGTTAATGTTACTTATGGCAGCGAACATGGCGGCAGTTCCCACTGTTCATACTCCCGACTGACCTCCCGGAGGGGAGCTGCCAGCAGGCCGCCATGTGCTAAACGTCACTAGTTATTAATTCACAGTAGTTCTTGAACAAAGTAAAAAAAGGGGAAAACGTCTACTAAAGGCAATTTTAACGGCAAGCAATGCGACTCCCGATCGCGACAGCAAGGCCGACTTAGTGGAGAGAGCGACGCGGCTCCCTATCATTGCGCGATCGCTGGAAAAATAACAATAACTTTTTTTATTTTTCGTCTCCGGTCCAAAAGTAGGGTATCGTTGAACTCGTCTCGGTCTCCTGAGTTCAGATATATACCCAAAGACCTAAAATTCCATAGATGGTAATCTATAGTATCCCCAATAAATTTAAAAAATAACTAAATATCAAACAGTTTTAGACTCTTTTTTCATTGATTCTAAAGTGTGTCCTCAATTGGATTGTAAATGTTATGGTCAACCTAAATAGGGTGATATCTAGTCTCCCTACCTAAAGTATGTTTGTTTTGTTAAGTTAGGCTGTGACTATTCAGACATGAACGAACAAATTTTCCGAGCAAATGAGAATGTGTGGCGAGGTGATGACATTTCACGCTCTCGTTTATTACCACCACACAGATGAAAGCGAGAAACAGAGAACGCCAAACATCATCACTTCTTCTCGCTCACTCGCTCGCTTCTGCATAGTTGCATTCTTATGGCAACACAACACTTGGGCAATCTGCCTAGGGGGATGCCTTTTTAAGGGTAACTGGCCCCTATTCGGGCATTACAGACGTGGAGAAAACCCAGAAAACCACATGGCCAGCCTAGCCAGGCAAGGCACGGACCCATAACCAAACTCCCAGTGTTTCGGGGAACAGAACTGCTTGGCCACTGTTGGGCCCCTACCTAAAGTAACTTCTACCAAGTTAATTATATATAGGCCATAGTTACCAAACAGCAACTCACGAAACACATGTGGCTCTATAATTTTCCTTTATAAACTTGGTACATATAACTTATTCATATAAAGTATTTTTGTTTGTTTTCTGACAAGGCTTATCCACCCCTGATGTGTTACAAATAATGAAGTAACTACAATAAATAAAGTTTTTACCGGATAACCTCATTATTCTAATCATAATTACGCAATTAATAAAGCCATTAAACCACACACTAACATACAGTTACAGCATATCAGATCCTAAATTAGCTTCTAAAATGTATTTATAACACTAACAAAATGTATAGAGTGAAACACAAATATCAAAATGGATGATTTCAGCAAGCAACACACCACAACACAATTCACGAAAGGATTTTTTTATGCGCGCAGAAAGGAAATAATCAATCAATAATGTAATTATAATATTATTTATAATGTCTCGATGATGTGCGATTAATTTATAAACTTATTACGATCAACTGTAAGACGATGTTAATGGATAAACATACCTTATTTATTTTCTTTCTTCCAGACGACTTTCGAAGATGGTAAAGACGTAAAGCGACCTCTGCGTTATAGAAATCATTTTAAAATAAATTTATTGTAAAATAATTTTTACATTTTTATTTCTTAATTAAAAAAAACTAAAGTAAATATTAAATTAATATATTATATTTAAGTATTTATTTATTGTCTAAAAATTTATTTTATATATTTTTATTTTATTATTTTTTTTTAAGAAAAATTTTTGATAAATTAAAAATTTATACATTTAATATTAATAAATATAAATGAAAAATAATTTAATTAAATTTTAGAAAGTAAATTAATAACTTTAATCCATTTAACTTTAGACATTTTTAAATTTGTGCCGATCTTGTCGTTGCGCCAAGGGGATCCGGGTTCGAGTTCCATAATTTAGAATGAGTATTATTAATGAGGATAGCGTTATACATCGTTTGTTCATCCTGGCCAATCCCATTATAGACTAAGCCTATTCATATTAGAATAAAATGTGGTCGTTCATGTAGCTTTAATGTGCCAATGCAATTTGTGTATTGAGAATAATTATTACTTTTTCTATGAAATATTTATTAGTTTATTTTTTAAACTGTGAGCTATTTTTCGGGGAATGGTTTTATTTGACAAAATAAGTCTGATTATTAAAAAAAAAGTCATTTATCAGTTAGTCTGTTTATCTGTTAATTTACGGCAACGCAACACTTGAGCGATCTGCCAGGAAAATGTCTTCCGCGAGGTCTTTTTAAGGGTAACAGCGTTTCCCTTAAACGCTGTTACCCTTGTCTGTAACGTGCAGTTTCCGCGTTACAGACGTGGAAACTGCACGTGGTCAACCTGTCCTGGAGAAGCGCGAACCCACGACCGAACTCTGTGTTCAGGGAACGGAACCGCTTGGCTACTAATGGGCCCTTTCTTACCTGTGTACACTAAGGGGATCGTTTGCCATATCCATTATGGATTCAACCAAGCTCACGGTAAAAGCAACCGGTAGTGGGCATAAGATGATCCTTTTAAACAAATCAATTATGGGTTTTGCAGGCCCAGAATAAGGCGGCTAGGTGATGAGGGCATTTCCGAGTCAGTTCATCTATAGAATTTTCTCTGACTCAAAACTCGAAATTGGATCCCCTAGGAAAGTAAGTTGATGGTTTTACACCCAGTGTGGCTTTCTAATATCCCCATTTTCTTGAATTCTTTTTTTGGGTGCAATTTGAAAAAAATTGTAGACCTATGAATTCTCACTATCGTCCGTCCGGCTGTCTTTCCTCAATTTCGAGAACGGAGTTAGATAGAGGAAAGAAGAGACCATATATGGAAATCGTACGGGCAAGAGGCTCCAATTAACTATATACTACGAACTTCGGATACAAACTGGAAGTTACATTAGTTTAATTCAAAAATTTTCCCCTAAATGGTGTTAGATAATGACTGGCACGACTCTATTGTTAAGGGAAAAGTATAATGTAAAGGGGCAAGCCATTACTAATTTAACGCGGAGAGCATATATTTTAAATGTAATAAATTAAAAATGATAAGCATTTTTTTATTCCTTTTTGTCTTCTGTTTAGTTTTAAATAAGTTATATTAAATTTATTTAGTTCTTCAAAGGTTTTATTTCTAGCGTATTTCTATACTATTGTTAACTTAGCTTCGTTATTATATTGCGTATTTTCGGTTGTACCATATAGAGAACCTTGGAATAAAGAAAACTGTGAGCCTAGCTAGGTTGTTAAGGGCTGAATGACATATCCGGGAAATCTCCATGAATATTCTTGAGGTTGCCCAACGAGATTCGATTCTGGGTCCCAAGAGCGGTAGGCTGAAGCCTTAACGTCTCGGCGATCGCTTAAAAAATATTGCATCGTCAATAAACCAGGCCCGTGGGCAGGAATTTTAAAAGGGTGGAGTTTAAAAAACACAGTTTCTTTTTCATAACGTGGTTTATTCATTTTTACAATATAGGTAGGTATACAGAATAACAATGCAGTTGACTAAGAGAGACAAAAAAAAGTTATGAAACTTTCTTCGCGGTCAAATGAAACATTTTACTGTGAACATAATGACAATGGTAATAAGTGATTACAATAACATAACGATGAGGAATTTTCCTGTGGAACAATGACACAATTTAAAACAACTTTTAATACCTTGTAGGATTTTTTTCTTGCCTGCATACATACGTCGATACGGTCGAACATAGAGGCATTAATGCATTGTATTCTATTCTGTAAAAGAGGAACGATCTACTTCTGGGCTTCTATACAAGTTCTCGAGGGCCCTGATGGTCGGTCGTCTGTTCCCAACAAATCGAGATCGCCACCAACAATGATCCGTGCTTCTCTATTTGAGCACTATTGCAAACGAGACCGAGCATGCAAATTTACCACTGCTTTTTTAAAACTTTTCTCGCACCGTAGACATTAAACGGGTCTTTTTAGTAAGGTCCTTATAGGTTCGGTCAGACCTACAATGGCGCCCGGATGAGGGAGGGGGTCCGACATATCCGATCGAATTAATTTGCCACCGCTAGTTGCTTGTCAATGATACGGGAAGAGACAGGGTACCGTAACGAAGTTTTTACGTCTGGATAATGAACAAAGATGTCAAAGATTCCAGAACCTTAGTCGAGTCAGAACGGCCCAGATGGAAAATTCGACAAAGCGACCATTCTCTTCAGTCCTATAATACCACCTTCCTCAAATTCAGTCAGCTGTGTGACGTCTCTGATTTCGTCACACAGAAATGCCTGACATTCGAAGCAGGGTAGCCAGATTTAAATTTTTATAAAGAGCCAACTAAGGTAAAAAAAAAGCCAAAATTTATATATTTTATATACATTATACTTTAATTATACTTGAATGCTATTTTATTATGTTAATGTTTCTTTTTCAAAAAGCATATCTTGATGATTAAGGGAAGAAACTGGATCAAAGGAATACAGTTTCTCAGAAGGAAAATACTCTAACATTTTATGAGAAGGGACAAATTCTTTGCAACATATATTTGAGGACAAAAGTTGTGACCTAATCCTAATAATTGCATCTAGAAGAGAAAGTTGCATTCCATTCCTTGCCTTATTCTTAAAATGAGTTAGAAGTGAAAACACCCTCTCTACTGTAGCATTGCTAATGGACGTTATTAGGCGATTGAGGGCAAAAGTCACAAGTTTTTTGAATTGGGGATTTTGTAATATTTTTTGCCAAAAAAGCTCACTTTCATTGGATATTCCACATTTCTTAAATTGATCTTCGTCTATCCAATTGACAAAAGGTAATTTCCTGTATTGCTCTTCAATCATATTAAGATTGTCTTGTGCTAAATTCAAAAATGGCAATTCAGAAAACTTTGGTCGTAAAGCTTGGTTTAAAATAATATTTGGGCTTAATTGCACTAGATCTTGAAATAAATTCATTGCCGACGGAAGCCTTTGTTGAACTTTATTTAAAGCCTCTTCTAACATGTGAAAACATCTTTCTTTGATTGTTAGAAATCGTTGCATGATTTTTTCATCATTATTATTTACTTGAGGTTTTTATCTCATTCATTCAAAAAATTCATTCCAAAATCAATTTTCTTATAATTACCATAATAAAGTCTACTTTTTAAAGTTTTGTAGTGTAAAATAAACTTTCATGTAACTGCAGGCTCTGCTTTATTTTGTTGAAAAAAGCCATTTAACCTTCCAAATTCTTGAACTATTGGAGTTGCAAATGGAAACAGAGATAATTAGTCTGATCCAAGATCATTTCTTTTAATAATATACAACTTAGAATTTATAATATAAAACTTAGAATGCCTACTGGAAAAAATAAAAAATAAAATAAAAGCCAAAAAGCCAAACAAAATTTTTTACGCCAATCAGACTGAAAAAAAGCCAAATTTTGCAAATTTGGCATCAAAAAAGCCAATCTGGCAACCCTGATTCGAAGACTTCCAAACAGGTACACTGAAAATTCTGACACACAGTAAACCTCTGCGAATCTTTTTATAGGATACCGGAGTCGCAATTTTAAGGCACTCTGGAGGAATTATCTAGAGTGCAATTGGACCACAACTGTAATCATTTACCTATCTAGCTGAGACTACTGTGTGCAGTTTTGCAGTAATCGGAGGAATTATAACTAGATGTGTAACTTTTTTGTCAATGAGTATATGCATAACAGTGGATGGTCGAGAGATAGTAGGGGTAGTAAAGTCTCAGCTAGCCACTTTGCAAGTTTAAGGAGCACTTTTTCATATGTCAAACCCTGTTCGTCACCATTCGACCATCTGTGGGCCTGACCAAACATTGTGGTCGGATTGTGGGCCCGACCGAACCAATGATATAATTAAAAATGCCATCTTAGCATTCACAGGGTGGGAAACAAACATATATATATATATACATATAAAGCTCACGAGTGTTAATAATTGCCGATCAGGTACACCATACTCAGTGACGGATGAGAACAATAGTCCAACCTATACAACAAACAAGATTCTGCCTCAGATTCGTATTCTCTACTACTGCAGTTTAACAACTCACCCCACGGCCATTTGGCCAGTGATGATTGTGCAACATAACGTCTGTTGTTATGAGACAGGTACCACACATGAACAACTATGTCATTAGAATGGGACACCTGATCATATGTGTTGGACTTGGTATTTCAAAATCTGACTGTACTTTATGCAAAGTAAAGAGTCATTAGGTAATAGATATACAAATAAATTATGAAAGTAATATCAGATTTATTTTTTGGTGATCACAAATTTTAATATATAATATATCATGGTGTAAACATATTGCATTAAAAAACATGGCTGGGTTCGAATAAAAATTTGGCCTTCATATAATGTCTGTATGACATAATAAAACATCACAATTTAAGGCACTAAATTTGACTACAAATTTTTAACATGTTCCATACATGGCATGGATACAATAAATCTGTAAACAACAGTCTGTTTGTAACAGGATTACAGAATAATTTGTGCAGAAATGCTGCGCTCTTGATTGACGCGGACAAATTTGCTAAAAAACTAAAGCTTTGAGTCTATGTAAAACTATACACACATTCATTGTTCGGATGATAATTAATATATAAACAGGATAAAGAAAATAAGTAATAAATGTTTAATTAACATGAGCAATAAGTATCGTTCATTGGCAAATTTAATTAATATCCCAGTCTTTTAAGCCCTATTTATACTATGAACGAAATTGCACTTATGTTTTAAAAACCATTAAAAAAAAAAAAAAATGCTACATATAAACAAAGCTAATAAAAATACAATTATTATACAAAATATTTACATTGAATGAGTGTGCAGAGTAAATGTTATTGCATTAGATGCAGGTATCTCGTTTCTTCCATTAGTGAAGTCAGTGAGGTATTCATGTCATTAATAACCATATTTGTGGTTGTTAGAAGGGGTGAAACAGTGTTTTCGTTAGTCCTACTGGCAGCTGCAGAATTCGACTGTGTCAGTTTTATCTGCTCCACTTTATCCTTTTTATCTGTACTGCTGCTAACTTTATTACACCCGGGTGACAACTCCATTTGATGATTAGAAACTGGAAACTTAGACTGATTAGTGAAATTATTTCCTTGAACAGATGGTGGTGTTTTATCCGCTAGCAGTTGTTGGCACTGTTGAACGTACTCTAGCGTACGTTGATAAGCTTCCGGTGGCATGCTTACTAACGAAGATTGGCTGATATTTTGACATTGTATTTCTGGCTTTTGATTGGAACAATTATGACAAGGAGAATTTGGAGAAGGATGTTGGTGTAACTGAGTCATTGAAGAAAGTTCGGCATTGCAACTTTTGCAATTTTGGCACTGTTGATTATTCACAGGTGCTGGAAACTGTGTCATAATTGGTTGAGATGGAGGCAAAGGAGGAGGAGGAGGAGGAGGAGGTGGTGGTGGTGGAGGAGGTGGAGGTGGAGGTGCCAGTGTTTCTTTTTTGTTGCAATTATTACAAGTTGAATTAGGAAGTGGATGAGGAATTGGATGCTTTACAGTTTGCTCACTTCCATGATGATTACATATGTTATTTTGTGGAAAACATTGAGAGTTTTGTTTAGAAAGTTGCCTTTGATCTGTGCCTGTGTAACAAAAGTGATTGAAAGACTGATTTTGTGGTAATGGTGGTCTTTGAATTTGTGGAACAGGTATAACAGGAGGAGGATGCTGAAAATGTTTTGCAGAGGGAGGAGATGAAGCTTGAAAGGGACTTTCTTGATGTCTACATTGTGTTGTAGTTGATTGTTTATTAAATTTACCTGATTCACTTCCTTCTTGTCTTGGCATCATCCACTGTGGCTTATTTTGACCTTGTGGAGAACAATACTGCATACTATGACCATTAGTATTAGAATATGGTGAATTCTGTCCTGGAAATGGTATGCTTTGTGCATTTGTCTGATAATAATGTTGTGATTGAAAACGTCTTTCTGGTTGAGACCCATTTTCACTTGGATCATTTATATATATTTGGTGAGGTGTTTCTTCGTGTCCATTCTGCATATTCCACATCTTACCTGGATTTTGTAACTGAGAATAATATGATTCTCGTGGAACTGGTGTCTGCTGACTAGTTTGAGCATAATAATGAGATGGATGAGAAACACAGTCTGACTGCAACCTGTAGTTATTCACTACAGGATGAGGTTGATTATATGGTACATTATTGGAATGATATGCATGGTCTGAATAATTACCATTCTGTATGTGATTATTTGATTGAGATCTATTTGTATTATTTGCATTCATTGCATACGTTTGCTGAGTATTGCGATTACTTATACAATTTGGACTGTACGTCGTAGTTTGGTTATTACAGTAACTATGGTCATTGTCTGGAAAATAAGGTAGTCTATTATTTGATTGATGTTGCATTTCCTCATACTGACTAACACTAGATACAGCATGACTGAAATGAGAATGTGGACGATCTGGTTCTTGCTGAGATTTTTCAGCAACTTGGTTAAGATAATGAACCATATCATCAGGAAGCACTAGATCTTTATTCTCTTCTATTGGTCGATCTTCTAAGACCACATTTTCATTAGGATGATTAGTTCTTCCATCCTGTACGCTATGTTTTGACATTGAAGATCGAGATATTGGAGGAAGAGGTGAGAGTTTACTAAAGCTATTAAATCTCTGTAACTTATCTCCTGCATTTACATCTAGAGGTCTTAAAGGATCACTTGAACGACGTGCATCCTTATAGGGAGAACACTGAGGTATCGAATTGTGCTCAGAAAGGCTTGTTTGGCCTTCTGTCCAATTATTTTCTCCCTGAGTATTATAATTCTGAGTTTGAACAACTAAATTTTGAGTTGAATTTAAATGTTGAGAAGCTAATGCACGTGAATGAATTCTCTGAAGATGAGCAGCAACTCCAGCAGGAATCCCCGTGCTGCTTCCAACTTCACTAGAGCGACGCGAGCTTCCTAATGATATTGGATCATACGGAGAATGAAATCCTCCGACACTCCGAGATATTTCACTTCCACGTCTGCTAGATATCTGACTGCTTACTGGCTGTGCACTAATATCAGAATGCAGACTGCTGTAGAAGGAACTGACAGAACTGTTACTGCTGTCCTGACGAATATTTTTACGATGTGTTACACACCCAGATAATCTGGTTAAATCTATATCAGAAATAAAGAATTATATACTTAAAACTATAAATATGTTTACATAATTCAAGTAACGAAAAGTTTACATTTTGTTAACACATACCTGAATTTGGAAGTATGGTAATATTATTTTTAGAATTTTTACTACTAATAATTTCAGGAAGCTTCGACGGACATGTTTGATGATTTGTCGTAGTGTGACTGTTCCATTGTTTCACTATAAATAAAATTTTACTATAAATTTTTTTACAAGTTATTAAAATATAAATGTATACAGGTTCAATTAATATAATAAGTAAAATTAAATAAGAACATGATCATTCAACGTACGAAAATTATATAATTTCTTAACTCTATTCATCAAAAAATATAATAAATAGCTTTAAAAATATTTAAAGCTATTCACCTTTCCTAGAATTTAGAAGATTTGGTAACCAAGAAGTTGCAGATTTTAATTGTGATTGTATCCTTGTTTTAATTCTGTTACAGGTATTTCTTGTTATTTCAACATTATTGCCGGAAGAAGTAACTGCTGTTGATACTGTCACAACAGGTTCTTCAATCTAAAAATACGATAAAAATGAGAATCGACCATCCTCAGAATCAACTACTTAGCATTAAAACTAGAAGTTTAAGGTATTTTGATACATTCTCAGAAAATTATTAACTAATCCATTAGTATCAACATAAGTAATTTTCAATCAAATAGTTTCCTCCAGTTGAAAAAATATAATCTAATTTATGCAATTATATTATAATTTTAAAATTATTTTTCATATTTTAAGGAAATTATAGTTCAGAAATCTAAGATTAAGAAATTTAACAGATAAATTAAAATATAATGTATTTGCATAGCTTACTGAGTAAATTATATTCACTGCGGACTTTTTCCAAATGACTCTATATTAATAATTTTAATTATTAAAATACAGGTATCTCTCATACAACACGACTTTCAGTTTCACTCTAACATGGAAATCCTCCTTACAAAATTTCACACAATTTTTAAGTGTAAACTTTGTTATTCTATATATTTTTTTATTCAAGTAAGGCCACACGCTGTCTCAAATTTGCCCACAGATTTTAGAATATTTAAATTTTCAATTTCTTTTGTGCCTTTTGTCAGGTTTACTTTAATGAAAACTGATTAGAATTTTTTTCCCCTTGTCCTAGCTTTCCTATCAACCAAGTGTCATTGTCGTTGCTTTCAGACTTTAGTCCTTAATTAAGACTGTCACTGTGCTTTTTTTTATAGATTAATTGGTTAATGTAACCCTTGTTGCCAAGATGGTGGCTTGTCTCTGATTCCAGCAAGGAAACAGTGAGACGCACGTTCTAACCTAACCTAACCTATTCTAATAAATTACCATAATTATTAGCAACCAAATTAAAACCAACATTGTCATGTTACACCATAGACAAAACACCGCCCTAGCAGTCTATTCATCCGATCCAGAAATAGAGCCTCTTTTCACCCGTGCCGCAATCATTCACCCCACGTTTCGACAAGATCACCTCAAATGGCTTGAAGCTATATACATCTTACTCAACACCCGCAGTAACACGCACTGCATCAATTTTAAAAAGGAGGTCATCTTATCATCGGCTTGGGAAGCCTTTCTCAACAGATCCCTGACGTAGCGCTATACTCACATCGCGCAAGTCTAACATGACGACATCGGCTGCACGCAACAGTGTTCCAGAATGCAAATTTTTCTAAATCAATGGTCAACTTCGATGGGATATTTAAATTTTGTAGAACAGAATTCCGTTACGCCTGAGGAAGAACCAACGAGGTTCGAAAACGTTTGCGTTTTACAGAGAAAGAGGAGAGAAGCAACCAAATTATTAGAATAGGTTAGGTTAGATTAGATTAGAACGTGCGTCCCACTGTTTCCTTGCTGGAATCGGAGACGAGCTGCCATCTTGGCACCAAGGGTTACATTAACCAATTAATCTTCGTATTTAGTAAAATTTATTTAAACATTTTTAGGTAAGTGTTATTAAACTTTTTTAACCATAGGTGTAATACCTATGGTTAAAAAAGTATCTCAGTACTCAAACTGTTCCAAACTCAAACAATTTGGTATTCAAGCACAAATTCTGGAAAAAATTGCTCAGTACTCGACCGAACAAACGTGACCTGATAGAACAAATTATTGATTAATAACGTAGTTTTATTTTGTCATCCATAGAAAATTATAGCACGGATTCGCATAACGTGGCACTTTTTTGGAACATATCTACTGTTATACAAGGGATACCTGCATTCCTATGTTCTATAATTAATAATAGCTAATGACTCCATAAAATATCATTACATGATATTAATTCCTGCTTAGCCAATACACAATAACGAATATGAACTCATTTGAATACAATTAGTTTGTAGAAGTTTCGCTGAAACATGTTATTCTACATTTTGATTTAAATATAGTTTCATTTGATATACAGCATGCAATTTAAACTAAAATTTTGATTTTCTATAAAATAAAAAATTAAAAAGATGAAATCACATATGCAGAGTGTATCTTTAAACCCTATGATTGTCACATGGGAAATGTAATATATTATTTAACAAAATATCAGATGATCAAAACTGAATTTACCTGTAAAAAATGAACTCGATAATAACAACAAAGAGTTTCAAATGTTATCCCTAAAGTCTATAGTATATAAATGTTCAAGATTTAAGTGTTTCTTATGATATGCAACAAGATAGTAACAAGCACAACCGAGTCATGAAATTGCAAACACTACTTCTTGCAAGTAAACTTTTAATCCGATCATCCAATATAATCAAAATACATATATATAAACTAGATTTTCTCACATCTATTTCTTGATTTTCCATAATATCCCAACCGACATCTGCTTCTATTCCTTCCAGAGGTCCACTTGTTGTTGATACACTATTATCACTAATAGGTGCTGGATCTGTTGCATCACCAGGACTACTACCTTCTTGTTCCTGTGAAAGTTTAAATATTAAATATATTCAATAATATTATAAAATTATTAAATATAATTTTAACCAAACCTCTGATTTAACACTTGGGCTGGAAAGACTTGCAGGATTTCCACTTCCAATTCCTTCTTCAGAGTGAGGACTCGAAGGATTTTCTGAGTTTTTTTCTTCTCTAGGACCGTCGTTGCTTCCCGAGTCTCCGTCACCACCTTTATGCTTTTTATTAGCATAAAATTCTGGCCCGTGTACCGTTTTTACATGTTTGCGCAAAGAACTAGGATCCGTGTATCTTTTCGTACATCCCGGTGCTTTACAAACATAAGGTTTCTAAATAAAAAATAGCGTTTGTTATTTATTATTTTATAAGTAAAGAGTAAAACATACATTTACTTTCATATAATATTATATCATTTTTAAATAATAACAATACATAATAAAAAATAACATAAAATATCAATAGATAAGATAAAAGCCAGACAATCTGCTGAATTATCTGGCTACAACAAGGTCAAATTAACAATTACACGGGAGGAACCTGTATGGTTATATCCAAACCAGCAGTTCTGGAAGAAAAGATTAGATGGACCTCAGTATGATCTTCATTTCCAGAACTGCTGGTTTGCAGGTCACTCATGTCTAATTTCTAATTGGCTTTGCTGTAGCTGGATAATTTAGCGGATTGTCTGCCTTTGGTTGGGAGTTACATTTGTGGAGTTGTTGTTTATGTAGATATGGTAATAAAGATTTTAATGGCAAGATCTTTTCTAATTTTGATTTATTTATGGAACATAGAATATAGCTGTTACATGGATCTTCGTATAAACCAGCAATTACAAACAAGTATTGCTTCATCTCGCTGTTAAGATTTACATTTATAGTAGTGAAACACTATGCCATAATCCAATGATGATTGCTGAAGGCCATTGAAAATGTTTGTTTTCGGGTAAATAGTGTTTTTTTACTGAATTTGGGTTTTATTTAACGTTATTCATAATTTACCCAGTTTTTGTGGTGGTTGTATTAAACTGCATTATCAACAATCTATTAGTTTCTTTGATTTAGATACTAAATGACTTGACTAATTTCTGTGAAAGATTACAAAAATATAAGTGAGAGGATGCAAAAATGCTACAATTGTCTCATTTAAGTGGAAACTGGTCAACACATGAAAGCACAGGTAAAATTTCAGCCCTGAATGATGGTTTGAATCCCCTAGATGACAAAAAAGTCAAAGGATCTCTTATTGTGACCCTTGACTAGATCAGTGTTTCTCAAACTTTTTGGTCCGCGACCCCCCTTTTGCACTTAAAAATTTCAAAGGACCCCTGAAGAATGACTATGTGTAGGAAAACATCCCGGAGGGAGGGGATTAAGTACCCTCTCATGGTCGCTCCAGTGCTGCCAGCTAAAAATGCATACCAACTAAAATAATATTGGAGTAGCCCAAGACATGGCCAAATATTGCTGCACCACAGCACTAGCGGAAATTTAAATTTGCCGACAGAAAAGCTTTCAGTTGATTGGTTTTCGGATAACGACGCTCTACTGTATTTCTAACTGGACTTGCCTACAGACGCAACGCTGCTAGCAAACACCGTTCCAAATGACAATGTTGTTCTATCATAGTTTAGGCTGAGAGTGGAACTCGGGGAATTCCCCAATAGCGCACAAATTTATGAATATTATATTTAGGCTCGTATTAAAGTATTTATATTGTTTTTATTATTTATATATGCAATTTATTTAAGTAAAAATTATTTTATATATTTTTTATTTCTATTATTTCTAAACATGAATCCATAGATCAATTTCAGGGATCTATATGTTGAAGAGGATTATGTGTAGACCATTAGTTTCTTTGACATTTTTTTACTCCTACAGGCATGGTCTATAGCTCTAATATGGTCCTAACTGACTAATTCAGAGCTGCATTTATACAAAAACATGTTTTTGGTTGACATTGATATTCAAATTCATTGCTGAATTGATCAAATTATCTTTTAAATATGTATGTCAGTGATGTCAAACAATGGGTATTGTCTGGGATATATTTAAGCTGTTTTCAGTCATTTTACAAAAATTAAAATACTAAAATATGTATATAATATTTTGTATCACATTATGTGAATAACGTGATACAAAAATGAATAAAAGAGCAATAGTATCAATTTTTAAAATATTTTTTATGAGAATTGATGAAAGAAAATGTCATTTTAGCGGTTTATCTTTTTTTATATATGGCGAGTCATAATGGTCTCCGAGATTTTCCAATCACAACACTGTAATGATAAGAGATACAGAATTAGATTACATTGTGAAAGTCTCTGAGTTTATATGTGTGTGCACAGGAGAATATCTCACAAGGTTTATGGGCTGTTTTTCTTTGATGAGGCAACCATTACTGGCATCATCTTTCTTGATATGCTTCAGCTGTAGCTAATGGTGCAACTTCATTATGGTTGTGCCGACTTCATTCTTCAATTAGATGAAGCTACACCACAATTTAGCAGTGACATGCCTATCTCAACGAGCAATTACCCAGTAGAATGGATTGGCTTTTGCAACTGTCCAGAAACAAGTGCATTTAGCTTAACCATCTCAGTCACCAGATTTAACACTGATTTTTTCCCATGGGGTTACATTACGGACAAGGTGCTTGTGCCACCATTATTCTGAGACTTAATGGAACTAAAACTGCATTACCACAGCTATCACTCAGGTGGAGCAGAGAATGCTGAAAATAGACATGAAGGATGGCCAATCGAGAGTTTGTAAGATATGTATAAAGCTTTGAACACTTCCTCTTCCATTGCAGTGTAAAGATAATAGTAAATCAAAATCCTATTGTGACTATCCCTGTACAATTGTAAAATATATTAGCCTGGAATCTACAATATTTTATTACTAACACTTTAATTTCATATTTGAGATTGTCATAATAGCTTTTTTTTATTTCATTTATTTGTACAAAGTAGCTGCAAAGTCAAGATACATAAGATTGTATCTTGGATTAATTATTTGTTTCATCTCCATTGGAAGGGTTTCATATAATAGACACAGAATAGGTGATAGAAGATAGTTCTTAAAGTTCTCCTTACATCACACACTATTGTGAGATTCTGGAGACGAAATAATTTTACTTTAATAAGAAAAATTTTCAAAGTATTTAGGGTTAGAAATGACATTTCTATAAATTCTGTTGGAAAAGGGAAGTAAACTTCCTCTAGCGAGATGTTATCACACATTTCCGACAAACATCCGTCAGGACGAATATCCCAACAGATGTTACAAATCCTAAATCCCAATAGGTGGGTAATTTGGAATAAAAAGGGGAGAAATCACGATTCCAGGGCATACGGCCATAGACAAAAACTGCCATCTTATGTCAGACTGTGCCATATAGAAGCACAGAACCATAAGAAGAACATAGCCCAGCTCCAGCTCATCATTCATATTAGAATAGCTCTATACATCGATTGGACTGAATGTATTAGTCAATCAGAGGTATTATTATACATCATTGTAAACTCTCTCTCAGTATTTAGAGGTGTACATAGATGACGTTTGATTTAGCGATAGATTATTTCTTTATGTAGTTATTCTTACGTTATGTTCTTATGTCATTAAATTTTAATTTGTTGTTTATTAATCTGAATGTCTATCCATTTGTATTTTATATGGACATACCAACCTATCCCTGGTTTCCATCTCCCCACTCACATCCCAAGATCCTCCTAATAGCCATCCACCAACAGGGTGAGCAGAACTAACCATTCTGACAACTAGAAAGTTTAGCCTCTCACCCATATTCTCACATTCTGATGTCAGATGAAGCCAAAAGAGGTTGTCAATTGGAAAGTGTGTCCACCATAGACAGGTTAGTATGCATCGAAAATGGGTTCCAGTGCAGTTTTGATATGTGGATAGAAGCTATAGTATAAGTTAGTTGAAAGTTAAATTTAACAGAGAAAAGATGGAAGAAAATTCCAGAGCAACATAAGTGGAATGGGAAATCTGGTTCCACTACTTCTGGTGTTTTCAGGTGATCCGATTGGCCCCCAAATTAGTGACTTTTCTGAATCTTTAGCAGATGTAGCTAAGATAGCAGCATGGTCAAAAGGCTCAAATGCTGACTATGGCCTGCCTGAAACAAACTGGAATTGCCCAAGATTTCGCATATAAGGATAAGCAAATCAAAGGGATTATGATAATACACCATTATCATTACACCAAGATATTTTTTTACAAAAATGGTTATCAGTAGGAATTGATAGATTTCAAGATCATGGTATCTATAATGTATTTAGAAAATGTCCAGGAAAACCAGTAATCGTAAGTTATAAGAAACTGATTAAAATAAGATCAGTTGGAGCTCTAAAAACATAGATGGTTAACATCCTAAGCTGAAAAAGGACATTCTAAACCTAATTTTTTTTTAGCAAGGCAACACTCCACTACACTTCCAAATGACTTGAGGTAATACTCTAACTAATGTCTTCTTTAGTATTAGATTAGATACACAGGCCCCATAAAATGGTCTTCCAGATTGTCTGATATGATGCCACTGGATTCCTTTGTGGAATTTTTTGAAAGACAGTGTCTACATCCCCGTTTCCAAGAATTTAAGTATTAAAAGAAATACTAATATTATACACCTACACCTTTATTTTCAATCCATTCTGTTTTCTTGTAAGTTATTTATGAAAATGTAAATACTCTGCTTACATAACACTACGTTGTTTTTGCCTAATAGATAAATAATAAAAATACATGTTCAAAGTATTAAAATAATAAATTAAAAGGAACAATAGAGATAAAAAAAAATTAAATTTGTAAAGTACAAAAATCAATATGTAGAGTAGAAGATAATAAAATGAAAGGAGATACGAGTGAAAGTTTTCCTAAACTGTAATGGATGCAACTCGATAGTATAAAATGAATATAAATTTGCTTATATTCATTAATATGCTATTCATAAATGTATTTAAATTCTGAGAAGTTCTTTAACCAGATTTTCCTTTCAGGGTGTCATCACTCGCATATTAAAAATGAAACACCTCACGTGGCTAGATGTAAATAAATTGCTTCATTATCTTCTTTCGGCACTCCCTAACTTTTGTAACTTTTTTAAATGAAGATGTAATAGATTTGTCAAACTTATTAACAAAAAAAAACATAATAACGATTTAGTTATTTTTTTACAGCTCAATAATTGATTTCCATTATCTAATTAAAATTTTAAATTTGTCCGCACATTATTTTTTTTATTATAATCGTTGCTGTGAAAGGAAGTTTATGTTTATTATTCGACACAAAATACTATTTTAGATATATTTTTAAATAAAATACCTCATTAGAATGAGTCCTATTTTGATGCTTGGCTCTGTCAGAAGCATTACTGAAAGCTTTGGTGCAGCCGGGAAATTCGCACATGTAAGGTTTTTCTCCAGTGTGAGATCTTAGATGCGTCTTTAGATTTTCTAATCTAGAATAGGCTTTGGCACAACCTTCAAACTGTAAACAATAATATTAAAAATATATTTTTATATTAAACTTTATTTCAATTGCAATATATAAATGATATTTAGGTAAATATAAATATTTTTAAAACTTTCTCTGCCTAAGAGGGAATTTGTATATATCAAGCATGAACTTCACTAGGCACAGAACTGAGTGATCAAGTAATGAGGAATAGGATTCAATATATCTTGATCAATAAAAATTTCTACTACATCCTCCATACTGCATGCAAAATATAAACATTTGGCAGCTTTCCAACTATAATACAAGACAATGGCGTAGCTAGGGGGTGCGGTAGGTGCGGTCCACACCGGACCCCTGGAAAGCGATAGGCCCATGGGGGCTCCAAAATCACAAGAAAAAAGACCCGAAAAATTTTTCAGGGCCCACAGATCTGGTTCCGCACCAGGCCCGGAGAACCGTAGCTACGCCACTGATATAAGATCAATTATTTTCACTTTTAAATTTGTTTGATTCATAAGAAAAGAATCTGATTCGTCTACTTCATTGATCTTGAGTCTAATAAGAAATTCACTTGAGTGATTTCAGTGGGATGTCAGTCTATCTCTACCACAGGTGTCTACAGAAGGCTACAAACAGGATACTTGCCCCTTGGGATGGTCTAAAAAATTCTACAAATTACTGTATAATAATAAAAGTGATATGAAATGTGTAACCTTATACTCTTGATCACGAGATTCTTTAATACAATACTGTATTCTGTAATCTACATGTGAAAAAACCCAAGAACGGTTAAATAAAATTTAGTGGTGAACTAGCCAAACCCATGACAGGCATGAAAAAGAAAATCCCTCTTAATGTTAGTAAGGAATATTAGTAAGCAAGATTAAATGAATTTCTTTTATAGATACTAATTTGTTAATTAATTAATATAGTAATTTGACTTGTACATTTTAAAATTCATTTAAAATCATTTGAATAGTTCCAAAATTATCTCAAAAATTAGAAAGTATGACTAAAATAATTTGAAATTTATATGTTAAATGGATAGTTTTTATGTTTATTACCGTGCATTTGTGTGGTTTTTCACCAGTGTGCCTCCTCATGTGGACAACCAACATGTATTGAGCTTTAAATGGCTTTTCATCCCTTGAACAATCTCTCCATTTGCAAACAAAAGATTTCTTATTTCCATGTATGTGATCATTACTAATATGCTAAAAATTATAAAGAAAAAACTTTATATATAATAACAGCCAATATAATATTAATAATATACATTTTTTTAAATCATAAAATTACTAACTTTAACAAGTTCTTCCTGAGTATTAAATTCTCTGTTGCAACCTTTCCAGTGGCAATTGGTTTCGATGAAGTCGCCGGGTTCGTCTTTAAGATCTGCCGTCGTTTCTCGATCGTCATCACCCATACCGACATCGCCGACCGTACTACTCGCAACTTCCTTTTTAACTTTCATCCTAGCTTCTTCTGTATCTACAGTACTACTAACGACATTGCTGGCAGTTTCACATCCATTTGAAGCATCTGTCTTCAAAAACCATTTAAATATGATTGTAAATTCATATTTTTCTTACAGAAAATTAAAAAATCATTGATATTAAACAATTTCATGTATTGATGCAGAACTTTCTTGCTAACAATGTAAGGTGCTTAAACATTTTTAAGAAATCAAAATTTTATTTTTTGATATTTTTCAAACTTCCTTCCTAATCTCATTTTCAGCATGCGTATAAGTGATTTTAATTTAGGATTTGTCACTAGGCATACCACCGCCCAATTCACTTACACCACTGACCCTGAAATGCAGGCGGACCTCCCTAATACCAGGTTAATAAGTCAAGACGTCCAAACCGACCATATTACGGCCTTAGAAGCCTTTAGTGATGTACAAGGCCGGCCCCGACAAGCAAGTGCATCAACCGTAAGGACGGCAGTGTAATTAAAACATGTTCTATTTTTCAATAAATCAAACTTTTAAATGTATTTTTATTCTTTATATAAAAAAATGTAAAATAAACTTGGAGTTTTTTCATATTTTAAATTAATAATCAAACAAGGAATGCATCTTAAAATTGTAAATAAAAAAAATTCATACCTTTAAAGAGATAGAAACCATTAATTTGAATAAAAATTATACAGTTAACTATATCAAATTAATGTTTGACTGTCGATATTCAGTATTGACAACTTTTCTCCACTGTAATTCTATAAGTAATTCGTCAATTGTTTTTGTGCAAATCGGTGTTTGTCTTGTGTTACTGTCATACTTGTGGTATGCTTGACAGTTCTGGGAACTCCATTAGATGTTTCTATCAGTAAAGTTTTTCACAATCAGAAGAAAAGACAGGAGTCATAACTCCCCTATATAAACAGTAATGAAAAAAGAAAAACAAGATGACTTAAAATTAACAGTTGCATTAACAATTTTTTTTACTTTCATTCAGTGGTGTAGCGAGTGGGGGGTGCAAGGGGATGTACCATGCACCAAGCGCCACTCACAGAGGGACGCCCAAATGGTCTCCAAGACAAACTATATGTGTTTCTGGAGGGGGAGAGGGAGCCAATAAAGTGTCGGGTGCCAGTTATGTTTGCTACGCCACTGCTTCCATTTGTAAATTTCTGTTTCAATTCCCACGTTAATTGATACATGTTAATTTATAGTACTAAAACTATAATATAACTTCAAAAATTACTTAAAAATCAGAGTTTAATATAACTTTTGATTATAAGAAATGAAAATCTTCATTTAAACTTGCAGTATTAAAAGAAGAGCAAGAAGATTGCTAATGCGTAAAAAGTTAAACTAAATTGCTGCAATGGAATTACTTGACAGCAAAGAATTATAAACGGTTTTGTTGTAATTATTGTTTAATTGGGTATAACTCGGTAATGATTAACCATCACTAAAAGATTTACATTTATATAACTGTATTCCACATTACCAATTTAATTCTTATATTAAAAAATTCTCACTTCTCAAGAACAGATGAGTACGCTTATACTTCGTAATGTTAATAAAACTAATTTTCAATTAATTATTAGCTTATGAAAAACTGAAATTTTCTCTACTTAACTCTTATACATCATAATTAATTAAAAATACTTACTGTCCCATCTGCTTTTGTGACATTTGTATTTACACCAATAGGAACAGGACCAGATATAATGGATTGTTGAGCAAGACTCGTAGAAGGAGGTAATAATAATGGCGATCCTATGCCACTCTGATGTATTAAATGATGAAGATGTTGAAGATGAGGAGGAACGGAAGGTGGCGGCATACCCAGAGCGGGGCTAATTGTTCCTGTAAAATTAGATAAATTACATTTCCAACTTTTTCCCCTCGGTACTCAAAATGTACTTAAAGTTATTAATAAAAGATTAATTAGATATCCAGCTGTTACCTAGCATCTGAAGAGTCAGTGAAGCCGAAGCTTGGAAATGAACCATAAAAAACAGAAGAGGCATATTCTAGATAATGTTAACAGGTAGGTGAGACCTATATATTAAATAGTTTCCTTTCGTGCTTAAATTTTCTTCGAAGACTATTAGAAAATTAGTATAAAAACTAAGATGAGAAAAATTAGTTATTAATGTTAGAATGATATAAAAATAGTAATTTTAAAATACCTGCTTTTAATGAATTCTCTGCAGTCTTTATTTTTATAAATAATTAAAATGGTAAAACACTGTTTTATGATTTAAAACAAGTTTGCTTCTATATGTCTTAAACATTAATCTTATCAGGCAACAGACAATTCATTTATACAGCAGATGTATTGTTATATGAAAATTAAGACGTAAAATTTTTCGTAAACATTTCTTAGAATATCTGCACTTAAATAAAGATTTTGGTTAATGTTACCCTAGGTATACAAAATGGCGGCTCGTCTCCGATTCCAGTGATCAGAAGACAGGGAACAGTGGGGACGCACGTTCTAACCTTACCTATTCTAATAATTTGCTTGCTAATAATTATGGTAATTTATTAGAATAGGTTAGGTTACAATGTGTGTCCCCGCTGTTCCCTGTCTTCTGATTGCTGAAATTGGAGACGAGCCGCCATTTTGTATACCAAGGGTAACATTAACCAAGATTTTATATTAGTTCAGTGGGGGTGCAAGAGAGGAGTTAATCTAAAGATTTTTACATAGTTAACAGTTACAATTTTTTAAATTTTAATTTAAAATTAAGCGTTTAATTATTACTTAAGAATCTACATAAAAAAATAACTTGATAGCATTATTTAAATTTGAAGTAATCATTCAATGTCAATCAAATAAACTGAAGTTTTTATTCGTTCGTCAACTTGACATCCGACTATTATAATTATATTTTTAAATTTAAATTCTTTATGTTCATATTCTACATCACCATTTGATGAGAGAAATCACGTAAAAAATATTTAATGCGGTCTTCTGTATTTAAAGTATAAATCTGTCATTATATTATAAATTATTAAAATTTAGAAATATTCATTTTATATGGATATAATTTCTCTCTCTCTATATATATATATATATATATATATGAATCTTTGATGCATTAAATGCTATAAGGAGTTTGTTTCTATAAACTGATAGAAAAAACAATTTTAATTAAGAAGTTAAACTGTACGGTTATTGTAAATGCGTGCAGATATTGTAAACATCTGCAGAAAATTAAATGTTTCCATCTTCAAACTGTATTAACAGAGTAGCCATGAAGTTTTTTGCATGCCAGTTAGAAGTTATCTATATTTTCTTTTCCATTCTCTACACAATTTTTAATTTTTCCACATTCTCCCATTATAATAGCTTTCTGTGATAGCTAGTTTTAGGTCTTCAACTGTCATAAAGTGGGATGATAAATTTTCTCTTCCATAATCTTGCAAAGTTTGTCACAAACTATTAACCGTAGACTTTGAGGAGGATACGCCACGCCAGATTCATATCTAATCCCATCATCCACCAAATTTGTCATCGCGACATTTTCTAAATGAAAAACCTAGGAAATGACCTCATAAATAGTAATTTTCCGGCTACTCTAGACTTATACTGGAAATGTTTACAACAAATGAACAGTTTGGCTTCGTAATTAAAGTAATTCATTCCTATTATATCTCCATTTTATTATTTATTAAATAAAAATGTGTACGTGCTCACGCACGCATAATTTATATCTATATTAAGTTACATTTTCAATTAAAACTGTATCTCAATAAACATAAAAATACATATTTTTAAATCTAGTAGTCCGGTCATGAAAATACATTAATCAAAGATACATTTTATCTAACTATTTCCTTTAAAAAAATTACAGAAAAATATAAACTATTATTATTTTGTAATTACGCCGTCTGTACGCATCGCTATGCAAATACAACGAAATTTATTCAGGTCACGAATAAAAACAAAATACAAAATATAATTATTAGTCTTTATATTATTAATAAAAAGATGTTTAATATAATTTATTCATTTACAAATTATCAGTAATAATTTAGTTGTTATAAATTATTATTTTTCTAGTTAACAAAGTGAGTTTTTGCTTTGAGTAACTAGCAAACGGGACATCAACGTATAGCATTTTCTGTGATAATTATTCATTAGTCTAATACAATGTATTAATGTTATTAAGAAAACTTTAGCCTCTTCTTCTAACTCCGCTAATGAGGTTAAAAATTGACCTTTTAAGATAGTAAATAACTTATTTATCAAAATATCTGTCAGTGTTTTATAATTAAATGATATGTAATACAATAACAGGAATAATATAAGTTCGATGACAGATAGAATGCATTCAAGTTCTAGAAAAATAAAAAAAATAGAAAGAAAAATATATTCAATCTCATAAACAACCATGTATAACTGTAATTCCTATAAATGTATGTATTAAGTACAGTTATACTCATAAAATAATGCATAGTAAATTTAATAACATAAATATATTATATTCGTTATTTACAAGGACATCTTTCGTCATCGCCCGATAAAACGATGAGATATGCGCAGAAAAACATATTTTAACTTTCAATATCGAATGTAAGAATTATTATTATTAATAATAATTTCAAAAAATACATATTTACCTGCTGATAGATGGCCATACGAGCCACTAGTACTGGAACTTCGAGAACCATTCATAAAAGAAACCAGAGAATTGGGAGAGAATCTTATCATAGAGTTAATATCGAAAGAGTCGGAATACGGAGAACTAGAAAGCGCTCTTTTTCTTCCATGCCTTATGGCTTGTCTGGAGTTTGCCAATCTGGAACCCTGGACTAAAAATAATAATACATTCTGTATATCATTACGAATAACAACAAAAATTATAATTGCTAATTTTATTTACAGTTAAAAAAAAATAATAAAATGAATTTCTATTTAAAATTGAATTGTGTTAAGAGAAGTTTTATTGAATAATTATTAAAATAAAATAGTCTTTATCTAAATATTCAATGCATAATTTTATTTTAAACTTCTAAAAACTGTTACCAAGCTGTGTGAGATCTGAGATCAAATATATCCTATAAAGCAGTAATTGTTTATTTTTTGAGAGAGAGAAGATCTATCAACAGTTCCAAAGTTCAGTTTGTGAAATGTGTTCATTACTTATACTTTTACATATACAAAAATACAGAACTATTATTTATTTTCTGTACAGAGAGAACCAAAATGATTTTTTTTTACTTATAAATTACATTAAAAACAGATTTATTATTGTAAAATAGCATATAAACTTGATTTATTATTCGGTTAATTATATCATTTTTTGATGTTTTATACACTTTCTCTATGATACGAGAATGAAAATGTCCAATCTACGTATTAACAATAAGATTATTTTGTATAGTTTGTATCTTTTAGTTAATGGTATCACTCTTTAAAGTTTGTAAAGAAGTTTAAAATGCAATTAATGAACGGAAACAAAAGCGTATTTACAACCGATACCGTCGTATTTAATACAAAGTGGCCTCTTGTTGAAATATCTCATTTGAAATAATTTACATAAACACTCTTACTGTACTACATCATCATTATTCAGTAGACAAAAATAATGGTTATATAATAACATGTTACTATCTCTACTCTTTTATATCTTTAAAAATAGTTGGTACTCACCATCCACAGAAAATGATATGTCTGCACCTGCACTGTTATTTGTTTGGTGACTGTGAAACTCCCCTATCAAACATCGTTGGCTAAGTGCTGCCATTTGTTGCAAATAATCCGGATGAAGAGGTAATCCTATAGAGATGTGGCAATTTAATGCCGTATAACTTTAATACATCACTTCTGTTTAACAGAATTTTCTTTAGATTATGTAGTGTTATATTATACATGGTAATTTATTCTTGTATATAAATTTATGTTCAAATTTTATATTCTAGTGATATATCACATTTAAAATGATAATAGATATAATTAGAGTATTGTTCAAACCTCTCGTATCCATAGGACTCAACCCACGGACGGACACTGGCGATGCAGTGGGGAATGTACTGTACAGTTGGTCCGCATACGGACTAAGTCTGTAGTGAGGATGCATCGGCGATTCGACCTGGTTATTAGCCAGACCTCTCCGCTGGGGAAGAAACGACAGTTCGGATAGAGCGGGACTAGTGACATTACCTGAGAAACTAGAAAATAATTTTAAGTTATTAATAATTTACATTAAAAAAAAACAAAATAAAAAAATTTGCATATTCATACTCTATTATAACTATACATTTTCATTGTATTATTGCTTCTTAAAGAAATGCATAATAATATTTTCAAACCTTTTGCATCTCAAAAAATATTGATGAGATATAATTGTTTATCTGTTGCAAATTCTATAGACCTATAATTTAATACAATGTTTTTATTTTTTTTCCATTCTTCTTAGAGCTTTCTTTATTTCTTCCTAATCTACTTTTAAGTAGGTGCTTCAGATAAGATATTTTTTTTTTATTTTCCTTCATCTTTCTTTTTTTAAACCTTTATATCACTCTGTAGATACATGACAAAATTAACAAACTACTCTAATACATTTATTAACCTTATCAGTTAAACAGCACATAATGGTAGAAGCAAGTTGAAAAGTAAGATTTATCTATGAAGAGCCGCTAGATAAATACAGTAAGACATACATACAACATAAAATGTTAAGTTATATGAGTTTGCTGGACTCCTTAAGAGCTGAGTGATTCAAAAAATAATCAAGTGTCTGGTTTAGCAAAACCTTAACATATGAAAGCAATTGAGAGATTACATAAAGCTTGAAGAGTGATAACATATCTGTACATGCAAAAATTCATATTTGTAACCTCTGACCTAATAAATAAAATCTTTTTTTTTCATAATTTCAGCTTGTCATGTGTAAAAAATTAACTTTCTCTGAGATAAAGGATAACAAACTCTTAATAGCTAACAAGTATTCTACACGCTATTCACTAAAATTTAATTTAAAAATCATATATAACTGTTATTTTCTTTTTTATTTATTTAAAACAAATAATATTTGTTTCTTTAAATATTACAACAAATGAAATATTGTTTGTTTTGCATATTTCTCTCTTCATTGTACCACGAACAAGTCATTAGTTTGAATGCAAAAAGAAATGGCTTATTCATTACTCCGTTTTTTCTGGATGTATTAATGTAATATATTAAGGAACCAGTTTATTATCCAGATAAGAATTACATTCCAGCATATCTAAAATTGCTTAATTATAATTACAGAATATACTAATGTTATAATGAAGAATAAATTGTGTAATAATGATCTAAAATGTTATGTTCCAAATTAATTCTTTAACAAACTATATTAAAATAATTTAAATGTGAAATAAAAAATGATTAAAAAGCTGACATAAATTACACGACGTGTTTTAAAGTTTATTTTACACTAAACATAAAGCCCGAATGGCAAGATAAAAAATGGATTGGCATCCCGTAAGCGTCATAAATGAAGTAGAATGTTCGAAAATCTACTTCGGTAATACTTAAATATCATTCAAGATCCAGTAGCAGTTTTAAGCAGTTTAAAGATTTTACTTAGGGCCTCATACTTTTATGCTTTAGATTTGCATAAATATATGCTTGTTAATATTTGTCTTGATCCAGCATTTGAAATCCAATACTCTAAATAGGATCCTAAACTTCATACAATGTCAAGTAATGTGATTCAGGCTTTATACTATATAAATTTACATAAAAAGTCCTCGCAAGTCCATTTGCCTAGGGCTTCACACAACCTAAAATTGCCACTAATCAGATCAAACAGTACAACTTGTGCTTTTTATCTCATAAATAATTGATAAAGTCATTCCTTTATAAAAATGGATTGCTTTTCATTTTATTCTGTGATCTATTTTATATTTACTGTAATATTATTTTTTAATTATTTGTTGTTGTAAATTTTTCAAAAATTTATGCCTAAGAAACTTGAAGTTTTAATTTTAAGGTGATGTATCTTCAATCTTCTGGCTCCTCGAAACTCTTCCAGCATTTTTTAAATGTGAAAATATGAGTATGATGTTATATTATGTATCACTTAATACTGAAACTACTGAGAAAAATAGTCATAATAATATATTTGTTTACAATTTCCTAATTTTCGGAGACCTGCTATAGTAATGAGAAGAAATATGTTATCTTCATCACATTAAGCTGCTATATCAATATAAACATGTCTATATATTTTCATATAAATGAATAACTAATTCTGTAGGTGTAAATCCTAATGACAAACCATATGCTAGTCCAAAAACAAATTAGACTTCATCAGCAAAACATAAATACATCCATTTATTTATTATTTACGTAGTAGTATACTACAAAAGTATATCAATTCATTCCATCTGATACTTTTCTTTCTCCGAACGACTGCACAATTTATGTACAATACATTTTTATATCTTCGTATTATTCGTTAACATTAAAATATCAAGATTCAAGAGATACGATTCGCTTAAGAGATTCCACAATCATAACAATAAGTTCAAGTATTAAAGTCTATATACTTATTACCAGAAACATTAACAAACAATTTCAGTTCATTATCATCTGGTATATCAAATCACACTCTAAAGCTTCGTCGTCATCCGACGACGAAGCTTTAAAGTGTGTATTCCTTTTCGTCGTTAAAGAGAACATTCTTCTACTTTTATTACTTGATACAGCAGCATTTTATTAAGATCATGATTAATACATTAACAAGATTGGAGAAACAAAGCTTTATCGAGAGTGAAGTAAGTACTGGAGAGTGACAGCGTGAGAATTCCTTCTTTCCGATGAATCATCGCCAACAATAAATGTCACCCGCCGCTCAGTTTGTTTCGGTTAACTGCATTTGAAGAAACGGCGGGTATTCACATTCTAATGGGACGAATTATATAATACAGTCTTCAAATTTTAACACAAAGCGTAGGGACGTGGGAAAACACATTTTGAAGTGTGATGGGTTCTACACTTGAATTTTAACAAGAAGCAGTCTTTATTGGTAGTTGTGTGTGTAGATAAGTGTATACTTGAATAAGCATTTATATGAAAATATCTGAATAATCAATAAATAAATAAAAAGTATTATATGTTTATTAAATTGCTAATATGTGGATTTCATATTAAACATTTAAATATTAAAAATGTACAGATAATGTTTTAAGTTCCTTGTGTTTGTGTTTTGAATTATATCATTTATAAATATTTAAATACTTTTTATTCGATTATTTTTGTTGCATAATTATAATTTAAACAGCACTTAAATGAGTTAATTTAAATTAATAGCTTAATATTAAAAATTATTTTTATGAATAAATAATATAATTAAGATATTGATTATATAAATATCGGTAGATGTCGCTGCGGGTAATATTTAGGTTCAATTACTCTAATTGAACCTAATTACGATATTTTTTTTAAATAAGGATATTTAAACATTAGTTAATTATAATTTGCTTTAGTACTTAGAATTTAGGGAAAAAATAAAGTTGAAAATAAGTGTTAAGACTTATAAAGAGCGCACAGCGGTGGAAAGAAGCGAGGAAAAGTTAATTGAGTGTTCAAACGGGGCACGGGAACCTTTTTTGGTAAGGTGAATGCATCTTTACTCGGAAAATTTATACCGTTAAAGGGATTAAACTAGGAGGAGCGGCATACGGAATGATGACTATGGGGTTCCCCCTGTGGGACCCCTAGATCGACATTCCGAGTGCCACTCCTTTGGATACTGCCAGCATCATTTGTGCTTCATATCGCAACTTTAAAATTCAATCTCCTCCCTTAAATCCTTCTCAAAGTCCACCCACGAATTTAGAACGGTTTATATCAAAGAAACCAGTTTTTTTCGGGTGCGCAATCGATGTAAAAACCGTCTCGAAATAAGAGAAAATAAAAACGCATTCGTCTTTTGTAAGAAAATAATGACTTCATCAAGTTTTTCGCCGAGTGCATCCGTTACAGGGGGAGAGAAAGAGCGAGAGAGAGGAAAAAAAAAAAAGTATATTCTTAACTAGGGAATGAAGAGCCGCGAGCAATGTTTGCACGCAAGTCTGTTCGGTGTGCCAGTTCATTATCGTGCATGGCACGACCGTAAAAACGACGAATACTTATCGAATCGCGTTAGAACACAAGAGTCGAGGGGGTACCATCAACGGTTTCCCGATCAAAACTTCGGATGGACACACTGACTACGCGGCGTTTTTCGCATGTTTTAATCAATTGGCCTTCCCGAAGAGGCTCTCCACGGGTTAATGCGTGGAGAGAATACTTCTGGGTGGGTCCTCTCTAAGTTAAGAAGCCTATAAAAAGACCTGAAACAAGATTAACGCGATGCGATGCCGAATTTCAAAAAAAAAAAAAACTTAATAAGAAAGCCACTAATGGTTTTCTTGTGTCTATAAGTACAATATCTTCTATATATATTTTATAAGTATTGAAAGTACCGAAATGGCATCTTATATTTTATAGCTTTATTAGCCTTGTGCATCAATTTACTTAGCCTTGTACTTCTTGTACATCAATTATTCTAACGTTCTAACTGAAGCTCATGCCATTTTGTCTACGTAGCTGAGGGTTGGTGTATCGTATTTCGGAAGCAATTAACCTGTACTCATAGAAAAATGTATATTACCCGAGCGATCTCGTATCGAGAAAACCGGATTTTTTTTTTACACGAAAGTAATTAAAATGTTCATATTAAATCGTCAGAGTTGGATAAATAATTGTTTCTTCGGAAAGGAAGTAACAATTGTAGAAAAAATAAGCATAAAAAGAAAAGAATAAGTTACTGTTGTAGAGAGATAAGTGGATACAACCATACAAAGAATTGCGGTTTCATCAAAACAAGTCTAGAAAAGAAGAAAAAAAGAGAGAAAAAAAAATTTATAGCTAATTATACAGAACAGCTCATAAAACTACCAAAGTTCCAATTAAAAAAAGAAAGTTCGGACACGACTTTACTATATTTTGTTTTTTCTTTTGAAGTCCTGACCTAGCGAAAGCGTAACAGAATTTAATTATGAGAGTGGCCGATAGAAATAAGTTATCATTGTTGCATTGACAGATTACCTTTTTTTCTTTTTTTTTACTTACAAAAGGCCTTTGAACGGGTCCTCTAATAAATACGGAGGCAGCTTTCTATAGAATTTTAATTTTTAAACTTTCTAGGAAAGATTTAGAAGGTTTATAGAGTTACAGAAGGATTATTCTTCTGTAACTCTATAACCCTGCTCGAGAAATCTTTTCGCATCTAATTAATTTTATGATTCTTAAACATTATAAAACACTGAAAAGATTCTGCCAAGCGTAAATTCATATAATTTACAGTCAAACCTGTGTATAACGGTCGCTGACGAAAAGAAAAAAACGGTCTTTGTTTTACGTTACTCCTGAAGAAATGGCCGCTGTTTGGAGGTGGCCGTTATTAGACGTTCGACCGTATAACATCTTAAAGGCGTCTTCAAATCTAAATACAATACTTGAAGTAGAAAAATACACGAAAGAAACTTCTTTCAAACCATTCTTTTATGACAAGAAATGTTAATATTTACATTTCTAACACGCAAATTTACCATTTACATAGATTTTACTTAAGATTATTATAATTCAATTGTTTTTAATCTCGAGAAAATACAAGGTGTTGCCTATTCTATTGAATAATTTCGCTTTTCTTTCTTTGTACTAAGATATAATTAAGCTACAAGACATGCCCAGAAAATGACATTTTATTAAGAAATTAAGAAATTTTCAAACGATCGTATCTGCGATAATATATGCGTGATCACAACTCCTAATTGCTAATCTATAATAGTGATTATGCGGCCATTAAATGGGCCCCACTCTGTTTCCGCTCCACTAGGCACTACTCGAGGCAACCCACATTTGCACCCCATATGTCAAGTAAAAGAGAGGTTGATGCACAACCCAAGCCAGGATAACATTTAGTTACAGGCCTATAGAACGTTAAAAAAAAAAAAAACGTGATCTTCCTACCTAGGAGAAGGATGAGTAAATGCGTGAAGTCTTGGTTCCCAAACATAGCGACCTTCGTGAGTTCTCTGATCAACTGGAATCGGAGTGTGGACGGTGGCAAAGGCACTGGGAAACTGGAACGGTAAACCTGAAAAATAAACAGACACACAGAAGTTAGTTTAACTGCTTCAGAGTAGAAAAAACATCTAAGTTATATCAGCTTTCAGAGTGGGTTTCTCAGTGTCTTTGTTCTTTAAATCGTTCGCTCGTCTTTCAGAAATTCAGCAGAACAATAGGCTTTGGCAGAGACGAAAGAAGACGAAACACTAATTTAATATATTGCAAACAGTTTACAAAGATTTAATGGAGTAATTTTATAATCATTCGGGGATTTCGAAAATGATACAACTTCTTAAGTAGCCCTATTTGTACTCCTAATCCCAAAACCCTGCTTGGAATATGATGTATTTACGTGATGGTAATCTTCTTTTCTAACCTGTTTGTAACTGTAGCGACTCGGAGAAGTAGATTATGTGGGAGAGCTGGGGAACAATACACGGTTTAAACCTATTGTTAGTTTATGTCTTATTATAGAAGTGCTCCCTGGTATCGTTCACGGGTTCGTGATAAAATTTCAAATAGTAGCTTGACGATACTTTACTGGAGGGGGTCTCGTTGTAAATGCCTGTTTCCAAACTGAGATAATAGGCAGTAAACAACAATGTATTCTCATTAGTTCGTATCTTCTAGGGGGAGGTTATTTTTCAGCAGATTCAATGGTAAACAATTAGAAATTGATGAAAGATCGATATATTGTCGAGTGGCCTACAACCGAAGAGAAAAAAAATTATAGCCTACATTTTGGGGAGGTCCACTCGGCCACGTCGCAACAACAGTAATAAACTTATTTAAAAAAGAAAACTTCCGCATCTCCGCAACCTCGAATGTTATAAAGGGAATAAACACATAATGCATAAGTTTGACAGATTGAAAACCCAGCCCATCCTGCACGGCCAGTTTGATTATGCAGCTTCTTCAGTGGAATGCTGATCACTCTAGCACGCTGTGTCTGCAGGATAAGTGTAATTAAGTTTTCACAGTCAGACCCCCTCAATGGGATAGTTTCTCCGACAATGAGTGGAGAGGGAACCTGTCAGGGCTGACTGATGGATTCCAGAATAGTCCGGAGGGTTAGTAAACTAGCTTTCTCATTTATCTGCAGGCAAGTAACAAGTCGTTACTTCGTCCCGAGTGCTGGCGTTACTTAGTAAATTCTACAGTTAAAAAAATAATTATTAAGTCTTCCCAAAATCAAACAGGAAAGGAGCACCCCTCGCTATCCATTCTACAAGTTTGTAGGTTATAGTAACCGCGTGTATCCTGTACACACGAATAATTATTCGTACTAAAACCGCGCGTTAGGACATCCTCTAGCACCTGCTTGCATAATCAAACAGGTTATAATTACGTTCCCAGTGTAATTTTTTCATAATTGATTATAATGTAAACATTGAGACCTTAAAATTATTTTTGTTGTAAAGTTAAGAAGTTTATAGATTAAGTCGTATCACGGATCGGTAAGTGGTAGCGAAGATAATTGGCCTAGAATAGATAAGCGATCAAAATTCGATAAGGAAAATGGCGGCCGAGCGGAATACATTTTGTTTTTTAAAACTTTTTAATGAAATCCGAGATGTAAGTCAGTGATACGAAAGTGATGGCAAGACTACGTGACGATTCTAGTTACAGTAGATCACTTAGTTTAACTTAGAGGAGTTTTTTTTCCCCTTCTTCTTCTTCTTCTCTTCTGGTTCCGTTGGCGTTGAGGGATTTTTAGGTTGGGTAGCCCTTGGCACATGATGTATTAAGCCGAACATAATCTGCTTTGTGAACCTGTCCGCGGCTATCGGGGTGCAACCTTTTTTTTCTGCTTAAGAAGAAGATTTGGTTGGCGAAATAGAAAGGAACAAATCATCCGAAAGGAACATTAATAGATGTTGGATATATAATGAAGGCTGAAAGTTCGCTGTCCTAATCAATCAGGCCAGGGACAAAGAAGCTGTCATATTTGTTAGGTGCCGAAACAATGACTGCAGACGAAATGATGAAAATGTACTTTTTTTTCTTGCTTAAAAAAAATGCATTCTGCCATAGTTTTCGTATACGGGAACCTTACTTTAAGGCTAAAATAACTAATAAAAACTTATACTTTCTGTCCAGAAACGTCTCTACAAACTCACCAACTCCTTTGTTCTGAAGATGTGTTAACGAAAGATATCGAAGATTTGTGTTTACCCCGCGGGGTTTTTTTTTCCTATAAATTTATACACAGAATCGCTGGCGGTGAAGTAAAAATGGCGGAATTCGTGTTACAAGACTGTTAAAGTTGAAATTAACGATCCACCTGCCGTTTTGTTTAACAGTATGAGCATTGTTTTCTTCTTCTTTATTCAAAGTATGCCGATATATCTCCACATATGTATTAGGTATCAGGTATTCGGATGATTCATTCTTAAATGTAGAAACTGGAATACGTCGTCCATGAGAAAGATTAATAAACAAAAGATCCTCTTCAATGGATCCACTTATCATATTTTTTGGGGATGATTGCGATGTTAGTCATGCGGCTAAAAAACCGAACGGTGCTGCTTTTTTCTCCCTTTTGCTTCGAGATAATTACGCAATACATGTAACTTAATGGACCATTGTGATCCTTTTTTTAAGGGCATCAAAGTCAGTTATGATTGTGGAATGTGCTGATCTTTTTTTTCTGTAAGAATTAAAATCAGTTGTAATTGAAAATGATTTCACATCTGTAGGATCTGAATCTGCAGAATGTGTTACATTTTAAAGGACATTTCTAATTTTATGATCCCTTCTTAAGGAATTTTAATTAATTACAATTACAAATGATCTCTTTCTTAAGGGACTGAAAGGCTGTATGACTGCATAAAGTGAACTTATAAGTAAGATAAATTAATATTTTTCACCACTCATAACTAATTTATGCTATATCTCAAGCATCAGGGATCACTATTTTTAAGGGCAATGAAGTTAATTAAGTGTTGCTATGAACAGTCCTGCTTCAATCAGATCCTAAAGGAATTTAAATTAACTTAAATGATCTACTATATGAGCTTTAAATCATGTACTGTACAATTATAAAATATGATGATCTTCCTTTATGAATACGGGGAGTGATATTTTGTATCACTTATGGTAGTATAAAAGTTAATTCTAATTAGATCCTAATTAGAATCCTTGAAAATTATTCAATTTACTAAAGGATTCATATCTGTAAAATCTATTTATTCTTAAGGAGAATATTAATCATGGTCCTTTCTGCAGGCATTTAAATTAATTCATAGTTATCAATTATCTCTTTTTCAAGGACTGGGTGTATAGAATACGGCAATAAATATGGAAAATGTAAATTATGTTATCTGAAGCATAGTTAATTGTAATTATATACTTAATTTTTAATTAGGAACATTCACACAATTATCATTTTTCACTCACATATTGATGCTTTCCTTTATGAGAATTCAAATTAATTAATAATTTAAAATGGTTTAAATTTGTGGAGTGTGTTAATTGTTAACAACAATTCTTTACAATTAATGTAAATGTCTTTATAAAGCGATAAATGAGCCTTCAGAAATGAAGGCTTTCGAGGCTTTAAACCCTTGAGTGAAATTTTACATCAATTATGGCATTAAATTATGTTATCTCAGTGCATAAAGGTTAATCATGAGTTCTTAATTCTGAAATTCCCTTTAAAAAAGGGTATGTTCTGAAGAGAATCACCAGTTTTTAAGGGCATTAATTTCAATTGCTATTGTAAAATTCATTGATTTTTCATCAGAATTAAACCCTGTAAAGTCCGTTAACAATAAAGTCCTTCCTAAAGGCATTTACATTAATTATAATTAAGAATGGTCTGAAGGGATTGAAAGTATGCACGATTGTATACAGTACAATAATGTTTATAAGTCGTTTATGAATATGGAAAATGGTAATTTGCATCAATTATGATGATAAATTATGTTAAATAAAGGTGCAGTTACGAGTAGATCCTCATTAAAAACCATTTTAAGGGTATTTAGTTTAATTATTGTTACGGAATGTGCCGGTAGAATGAGTGGCGGAGGAAAAAAAAATGGCCACGAATTTCTAAGGAACGGGCTCAAAATTTGCCAACAATTGCGTCAATGGTGCCCTTCTCTGATTACTATCTATAGGGCGGTCTTCCTGTCTTTTTTACGGTTTGACAGTGTTGTAATGGGCACGGCGTAAGCCCAGTCTCTTTTCTTAGAAGGCCTTCTTTACCTTGGAAAATTTTCCGCCTTCTCGGAATCTTTACATCTCGGGTGGTAGAAAAATTTAGGCTAGGTAAGAAAACAGGGTCAAAAATTATCCCGCTGTTAGGCAGGTGTTTCCCAATATAGGTAAACTTCCTCATGAAAAAAAGATCATTCGAAATAGATCCATCAGAAAGCGGGTCATCCATTTAATATCGGTGGATCAATGATTGCCAAATATAATCATTAAACTTAACACAACGAGAAGGAAGAGAAAAAAAATGGAGCCACGCAGCATCGGAGACCCAATCCTGCACGTTAGGCGGCTTCTTTAATGGTTTTAAATTATATCACAAGCATCTAGATTCAAATTTTAATAAGTGGTTACACGATAAAAACCTCCCCGTAAACATATAAAACGCCCAAAGGACTAACAAAATCCATCATAATGGGATTTTACATTCTTATTACTAGAAAGGATCGTTGCCAGGTGGTCAGTAGATTGCCTAAGAACCCGTAAACTCGAGAAACTAGAAGCCATTAATACAGATTAAGAGATTTTTTGAAGTCGCACCACATTACAACGATTAACATGCGTTGCCATATTAATTAGGAATCATTTTGACTTCATTTAAACAAGTTAAGGCCCATAATAAATTTAAGCATGTTATGGTTTTTTATATAGATGAAAGTTTTTCAAGATATATAGCCCTTGATCATTTTTGGAGACGGATACTCCTCGTGACCACCCAAGTATTAGCAAAGTAAGTAGTCTTTGAGAGTAATTATTCTGTCATTCTACCTGTCCGGTAGAGACAGGGTAATTAGCACGTACAAGGACCAGCATATCGATTCAATGAAACGGGGTTTGTACTCCTCGGGCTAAATGATATCTGTATGCAGTCGAGGTAATACTAACAGTTAATAGATGATCACTTTGTTAATTTTTTTACATCCCTTTTCACTTCGTCTCCTACTTCTTTAAAGGAGGGGGGAGAGATCGCCCTGTGAGAAACGAGTTCCTTTCCCCCATTTTTTTAAAGTCGAAATCGTGGTAAGTGATGAAATCTGTCAATATAAATGCATAAAAATCACCTTGGAGTGTGTTATGATCGCAGTCCCTTATCAGATATCTTTATGAGGATATGATATATTAATTAAAATTACACGTCTTATTGATACGTCATAATTAAAATGTAATGTTTCTTAAATCATTTATTTATTTATTTTTTCTTGAGAAAATAAAACTGCACCCCCTTTAAAATTCAACACCGGATGCCTACTTTATATAGATGAAAGCTGCATTAATTGTACCAGTTTTAAAACTTATGTCTTTAGTAACGATGTAGTTTGGGTGGATTTTTGAGACTCGAAATTAAGGCAGGTTCGTTTTATGGGTGGTCCTTTCCTTCCACGTAATTGAATTTACCTAACGTGAATACCACTCGATATATAAATTAAAAACTACTTTACACTCGAATTTCCATACATTTGGTTCCATTTTAAACGTCCAAAAACGCGTGAGTAACACTAAAAAATGAAAGTGAAAAATCGTTACAGTGTTTCCGCCTGTCGTAAAAGTTACTATAATTATAAATAAGGTTGATAGTTCCGACTTTAAATAGTATGTTTAGCTTCCAAAATGGCATAATGACAATAATAAAAACCGATGCGAACATGCAATTCAGCACAAGATTCCATACAACCATTCGAAGTGTGACAAAGGTGACGACAGAGGTCATCTTGCTTTTAACACTTGCGTGTGTAACTTAAAACCACTAGAAATGTGATCGGTCCTCAACCATCTGCAAACTCACTCCACTAACTTTTACCCAACCCCTAAACTTCTGTAATGGTACCTACCGGACCAGGTTTTCGCTCGGAAAGACCCCAGAGAGAGAGAGAGAAAGCAACACACAGAACGACTACATACATAACTTAACCCAACATTATTAGAAATACGCAAGGAAAAAAAAGAGAAAGAAATTAAAAATTCCCACGATTTCCTATGTTAAAAGTGCATTAAAATATATCTGTGGGGGGAGGAATTTAAATAAATTCGATAAGAGGGAGGTTAAATTTGTAGATATTACATAAATGGAGGCACGCAACGTGCTTTTACGTAACGTGTACTGGAGGAGTTCTGGAAACGAACATGGTGGTCGCTTCAATGATAAAGACATTAGTTTGCTGCAGTCTAATCAAGTTATCATCATGGCGGCATAGAAGTGGGCCCATTCTCCCCTAACATTACCCTGACCGACACAACACAGACAATGTTGCCAGCGGCGCACAATCATACCAGTCGCTTACCTTGCCTCAACACCCACACAGATACACAGTTTCTAACCTCCATTACGTTTTTGTTTCTTTTCTCCACAATAATAGCATGTTCTCCAGATTAAGGCTATATTTTGTAGCATCGTTAACTTTCACTCTTCTTTTCCTTTCCCTTTTTTTATTTTTTATTGGCGATTTCTAAGCTTCTATTGTGTTTGTCGCTCTTAAACGGGCTTTAATTAACGTTAAAAAAAAAAGGTTAAATTTAACTACTTTCGCGGATTTATCCGTACGAAATGCGATCTTCTTGCTAAATTAAGTCTGTCTGTTTGTCTGTTTTCTTTTCGAGTATATAGAAACCATGCTAATTGACTCGATTTATTTTTATGTAAGAGAATAATAATTGCTGACGATAACATCTGGCAATAGAATTTTATCTTTTGTTTATTTTTCGCTCTTTATATTATCATTTTGTAAATTTAGAAATATTTGGAGTTTTTCCACGTGAAATTGAATATAAATCACGTATATGAAGCTGAAAAACTGGTACTTTCAGAGCTACATTTTGTGTTTGTGTGTGTGTGTGTGTGTGTGTGTGTGTGTGTGTGGTTTCTATTGTAGAAAATAAAATAAAAGATAAAAAATAGAAGAAAAATTTTGGAAAAAGAAAAAATCTTTTCTGGCTTCCAGGCAAACCTGAAGTGCATAAACAGCACAATCTGAGCGTTAGAACATCACTCTTTTGAATTTTTGCATTTTTATGGGATCAAAAGCTTTACTGAAATTATAAATAGTATAACATAACCTGAAGGTTAAACAGCATAACTTGGAACGCATTTATAGCTTAACCTGGAGATTATTTACAGCATAACCTGTAAAATATTTGCAGCATAATCTGAGGAATGTTTACATCATAATGCGGCAGCATAATCTGGAGTGTTTACAGAATAACCTGGAAAGTATTTGCAGCATAACCTGGAGTGTGTTTACAGCATAATTTGGAGAGTATTTACAGCATAACCTGGAGAGTATTTACAGCATAACCTCAAGGGTATTTGCAGCATAATTTGAAGAGTATTTGCAGCATAACCTCAAGGGTATTTGCAGCATAATTGGAGAGTATTTGCAGCATAACCTGGAGTGTGTTTACAGCATAATTTGGAGAGTATTTACAGCATAACCTGAAGAGTATTTGCAGCATAATTTGGAGAGTATTTACAGCATAACCTGAAGCGTATTTGCAGCATAATTTAGAGAGTATTTACAGCATAACCTGGAGAGTATTTACAGCATAACCTCAAGGGTATTTGCAGCATAATTTGGAGAGTATTTACAGCATAACCTGAAGCGTATTTGCAGCATAATTTGGAGAGTATTTACAGCATAACCTGAAGAGTATTTGCAGCATAAACATATTTGATTTCAGTAAATAATACAGAAAAGCTAACAAAAATAATTTACTTGTTTCTATAGAAAATGTTTAAAAGAACAAGTTCAAAAACACGCAAAAATATTTTTTAAATGTGAAAAGAATGAAATAAAATATATTACTTTTATCGTTTTATGAAAATTAGAAAAGAATATAAAGTAAAATAATAGCATAGAAACATAAGAAAACTGGATAATACAGTAAAACCTGTGTAAACCGGAATCGCACGATACCAAAATGTTTTCCGTTTTAAAAGATTCCTTTTTAAAATGTACACAAAATAAACTGCAAACAGCCGCCACCTCCGAAGAACGGCCATATTTTTATGTTTGTCAGTGGCCTTTGTTCAGAGGTTTGACTGTGCGCGCGCGTGTGTAAGCACATATTCCTGTTACTGTTTAAAAATAGGATAAAATTTTAAAGAAAATGTAGCAGAAAAATTAATAAATTATTTTTCTAGCGAAGAAAAAGTATATTTATACTTCCAACTTTCGTACGAAAGCCGAAAATACACGCAGAAACATGCGATATACCCGCATGTATTTTCGGCTTTCGTACGAAAGTTGGAAGTATAAATATACTTTTTCTTCGCTAGAAAAATAATTTATTAATTTTTCTGCTACATTTTTATGCTATTTTTTAAACCTTTACACGTCCAGATATAGGAAACGTACAGTACAATACAATGCAATATTTTACGGCCGAATTTCCGACTGTCGTGCGAAAATTCGAATTATTTAAATTAAATTATTTAATTATTATTTAAATTTACACATTTTAATATATTTTTCTTAAAAAAATAATTAATTTTTTAATAACTTTTTAACAATTTTTTAATATTTTTTTCCCCGAAAAATTGTACGAAAAAATTCCGATTTCGACAGAAAAACCATGAAAATAAATATACAAATTATAGAAAAAAATCCTTTAAAAACATTTGTATAAAATATATTTTATAAAATAAAAAAAGAAATAACATTTTTTTTAATGTTTTCGGCATTTTAATCTAACATCATTGGTTAATTTAACGATGATTTTAACGATAGAAACTAGACATAATAATATTTAAATGAACGTTTTATCGTTCATAAAAAGGGAAATTTCCTAGTAAAATGGAAATCATATTTAAAGAAAAATATAAGGGAATTTATATACAGTATCCAGAAACTTCCCTTATAAAAATAAGGGGGGCAAGTCAAAAAATACGTAGGAAAATAAATTTGGTTTATGTTACAAAACACCTTCCGGTAAAATTAATGACTTTTTTCTACATTTTTGAGTTTTATAACTTAAACATCCGGCATTCCTAAATGCGGAGGGAAACTTTTTTAATTAAACTTTAAAGGAGCGGCCACGAAAAGTTATTATTATAAAAATGAATAGAGCGTGAGCGACAGATAGAAGCGCGCGTTAATAAATAAAGAGACAGGAAAAAAAACAATAATTTATTAATTTTTTACTATAAAAAATTCATCTAAATAAACGTAAATCGATATACAATCTATAAATCTTACTAATTTTTAAGATTTTCATTTAGAAACATTAACATAATCGACACTAATCCGAATTAATTGAGGCCTATATATATATATATATATATACTGTATTTTTTTCCGAAGCATCCCTGTAGGTGATGAAGAATTCGAAAAGGAAAAAAAAAAAGACTATAAGAGAGATCATCTTGAATATAAATTATTTTAAACATAGGCCTGAGTGTATTTTGTATGTTTTATGTGTCAAATGTGATCTCGTGCTTACGTGTCAAATGTGGCTGATGGTAGATGGGCGGGATCATTGGGGATTTTTTTTTTCTTCTTCTTTTTCCCTGAGACTCAATTATGGTTCGGAAAGTAACGAGTGATCTTAATCGGTAGCTAGAGTCTGTTAGATTGTTCGAATCGATCATATAACTTTGCTTGATTAACGGCCATTTTTCAAAGACTAAAAAAAAAATGGCGGAGTATCGGCGAGCGGTTAGTTATAACCCGTGTTTAATACACCCGAAAAAAATGAGTTAAATCAACAAAGGACCATCCATTCGTATGCACGCAACTAGTTTAAAACTTCTTAAAAACTTTTGCGTGTTCGAATAATTATTAACGGAAGCAGAACCTTTTTTAATAAAGTGATTAAATTTCAAAACAGGTTAGGTTAATTTACAGTGTTGCTGATTATACCAATTAAAATTTCTGCTGGAAAATTATTAAAAATAAAAATTAATAATAATAATCTTAAAAAGTAGACTTTGTTATTTTACGGAAGAGATAAATTTCGCGATTATTTTAGTCGACTAATTGCATAATTTTACTTCTTCGGAGATAATGTCACGAGGTCGCCATTTTACGATTCTTCAAAATGAGGTGCAAAGGGTAGAAAATTCTGTAGTGGCGAAAGCCTAGAGGAGGATGCAATTTCTTTTTTTTTTCTTTCTTTCCTCCCCGATTTTCTGATACTTTAAATGAAATAAACTCTTGTAAATTCTTTTTCTAGTTAGTCTTTAACCAAAATGGAGGTTTCGGATGGTCTGTCAAGCGTTTTAGTGATCCTCTCCGATTCTCTTCTTTTGTTGAATTTTTAAAATTGATGGAGCGTAACGTATCCGTTTCGTCTTTATTATGGCGCCTTGAATGCCCTATTTGATCTCAATTTTTGAAATTGAGAAGAATATCTTCAATTTCACGGGTATGTCTTCAGCTTTAGAGGATTATCTTCCAACTTTAGTATGTCTTCAATCTAAGAGGAATACTTTTCAATTTTTGAGGATTGTAAAGGACTATCTTCTAATTTTAGATGAATATCTTCAAACTGCAACGTATTCCCGGTTAAACAGGGATGTCGTCTTCAATTTAAGACGAATACCTCCACTATTTAAAAGAGGAATATATTTATCCAATCAACTCATTGCAAATTCAATATAGTTATACTGAATCCGCGAAATTTATAAATTCTTCTTTGACCCGACAATGCCAAAGAAAACCCCTATAAAAACGCTCTTAAACGAAGCTCAAGATCGATTAGCCAAACATTAATTATCCATGAATTATATCCATAAAAGCTTATCATAACTAAAAATCTTGTATAGGTATGCGACTCGTATAACCTCGACAATGACCATGGCTAACGTGACCACTAAATAGTTGTGCTGAGCGTGAACTTGGCGAGGGTCAATCCAAGCAACCAGGGGTCATTAACTAGACCGTTTAAAGTAAAGACTTATCTTATTGAAAGCTGAAAAAATTTCATGACATTCGTACATGACTAATTGTATCTTTATAGGGTGCTTGGCTTATAGAGAGTGACATACCTCAAGGAAGATTGAAGCTGATTTTTAGCTGGCACGCAATCAAATTCTGTGCTTGAAACGGGTATATCTTTATCACTAGATACCCCTAAAAATCGTGATCACGCGTATGGTAGTCACGTTTCGACTTAACACACGTAACAGAAACATTTTGTGTGGGTTAAAGTACGGATATAATGATAGAAAACCAAATAGAATATCATTGTACTCTCCTACAATCAGTGAATGTACACACGGAACGTACATAAAAAAAACAAGATGAACCACTAAATGTGTTCCAAATTTACATTTTTCGGCTGAAATTTCTGAATTTTCATCCATTATAAAGCCCACTTTATAATGTCCATGAATGATCTTATTGATAGACCTCTAACGACTACATCTTTTAACGTGTAAAGGGTCATTAAGCCAGTTTTTATGTTAATTGACAACATACTACAACTATATTATGCAGCGTAATAATTACTAAAATGCCTAAGAGCATTAAAAAATTATCAAAGGCAAAAGAAAAAAAAAAACAAGAACTAGTTCTTCGGAAAATTCTTCTTTAATTCATTTACAGTTATGAAAAATAATTTCAATTAATGTCCAGATGAAAGTTAAATGGGGGGAGGGAGTCTTTAAATGCGATAATATTAATATCATAAGGCCATAAACGGATACACATGTACAAATTTACAGATGGTGTACTCTTTTACTTGTAAACAAAGTCGAGTTTAAAGTAAATATAGTGTCATAGGAAGTAATAAACAACATTATCATCGATTACTCATGGAGAAAGGATGTCAAACATTCGGCTTAATTACCAATCCCAGATATAATATAAAAATTTAACTAGTTAAAAGCTTTATTGATAGGAGAGAAACGAGCCCACAGCTGGTCCATGGTTGAATGTATCCTATACCCATCCCTTTTCACATGTCCCATCTTGCCCTCTTGGGCCCCTGTCCTTAACCTTCTCCCAGATTTCCCTAACTAATCCATTGTCTCTATTATGACACTACAAAATAGTTTCTCAGTGCTCTTTTTTTCCCTGTTTCTACTGTTAAATATTCTTATAAATATCATTAACCTATATTCAGCTATTTCTTACTTATTTTTTAAATTTAAAACTCTTGTTTTTACACATATTGTAAATAACTCATTTATTAAAGGCTTCAGTCATGTTTTATGTTAAGAAGAACACTCTCTGTGTTGTTCTTTTCATGTTTTTCTGCCATTTTCTGTAATTTTTATGCTAATAAAGTGATAAAGTAGCATTAAAAATCCATTTTTTTTATACTTCTGTTGACAGGTTTAGAGTTAGATAAATTGCCTGAATAATATTAAAAATGATTTATTTTGTATATAAAATTCATAAAAATTTTATATATTATAAAGTAAACATAATCAGGAAGTTTAATTAATAGTATAAACATTAAAATGAACAAAGTTTTATTTATATAAATAGTTTGTTCTTATCTCACTTAAAGTATGACCAGACTATCCAAAGTAAAAAAAAGGAATAAAATACAGTTAATTTATATAAAATTATACAATAAAAAATCCAGAAATAAGTAAAATTATGAATTATTTTATAATGTAATGTGCAATATTCTCATACTTCGGCACACAAAGTAAGCAAAAATTAACCCATTTCTAAATATGTGAAAGCCAAAAAGTGCAAAAATGATTGTTAAACAACAAAATATCATAAATAAATATTGAATTTTGCTGACAGAAAATCCTTAGTTTATCAAATATAGGCCTTACAGATGCTAGAAATTAAAATTAATTTACTTAGAAAAAATATTGCTGATATTACCACTGTATTTCATAGCAAAAAGTATCACAATAATAATCTAAAGAATTATAAATTAATGAAGTTTCCATATTATAGATTAATACCATGAAATGGTAAAAACATATTGGGGCTTTCTTGCCTTAAAATTACAGTAAGTTAGAGAAATAATTGCATTTTATAAACATAAAAAGCAAAATGACAACTTTTAGAAAATGAATAAGGATTTTAATACATAAAACATGACTTAAAACTAAACAAAATTGAGAAGTCGATGCTTTAATGGCATGTATCCATTATTGGATAGTATTATTGGATGTTATTGATACTTACAATCCATAAATGTAATGTTTACCACGAAAAGTATCATTAGTAAGTATTAAATGAATATTTATTATTGGCATCAGTAACATTATTGATAAAGTATAGCCTAATTGAATGTTACTGATACTTACCAACAATCTTTCCATGGTAAGTAACAATACAAATACTGTATTTACTGTTGAAGTATTGTTAGTAAGTAATTGATACTAACAATGCTAAATATTCCATGCATTGATAATTACCATGGAAAGTATTGTTGGTGTCAGTACCATTACTGATAAAGCATCAACACCACTCAAGTATACAGTCCAATACAGTTTGCACTTACTAATTTTAGCCTAAATTCACATTGCCTATATTGTTTGATGTACTTTAAACGGTAATTAATCGTATACTGCTGTACACTTTACCAACACAACAAAAAGAAATTCATAATTATCTATAAGGTTAATTAATACAGATACAGTAAAGCGGCCTTACACACCGCATCAATATACAGTTAAATTGAAACCGAGTAACGTCTGGATAATTAGGAAAAAAAGAATTCGATTTAATTAGGTTAAACGTCGCCAAGTTAGTTCAAAAACTAAGCGATAAAATACGTCGGACATGATGTAACTTTCTACTTTACACAAAATAAATGGCAAGATGGTATACGCGGTGACAGGCTGAAAAATTCGCCATATTTTCTTCTAAAAATAGCGTGACAGATATCTAAACATAATAAAACTGTGCTACACACTCGGGAGTTAAAAAATTGCCGAAAATGATGTCTATAATAAGAAACGACTTACCGAAATGAGGCTCCATCAGACATAATACAACACTCTACATTTCTTCATCTTCTAGACTTCCAAAAACCTGAAGGAATAATACAGGATTATTATAGAAAATATTTTATATTTACCCGTAATTTTAATAAATTACGCCAATTCTTATACTTTATAAAACGTACTTTAAGCTACGGCAGCGAAAATATATTCTTTTTAAGTGGCCTATTGTACTTTATGTACAGTACGTACTTACAACCTTCAGGCGCTGAGAACCTTTTGTTAAAGAACCCATGTTTTAAGCTTCTATAAATCTTAATTAAACTATTATTATTATTTTCGAGTTGTCATAATTAAGAATAACGCTCGAAAAAAAAAAACATTTTATGGCTTGTTTATTGTATGTAAGACTACACAATTATGCATTTTTAGGTTTAAAAGACTGCGCTTCAAACGTGTCTTAAGGTTTAATGCCAGTCTGTTCTTTGTTTATCAAGAGGAGTTAAGTATTAATAACGCTTGTAACCTTACACAAGTTGAATGTAAATCAATTAAATTAGTACTTAAACACGAATTTACTATAATTTAAAGTATCTAGCATCACTTTCTCGGCAATTCTTTACATTGTTCTAATTTACAATCAGCTCGTTGAAGCTTTATAGGTTACCTCAACAGACAATTCATGTAGACACAAACATGAATACAATCTTATATTCAAAGCTACAGAGCTTGGACCCAACTGAAATTTAACACAAATTAATCGAATTTAAGGACAGAATTAACAGAAAATTGCGAAATATTCTCGACTTTAGAGCGGTTCAAGTGTCTTTCCTTTTTTTTTTAACTTCTCTTCAATCACTTACATCGTTTCTTTTCCCAAAAAATCTAACATAAATGGCATAAAATAACTGGCGAAATTCTAATTACAATAAAAACTATGCGGTAAATAACGCTATTAATTAATTAATTAACTGAACCGAATTAATTAGTCGTAGATAACAACGTTAGAAAAAAGACAAGTGAAAGAGCATTAATGAGAATTGAAAACTAGGAATATTAATCTAAAGAAAAACTTTATAAAATATATTTTTTTAAATTAAATATCAATCGCTAATTAAAATAAATCATTTGAAAACTTCTTAAAACACTTCGATGAATGGTGATTAAAATCAATAATCCACTTAAACGGATTATTCGAAATTACTTTTTTGATGACGTCTACGCCGACGTCACCTATTCGTTAATGCCTAATTTATCTTCCCATAACTTTGATTATTCTCATACAACATTAAAAAACAAAATTAATTTTAATAAGCTTCCTATGCACATATTTTTTTCCACCGATAAACTTATGAATTTTAAATATAATTAAAACGCATTAGTTTTCAGCTATTAGTGACATAAAATTAACTCTAATCTTACAATAACGTATATACTAATTAAATTTATGTCCTTTATCACTTAAAATATCCATCCTATAAAATCCTATCATCCTAAAAGGACAACTTGAGATTAATTTCTATACCCTACGTGTAAATCCCTTTTAATTTACACAATTTTATTGCCCTTTCTCATATATTTTTATCAGAATATCTTCTTTAATTTATTCTAAATTACAATAATTAATTAACTGAACTTTTGCACTTATTTCTATCAAGGTGTGTTCTATAGGCTTATGAAATGTTTTCTCATTAATATACATTTAATTTATATTATTTTTAATATTATTTAAAGCTATAATATTTTATTTTCCTCCTCTCATTTTGTAATCTCATCTCAACCTTAGTAAAAAATCAAGTAAATTAATTAAAATTTTAATAATTTTACAGTAAAATTATATCATAATATCTTATTTAAAACTGATATTATGTCATTATAATTAAATATGTAATGATAAAACCCTATTTTCCTCCCATCCTACTCCATAAAATCTCCCTCTTCTAAACTACTTCTCATGTTTAAAACTAGTGAAAATATAACATTAGAAACTGTTAAAATCAACTAAATTTATACAATTTCTTATAATAATATATTTAAAACTGATATTATAACAAAATCCTATTTTTCCCAATCCTTCTCCATAAAAATCCCCCTCTTCTAAACTCAAAAAATTAGCAAAAAAAAATTGTATTTTATGACATTAGAAACTACTAAAATCAAGTAAATTAATTGAATTTTTCATATATAAAAACATATAGACTATATGTACACCTATGTATACTTGTGTACATGCTTCATCTTGGTGTATAATAACACATCAAGCTGAAGCATCTATAATTTAGAAGATACACGCCTAAGAATAACCAGAAAAAAAACCTTTTTAATCAAAAATTCAGTCTCCACTACTGTTTTTTTTTTCTGGTTTAGTAGTTATTATTTAATCCCCCTGCAGAAAGAGAGAAAGAGAAAGAGAAGAGAGAGAGAGGAGAGAGAAAGATTTTTTTTCTCCCCCTGCACCTTTCTTTCCACACCTCTAAAGCGTAGAGAGCCATTACATATTATTGGTATGTAACATTAGGAGTTAACAATAAAGTATGTTATTGAGTTGGCGACTACAGAAATTGGATTTTACGCCAGTGGTTTCAGGAATGTTATTAGTTTCTTGTCCATGCAGTTTTGTATGTCAACCGTGAACATGCAGTAGATACAGAAGCTAGATAATAGGAAAAGACCGTATGCTGAGTTTTTGTGTTGGAATTCAAAGGCTAATTTATTCCATTATAAAAATTTCGCAAAAATTCTTCTTTAATAATATATATATATTATATATATGATTTTTTTTCTGGTGTACGATGCCTCTGCTCTTTTGTAAAAAGGGGTGAAGTAGAAGAAGGGATAATTTAAGAGTTGAAATGTTTTTTTCTTTTTTTTTAGTCTTTTTATAGAGTCAAAATTTGATATTTTCTAATATAAGAGTGGAAAAATAAAGTAAATCTTCGTAAGCAACCTATATTTAATCTATATATAGATTCACTGCAAAGAGCTAGTTTACTTTCTCCTTTTCTTCCGTTCGTTGTTGTTTAGAGTTTTGCAAGAAAAAGGGGGGGAATGGTGGGCTTAAAACGCTGTAAATTCGTTTCGTGGCCTTACAAAATTGTACAGTTAAAGTGACATTAAAAGTATGACCCGCGCAGTGCGGGTTATACACGAAAACACAAACAAGGAGGGTGGAAAGTAATCGGTAGGGGATTTTGTGCGAAAGTGAATTGGAAAAACGGAGCCGAGCGATTAAATTTAGAATAAAATTGTAAAAGGAAACTCACTCATTACGAATTCGGAGCTATCTTATGGCTTACGAGAAGATTGGTGAGTGAAAATTGGAGCGGAATGTAATAGGGACGTCTGAGTCACGTGACCAGCAGGCGTTAAGTGGATGTTATCACTAGACATCGCAGATTAAGATGTAGTCAATGAAAGATAGACCCTAGTGGCCATATAGAGAACTAGAGAAGTGCCTAATGCCAGCAGCGAAAACGACATTAAAAAAAGTAGGGAACAATTGAATAAATGAAGAGGTATTAAAGCGGATCGGGACGAAACGGGCATAGAAAAACGGGCCTTACTTACATTAAGAAGGAAGACGAAGTATCAGTTAATGGCAGAACCAGACATTGTGCTCGCAGTGCTGCAGCTCCAATAGAGACATCATAAGGCGGGTTACCAACGTACAGTGGCGGCCAGCTCTGAGTGGCTAGTCTGCTCACAGACCGCCTCCAATGCCGTTGTGGCCAAGGCCAAGTCGCTGGCCCAGCTGGAATGTAGCCCGGTGCCCTAGCCTGGCCGCCGGCTGTTCCGTGCACATGGTCGATCTACCCTCTGACCGGTCACCGTCCCTGGGGCGTCCCCTAACTGGCCCCCTAGTGGCACTCTCCATTAACTTACTCCCGGCAACATTTTTATCATGATTTTTCTAGCCGGAATCACGTGTCCTAACCAGTTTACTTGTCACATAATCTGCCACCTGCCCCGGCCTAAGAGTCCACTCCAATGATGTCCGCCCAACTGTAATCGTCCCTCCCTACATATACACAATGATGCTGATGGCTTCATCCCAATAAATAATTCAATCACTCCTTCCTTACCTTCTGTATGACTATCTTGTCATTCAACTCTGTTAAGACATTCTAACATCCGACTGTACCGCCTTTCAGACTATGGACTTTGATAAATGAATAACTTTCTGATTATGTTATTTGATTTATATTTATTAACTCTGCCACTCTTCGTTTCAAGCTTAAATGTTTAAATTATTATTAACTTTTTTTTAATAATAATAACATTATTATTATTACTTAACTCCTAGCTTTGGTTCCTCCGTGTTTCCAGGTTCTAGTGTCTTTTAAGGAGTGCCTATTGATACGGTTTTAGGTACTTTGATAGAATGTTAAGTCGGGACTCCCGCAGAAACGAACTCGTTTGCTAGGGGAAAAAAATGCAGCCACCCCGTTGTTACGCACGTAAAACAAAAAAAGATTATTAAAATTCGAATTTTGGAAGCTGCAGGACCATAAAGTGGGCTCTTATTAAAGTATTTACAGAACGGTGGTATGGTGATTATGCGTGTAAGGATCCGGAACGTGCGTAAAATAGTACAGTCGATCGGAAAGCGTTACAGTCATCACTTAAAAGTTATCGGGCCACAAGAAGTGTAATAAAACGGCACAATTTCGAGAAAATTCGGCGAAATAATCACCATGACAAAAAGGTTTTACGGTATTGGGGTAGAGTACTGACCAGACTATTGAGGGTGAAGCCCCTGTGTCTATGATTTACAGCCTCCCCCGACTCCGGTGTTTCACACAAAAGGCCTAACCCGGCAGCCATGGAGGCCACTCCCAAAAAACGGGAGATAACAAGGCGGGCCCGTGATTGATGGGAGTGTCGTACTAGTACCCAATGTCGTGGCTAAAGGACAGGCAGGCGCCATTCCTGCTGTCATACCCAACTATGCTTCTATAGTATATAGTCATCTGCCACTACAATGGGCTAACTTACTCCACCTGTTCAATGGTAAAATGGCGGAAATATGAAAAACAAGCTTGTCCGATCGCGTACAATATTATGGGTTCGTTGACCTGTAAACGGGGAGAACAACGAGAGGGGAGAGCTCGGATGTTTCCATCTTTAACAGTAATTTTCATCAATAGAGTCTATTATGTAGAGAAATTTTCATCTCTTTCCGCGTGTTTCGCGGTCTTCACGAATGACATAAAAGATAGAAACGGAAACAATGGGCAGCGCATACCTCATTGACACCTCGTAGAAGAAAAGCAGTTGTGCCATGAGCCGATCGGATCAATAAACAAAACAAGGAGGGGGCCGTTCCTGCACATTCTCACCTCTGTGGTTTTACCTGGAACTAGAGGCTAGCGGCGGTATATGGGCCACTAATTTGTTGCCTCTCGGAAACCATTTGACACAGTAATAATTTTTTTCTAATCTTTAAAATAATGGGAACCATACAGATTTATAGCCCTAATCTGCTTTGGTTGTCAAGGGCGTTTTAGAGCACATAATTAGACCATGAGTGGCGTAATTGCTCAATTAGAGGCTTTACGCCATCTTTAAATCCATACTCTTGCCTATTATCTTGATTATTTGGGTCATCTACTTACGTATTATTATCAGAAACGGATAATAAGTGGGATCGAGTTACTAAGCATTCATTTGCATTTACTCGCAGTAAACATAATAAAGATTCTATCATCATGAAGATGAGTGGCCATAACAAAATAACCTTACTTCATCTTGATAATTATGTAAATAAGACTTTAAAATAAACTGGTTTAAAATTAAATAAAAATAAAGTCTCCAATTTCTCATTTAAAACGAGACTTTTCATTAAATTACTAATTATTATAAATTATCTCCCGAAGCATCCATCATGGACATTGAAACAAATATCTTACTCGAAAAGGTATTTTTTTCTACTCATCTATCCATTCAAGTGAATTGTAATTAATAAAATATTAATAATGATTTATTTATCTACATAATTATCTAAATACAACAACATTCTTTATATTTTATAAATATTTATATAAATATATTTCTTTATGGATACCGAAAACGCATGGCGCTACAAAGAACCCGTGAAGATAAATTTCCCGTAGATAATCATCAAAATATACGAGATAAAAACTTGTTTTTTGTTAAGATCTTCTCTATAAATATTAATTTTAAATTATGTATTACAAATTTTCTTTACGGATATTTAATGGAGTGCCGCAACGTGAAGCCAACTTTGGATGCTTCGCGTTGCATCACCTCACACGGCTAAGTGAAAATTCGACTTTTTAAACAGTTTTCACGCTAATAAGATAATAAAAAGATTAATTTAAAAAAAAAATACTCAGTAAATATATCTAAATTTACTTAAAGTAATTTTATTTTCGCTTCCGAAAAGAAATTTTTCGGTACCGGTACTTGAACAATCGTTATAGAAATAGCAAGCAGCAGTTTGGATCTCTAATTTGCATACGGAATATTTAGAATATTTTAAAATGTAACTTTTATTAACAAGTTATATTTTTAAATTAATAAATACAAAAAAACTTTCATTAATAAATTAGGCCTAAACATTTTTATGCATAAGAATAAAAATTTTAAAAAAATTTAAAAAAAAAATGATTTCCTAAGAAGAAATATCCCAAAACCGTAAAAGTATTTTACGAATTTTAAAGCAAATAAATAATTTTAATTTCGAAACTTTTATTAATAACTTTTTAAGTGTTCTTTTTTATTACTTTCCGACCGAATTTCACGAAATAATCCATCAACATCGGACGTACAAGTGCTGCCCTCTGGTGTAAAAACGTTGCAAAAATTAAAATAATAATAATAAAAAATAAAATACAATAAAATCAAATTGTTCATTGACTCTCTCGTGCTATTGAGACTATTGATAAGATTTAAAGAAGCAGTAATTCTTCCTAAAGAGATAGTATTAGAAAGGAGAGAAAAAAAAATACAGAAAAACGAATCACCAATAAAGGGGGGAGGGCGATTCCGAGAAGAAGATATAAGATTCGTGCGAGTTAGAAACAAAACGTGACAACAGCAGTTCCCCTGGGCTGACAAATAACAGCAGAACGAATAATTCGTGGCTACACATATTATCTACGTGTCAGTCGAGTGCGGAAAAAACACCAGTGAAGGAACTCTCAATGACAGGCACTCCCTTTTTTTTTCAAACGTTATTCTACATTATATACAACCAACCACTTATTGGAGGTTCAAGAGGGAAGACGAACAACTTTCCTCGCTTCTATCTTCCAGTTTATGTTACTCGTTTACATAAATCACGCATACGCTGCCTTCCTCTACATTAAGCAGACAGCATAATAAAGGGCTTAATGGATTTCTCTCTCTGTACCTTATTCCTCCGCTGCTCCGTACCAAAATCCGAATTATCTTTTTTTTTTTTTTAGTGTACTGAAAGTCTCCGTAAGATCAACCCCTAGATAATAATGATAATAATGGTAATGTTAGGGATTTATCCCCTCTAAGGGGGGGAATCTGATCCGCCGAACTCTATCACCTCCAAGTGAAAAATTTGCAAATATAGAATTTGTATGGCACATTTTTTCCCCCGGTTATCTCCGTAAGTACCCTCGAGATTCGGGTTGCAATTTCCCGAATTCTGAAGGGTCTTCAGGCATTTTATAAATTGTATAATAAAAGATAATTGCAACACCCCGCAAAGTATTAGATGACATTTTTCGTGACTATTGAGAGAGGCAGACATTCTTTTTTTTCTCTCTCCTTCTTTTTTGCATGTATTTATTGGGCCTTGGGGTGAGTGATTTTTAACAGGTATTCACGTTTAATTGAGGCTACAAAGCCATCGAACAGACAGTTATTAAGATAGTTTAATGATGGATATTACTGTGTATGTACCGATACCATAGCAAACATGTATGTTGACTTAACTAAAGATTATTTAATTGAGGCCGCCGCCCGAAGACACAACAAGTGAAGTATTCGAAAAGATATTAAACTTATAAAAATATTAAAATTATACGGAGTTAAATTACCGTCTTTTAACTATTATTAACCACTTTTCATAATTTGATACTAGGTACGAAGCCTGTAATTTAATACTTAAAACAAATGAGAGCGTGTATCGTTAGCTTAATTTCTTTTCTTTTTTTTTCCATGGATGTGTTTTAATCTGTTGTGGCATCTTTGATAAAATTATGTTGCAGAGAAAAGTTTAAATGGCTCCGAAATAATAAAAAAAATAGATATTTTTGGATGTCAAAGGCTAGCCTGAGGATAAATTCGATCCACGTCTGAAATTAAATTGTGTGCTCCACATAAGAGCGGCATTTATTGGGTCACCAAACTTGATAAGAGTATTTTGATGAAGAAGAACAGAAACATCTTTCACGCTCTTTCTGTTTAATTTTAAAACTTTTACATTATTAATTTTATTTATTTATTTTTTAAATTCGAAGTCATCAGAGAGCTGTAAAAAATAAAAAAAATATAAAAAAACTCATCAGCCAGCATTTTAGGTATTTAAAATCATATTTTTGTAACTAAATTAGCAACTAGCGATGTAATTTCGTCGTATTCTTTCTATTTTTTTAGAGCCTTCGTACCTTTAATCGCAGGTAGAAAGGTAGAAAGAAGAGTATGCAATTCGACTCATTAGCTGTAGAAAATAGGTAGCAATTTCAAAATTATCTTCATAAATCGTAGCGAATTAGCAATTGTGTAGAACTATTTAATACATTTATGGGGGTCGATCGTATGAACGGTGTGAGAATCAAAATGGTTTTCTTTGGAAAAAGTATTCGTTTAAAGAAAGTCGTCAAGCCAGTTCATGTACGTGATAAAGATGTAGTCTGTGATGAGTCCATTAGTAAGTCACATTTAACCGGTTCAGCGAACATCATGGGGGATCCAATCTGCAGAATTCCACCGCCTCTACAACCATTACCTGACTGGTGAAAGTATTCATTTAAATATGCTTAAGGAGGTGCAAAAATGATTGAAAAACTAGTTGATGAATACGACCGATAAAATATCGAAGATATATCAATTCCATAAAACCAACTATTCCAGAAACTATTAAATATTCTAGACTTTTTTAAAACATATATATATATATATATATATATTTAACCTCCCTCCTCCTATGATTATCCCATCATTTTTTAAATGTTTTTTTCGATAAAATAATCTAACTTAAATTACCGTCTTAACCTATACAACAGATGGTTGATATTTTGCTAAATTTATACCTTTTTAATTAGCGTGTTTACCTTAAAAACTCGCCTATAAAATACCCTAAAAATCGAGCTGGAATAATTAAACTTTTATATAGATTTGTATTAAGTTACGCGGTTTGATAGGTTTAAAAATAATCGATACATATATATTTTTCTGTTAAAAAATCGATTAGATGATGTACTTCGTAGTGGAACCGGTTTAAGTAATCGATTTTTGTAAATCTCTTCATCCAGCCACTCTACGTAGGCAATAAATTATGTTTTTACTGTTGTAAATCTTCTATCGATGCTGTAGATCATGCACAGTATAATCTGTATAAATCTGTCTATAAATTACCCCCGTAACTTATATATATAAATATATAAGATACATCATCAACAACTCGAGTTTATCAAGATTTTCGATCATCAGTCGATTTTTCAGTACGACTCAATTAATCAGTAAACATTCAAAAAAAAAAAAAAAAAAAAAATATATATATATATATATATACATGGAAGTATATCAGTTCGTAATGTATAAAAAAATAGATTTACAGCACATATTTCCCATCACATAATTTTCAAATTAACACTCGAAAGCGTCGCGAAACAATTTGTATTGTGTTTCTGTTACGAAAGTATTTTCTGATAAAGACAGTGTTAATGTATGGTCATTAGTAGCCATTTTTCTAGCTTCTCTCATTCATTTTTGCTTTTTTTTTTATAATTTTTTTTATAGTTTAGCTACACAGAATTGGAACGCACACGAGGCCCACCTGATAGTGTTGCCATCCGATGCCTGGGTGGCGAATCACGAGGTTGCCACCTGCGTGAGATGGCATGACATGCCAGCTGATAGAGTTGTCTACTTTATGATCATGCCAGCCCTCGGCTAGCTTTGAAATTACAAAACACTCTACCTCCCAGAGCCAGCTACGTAATTATCATAACAAAGATGACCAAGGCTGTAATCTGGATGCCGCAAGATCAGGGAATGGGCTGAACTTATGCCCCAGGCTAGACAGGTCTCTCCACATCCCAATGCTCACTTGCCTAATCACAGACCACGTGACATGTCCCCGGTAAGAAACTAGGCGACAGTGCCTCTTACTTTTTTATTTCTTTATATTCTTTTTTTCGTCCTAGCCTCGTATTAACTGGCAACCTCTCTAATTGCGATGTCACAATTAAACTGGCTGTTGAAAAAATTTGCGTTTTTTTATAGTAATTCCCCCCTCTTCGAGGGGAATTACTCTCTCTCTCTCTCTCTCTCTTTCTATGTATAAAATGCATAAATTTAAAAAAGTTGATAGTAAGATAAGCTTCTTTTTTTTCTTCCTTTCTGGTGCTTTTTGATTTTTATTCCGCCGTTTTTAATGGATAAACTTTTTTTAAAAAACCGTTGAAAGTACGTAAAAACACATCAAATAAAAATTACTAATGGAAAACAATAGACGAAATGAGAGTTCTTCAATTTCAATAAGTGCAATGCTTCTTTCTAAGCAACATTCTCTGTAATTTTCATGAAAAAATGAACATGATAATTACTTATTTATACAGCGAATATCATCGAAAACACCGCTTGAATGTTTAAAAAAAATACTTCCAAGAGCATGTAACATATTTTCTTTTCCTTTTTATGAGAAATTTATACTACAATTTAATAATTAATATACTTATTACATAATTAATGAGGTTTGGAAGCAGAATAACACGTATAATACACTATATTTTCTATAAAAATATAGCTGAAACCACTCTTTAAACTTAATACCGTCTTAAAAATTGTACTAAAATTTAATAATTGATACACTTGTTACATAATTAAATGAGATTTATAACGAATAAAACACTATATTTTCTACGCTTTTTATAGAAATTATAGCCGAAACCACTTAAAATTTTCCTTTTAAACATTAAAGAATTGTTTTAAAATTAATATTTTAAAAATATCGCCTTAAAAATCAATTAAAATGAACAATTTTTAATCCACGTGTTTATAAACACGTGGCTTAAAAATTGTACATTTCAAGACGTCATTTGAAATGTACATCTTTTTATTTTAACCGCGTGTTTCTATTTTAAAATTTAAATAATTTATAAAATTAATCTATTATAAATTTAAAAATTATTTAAGTTAATCAATACTTATTTATTTAAAGTAAATAAGTGCAATTTAAAGAAAAATATTCGTTTAAATATATTAAATATACAGTCGAACCTCTAATTACGGACATTTTTATGTTCGTTGTTTGCAGGTTTGACTTTATGTATAATAAATCTAATTGGAAATTATCCTAGTTATGTTGTTTAATCAATTATATCACATTTAAACCTCGATTTACGGCCGTTACTTCATATCCCCCGCTCTTACGACCGCAATTTTCCCATTGTAAGCTACACCGTACAATCTTTCTATGCGGACACCTCCGTATGGTTATTACACAATTAAAAAGTAAATACAAGGATATAATTTGGGTTATTACATAACTAAAATGCCTTCCAGGAACCTAATATCGGTGTAACGCATTGAATTTACTGTAACACGGAGGCTCGCTTTACGACGACTTGAAGAAACCCTAATTACGGTCAAACCTCCGAACAACGGCCACTGTTAAACGTTCCCGATAAATGGCCGCCATTTAGAGGTGTCCGTTATTAGAGGTTTCGACTGTATTAGAGTTAAAATTAACGGAAAATCTTGATATTTAATATTAATTATGTAATTAACAGCACAAACATCCTACATCATTAGCATTTAAAAGATTTCTGGCTAAAATCTTTACTTCTTATTAACAAATGGCATGAATAATCGACTTAATTATGACTTTATAAACTCCAAATGTACAAATATGTCCGCATGTGTGTACATAATGGCGTACAAATTGCATGTAATTGTGTATAATGTAGTTAATTAGTAAAAGTAAACGTTAATTAAGCAAAATGCGAACAAAGCGCAGGGATGCAATTTATACTTAGGCTTTAACTACAGTAAAGGGTGTTAATGTATTCATGTTCGCTTCGCCTGAAAATTTACGTATTTTTTAAAACTAATTTAAAATTTAATTGAACATTCCTAATAACTTAATTAAACTTTTTGATGTATAAACCGAAAAAGTGATATATTTACTAATTAATTTTAATTTTATCCTACAAGATGACATTAAGCACATCTTGCCATCTAGCGGCAATTTTATAAAGTTAATTTTTAATTATAACACCAGCAACCGATACCGTTCCATCAATTTAACGCCATTGTATTAAAATTAATAATAATTAGAAACGTTAAAAAAAAAAACTGAAGAATTTCAATTTCTAGAATATTTTTTCTAGAAAATTTTGGCTCGGTTAGAACGGAAATTGGCTACTGTATTTAAATAAATAAATAAATATAAAAAAACTAAAGATGGCTACTGGTAACCACTGTAAGGGGGTGTAAGATTACCCTAACAGAATGACTGCCAGAGCCTTTTCCACTCCTCCAGAAGCCCCCGAAAATACATATATAAAAATTAAAAATTTCTTACAGAAAAAATAAAGAGGATATAATTGGCGTAAAAAAAATATATATATAGATAGATAAAAAAGCAATTTTTTAAATATAAAAACATTAAAGATAACCTGACCTGAATGTCTCAGTTTGTCTGTCAACTCATTCTGGACACATCTGGGGTGAGAGAGAGAGAGAGACTTGGAAAAGTTATTTTAGTTCTCAACCTGGCGAAGTTCCGGTCTGCTAATATTCACACTAAGAACAAAATACATATCTAGAATACATGAAAGACGTAAAAATATAAAAGAAACAAGAGGCTTTTCTACCCCCTTCCTCCGAATGTATATAGAAATTATCCTGTCGGATGATGTAGAAGATGAGGAAGAAGAGTCAGAAAAAGCGCGTGATCTTTGCCATCACGTTCATCCATCCACATCCGGGACTTTTTACATACGTTTTGGTAAGTCACACCCCACAGCTGGATCTCATCTTTGCTTCTTTAGAGCCCTCTATATGGTAGAAATATGACAGGAAGAACGAATTTTGTTTACTTCACTATTTATCGAGTGATGGATGGAGAGTGTCGTATCGTAGGGGTGTTTTTTATATATATATATTTTTTTTCTTATTTTTATTTTCTAGGTCCTCCTTTAAATTTATAACCAATCTATACGTGATAGAGAATTTTTCGGGTGGGTGTTTTTTTTAAAAATAGAAAAATAAAAAATTTATATGATGATAAATTTAGAATACGTAACGCTTTAAAGCCACTGCGGAATAATATATACGGTAAAACTTGTGTAAAACGGACGTTTTCTACAGTTTAGCAAGGTTCGTTTTGAACAGGTTTCTTTTAACTGAATTATATTTTTCCGTTTAGGTAGGTTTCTGTTTTATTTGAGTTCCGTTTTAGGCAGGTTTTACTGTATATAAAAATTATATAATTATTTAAATTTAAATTAATTATCTTTTTTTTTTTTCTAATTACATGAATTACTTTTACCTTTCTCGAGCGACTATTTCTTTATCTGTACAGTAATACCTGTATAAACCGGACTCGCACGGTACCGACTTGGCAGGTTACCGTTTTAAACAAGTTTTCTTTTTTAACACAGAAAATCGCTCCGTTTCGAAGAATTCTTCCCGTTTAGGCAAATATCCGCTTTATTCAGGTTCCATTCTGGACAGGTTTTACTGTATATAAAATAAATAAATTAATTAAATTGTATACATTATCGTAATTAAGTAATTTAAAAGAGAAGGGAGAGATTTACGCGTTTTAATGGGTATAAATTTGAATCTTTCGCACCTTCTCAAGGCATTCTTTTATTTTTAAAACTTCCATTAAGCGAACCTTTAAGAGAGGTTCTTTATCCTTATATAAACAATACGCACTTGTTTCTATATAAGAAATGTTATCCTAATGTGTTCCACTCACCTGAAGTACTTTCAATCGGGTAGCACCTGTAAAAAAGGTGAAGTGAGCAGCGTGTTCTAAGGGTAGAGCGTTTTTATCCTGAAGAGGACCTTCATCAAAACAAGTGGGACGGGTCTCTAAATAGTTGCAACCACCACGGACCAACCCCTGAAGAGAAAACTAGACTTTAACATCTCTCTCTCCGCTTCAACCTGGGGCTCTAAAGTATGCAACTTTTAAGTGTTGAACACGTGTCGAGTGTGGCTTTTACTTATAAAAATGGGAGTATGTATCAAAATATCTTGTATTAAAGCTATCGTGGGGATATTAAACTAATCTACTGACGTTTTTAGGGATTTAAAATCCCTTTGGGGTTAAGGTTACTTGGTGTTTCTATAGAAATATTAAGCTCCTGTTGATACTTTCGAGCACTTAAATGAAGCAGAGAGAGATGTTGTAGCAAGTTACGAGTTCATCATCCCTTAGTGCTTCATTTAATACCTTTTAAGGACCCAAAAGGGTCGTCTAGGTTCTGCTTTTTATATATAAAATTTCGAGTTATTGAACACGTGACTTTCAGTTATAAAAAGTTGACATTAAAAACTAGAAATTTACACCAAAATATTTGAAAGTAACGCTATCTAGGCGGTAATAAACCAAAGGAACTGCTAGTACTTTACTTGAGTTTAGTATCATATAATATTTTTTTATTTATTTTCAAGTTACACTTTTGATCTTTTAAGTGCAAACGAAGGAAAACAGGATGTTACACCAACCTGAATCTTAAAAACTTTTGGATTCAGGAGACCTTGAAACGTCGAAAATTATTTTAAAAAAGGGTGTTTTTTCTATACGTATGGATGTGTGTGGGGGGCACGATTTGCCCACTTTAAAGCTTAATAACTTTCGTGCCTTTTAACAAAAATTTCTGAAATTTTGCAGGGAGGTTTATATACTAGGGTGAAATGTTTCTAGAAATTTTCACAAAAATTGGACCATTATTTCGGGAGATATAACTCCAACTCCTTAATATCTCCCGAACCAATTAACGGTAGCAACTGTTAAAGATGAAAACAAATAAAGAAAGCAACATTGTTGCCAGCTTTTCTGTATACATTTTAAGTATTGTGCGTGGCTTTAAACTTATATAAAGTGGAAATCTGTATCCAGCCTTTCAATTATGATATTAATCAGGCAATCTCCGTAGACTTTAATATATATTTTTATATAGATTAAGGATATAATTTTTTGCTCTCCAAGACATTAAACGAAACAGAAGTAAACCTATGAGTAAGTTTAGAATCCCTTTCTGCTTCATTAAATACTTTTAAACACCCGAACAGACACAACTTTTAAGTATTGAACATGTGTTGAATGTGGCTTTCAATTATAAGAATCTACATAAAAAAAAATACTACAGATCTATACCCAAATATTTTCAATTAAATCTACCATGTGCTGGGAATTGATTTTTAAATCAATGTAGCATTCAATTATAGAAATCTATCTCAAAAAAAGAAAAAAAAACAATTCAATTATTTTTACATGCGTCTGTTTGTCTGAAAGCAACACAAAAACAAATGCAATACAATTAAATTTATATTTCCTAACGTCATGGGAATTTACAAATATATATATATATATATATTTCTATTGCTCATATCCTATAATATAATTTATAAAGGAAAGATACGATCAATCATCATTTACACTGCATAACCTACAAATATTCTAGTGTGACGTCAAGTCAATTTTCTTAATTTGAACGTGAAGTTTAAATGGCGGCTTTATGAACAATTAATCCTGCTGATTATAGCTATTATGGTTTAATTCGGAAGATAAGGAAGAATTGAAGCTTAATAAAACTCCTTGTACTTTAAGTAGAAAGAAGGAAACTAAGTAATACGTCATTAAATCAGCTTGGTTACCCCCTCACATTACTCGTGTTTTCGTACAGGAAACTTGTACAGAACCATTTGAAATTATTATTGTATTATCTTTATATTGTTACGAAACTACTTTAACAATAAAATTATTAATAAAGTAGTTATTATCCCAGTTTAAAATATATTTAAGGACACAAATACTAATCGATTCTGCACAGTTGATGCTGAATAAATAAGATAATTAAGGATGAATTTATTTATGTAGTGATGTGCAGTATATTGTACAATATTCTTCTTCAAGTACAGTACATTGTATAATAAAAGAACTATTTTAGTAATTACTAAGGACAGAAGCACCAATTGATTTTTCTTAGTAGATGCTGGATAAGACAGTTAAGAATGAATATATTTATAGTAAAGTACAGTATAAAGTACAAGATTATCTCTCAAGTAGATTTTACTGTATTCTCTACACCACAGTATACAGTAGAATATTATTTTAGCAGGTATTAAGTGCTTCTGTGATAAATAATGCTGGATAATTGAAGATTATACTGTTTGTAAACAGTAAAATACATCACGCAGTATGTAATATACAGTACAGAATTATTACTAAAGTAGTTTTGTACAGTATACAACGTAAAATATATAATAATAAAAAAATTTTAGTAAATAGTAATAGATGATGCTGGATAAGAAAGACAATTAATGACTAATACATAGTGTTTTATACAGTAAATAAGCTGTATACTATACGAATTATAGATCACACGAAGAGATTTTTAATGGAATTCATACTTAAAATTACGACAAGGATGCCTATAAGCGCCGTAGATATGGATTTTCAAGATGTCAGTAAGCATTTACATCACTTATGACGCTACAGGTACGTTACGTCATTGGCTAAAGGCAAGCTTAATGAGTAAACCGTTGAAAAAATTTGAATTTTAATACAACAAAACACAGAATAAATAAAAATTAGTCTACTTTCTTAGCAAAAGATGGCAGTAGAAGTGAAAATACTTTTTTAAAAACGTTTTAAAGCCAGAACGAAGGGGGAAAAAAAGTCATTAGGAGGTTCATAAATCAAATCGCCGTGTGATAACTGAATAACCCGTAATGCGTGTCCGAAAATTAAAAATTTGATATCGGTTTTAATACGGGAGAGAATAAAAATCAAAATTTCGGCACGTTTTAAAGGATTTTAACACGAAAAAAAACCGATAAATTTAATTCTTATTACGGTTATAAAACAGATAAAAAGGTACATTTCGACAAAATAACACTCGAATAAGTGCAAATGATTGCCTTTCCCCCCTTTTACCGGAACAAATAGTGCAAGTCAATATTATGCAATCTACCAACTCACCTCCGCCGCTCCGAATCGACTCGTCCGAGATGACGTTTGAATAGACAAAAACAAAATTAATCCACGCAAACAAAACAAAAACCGAGAATTATCACCCCCGACCGTTAAAAATCGCGACGAAAATTAATAATTTCAACAATAAATTAAAATATTCCGCCGAAAATCGTTGGATAAAAATCAACCGATTTTTTAAAAATTAAAATTACTCTAATCGAACCTAATTCGGTATTTAGTCTATTACGTTTTTAAGGCCGGTTAATTAGGCTTATTTTTCTTTTGTTTTTTTTTCTTCTTTCCTTTCCCTAAATCGCCGGTAACGTTTGTTTTTTTTTTAAAAACGTAATAAATTTAAATATATTTAATGGAAGTATAACTAAATTGAATTGGTTTTATGGATAAATAGAGAGATTTGATTAGAATTTAACGGTTTTTAAAGAGGGTCGATGAAGTGTACGATGTCGCAATTCATTGGACTGTATCTTCTCGATTGATGCTACTGTGGAACCTCGGTTGCTATGACGACCGGCAGAATCATAAAGGATACTGTTTAGTTTAGATTAAAATCCAATTCTGCCTCTTTTTTTTAAATCACCGAGGATGCCGGGAAGAAAAATAAATAAATAAAGCAAACGTATTAAAGAAACGGGAAAATATTCCAAGAATAAAAGAAAAATCAGTGCACGGAGTAATGGCGGATGGGCGATTTGTGGAAGTTCGCATGTTGTAGACAGGTGGTGAAGAGGCAAAACTATTGATCACACGACCATCTTGAGGTAGTGCTGCAAGCAGCAACATCATTAACGCATGCGTAGTAGTGAAATGCGGCAGCCATATTAGTATAGGATGGTCGATCGTTAGTGATCTAAGCTCAGACCGTAGATACAATTACATCCAGCTTATTGTAGAGCACCGACTTGTTCTTGTCGAAAATTTTCCTTATTTTAATTTATTGTAAGAGTAAGTAATATATATATAATTTTTTTTTCTATCCGTAATTTTCATTCAATTTTATAAGAGATGGATGAATTTTATTTTTATTATTTTTATTTTATTTTTTTCAAATTGTAGCCGGTGCGTTTTTCTCTTGGTTTTTCTCACAGGATTGGATCCCTTTTGGAGGAATTTAATTAATTTTTTGGAAGTAATTCCTCTCTTTTTATTTAATTCTGCGTACGAAGAAGTATAATTCTCATTTTGTAATATTTATTTTTTAAATTTTGTTAATGGATATTTTCCTAATTGTATCGCATCTCGTTTTTTAATGCACGATTTCAGTGTTGAATATTACGCTTTTGTGGATCAAAAATGATGCTTTGTAAGGAAATTTTGGCAGGAAAATATTAAAATTTTTTAAATAATATAACCGAAATTTTTCAAAAAGAAATTCCGAGATTCCAGATTGGAAAAATATCATCCGGATGATTTAGAATTTTCTAGATTTTGCTCTTCCGCATCCCTTTTTGTTTTATTTATTAGTTTGTGTGGCATTTCTACAATTTTGTCAATAATATATATATATATATATTTTTTCCTTGTAGAGTATTATTTATGTCTGGAGCTATGTGATGATAAATCGATTTTTCTTCCTGTAGAAGACATTCCTCTCTGCTGATGGTTTTGAATTATTTTATCCAAACTCCCTTAATTTAATGGAAGGAAAAATGTCTCGACCTACCTTTACTTTATCGAAAGTTCTTTAAGAGAGTCTCACAATGCCAGATGAGACCCTTAATAGGACACGCCATTTCTTCTGCAGCATCTCCTTCCTGCGCTTCAACGTTTGTGGTGCATATTGCGTATCGTTTATGCTAATCTTAGGATTAGTTTGATCCTGGGCTTTAAGGACCTCTACCAGATGAATCTCCATTATAATATTAAGATGCTACGCTTCCTTATCACTCCACTGTCCAGGCTGTATTTGAGATCTGGACGGAGAACTGATAAGGGCTTGGGGCATCATTTTCGTCAGAAAAGAAGATATACTATTTTTTTTATGATTCGAGCCTCTCCTATTAATGAAAAAAAGATTGGATATTGTGCATTTGACTTAAGTTTTTTCGTACGTAAAGAGAAGGATTATCTCGAAGCCGCCATTTTGAATTTATGCAGATTGGAAAATTTAATAAATGTAAGGATTTTAATATACTATTTTAATAAGGAAATTATTATTCAGACATTCTTCTCAATACAGCGAAATTATTTTTAAGGTTTACACATACAAATCTTGTAAATTTTATCGATAAAAATTGCTAAAAATTTATCGGAAAAACCCATTAATATACACATTTATCCGTAAAAATACGCTTAAATTCAAGTATAAAAACATATTCAGAGCGAAAATATTATCAGTATAAGAAGCTTAAACGATCGAATAAATTTTTATCCCGAAAAAAAAAAATTATGCTAAAATGAATAAATATGGAGGTTTACTTCACCGAAAAGTACATTATTGTATTTAATTTTAAGCATAAAAAATCCGATATAATTAAAATTACACGCATTAAATTTATATTAGCTTTAAAATTTCTATCCTAAATTTAAACTCAAATGTATCAGATTCTAATAAATTTTATATGCTTATGTGCAAAATTCAACATGTCTGCAGTTTAAATGTAGATTTTAAAACAAATTTTATAACAATTTTAAATGAAAATTATAATTTTATACAAATTTCACACCTTTTTATATAATATCATCGCATTTATTTTGTATAAATTACAAAATGTAACGTTAATAAGTAATGCGCATAACGATACGCAGCATCCATTTGCCTGGTAAGCATTCTTCTACTCACAATAATTTAAGTAACTTTCACATATTTTACATTCAATATTTTATGACCATTAAAAAATAATGTTTTATAATATTCTTTATATGTTTAAAGCAATTATTTTTAAATACATATGTCAGCCATTTGCCTGGCTTACAGATATATTCTTTTCTGTTCACAATAAATTTAATAGCGTGTTAATATATATTAAATTTGATATTTTATAACCATTTTAAAAACTAATTGTTATAAATGAACGATTTTTATTTATTTTTTGCGTTTTAAAAACAACTACAAATAAAAAAAAAATCTTATCTGTCAGCCATTTGCCTGGATACGCCATATTTCTTTCGCTCCGTTACTCAGAATGCGATTTTCAAAATCGTTTAGTTACTCGAAAATATTAAAATATTTTAAAAATTTCGCTCGATAATTATTCTAACCAAAAGAAATTTCACAGGAGAGTAAACCAGCGTGTTAAAATGATAAAATTTACTTCCTTTTTTTCCCATGGCAAAGAATTAACGACTCTTTGAATCAAATCTGGAAGCTTCCAATTAATGAAAATAATTTAATTGCGAATATCGATGATTAAACTGAAGAATGCTTCAAATTAATGTTATTAGATTGGCTTTTCAGATTCGACCAAGTGAAAAGTTTGGCTGTAATTATACATCTGCTAAGCGACCAGAGAAAGAATAATTGGTTTCCTAAGAGAGCAAACAATCTTATCCATCGATCGATCATTTGTAAAATTGCACTCCAATTTCATTAATTTTCTTATTAGTTCCCCCTTTTAAAATTTAGTATAGATACGAAAATCTATTGTAAGGTAAATTTTTTTTTTTTTTTTTAAATAAAAATCAGCCTGTTTTTATTGAAATTCTAACCCATTCAGCTACTTAAAAATTTGTTTCTTAAGCTATTTATGGCGTGTCGACTCCTTAAAATCAATATAGTTATAGAATACATACATTATTTTCCTTCTCCGCATCAATTTTTCCAACTACATGATGAAAATTAAAAAACAAAAATTATTTACTCCACTCTAATTTCGAAATTAAAGGATAAAAATATTCAAATTTTACAGCTCAATATGTATATTTTTTTTATAGTAAATACTCCATATTCTGTTCGTAGTTATGTTCCCATAGTTGATGCTCTTATAAATCACAAAATTTATAAATTATGCTTCCATTTTCAGATAGCTGTATATACTTTATGATACAGTATATTCAATTATGCTCCTGTACTTATGCAATATAAATCAGAGAATGTTGACTACATAAATTATGCTTTCATTATCAATTATGTATACATGGTTTATAGTAGAATATGCTCTTTTATACTCCTATAAATTACAGAATATGATTTTTATAGCCGGAAATTATGCTTTTATTATCAGATAGATGTACAGTACATATTTTTAGTAAGGTACGTTTCTTAACTATTATGATTTTCTCAGCTATAAAAATACACTAGTGCTATAAAATAACACTTCTTAACTGTTTATACACTAGATTTTTCTGTAGAAAATCCCCAAATATCGAAACTATAGTCTCACTTCCCTTTACAGAATTGAACGAAAATTATATAGAAATTTATAATATTTATACATTTCTCTACTTAATATTCAAAACGACGAAGTTATTACAGACTATAGGAGCGTTAAGACAGCTAAAAATAGGAAAGTTCTCAACATGTAAATTAAATTTCCCATTGAATTATTCTGTTAGGTTATAAATAACAAGATAACTAATTGAGAACATTTAAAAATAATATAAATAAAATAATAATTAATTAATTCAAACGTATTTCTTGATAGTAAGAACGTTACTCTACACTTTAATTGGAGCAAAGAGGAATTTTTTTACTTATTTTACGATGCGTATGTGAATTAAATATGGTATTTTCCTATTTATTTTAAGCTTAGTTTATTGAAGGAGGGGGAAAAAAGAGAATATTCTAGAGAATAAGTTCAAGTTATAAGGAAACTTTTTAATCTTCTATAGACTATGTTTGAAGCGGCGAAACATAAAATTAAAATTTCTTTTCCTCCATTTTTTTCCCGAGTTTATCTTATATTGCTGTCTTGAAAGTTTTAAAAATATACAACATAAAATTTTAAATAAAATCTCTTTTTTCTTCTTCCTCTCCTATAGAAAATTTCATAAAAGATTGAAAAGTTGTTTACATCTTTTATCATATCCATGAAGGATGCATAATTGCATCTTTCATATGAAATACAGTATAATAAAAGAATGTAAATCTTCATAAGCTGTATCAAATTCTATTAATTTTTCTTGTATTATAATTTTTTTTTTAAAGTTAAACCATTATTTTAGCTTAAAAATTGTTAGAAACATAAAACTCACTGTTGTATGTCGAAATTGTTTATGTATTATCCGGTAATGACGCTGTTATACCTGAACTGCATCCATCTTAATTGTTCGTTCCATTAATTTCTCTTCTAAAAATAAAATACTTTCTTAAAATATAACATAAAATGCCATAATTTTCATAAAAGTAAAAAAATTATTTGTGTAATTACTAACCAAACGAACAGTTGGATAAATATTGGGCTATATTAATATTGGGCTATTTAGTAATTAAACGAACAGCCGAATTGACACGAATCCGCATGTTTGATTACTAAATAGCATTAATTTAGTCAAGTATGAATCTGGCTGTTCATTTGGTTACTAAACAGCCTTAATCTAGCTCTATATGAATCTGGCTGTTTGCTTGGTTACTAAATAGTCTTGATATAGTCCAGTATGAATTCGGCTGTTCGTTTACTTATTGAATAGCCTTAATATATCTTTATATGAATCCTGCTGTTTGCTTGGTTACTAAATAACTTCAATACTGCATAATATGAATCCGGCTTTTCGTTTACTTTCTAAATAGCCTTAATATAGTGCAATATGGATCTGGCTGTTCGTTTGGTTACTAAAGTGTATCGGGTTTTTGTTTGTTTATGTGATTACTTTCACATATAATGAGGAATGTTAATCTTCATGAATTGTATCCATCTTGATTCACTTCAATTCCCGACTTTCCATTATATTAATTACTCTTATAAGAACTTTAAAAAAATAATAATTTTGAACACACTCAAAATTATTAAAAATTACAATACAAACTGTATTTAATCATCATTATTATTATTTTATTTATTTATTTATTTTCGATACTAAAATTTCCTAAATAGTTGAAGAATTTTATTTAATTATATTCACGAATGATGTCTATGAATATAATAAAGGATGTGGATCTCTATGAATTAAATGATCGTTCTATCAAATTCTTTTTATAAAATTTAATCTAAAATTATATTACTGCTTGGAAAGTATTAAAAAAATATACTTAAAAATTTATCTTTTTTTTTTTTTTTTGGTACCAAAATTAGAAATTTGTTTACGTAATTACATCGAGGAATGATATAATTATACATCTTTTATGCATATAATGAAAGGTATAATTATTAAATCCTATTTTATTAATCTTCTGTATTTAAACTAGATTCGTTTTAATAAATATTTTTAAGATAAAAATAAAATAAAATTACAAAAATTTTAAGTATTTATAAAAATTTTTAAACTGGCAACATTATTAAAAATATTCTCGCCCTCTAGAGGAAATAAAAATTTATACATAAATATTTTAATTAATTAATTTATTTTTCAAAATTTTGATTTTAAAAATTTTACTAAAATAAAAATTAACTTAAATTTCAAAAATTAAAATTATATAAAAGCTTATTTTTATATGATTTTGAAGTTAGTATGGTAGTTAATATATTAATTTTTCAAATTTCTGTTGTACAGTACATCTTAAATATATTGATCAATACTCCAGTGGTAACGATTTAATTGAATAATATAGTACGTCTCGATTAATCCGCTATTGCGTTAATAATTAATTCTCTGAATCATTCTAGAGTAGCGAATTTTGAAGATAAAACTTTTAAATTTTTAAATTAGTAAAATTAAAGAATTATTTTCGTTTTAATTTAATGGAATTGGCGAAAATAAATAATTAAATAAATCTATATTTATTCATATTTATTACACGATAAAATATAAAAATTATATAAAGAATAATTAAATAATTTAATTCAAAATTTCTCGATGTTTTAAAATTTTATTTGGCAACACTTAAAAATTTCACGTCCCCTGGAAAAAATAAATATTTTACTTTTTTCTTCTTAAAATAAATATTTTTATTAAGTAGATTGTTTTTTTTTGTAAAACTTTTAACGAATTAATACATATTTAATAATATATTAAATATATAATTTAAAATTATATTAAAATTTTCTAATATTATTGTTAACTTTATATTTGTATTATGAAGTATGTGGGAGGTGTACTTAGAGGCGAAACTTTAATGAACACTTTAATGAAATCGAGAATTGTAATAAACATTAATGAAATACATGCTTTAATCAACACTGCGAACATAGAATGAATTCTGCTACAGTAAACATTAATAATATAGGCTATGCCTACTTTAATAAACACAAAAGTGTGACACTAATAGCGATGAAACATATGCTCGTTAGTAATAAATTAGTAAACATATGCTCATATTAATAAATGTTAAAATATGCCGAGAAAAAGGTGAGTTCCTTAATTACGCTTCCGTTAAGCCAGAATTTTGAAAATTTAATCAATAAAATGCGAATGTTACGTTCTAATCAGTGTAAGAGGTGATGTAATATACGATGCTCAACCAGTATGTTACTGGTTGAGCATCGTATATAAAGTAGTATTAAGTACAGTACATAAGTGTATACTGCAAGTATATATAACTAGTGTTATATGCCCGTTAAACTAGTGTCACAGTATTCTTCTTCAGCTTCCTACCGCTTTTGAAGACTATTGAGAAGATTCCTCCGCATTACATTTCAAAGTGTGCACTTTTTTTTTATTCGGGCAGACTTGTTCATCTGTGTTTTTTTCCCCAGCATAGTCTGCCATATTTCCTCTTAGAAGTCTGTTATCTTTTTTTAAGCAGATCAGACCCTCTTGTAGGTGCACAATGGATCTTTTAGGTCGAGATGCTTTAGGCTTTTGTCCCCTATTTGTACTGTTTACAATGTACTGTTGTAAAAAAATGTATGCCATTAAAGTAGTGTTGTAACTGATATATACTCTATTAAATTAGTACACGTACATTAGAGCATGTTTTAACTTAAAAAATGCCCATTAAATTGGTGTTATATGAGCACTAAACTAGTACAGCGTCTAAATATACGTATTGAAGTAGTATTGTAACTAATATATTCCCATTAAAACTGTATTATAACTAATCTGTATGTTATAAACGTAGACATCTACTTAAATAAATATCTGGCTCATAAATATGCTTTTTTGGTGATTAAAAATGAACATCAGTATAACAAATGCGAATATAATTTAATAAATATCTGTATAAACACCGAATAAATATATGAATATTTTAAATGAATATAATGTTCATAAATATGTTGGAATAAAGAAGAAAATATGGTAAACATGATTGCAATTACCAAGTAAAACCGCAGGAATTATTCGTTGAACGTATAAATATAGAAGAACAAATATAATTAATCTCGTTATAACTCATTTAAGTGCAGATTAATGTTATAACACGGCTAGCAAATATATAAATGTGTTAATGAATATGTAAATGTTATAGATGAATATGTAACTAATAACATAGAATTATAATAAAGGTGAATGTAATTTAATAACGTGGAAATGGTACATCTACTTTAATGAACATAGAAGTGTAATGAACACCAATATAACACGAGCATTTGAATATTTTATTGAGCACAGGCGTAACAAACACACAGGTAACAAACATATAAATTTTTAAAGAACGCAAACAAACGTACTAGACGTTAATGTAAGATATAGGTTCTTTTAACAGGTATACAGAAGTATAACAAACATCAGAATTATAAAAATTTAACGTCAAATATATTTAATTTAAGGTATATTTAGGGCCTTTCAATTAAAACCCGAAAGGGCCTATGTTGTAGCTTGTTTAGTTTGCGTGTAAACCTGACAATAGGTAAGAAATTACACTTGATTAGTTTAGATATTAGTTTGAATACATTTTATACATAAACAATAGCCAGAACAAACAGAATTGTTCATTTAATCGAAAGTTCACTAAGTGAATATAGAAGTTAATTCTTTAAATTAAATATGTTTTTATATTATGGTGTGTCTTAATGAACTGGAATATTACGGCCGGATTTAAAGTGCCCTAAGCTAAGAGGCTCTAAGTTGTAACTTGTTTAGTTTATGTATACACCTGGCACCGAGGCAAATAATTATCAAATGTACACTTGATTAAACAATTACGCAGCGAAAGATACAATGAATACTATTAGACACCTAAACTGCATTCGTACTATCAGGACAATACGAATGCAGTTTAGGTGTTTAATAGTGTTCATTTACACGAATTTAACGTCATTTCCTCACTTAAGTAATGAGGAAATGTTAAAATGACGTAACGTGTGCATTGTCTCGATGTAAGGTGCACGTTTCTAGAATCACGATCGCGTTAATTAAAGAATGAACAGTTATATAATTATAGAAGAATATTTATTTCAGAAACAAATATCTTTCATACAATTTTTTTAATTATCTTTCTTTACAGTTAACAAAGATAAGTACACTCTTAGCATTTATAGGATATACATGAACACATTTATATAATTCCCAGTTTATTTTGTTGAAAGGTTCAAGCTCAAGTACATCGCAATTTTTTGATATATTTATTATTATTATTATTATTTAAAATTTAAAATTCCTTGAAAGATTAAAAGCAGTTTTGTTCACAATATTTTGGCACAAACATCGAACACATTGACAGACAGCTGAACATGGCAGTATATAGATTAACACGAAGACAATGTATTGTAACTTAATTGTTAGTAAAATAATAATAATAATAATAATAATTTTATTATTATTTATAATTAAAGAGTGGCCCAAGTCAGTTAACCGCGCATTTTCTTTGCAATTCATTCAGAAATTTTTATAAAAAAAGTTAGCACTTTGCTAGTGTCCCAATACGTCGTAATTTGTGTATTGAACAGAAGGGACTTTCTATCGCATATTGAACAGAAGGGTTTTCGTATTGAAGCGTTTTCGTATCGAACAGGAAGGTTCTTGTATTAAATAGGACGGTTTTTGTATTGAAGTGTTTCAAGTTGAACAGGAAAGTTATCAAATGGAACAGATGCGTTCATGTATTAAAGAGGAAATTTCTTGTGTTGTATAGATAGGTTCTCGTATTGAAGAGGTAATTTTTCTTGTTGTGTAGATTGGTTCTCGTATTGAAGAGGAAAGTTCTCGTATTGAACAGATGTATTCTTGTATTAAACAGTTCCCGCATTGAAGAGATCTCGTATTGAACATGCAATTTCATATTTAAACAAATTTTTTCAAGTAATAAAGTATTTAACTAAAGCAGAAAATTGACCTTTACTACGGTTAACCGATTTTGGACCACCCTGTACACATACCAAGATTTTATTTTGATTTTATTTTATTTCTTTTTGTACTTTTAAAAGCTTATTTTTTGAAATTTTACAAAATTACACATTTTTCTGCATATAATTCTCTTATTAATTAATTTGATTTTCTTTTTTAAAATATTGCAATTAACATAGGAATGTGTGCAAAAATAAAAACATAACATTAATATATATCTTTGTGTGATATATATATATATATATATTTATATTTATTTATTTATATATTTATATGTGCATCAAGATTATAATTTGAAAGTATTAACAAATATTTTGATAGATAATTATTATATTTTTTTTATGATTTAACAATATTAAATTCTATTTTACTTGGTGATGAACTTGATGGACTGTTGAAAATGAATGCTGAAGGCCTCGTTTGAACACATGATGGAAATATATACATAAATATATATACCTTTAATAATAATAATATAACATTAGGATAGCTATTAATATGGTAAACGACGAAATTCCATTCATCTTCCCACCGTCACCTGCAAGTAAATAATAGAAATTTTAGTTAAATACAGTCTTAAGTACACAGGGTGGCCCAAAATCAGTTGAACGTGTTTTGTTACGCGCGCTTTGTTAGCTGACTTTTGGATCATCCCTGTTAAATGACAATAGAAACAATTGTCTAAATTCGGAGTTTTTGAGGCTAATTAAATTGTAATACCCGTTTAATTGCATATTTAATGCGTTGGCACGAATTGAAAGCTAATGAATTTCAGTTAATTTTTAATTATAATCAATACAATTTTTCTTTATAACTTTTGAACTCTTACAATTACTTATTAAAATGCAATTTCCATGCTAACATAAGAAGGATGATGACGAAATTTATGAATTTAAGTGGATTAGATTGGCAACATAACCATGGACAAGAGGAATGCCTCCCAGGAGAACTTTCTAATGAAAAATTGGCGCCCATTTAGGTGTTAGACACGTAAAAAAATTCCAGAAAATTCCATGTAACCATCCCTTTGGTCAGGTGCAAACCCGTGACCAACTATCAGTGTTCAGTGATAATTCGTGACTAACTACAAACTTCAGTATCGACTCGGCTATTTGGTGATTGGTGGAGTGAATTGTAACGACGCTAAATATATGAAAGAATCATATTTAAATACGTAAACATCTCCATCTTGCTTGCAGTTAATGATTATAATTTGCTTTAGCTTTTTGGAAAATACCATTAATCAATCTTCTCACCAATCTTTACGAAAAGAATTGCCATTAAATTATCTTCATACTAACAGGTTGGTATGAAGATACAGCAGTTTAAGAGTACTTTTCTTTTTTAATCTTTATAAGAAAGATTAGCCCATCTTCGCTTCAACTGTTACGGAGATTAGTTAACGACAATTATTTTCATAAAGATTATTAAGAAGATTCTTGAATGGAATCTCTTGCAATTCTCTTCGTACCAATTGATATGATGATCGTTTAATGACATTTTCTATGAAAACATGGAAATTATTGTACAGATTATGCATAATTATGTACAACGCTTGCCCGCTATCAATAACGAAAACAGGAAGGCATTTATTGAACTCTATCGAGTATAGGAAGATCATGACATTGAGAAATGACGTAGACATAGTTTTCGAGCCGAATTCTTGTTCGAAATGCCAAAAATTTTAGAAAGGATTATTTAATTTTTGGCAGATTTTTTAAAATTACAATTCCAATTCAAATAGCATTTTCAATACCAATTAGCAACTTGTTAAGCTAATTAATTAGTTATTAATCAACACAAAGAGCTGAAAATACACAAAAAATATAGCCGTCTAGACATATTTTTATCCGAAAATTAGGATAAAATTTTATAAAAATTTTATTTTGAAACTTACCGCAATAAGGTCGATCGCTAACAATATATCCCGATTCGTCTTGCCAAGTATCATTAATGCAGACGAGATTTTTGGTTTTCTCATCGTTGCAATTATATATGAGAATGGAACCATTTGCAGGCTGATCCCAACACGAATTCTCGATATTAGTGGTGTTAACGTATCCTTCTCCGGCATCCGGATAATCTATTGGGCATCCTCGCTCTGAAAGTCAAGATAAATGGCGTTTTTATTCAACATGTAGCAGTAAAATAATCGATTTAACGAATAATCGATTGTTAAAAGAGCATAAAAGTGGAAAATCTACCAGAAAAATGCGTTAAAATCCCCTCAAAAATTAAATAAAATGAAGAAATTTTCTCTACTTTCATTCAGATAATTTTATAAATTTATTGTAACCTCATTAAAACAGTATTTTTTTAAAAAAATAATTAAAAAAATATTAAATTTAAACATTTTAATTAATAATTACATATACAATTGTTTTATTTAAAAATTAATAATAAAAAAAATAATTTAGAAAATTTTAAGAATAATTTAGTTATTATATTTAAATTAAAAAAACACATTACTGCCATCTAACGGGTATTATTTGAACTATTATTTAAAGATTATTTTTTCATTATTACGATTTAATTTTCAGTGTCGCCATCTGCAGTAAAGCTACTTAAATAATTATGTTAAAAAAACATTTAAAATTTAATTTATAGTTATCAGCTAATTAAAAGCTTGATTTTATTGTTAATAAAATTTATATGTATAATTTTTGTAATAATTTGAATTAATTTTACTGTCGAAATTAATGGAAAAAAATAATTTAAATATTTCACGAGGCATGATGCTAGAAGCACCCTCTTGAATGACGTGGAAAGCGACTACATGATTTTTTTAATTAATTTAATTGATATATAAATAAATATTGACATTTTTTATTTATTTACAAATAGCTCATTACAGTAATTTTTTATATTTTTTCTGTTATTTTACGTGTTAAAACTACCATTTTTGAGGAGCAACCCCCCCAGACTCGTTCGCTTTTTCGATATGTATGTATAATTTGACGTCAATTTGACGTCATTTTGAAAATTTCTTATTTTAAAAATGTCTGAATGACGTCAATTTGACGTAATATTAAATTGAAACTTGACAGAACGAATACAGTTCACTTGTAATTTTCAATCCATAACGGTTTAGTCATGTGCCACTAGATGCGGTGACTAATGTATAAAGCAGCAGGTAACGTTTTCCTGAATTAATAATGAGTAATTCAAATTTAATGAATCATATTATGGATTTTTTTTTTTTTCAAAACGTGCTACCGATTTTGAAGGTGAAACTTACACGGAAGCCATTTTGTTGTAAGTAAAAACAGTAGTGTCGCTAATGCTAGTAATGTTACTACTGCTAGTAATGATAGATATTTTTAAGTGTATGCACTGTTTTTGACTAGTACTAGCAGTAGCAACACTTCTAATACATTGCTACTGCTAATACCGTTACAGTTATTAATAGTAGCAGTAATAACGGATTATTTTCTATGTGTATTAGCAGCAGCATCGTTAGTGCTTGTAGTAGCAATGTTCTGCTATCATTGCTACTGCTAGCAGTGTTACTGTTGGCAGTAACATCATTATTATTATTACTAGCAGAAACAGTGATGCTCTTCTTAACGGTGAAATTAGCGAAAACGCTATTGCACTTTCAGAGACAACAATAGAGCAGTAGCAGTAATATTATACTGTAGTAACAATTGTTACACTAGTATTAATAGTAGAAGCAGCAGCAGTACGGTTACTACTACCGTTACTGCTGCTGCAGCAAGGCAACAGTAGCGATATTAATAGTAGAAACTGTTACTCTCACAACGTATCGATCTTCCAATTTAATCACACAAACAGTTTACGCTACTAATGACTTATACTTTAAAGAGCACAGTGCTTTTTTTTTCTTGTATACTTTTGTAACTAAAACTGATAAAGACCTCACCGAATTGTTACGCAGCAACAATAGGGATATTAGTAGTAGAAATTGTTACGCTAATAGCATATCGAGTCGGTTACATCGATCTTCACACCCCCCATACTGCGGTTAGTCACGTGACTGGACTCTACGTTTTACGTGATGAGGTAGAGAAGTAACATCAGCAGCAGGAGCAGCAGAATCTTTAATAATAAATGAATGAATTTACTGATTGAAGCTCGCTTTTTCTCTCCCCCTCCTCCCGTTTTAACTTGTGTTTATCAATTTCTAGTTAAGCGAAACTTTGTTAAAATTTATCGAATTTCTTTATAAGGCATGGCAATATTTGTTTACACGCACATTTCCGTGACGTTGTGGAAAAATTTTAGCCCACCCCTTCCCCTACATCATGCTTAGAAAGTTTAATGAGAAATGATAAGTAACACACGAAAGCAGATGGCGAGCTTCCGTTAAACACAACTGAAAAAATAAAATAAAATAAAAAAGAATTGACTAGTTGCAGGAGTTTAATTAGAAATGGATGCAATTTTCCAACCCCTCTGTTTTTTTATTTTTAAAGGTTGAAATGTTCGTAGAACTCTAAACACATACTTTCAATTGGTTCTGGGTATGAGAGTGATGCTTAGATGAAGCACTCGACAGTTGTTACGTATTCAAGATTCTGTTGAAATCTCGAGAAAAATAATAAAAAAAATTAATGAATAATAATGTATTTTAGAATATTTCGTGTGTTTTCTTGATATTCAAATTAAGTTTTTGGTGTTTAAAATAATAGTTTTTGTGTAAATTAATGCAAATAAGTCGACTTTGAAGGGGGGGTGTATCCAGAAAAATGATGGAAACGGTGGATTTACTGTTAAATTTTAAGCTAAATGAGTTTAAAATTTATTTATTTATTTATCTAACCTTATTTTAAGGTCGATTATAAGGTAAATTATGCTAATAACTCAGCAGTAAAGTTAGAGGTTCTCTAGAGAAGAGAATCAAAATTTGAGGAATTTCTAATTAAGTTCGGAGCTTTATATTAAAACTGTCGTTATGAAAATAATTTGTTTTTATTGTTTTATAAATAAATATTCGATATTTAAACTACTTTAAAGATAAATTATACAGAAATTAATTTTAAGAAACGTAACAGAAGCAACGAACAATGCTGATAAGCTTGCAGTAAAAACACCATTCAGAGGATAATTAAGAAAATCTCTGAATAAATCAGCATAAAAGTAATATCTCAAGTTAAAAATATAATATAAAATTCCGAGCTATCTTAGATATTTTTTAGATAAATCAGCTCCGGGACATATCTGAATAGAAAGAAATTTTTCTAACAAGAAAAATAAAAAATGGCGACTAAAAAAATACATTTGTATATATATAAAAACAAAGAATATTTAATCTTAAACCGCATTTATTTTAATAAACGAAGATAGAATCAGGGAAAAACATCCTCCCAATCTCTAATACTTTATCATTCAAACTAATTTTAGAGATCGAAAGTTATCGGGATGCTGAAGCTGTCGTGATAGCATCCACTCCAATTTTTCTCTCAATTTTTGTTTCTAATCTATAGATTCAGTCATTATCTTGCAGCAGAATCATCTTTCAATTTCCTAAAAATATTTCTCCCCCCTCTCACTCTCCTCTATCCCCTCTCTCCTCCACCTCCTCTTCTTTATCCTCCACCCCCTCTTTCTACCCCCTCTTTTACCCTCCTTCGCTCTTCCCATACTTTAATCATATTAAATTGTAAGCATTGTTAAGTCTAGCAAATAGCATCTGCACCTTGTAATTTATTTATGACTTATCCGGATAAAAATCTCTCTCGATTATCCGGAATTATTCGTCGCGTGCCAATTTACCGGGAATTATTTTATTATTATTATTATTATTATTATCATCATTTTTTAAATGTTGTTTTAAATTTGTTTCGCTTTCTAATTATGGGATGTCGATTAATGGGAGGGGTGACGTTTATTAAAATGTCACACACACGCGTATAAATCGCTGCTGGACGTCGCGCTGTAAGCTGCGTGATGCTAAATACTAGTTGTGATTAATTTAATCTGATTTTAAATACTGTTAATGAACCGTTTTTGAAGAGAATTTTATCTTATTTATGGGAGGTTATGACCTAGTTCAATGTAGAAAAAAACCCCTCAGCTTGGACACCCTTTTAAGTTAAACAACCTTTTACTGTAAGACGGACACTTTCATATGTCAACACTGATAAAGGATTCCAATTAGAAGTCTCGGGGACACCTGTCTAACTCGGACTCCTTACTGCAGAATGCTGTAGTGTCCAGCTTAAAGAGGTTTTAATCATCATTCATTCTTGTTTAAACTGGATGTACACATCACACTATATTATGTTAATTTAAATGGATTATACGCTGTGTAAACAATGACAACGATTATATATATATATAGATATTATTATCAATTACAATCATATAATTATCAAAATTATGTACAAATCTCTTAGTAAAACAGCAAATGCTGTGTTTGATGTATCGTATAACGTTCACTTCTATTAAGATTTTCACGCTTGTTGTACAAATGTAAAAGCTCTTTTACGTGTTAATTAAGGAAAATTCCGGTGTATTATCGATATATGGAGGGACCCAATTAACCATTAGTACTCCATTCAAACTCTTCTTATTCGATATACACACACAAGACGTTGAATCGCTTGCAAAAACATTCGTGGGGCCATCTGTATATTTCCAAATTAGGCTGTTATCAGGTATCAGCGTGTGGCAAAATATTCATTATAAGCCGAGACACGAATCAAAGAGGAAAAACACTGAATAAATAACAACCTTAAGCGTATTTTATCTGAATACAATGGGGAAAAATGTCGGCAAATTCAGAAGATGGATCCAACGTATTGCATCCTTCTAAGAATTCAATATATAATGTATTCATGCTATCAATATTCATCATTTTTTATATTAAATACAAGATTGAAGCGATTTTACGCAAAATATACGAATATATTAATCAAAAACTATCGAAAAAAGCCCAGAAACATTTTAAAAAATCTTAAAAATCACTCATATATGACGTATAACGTTCCTTTGTTACGTAGTATCGATTTCAACCAAACAGAAGAATACAATTTTATGAATAAATCAATTACAAACGACTTGTTTAGACATGTTGTAAAATACGACATAATCAGTTAACCCTCCGTGAGTCGCTAGGAATCGTTCTCTTACTTAGGTCGCATGGGTCTGTCAGACCCGTCATTTTTATTTTGAAATTAATAAATTTTTTCTATCGCGTAGAGGAACTACAATTTTTTCGTTAAATTCTACGCTTTGTTTTCTATCTAGTAGTATAAATTACTTCTGTATTGACGAAATTGTCTTTTTAATATTTATTTTTACGTAATTTGATGAAAAAATCACAAAATAATAAACATATCAAATTTCAACTCGCTGTAAGTTATCTGACGTTTCACCGATAATCATCGGGTTTGTTTTCAAATGGGGAAGAAAGTTCACTCATTCGTGTGAAGTCAGTAGAAATTCAGTACTACTGCTAAAAATTTTTTAAATAGATTTCGCGTTACCCCCTTTCGCGAGAGTCAATAAACGTTAATTGTTTTATGGCTCTATTAAAAAATGCTTATTTTTGGGTTTAAAATCGACTAATTGACAACTGTTTTATTTTGTTTTACTCATTAGAATGTCATCTTTAAGATTTAACAGATAGTTTTGTTAGATTTTCACACATGAATTTTATTTTTAATTTTTAATGTGATATAGTCGTGTGTTAGGCTTAACTCGATCACCTAATTCAAAAATTGACATCGGTCAAAATATTATTCAATTTATCAAAATTCTTTGTTGATAGTTTAGATATAAATGTTTTCTCTGCACGAAATGAATCGATCGAAAAAATAATGAGGGGCCCATCAAAAATTCGGCAATTAATGACATGTTGTCGATTCTGTAATTTGTTTTTTTTATAATATAAAATATTCACACAATAAAACTGTAAAAAGGCATGCATATCAATATCTGAATGTTATCAAAATGCAATTATCAAAAATTTTATAATTTTCACAATTTGTATTATCTTAATTTAGTTTTAAAGTTTTTTGTCGCGCTTTGTGTATCGCGCGACAAAACAGTCGCAACGCGATCAAACGCAGCGATTTCATTCATAATTACTTATGTAGATCGGGCTAACTTTTCAGGTTTGTTTTGTTGTGCCGCGATGAAAAATGAATAAATAATAAAAGCAGATTATAATTAAAAGTATTTTTATCAGATTAATCTGAATTATTAGATTATAGAATAATTATAGCTATGCGATATGATTGTCGCGTAGTTGTAATTATTTTTCTTATATCTAATTCCTTAATGTTTAGGGTCTAATTAGCTAACTTCTAGTTGTTATATTTCGTATGAACGTGTAAGCATCGTTTCAAAATTGTCTGGTGGGAATTGACTGAGATTAGAACTACCCTCCACGTAAATCAAGGTTATAATGTAAACAAACGTTAGACAATCGCCCAGTGACGTAGCGTGGGTGTCAGCCGCCTGGGGCGGAGGAAAATTTCCCTGCCCTCTTATTTAGGTATTTTTACAAGATGATATTATTTATTGTGAAATTTTGCCGCTCTCACTACGCTACGCCACTGCAATCGCCGAATTAAAATTTAATTTTTATTTTAAATTTGTATTTTAATTTAAATTGACCAGTCGTAAACTGTAATATGTTTCTGATAAAATCTCAAAACAAATCGATTTCAGTCTAATTTTTAAAGAAAATCGATTTTCTTTAGAAAATTTTCCCGATCAATTTCTTCACTATGATGTAATGACGACAAAAGCAATACATTTTTACTTTTTTTCGGCACATAGGAGACCAAAGTGATCGCTTTAGTAAATGCAAACTTACTACTGTTTACTTTTCTATTTTTTATATTTAAAAATTCTGCAGGAATTTCTTTTCTATTTTTTCTGATGGTACCAACTAGCGTTAATTTGTCTTGCAATAAATCTGTAGCCAAACTGAAACTGGTGAACCAGTTATCGGTAGTTATATTACGGCCGCTGTTAACAATAGGCCTAGTTAATCTTTTCACTACACTGTCCGCAGAATTCGATACTGAGAAGGGTCCATCGGGCTGTTTTCCGCAGTAAACCTCTAAATTGTGCGTATAAAATGTTTTACTGTCTACTAGCAAGAATATTTTTATACCGTATTTATTTGGTTTACTTGGTATATACTGGCGGAATCCGCACCGCCCTCTGAATCCTTCCAGTTTCTCATCTACGGTACAGTATTCCGATACATTGTAATTCTTTATACAATTATTCGTAAATACATCTAAAAAAGTTCGGACTGCTGCTAATTTATCAAACTTTAGTCTTTCACCTCGCGTCTGTTTATCATCAAATCGGAGATTTGCTAACAAAAAACGAAAACGTCTCTCCGACATGGCCGTTCTTGCGATTTCGAATCCTGTACCGTCCGTTGTCCACATTTCGTTAACGTGACAGCGATTTACCTTTTTATACGCAGCAAGGTAAAATAATCCGATTAGTGCTTTTATTTCCTGCAGATCTGTTGTATTTGCATCACGTTCTCTTTCGTAATGCGGTTGTACTTTTTGTATTTGTTGATTTGTGTGTATGACTATGATATCTAAAATATCATCTGTTACGAACAGATTCCAACATTCAAAAATAGACCTTGCGTTTGTAGCCTCTCCAATGGGACCAGGTATAAGATAAATCAAGTTCTCTCTTCTTGTCTTCGTTGCAGGATATTCCCACATACTCCATCTGGTTCCATCGCGAGCTAGGAAAAAACAATGCTCACCTGTTTGTGATGACGAGGCTGCTACTTGTGATGATGAGGCAACTGCAGGTGAGCCTACTTCTGATATATCTTCGTTTTCCTCTTGCTCGGTGTCTGTATTCTCAGATCTAACTTCTACAAAATCACATTCTTCTTCCGAAGAAGCATCTTCATATACTATATTCTCGATCTCTGAATCGATCATAAAATCTCCGTACATTTTTACTTTACTATAGACAAGGCACTCAAATATAGTCTATTAGGCCAGGCTTGTTTCTCCTAGTTTCAACGGTGGCATTGCCTTATATACAGTTTTTAGATCTGTTGGCCGACCAATCAGGAGCTAACTCGGTTGCTCTCCTGCAAATCTGTTTCAGTTGGCATATCTGTCTCAACATGTCTAGAACTGAGGCTATCCGATATTTTCAGAAAACGAGTTCTAACGACTAAAACCAGAATTCTCCTCTCACTACTCGACAGGTCTTCTTGAATGTACTAGTCTAACTCAGAAGCAGAAATGAACTAAAAACGCCATAAAAGTGATTTAATGACACACCGATCTCTTCTGACGGCTTTATTTTGTTTAAAGTATATGAGAATATACATTAAACAAAATAAACTTGACAGAAAAAGGGCAAAGTACTGAAAAGCGTCCCGACAAATAAAAAAAAAAGGAATAAACAAATGTAAACAAATCATGTGTTATTTAGATTACACTGTATTGTGAAAAATAATCAAAAAAGAAAATTGATACCGATTCAGATATAAAGGCCGGTTTATTACTACAGTACAGTAAATATATTACAGTTTACGGTGTTTAATTTTTTTTTAATACAAATTTAAAATAATACTAAAATTCACAACTAGATATTCCATAGACTTACTATAGGAAAATGGAGTTTCCAGGAAATATTCATTGCTAAACAATTTTAAAAACATGTTTACTCATCTGAACACTGTCGAACATTTAATTAGCAATTTATAGCTTATAACGCGATTAAAACAAAAGAATTTATAGCGATTGTGTAAATTCGATTACCAAGATCATTTCCGAGGGGGCAGGACATTTTTTGAAATTTTATAGCTAGACTGTTTTCACAAGTTTCTGATTACTTAGTAAAAGTGAAAAAAGCCAACTTGCATCGCCCAATATACGAGGAATAATCATAAATTAATTATAAAAGTGATAAATAAAAATTATATGATAAGAATAAAAAATAATTAAATTAATTAAAAAGTAATTAGACATTACTTTTAAAAACAATATTATAACAAAAAAAACAAAAATTTAAATATACAAATAAATAACGATATGATAGGATTTAATAAACACCGCGCGACAACTTAAATGCGATAAAGTTATTGAGACACTCGCTATCGGCAACGGCGACAAATTAAACGTTTTTTTTTTACCCCCATCATGAGTCGCATGGGTCTGACAGACCCAAAGTATTTTTTTTCTCAAAAATGAGCGTTGTTATTCAAAAATATTTAACAGCATGTTAATCGGGATAGAAAGTTAGAAGAATATTAATTTTTTCAGATTTTTTGGAAAATATTCAATATTAAAAAATTTTAACTAAAGTTCGCGCCGGGTATGTCAGACCCGTTCGACTCACGAAGGGTTAAATTTCTCAATGACCTTCCCCCAAGGTCTGACGTGTTTCCGTTTCTTATTTAACGCCATTATAAAGCCGGAAGGTGAGTGTTAAATATGGCGCCATTATTAAAACACTAAAACATTCATTAAAACGGGGTAAAACCTCGTGAGAGTGCTACGCTGCATTAGTTTACTATAGGAAGTCGACGAAGAGTGTTATAAAGGGGGAAAAACGTTCAATTAAAATTAATGAAGTCGATGACGCTTATCTGTAGCTAAATCATGAATTTTTAATGAGGTATTAGTTAATTATACATTATTAAAACTGCATTAAGTGGTGAGTAACGCTTAACTAAGCGCCATACTTTTGACAGTCCGGCATCTTTGGGGAGGGGGCATCTTCACGTTGTGTTCATCATCTTGGGATTAAGTGCGAATGTTAATCAGCATCAGCTAATTATTATCTTGCTTATTTATGTATAAATTTGAGTGAAAATGGCGGCGGACATCATCATTAACTTCACCTCTCACCCCCGTTTCGTGGCTCTTCCAGTCGATCGTGTGGCTTATAATTGGGCGAATCAATAGATGATTTTTTTCGCCACAAAGGGACATGAAAAAGTAGAAAAGAATAGAGAAAAAAGGGATGTTGAACCGTGTCAAAAGGCAAGAGAACAATAGGAGAACAGTAAATAAATATAAGAGATAGAAAACACGGTTTGAGAGTGAGGAAGTGGAGTTTATTGTTGTAGAAAATGGAGGAAATGTTAGATTACTAAATAAATTGTCGAGATAATAAATAAATAAAATCAATTTTCTTGACAATAATTCCTTATTTAAGAGGTTTTTATCGATTGTAGATGAATAGGTGCCTTTTACAGAAGGGCTGGAAACAATACCTCCAATAAAGGTCACCCCCAAACAGTGAAACGAATAACCTTCGAACAACGGCCACTTTTTAACGTTCTCGTCATTGGCTGTTGTTTGGAGGTTTGGCTGTATTCAGAATCGATTTATTGCCATCCAGTCCACCTCTGATCACGTTTGCAACTATCATTAGAAAGTATGTTTTTAAGGGTTTTTATCGATTTTAGATGAATAAATGCCTTTTCTAAACCTTTCAAAAAAGGACTACAAACAATTTAACTAAGTTAAATAGCCTCCAGAAACGGACACCTCGAACGGAAGGTTTTTCTTCTTTTGAGATGCTTACAAAATAACCTGCGAGTAGCGGCCAGTTTTTTGAGTGTCTTTGTCGGTGGTCGTTGTTCGGAGGTTCTAGTGTATTCGGAATCGATTTATTTCTCTGATAATTAGCATTTACTTGCCCTGATAGTACTTGCAGCCGCCATCATTAGAAAATGTAACCTGCAGATCTTTTCAACAAAGTTTTATCTCTTAAAAATGTGCGCTTTTAATCAATATTTTAGAAAATTGCTTCGGCTGATGATAATGATGATAAGCCCGTGTGTTGCAATGGAAATTTGAAAATATCGACAGATATTCTGTTCTTTAAAATGTAACAATTGGATAAATTTAATTGTATAATCAATACTTTCAAAGCTCATTTTTGCGTGTGAAACGTAATGAGAAGATGAACATAAGTCAGCAATTTTCTATAAAAGTGTGCCTAAGGATCACTTGTTTGATTAATTACTTAATAATATCTTCATTAAACCATGAAATTAATATATTTTAATGATTAACGTGTATTTTTCTGTACAGCAATCTATTATAGTACTACAAGCAGGCTAAAAAACAATATGGGTGGAAATTAACTAGGCATTTAAAAATGGCTATAATTTTTGTAATGTTAAAGCAATTGTAATAAAATTTATGCTTGCATATATATCAATCAATGAAATTTTATTTTCCTTGCATCAGTGTTGTGGGAGAGGCTACACGCGCAGTGGCAATAAAGATGGCCGACCACTTGTTTGTTCAAAAGCGAGTGCAGATTGCTACACGTTATGGAGAGTAGAAATCAGTTGTAGAGCAGAGATGGTGGCACACATGAAGAGTCGTCATGATACAATCCGTCCGAAAACAATCGAGATTTGTCATTCGAAGCTAAAGGACCACAGTTTCGATTGTGGACGAGAAAGAAGTGAAGACCGTCAGAGAAGTGGTCGTCCATCCACATGACAATCTGATGAAAACGTGTCGTTGGTGGATGACTCCGACGCCTACATTGAATATTAACGTATGCATCCGTATTTTAATTTCACAAAGTACACGTTTAATAATTTTCATCATTTTTGCTTTAGAAATATAGAAATTATAGAGATTTTTCGATGCCTAGTTACTTTCCACCCATCCTGTACATGGCATTGAAGAACAGATGAATGAACGTTATTTATTTTACTTAATTAAAAAATAAAAATAATGATTTATTAACCAAATTAACATATTTTTAATATATTTTTCTTCTATGCGCTTTTATTTATGAATTTTTCGTCTTTAAGTCTACTTCAAACCGGATATTATATATAAGTGTTTGATTGCGACAACTCAACACGTGGACGATCTGCCAAAGAAGATGCCACCCGGAAGGACTTTATAGGGCCCCTATTTAGTTTTTTACACACATGTAAAACCCGGAAAACTTCACGTGGCCAGGCGCAAACCCGCGACTAGTGTTCAGAAGTTTAATCCATTTGGACACTAGTGGGTGGTTGGTGTATGAAGAGAAATACAGGCAATGATTTAGAATCAATAGAACAGTATAGTCACAAAACAATGGGCGAATCCCCCTTCTGCAACTTACTCGTGTTTAAGACCTGATTTCTGACACATGGCTTTGTGTTTTGAAACAAATTCACGTGAATTATGTTTCCATATTAAAAAAGAGTATTGTGTAAGGAATAAGTGCGTTATTTTTATTAATAATTATAAAAGAGCAGAGGTATTCTGTGCGTTAAACAAATTTTTTATCCAAAGAATTTCGCTGAAGAGTTAACAATTGCTTACAGAAAAGGGGACTTCATACAGGGTAAATTCTTGTAGGTACAAAGTGAATTAGTAATCAATCACCCAACCTTTAGGCCCTAATAAGTGCTGCGACACTCTGAGCAAGAGTTAATTAGTTTTTGGCACCAGATCAATAAGATTTTCGTGAAACTACAGTTTAATAATAGTTTCCTGTAGTGCAGCGATTGCAACAAACTTCCATTCTAAAATACCGTTCTAACCATTTTCTAGCCCACTAAATTAACAAAAAAGAAACAGTTTCTGAATAGAATTAGACTCTTACAATACGTTTAAACACTAGTTTATATGTGAAAAACTCCAGAATCTTAGGATTATTGAGTGAGTTAAGACGTGACTATTGCTCTGGAGGATCATCCAATACTTGAGCCCTGTCCTTCAGAACAGTAGTTACGTCTTAACTCAATTTTTATCAGTAATCTGGTTCTTCCCTCATCATTAAGATCCTCACTAAACCCACGATGGGTTTCGTGCCTCACCATTGAAGACCTACCGACACCATGATGTTCGTCCTGTAGAGATTCTCTTATTGCACACATTACAGGAGAGTTTAAACCCTCCTCCCATGTTTCTATTCGTTTAATTTTTTAAAAACATTTTAAAAAAAATTAAGCATTTTCTGAAGTTATCTCAGTAACTTCTATGCTGTTCGTGCTCTATTTCCAGCAAGAATTGTAGTGAGTCTGTAGACCTGTACGTCAAATTTACACTTAAATCAACTCTAGTTTAACGTAGAGATTGATAATTTTATCTACTTTCGTCATCTCTCACTACGTGTAGGCTGAAAATAATGGGTGTAACCTATGATATGGGTGTTAAACTGTAGGAGTATTTGGTTCTATATTTAATTATGAAGAAATAAGAAAGCTCAACTTTGTGCTCCAACAACTCTTTAAATATTGGTTGCAGGTGGTTTCATTGGTTACAAAAGAGTTTGTTACTCAGAATTTTATACAGGGTGGCCTAAAGTAGGGGAGGAAATGTTGACGAAGGACATGCGTGATTGAGATATATAAACAATGACTATTACCTTTACCTTGTACTTGTACCTTTGTATACTTACTGCCTGAATACTATACGAGAAAGTATAAACGGACAAACACATACTGACTGACTTCTACCTGTCTAGAAGCCTTTAACTTTACAGAAGGTGGGCCAAGTTAGACTTTTGGCCCACCCTGTTTAACAGGAAATTAACCCTTTCACACAAGAAAATAATCGAGTTATTAGGTAAAGGGACTCACCTCCAAACATGTGTCTTTCAAAACCAAATTCGTAGTTGGTTCCATCCAAAACAAACTTACAGCTGAGTGTAAGATCTGTGACATTCTCGAAATCTTTCTTCTTATATATAGCGTGTATGGAGATTTTATAGGTTTTGTTAACAAGTGATTCGATATGCAAGCTGATACTTTGCTTTTCTTGAAGTCCTTCGAATATGCATTGAGGGAGTGGCCTTGGAAACACCCCAACGCACTTCATTTCAATGGTCTCTTCGCATGATTCTCGATTCAGAATGAATTTCCAATCAGAATCTTTGCAAGCATCTGAATAAAATGGAAGAGAATTAATTAAAATCTCATAGAGAAAAAGCGAGAAAGAGCTAAGTTTTCTTTAAAAGATAAAGATGAAGAGGAAAATGAAGCAGTGGATTCAGAGAGACAGCAAGATGAGTGAGGAAGAAGGATGCAGGAGAGTGAAAGATACAGATGAAACTTACTCAGTAGGATAACAAAAGTTTAGATAAAAGAAAGAAACACTTCCAGGATAGAATATTTAATTAAATTTTACACATAAAATGATAATATTTCAGTGTAAATTTTAGTATGAAACAAATGCATTTTTTTATGCTCTAATCAACATAAATTGAGTCCGTTCTAAGTAAAATACAAGCTGATTGTGCATATTATATTTTACCATTTAATTTATACAGGAAACTAATTTTAAAATAGAAAATTTAAGTAAAAAATATTAGTCTAATGCAGTAAAAAGGAATTATATAAAGCTACTCCCAAAAAAATAATTAAATTATCTTCTTACCCATTATTACGGGAAGGTAAAACTCAGATGTTTCTGACTTTTCATTGAGATAAGTTACAGAGCACTTATATTTTCCAGCCATCTTAATACTCGCTCTTTTAATGTGTATAGCGAAAGGATTCTTGTTCTGATCATCAATTTCTCCAGAGAAAATGGTATTTTTTTCTACATTTATGTACCTCCTCTTAGTATATATTCTCTCGCCGTTAAAATCCCAATATAATTTCTTAACTTCGTCAGGATTTTTGTTACGTACGTTACAGTAGAGCGTAACACCTTGACCATGAAAGACGTATTTTCCTGTATCAACATCCGACTTGTAATCTACTACCTCTTCTTTCTCTTCTTCCTCTTCTTCTTCATCTTCCTCTCCATGAATACCTTTAAAAGAAGAAAAAACTTCCTCATCTTTTTGTATATATATCCTATAAAAATACGTTACGGTTCTCAAATTTTTTTATGTATTCAGCAGGTAAGATAATTTCCCTAGAGGTAAAAAAAGGTAGAGTTTTCTTTATTGAAATTTGATATTTTAGCTTGTGTAATCTATAAAAGATCTGGAGGAACGTAACTTTCTATGAAAATAAATTATTAAAAAGGCAGTAGAGTGGTTTAAAGATCAGATAGCACGAGATGAAACTTTCCTGTTGAAGAAGTCCCATCGACGAATGGAATTTTTTTCCCCCCTTTGATAGGTGGATAAAATCGCTTTTAACACCTAAAATATGTATAAAATATCTTAATATTTACTAAAATATCAATCAGCATGATAACGTAATAGACAGTTATCACGGTCAACCATGTTTAAGTGGAAGATAAAGGGTGTTTTCCTTGCAGGAATTAGACTTAAGCGATCTCCAAGGTCACTGGACAATTGCTTCCTGTCAAATCATCCTAACAACTCATTCCTTTGACGTAAACGCTAAATATTATTAACCTCATTTTAATATATTATTTACTCTGATTAAGCATTTTGAACCGTCCTTTGTTAATTTACGCGGTGCCACCACCACCACCACCCCTTTGCACCCTTCCACCCCGAATTCCTGACGACTCGAGTGATGGCTTATTTTCGTGTGAAACGTAACTTTTAACCTCCGAATTGTTAAAAAAAACTCTAATTTTATACGAATAATAACGATTAGAATCCATGTTTAGGAAGTCACGTCACGGGTATCGATTATCTTGACGTCAAAACTGCACTGCAGTGCAATCGCCAATGGATATATAACGGTTTAGTTACGTTAGAAAATTATTAACATAATGAATTTACTCTGGCCGAAATCTATCCTAAACACAAAGGGGTCTTAGGGTAATTTCGGTGTTTATCGAATTGCACGCTCTGTGATGAAGTGTAACAATGCAAAAAGTAAATCGATAAACGTCACTTACCTCGGTACGTAACGAGTAACAGGATCAGAGATGCGAAATAGAGCGACCTTTTTCTATCCATTACCATGTATATTTACTTATTTTGTGTAGCGTAACTGAAAGCTTGGATAGCACTGGGCGTTACCTAAAGCAGCGCAACCAATAGTATGGTAGGCAGCTTCACAGTTTCGAGGCTTTCATTCATTACGCGCTGATCGATACGTTATGTTGAGTACACGAAAAGGCGAAAGATTTCCTTAAAGCGTTATTTATGCCAGCTTACCAACGTCACATCGAGTAGTCCTATTTTTGGAGGTGCTACACCTCTTCGAGGAGGAACAAGTTACGTGTTATTATTAGTTTATTCTTTTTTAGAATCGCTAGCAGAAGGAAAAAAAACACTACTACACTACCCCGTGTTGTAAAAGAAGTATAAGTAGAGGCGCTAAAAATTCGCATTTTTCTTAATTATAATTAAACATAATCGTTGAATATGATGTTATTAAGCGTTTAAACTCGTACCAGAGTAAAATTAGAGCGTTTAATCGAGTTTTTAAGCCTACTTTTCGATACTAGAATACCGTTTTTTATGCCGCTATAATCCTGAAAAATGCACTGTATTTGAATGAAAAACGTGCGATTTTTCAAATTTATGCCCGTATTTTCCTTTTTCGATATTAAATGAGTTTTATTCGAGGAAGAAAATGCCGAATTTTTTCTTAAAATTTTAAGTAAGGTGCCGCGATTTATGTTCCTTCTTGGCATATTTCCCATTGTATAACGCGAAGTGCATATTGATGAACATAAAAGAAAAGCCGCGTGGGCGGTTGTAAAAGCCAAAAAATTTGAATTTCTTCCAAGGGATTACATCATAACTCTTCCTGTTTTCGTCACAAACACGTAACGTACGTGCACCTTATTATTATTATCATTAATTATTATACGAAAACATAGCAGTCGGCGAGATATCAATGGACAAGATTTAATTCTAAACGGGAGGAAACACGGCTATTATACAAAATTATTATATTAAATAAATATTTACGTCATAAATTATTTTTAGAATTTAAAAATATCAATCTCAAACTTTTAAATTTAAGAATAAAAATAAATTTAATTTGCCAGGAAGTTTGATTTTTATCTCCAGGGGTCGCTGATAAAAGATTATACACGTGTCATGTGGAGAAAACACGTGAGAAAACGTGGGTATTTGTTTATAAACACAAATTAATTAAATGAACAGAATGTAGAAAATGATTCGGTTTATGTTACTCGATTTTAACTAATTGTAAATTAGAACAGATAAAATTGCAGCCATGTTGCTTATTTGTATCAAATTTGTCAGTTTGAATGAACTGATTGTCAAGGAATTAATTTAATTGTAATTAAAAAACCAAATAAACAGCAGATTGCTACGTTATATCGTGCGAACTGGCCTCATTTTTTTTTGAAAATCGCACTCATCTGTGCTGTTTTTTGAATAATATCAAACACGACACGTGTTTTTTGCTCTGTTCATATCTGAAATTAATGTGAATTAATTTGCATATTTACATTATTTATTTTTACAGGTTATTTCTTTTTAAAGATGCTGGAGGATAGCAAATTTAAGCAGAAAGATTGTCACATTCCAAATTGCTGATGTAATGTGAAGATAGCATCCTATATTTGTTCGAGATACAGTGTTATTTTTACACGAACGGTAGAGAATGTAAGAATTTTTATCTTAAAATATATACAAGTAATTTAAATTGTAATGACTTAGGCCATTATAACTTAAACTGCTTAAGTTTGATTACTATTCTATGCAAATATAAGGAATGAATAGCATTTATTTGATTAATGTTACTATTAAGAATTCTTCACTTTGAGTAAACAGTCAAGGTGCTTCAGAAGAGAATTTATTAACTATGATAGCTTGTAATTTCTCTTTAGGAGAGAGAAATTATATGTTGTTAAATGTAGTTTATCATTTACAAGGTCATTTCTTGAAAATTATTAATTTTGTATTATCCGGCTGACATGAAAATAAAAGTCTGATTGTGTGGTTGAAAATAGATTATCTCAGCCAAATTTTTAAAAATAAGTGATGAGTTAGCATTCTAGAAAGTGAAATATAAGTGAAAAATATCGAAAGTTTTACTAGTATTTATTATATATATAGATATTATTTTAATAGTAATGTCTTAATCTAATGCTGTGTTTCTGTTTATTTTAAAAACCGACGTAGTCAACGCTTGTAAAATTCCAATTAAAACTTGAAATATTTGTTTCATTCTTATTACATTTTGGGACTGTCCATAAATTACATAACACAGAAATGGATGGGTATGAAGGTAGTTCAGTGGCGTAGTGAACATAACTGGCACCCGGGGCACGACACTTTATTGGCGCCCCCCCTCCAGAAACACATATAGTTTGTCTTGGTGACCATTTGGGTGCCCCTCTGTGAGTGGTGCCCGGTGCATAATACACCCCCTTGCACCCCCCGTCGCTACACCACTGAGGTAGTTGTTACAATGCGTTACAAGGGAATGGGGTATTTACAAAAACATCAAATAATGCTAGGGTCTCTATTCTTGTATAACAGAATGATTTATTTTTATTTTCAAAGTATCTCTTAGTGAACTATACTCTTTATGTCACTGCTTTGTACATTATAATGTAATTAATAAAATAATACAATTGTTTGATATCCTATTCTGTGTATCATTCCTAAGTACATTTAAGGAAGTTGATTGAGGATATGCATTATGTGATGTTAGAGGTAGGTATGTGCACCAGCATTATGGAGTATTATGGGGATGGGATTACTCACATGTTGTTGAAATTCCTGGAGACTCTTTGTGCAACCATTGAACAAGCTGTAATGCACTTTGAACTGTTATTAATGTCAATGGAGCATGCATTGAAGACATTCTGTGATTGAATAAACTTTAATGCTTCTAACTTGTTTTTGTCCTTCTTTAGTCATCACATTTTCACCTGGTAATTGAATTTTGAATTATTTTTTTATTGCAGAAATCTCTCCCTTTTGGTCTATGTAATGTATATACCTAGTTTCATCAGAATCTGATAAGCAAAATGGGCTCTGGAGGGTTCTGAATTAGGTCAGTTTAATGATAATTATCCTTGTAAATGAGTATTTTAACAATATATGATTGATTATCATTATTATTATTTCAGATAAAATTTTTCTTCCATTGTATTCATTACAAACTTGAATGGTTCTAAATAGTCTGTAGCATGAGTAATAATGACATTATTTATTTTATATTAATCATATTTAATTTGATACTAGTGGAATGTGGGTAGCCTCATGATGAAAAACCTCAGAAATTTCTCCCTGTATGTCATACCTGCTGAATCTTAACTGCTAAGCCAAATGACTAAGGTTAAGGTTCAGCTGTCTGCTATAATTTATCATGTTTACTGAGTTTGTTTTAACTTTTTTCACCCTGTGAGCACTGAGAGGACCTTTACGGCAAGCTTGGTCATGTCCACAATAGGGCACCAGGGTGATGGACAGACCCTAATGTATCCAGACAGATTTACCCCTGAAAAATGGAGTGATAGTGGAGTTATAGACAATAGTAGGTGAGTTGTCTCCAGCTGGTGTTGTAAATAACTGATTATGGTTATATCCAAATTAATAAGTTCTGAAAGTAAAGATCTTAATAGCATTATTGGCAATGCGACCGTACGATAAGCTGAAGTTGTCGGTTTGAGTCCTGCTTCAGGCCAATTCTTTTCTTCCAGAACCTTCTAAATTAATTATTGAAATATTAATTTAATAATTGAAATTGAGATTCAGCAGTATGTGATAATTAGCTTTGAGAGATTGTGAAATAAAAAATTTCTCAGTTTCATCTTTCAGCCATTCATGTAAATTAAACAGCTCTCAGGGACTGCTTTAATGCCTTAATTGCCAACTTGGAAAATTTATGCAGAATCTGGAATGGCAGGAAACATAGATTAGTGATGGGATAAGGTATTGATATATTCTAAACAAATATATCACTGTCATATCGTAAAACATCAATATTTAGTCCAAGTTTTGCTAAAATTGATATCAATGAAGCATTGTTACCAAGTGGATTTTAGTTTTTTTCTGTGTTAAAGGGAGAAATTTCGTTAACCTATTGTAAAATAAATAAAATATCTACTTTCTTTTATCAAATAACAACTGAAATTTCCAATCAGAAGCACGTAACAAGCAGTTCAGTGATCCCAATGATCAGCTGCATGAGGTTGGGTTTAGATCAAAAATAAATGAAACAGGAAATGGAGAAAAACTCAAAGGTGAATTACATAAAGCCATTAGTTGTTAGCTCAGTCAAAATATTGAATACTGCCATTTGCTTGCCATTCCTACAACTAGCTTTATATGACTACACTTCTCTGTTCTGGCTGCATGTGCCTGTGCAATTAATGTATTAATAAGACTGTGAATAAGACTGTTTCAGAAAATTGTAAAACAAAATCATTTTGACATTTCGAGAAAGGTAGTGATGATGCAGTTTTAATTTGGAGTTTCCATTCTAAGCTGGTAGCAGAATCTCTAAAAATTCAATCCAATAATGATACTCTCATTATTGAGATCAAACATTACTTGAATCAGGCTGTGATAGATATAAAATCTAGTCCACTTATGTATTGGGATTCACATTTCCATATATTAATATAAGAGTGGATCAATAAATAACAAGCTGGGCTGTTGTTTTTGCCAGTTACTTATTGATTCACTCTTACATATCCTAACTTCAGGAAACTTAGCAGGAAAATACAGGATATTTCTGTATACTTGCTATGGGGGATAAGCCTGGTGAGCACAAGTAATGCATCAGTTAGTGTTGTACTGTACCCCTTTCCAATTTTCAGACTGAAAATTGGAAAGGGGTACAGTGCAACACCAACTTCTTTCTTTGTGAACACCAAGGGGTTCACAAAGAAAACAGCCTGGAGTTGGTTCTTCACCAACAATGGTTTGCCAAACTACACCGAGAACAACATCAGCAAAAGCATTAAAAACAAAATGATCCCTCATGACTTTCCTAATATGCCTGATAGAATTAAAAATTATGAAATCGATAAAACATTAAACAGTACAAGCCTAGAACTCCACCCTGCTGACAGCCACAATTATGAAGTGACTGTTGATCACAATACTGATACTACTAACTACTTCCAATGGAAAGTATATATGGACGGTTCCGAAAAGGCAAGCTCATCTGAAGTTTGTGGAACACTGTAGCATAACTCAGGCAGAGCTCTGGGCCACATACAAAGCCATCACTAAAATAAAAAAGAACATCAACTAGTATAGAGGCAACATACAGTTTTTAATTGATAGTAAAGTAGTCCTTCATACTTTGATAAAATGGGACATCATCACATTTCTAGGTAGACAAGTCATTGCAAATGCACAACACCTTGGAAAATTACATAAGATCCAATTTAGTTGGATTATGAAGAAAATGAGTTAGCTGACCATCTGGCTAAGAATGCCTACACTCTAAACACAAGTCCAACTTATACAAGGTTGCCAAAGTCAGCTCTAAATAAACTCCTTTATGACTGGGCATTGGATCAATGGTAGAATTACTGGAATGACTACTAAAAGCAGATTCTGCTACTGCTTCGTCCCTTCTATAAAGAACAGGAATATGAATAAGCACTATAAGCCTAGATCTGATACCACTCAATGCATGACAGGCCAGGGCAACTTCATGGCCTACCTCTTCTGCTTTGGAAAAAGGAACACCAGCAAATGTCACTGTGATGTGCTAGTGAGGGAGACGCTCTCCACTTCATTTTTCACTGTTCTTGCATGATGAACATTGTTACCCTTTCTACCGTGATTGCATCCAGGAAGGACTGAGCTGGCCACCGAATCTAGAAGACATTTTTATCAAGAGGGATCTTTGGAATAGCTTTGAGACTTTTATTGCTAGCACCAAAGCTCTTCTCCCGGACAGTTATAAGACTAACATAACACCAAGAGACAGCATCATACATGAAAATGATGAAATCAGTGATACAATGATAGAAGATAGTGCCAGTGATTAAACTTGTCTGTCATCCCAGGTTAAGTATTGTATATCAGAGTTCTTAACTGTGTTATCTATATATAACTTTTCTCTGGTGTCACCCATTGGTTTACTTACTTATTGGCTAGCACATGGAAGAATAACTCTGTTTGGACCAACTTGCAGAAATAACTGTTTAGTTGTCTGGTTATGGTTGTCAATTTTGTTTGCACAAGCATATACCATTTGTGAATTGTACTAATTCATTACAATATTTACAAATTTAAATGTAAAGTATTAATAACCCTCGGTTCACAATTGTTGTAAACTGAAGATCTGTTTTGTATTGTATATAGCTAGTGTACTCTTTAATTATAGGTTAACTCAACATGCGGAAATTACTTAACTGTATCAAACCTTTTGTCAACCATTTTCTACGATCATAAATAGTAATCTGTGTTAACTGCTCCTTTATAATGTAATATTGTTGGTACCCTTAGTGGTCGTTGTTGTTGTTGTATATTGTATACCTTCATGTACTGTTATATGTTATACATCTTGGACCAATCATTGTAATGGTCAATATGTAAATATCTACTGATTGTACTATGTAATTGTATTGTAATAGATTGGCTCTAATAGTGCCGATAAGGTGCCCTAAGGTCCTCACTACTCTTCATCTTTCCTATCCCCCTACTTCCCAAACCCTTCACCTCTTTTACTTTTCTTTACTTTTCCTCTCCTCACTTTCTAATGTGGCAAAGTCGGCACTGGCCGATAGCTCCTCTACCTTTAAACTAATATATAGTTTTATAGAATATTATTTAATTATTCTCATCATTTATACAGCTTGCTTCTAAATGAATTTTAAATAGATTCAGAATTATTAATTCACTGAAATTCATTTCATTCTTCTAGGTTTATGACAATTGAGAATTCATTATAAATATGAGACAAGAAATTATTATAAAGAAGGATATTTATGGATAATTTTATCAAGTAAGTTTAACATATCAAAGAGCTGTTTAAATTTCGGTAGACTGATTAATATGATTTTTTTGGTATAACAGAATAAAGGCTACTTCAGTACCAAATTAAGGATCTTTAAAATGAAATCTAAACTTCATGATAATGGGATGTATAAAGATAAAAATACAATAGGCAGAACTGTAAATAAATAAATATAGTATGGTCATGCTTTACTTGGAAGCTGGCTGTTTGTCATCATGTATACTGCGTAAAATAAAAATCTATGCAAATTTGTAAAACATGCCAAGTAATCTCATGATTGTGTAGACACGTATGCAACTATTTACAGTTAACGTAAAAATATTAAAATGGTTTACTTATTTTTTTTCCTATGTATGACATCCTTTTAATCCAAAAATTTTTCTTTGTAGACAATCTCACAGCTTTCCTGTCAGAAAACTATGGCTTTATTTAAAAAATTGAACTACAAATGCATTTTCGATTAGTTTAAGTTTTCAACCGCTCTTCAGTGCTGTTCAAAAAAATTTATATACAAATTATAATTAAGGACACAACATTATTTAAATATCACGTGAAAAGATTTCTACAATACAAACAATTACATATTATATAAGGGCACATATTTTTATCTTTATCTTCCATAGGTATATATAACAATCCACTATATTATAAAAATATAAATTATTATTGTTTAAAGCATCTGTATATATAATCAAGACGAGTTGATAATAATAATAATCATCACAGAGCCCAAACGTCAGGAGTCGAAAGTTGAAATTTGGTACACAGTTAGGGTACGTCACGAGAACTCACACTAAGAAGGGATTTTTTGAAATTCATCCCCACGGGGGAGAGGAACAGGATTAAGGCGTAACACTTCCATCAACAATGGAATCGTTAAGTAACAATGGAAGTGTCACGTAACAGTGGAATTGTTAAGAGAAAGCAACGTGCAAGACGCAGATGCAGTTTTTTTTTCGTTTTTGTGGCAAATCGAACATATTTTTAGACCCATTTAAAAATTCCCTAATTAGTCTGGAAACAGGGAGGACCCAATTCTTGCATTCTGTGAAAACGGGTAAGTTTGACTATAACGTAATAATCTTAATCTTCGCTATTGTTACTTTTGCCGGAGCAACGCCGGGCCTACCTGCTAGTTTCTTAATAACTTTATATATTTTAAGAGTATAAAACACACTCATTTAAGATATTCTTTACATATATCCAGTAATTATGTTTTAATTTCATTTTTTACATTTAAAGTGGGTGGGTATTAGTTTATCCAAACAGAGTACTGTATAAGTGTTTAATATAAACAATCTCATACAACAATCTTAGACTGCATTTTTTATTACAAGATTCAATGCGTGGAGGTGCCTTCTACTAATTTATACCATTGAGAATCAATTAAAATACCTTCTAAAATATTAACTAAATTTTCTTTTGAGTGTTTTTTTATTTATATATGCTCTAAATTTTGAATGCTAATTGTGAAAAGTTGATTGGTCAAATAAATTGAAGCTTGATAAAGCGTTGAGATATTTTCGACTCCTAACTGATCAAACAGTCACCAAAAGAGGACAAACTGAAAGCTTATATTTACTTTTAGCAGTTTGTAAGCTAATGTGAATCTAACTTTAAGCAAATCATCATAATTTGAAGTTGAATTTTCTACAGATTCAATGTATAAACTTAAGTCGTGTTCCTGAGAATGAATTCTGATCTGTATAATACCATTTCAAAAAGGCCAGCAAAAATCAAAATATAGTATCAAATATGGAATTTCATTACAGTCGTACTAACATATACCATTCATGAAAGCAGGGAATTTGAAAGAGATCAGTCATAAATTGAAATTTGTTGTACATGAATTATATTATATGTAATTTAAACACAAACAAAAACACCTATACCAGGTGTACTGGTTAATAATGCAGATTTTGTTCAATAGATGGCATTACACATATGTTGATATATATCTAATTTGATATGTATGCCATTTTGTTGAATTGACAACTTTAAAACTTTGTATGTCAAATTTTCTGAAGGTGTTAACATCATAGATGCTATTTTTATGCTTAACTATGTCAAATTTCATCCCGAGAAAAGAGCATTTGTGGAAATTTTTAATTCATTACTTTATTTTGAAGAAAAGTGCTGCTAAAAGTTATCGTACACTTTGGGAAGCTTATGGTAAGCATGCCCAATCTCAAGAACATTGGTTTAAACGTTTTAAACATAATTATTTCAATGTGAAGGACAAAGAATGTCCAGGTCAACTGAAAAAGTTTGAAGACCAACAGTTACAAGCATTATTGGATGAAGATATGTGTCAAGTTCAAAAACGACTTGCAGAAAGATTAAACGTTGCTCAGCAATTTCCGATTGCTTACAAACGATGAAACAGATTTAAAAGAAGAAAAATGGGTGCCACGTCGACTGAACGAAAGACAAATGGAAGACCTAAAAGTCGTCAGTAAAATGTTGCTTCAATGGCACAAAAGAAAGTCTTTTTTGCATTGAATTGTGACTGGACGAGAAGTAGATTTATTTTGAGAATCCCAAATGCACAAAATCGTGGGTTGATCCAGGTCAACCATCATCGTCAACTGCAAGGCCAAATTGCCTCAAAAAGAAGACAATGCTTTGCATTTGGTGGGATCGGAAAGGTGTGGTGTATTATGAGCTTCTAAAACCAGGTAAAACCATTAATACCGATTGCTACCGACAAAAAATAATTAATTTGAACCGTGCTTTGATCATAAAATGACCAGAATGGGCCAGAAAATACGGAAAAGTAATTTTGCTTCACGATAATGCACCATCACACACTTCAAAACCAGTTAAAGACACATTAAAAGATCTTGCCTGGTAATATTAACCCACCTGCTGTACTCACATTGCTCCTTCTGATATCCACTTGTTCCAATTGATGGCACATGCACTTTCTGAGCAGCAGTTCAAAACATACGAGAAGTGGAAAAATGTCTCTCTGAATGGTTTGCCTCAAAACAAAACAGTTCTATTGGGACGGTATCCACAAATTATTTGAAAGATGGCAGAAATGTGTAGCTAGCAATGGACATTACTTTGAATAAAGCATTTTTGATGTTTCTTTTGAAATTATCATGTTTTCTTTGATTAAAAAAATTCACATTATTATGAGGTATTCTGATACCAGTACACCTGGTATCAGAATACCTCAGATTACCACATTTTTACCTAATGTATTCATCTGTTTATAACAGACATATTTAGGTATACATAATGCAGAACAAATCAGACAAATTAAAATCAAACAAACTTTTACAAGCAAATTACTGGTATATTCACAGCTATTGTCTGTGGATAAAATAATACATCATCTGACAATTCTGTGTCGACTATGACCAGAGTACTGTTTAAGCTTATCACTACTTAACTTCTGATATGATGAGAACTGATGCATTATATTAATTTAGTAATATCATTACAGTTATTTAATTTTTATTTTCAGATATGTAAATATATTCATACAGTTTATATTCGCGCCCACCAGTGGCCGAGCGGTTCTGTCGTTAAACACTGGGAGTTCGGTCACGGGTTTGCGCCGCACTTGGATGGGCTGGCCACGTGGAGTTTTCTGGGTTTTCTCCACGTTTGTAACACCTGAATAGGGGCCAGTTTCCCTTACAAGACCTCTCGGAAGGCATTTCCCCTCATGTAACATCGCGCACCAGAGAAGGCAATGGGGAACCACTCTGGTTGTAACTTCCCCAGGATATACCTTGGTGCCTTAACTAACCACTTATTAACCTGTGCCAGGTACTCACTGATGTCAGGATTTCTGATATGGCACACAGAGAGAGAGAGAGAGAGTTTATATTCACAGACTTATTTTTTCAAGATTTTTAAAGAAATAGCATTTATAATGGTTGTTTTTTTATTCATACAAATCATTACTATTACAAAGTAACCAACAACAATTACAATTGTAGTTACAATTGAAACATACATATATTAATTATAATTAAAAACAAAAAACCTTGATAATTCCAGCAAAAAATATTTAATAAAAACGTTTTCGACTGTTTTAAACAGCCTTCATCAGTTAAAACGAACTTAAAAACAAAAGAATGCAGAAAAAGAACTCAAGCAAATATTTAAAATTCAAATTAATTCTAAAGTAAAAATGCCGTTCTGAATAAGAAATTAACAAATTGCGCATGCGCAATATATCGCAGTGAGAATAAAAATAAAAAATAAAACAAATAACAAAATATTGCCGCAAAAACTTGTCTATTACAAGAAAAAACGTTATGTACTGCGGTAAAACGATCTCCAAGCCGTGGACAAAGCATCAGCGTCTCTATGGTTAATACAACCGGTGTTAACGTGGGCTTTGTAGATTTCTAGTTTTTCTAAATATTTCAGCATTTGTTTGTTGGTCGTGGCCTTAATGATAGACGCTTTATCCCAATAAATGTCAACATCTTGATGTTTAGCGAAAGCTGCTAGCACAGTAGTATCCAAGCTTTTATTAATGGAGTATCTATGCTCCTTAAGCCTCTGTTTTAAATGCCTCATGGTTGCGCCAACGTATACCAGATCCGAATTAAACCGACGATCCTTTAAAGGTATAGAATATACCCCTGTTTTATAACTGTGGTTTTCTTTTTTCTTGTCATTTCTTAATAATCGATATATTGTAGGATTACGTCGATACAACAATCTTAAGTTGTTATTTTTGGCCACTTTCTTAATCATCGTGTGTAAGAAAGGAAAATAATTGAGAATCACTTTTCTCCCTTGATTCATAGGAGGAAGCTGCCGATTTTTTGTCCTCTGAAACCTGTCGATAAGTCCATCAATCTCCTTACTCCGATACCCATGTTGTAATGCTGTAGCACGAATGTAACTTAGTTCCTTATAGGTGTCAATAACACTGGTGCAATGCGTGTAAGCACGCTTGATCCAGGCATGGAACGCTGCGTATTTAAAATTCATCGGATCGACAGAATTTTTTGGTATAATAATGGGCTGATAGGTGGGTTTTCTATAAATGTCAGTCCATATTTGACCCTCCTTGCATGTGATTGAAAGATCAAGGAAATTTACGTTAAAAGCACTCTCTTGGTCTAGCGCTAAGGTCAAACCATATGGGTTTTTGTTGATTTCGTGCAGGAAATGCGGAGCGCTACAATCATTTTTCCAAAGGATGAAAACATCATCTACATATCTTGTATATAAAACAATCTGATGTTGAAAGATGGGTATGACCTTGCTTTCCAAACGCCGTAATACAAGTTCACATAAAATAGAGGACATAGGGCTCCCCATAGGCACCCCTCTTTCTTGCAAATATGTATCATCTTCAAATTCGAAAAACGACGTGTAACATATTAAATCTGCAAGTTCCAAAATGCTGGTATGGTATTTCGCTGCATTATCTATATTAGCAAAAAGAAAGTCCCTCAGTTCACAAAAACACGGTGGTAGTCTTATAGATGGAAACAAGGACTTAAAATCCATCACTGTCATATATTCGTTATTCTTGAGTGTAATGCTGTTGAGCTTTTCAACTAGTTGTACTGCGTTTTGTATAGCAAAGGGGTATTCTTGAATCTTCGGCTGGATAAACTTGACAAGCTGCTTCTCAAGGGCAAATGTAGGGGACCCGCATTTCTCTATTACCGGGCGTATTTGGCAATTAGGCTTGTGCGTCTTACCAAAAGCGAAAATTCTAGGCGTTTTTGGAGCCTGTAACACTGAGTTATGCAACCGCAAAATACGAGCCAATGGGGTTAACGAGAATTTCTTGACTCTTTGTTGCAGCGATTCCATGTATTTGTCGGGAGCATGTTGACATTCGGTGGTTCTGATGTAATCAAGTAATTTATGGTTGTAGGAATCACGCTTAATAAGGACCACACCTTTAGACTTATCCGCTTTAATAAGTACTACATCATTCATTTGTAGCCATTGCCTTGACCTTTCAATGCAGTTGTGGAATCGTCTTGCTTCCAAGTTAGAATTTCTTTCATTTGCGGATCTAAACCTTGTTTTCCATCTGATGTAATCTTGTCTGGTAGGATTCATGTCCTTAATAATTAATTCAATATTTGGAATAACTTTCTCTGGTCTCGGTACAGTAGCAGGAGCAAACAGTGGGCCATACTTCAGAGCTTCAAAAAGACACTTCGGAGGAGTAATATTATCCCAAGGCGTTATAAATGTGTTTTTTATCAAGCGAGGTTTGATGTTCTGCCCACGTAATAACCATTTAAGTTTTTTGACATAGCCACATTTTAAGTTTCTTTCGACGGAATACGTTAAGTTGACCACCCTGCTGTTGACATCCTTTAGAAGCAACGGGTCTTGCTCGTAAATGCGATCCTCCAACTGAATAAGCTCACGCAATAAGGCATAATACCGTCTTCTAGAAGACCTGATGGCAGCTTCCTCCTATGAATCAAGGGAGAAAAGTGATTCTCAATTATTTTCCTTTCTTACACACGATGATTAAGAAAGTGGCCAAAAATAACAACTTAAGATTGTTGTATCGACGTAATCCTACAATATATCGATTATTAAGAAATGACAAGAAAAAAGAAAACCACAGTTATAAAACAGGGGTATATTCTATACCTTTAAAGGATCGTCGGTTTAATTCGGATCTGGTATACGTTGGCGCAACCATGAGGCATTTAAAACAGAGGCTTAAGGAGCATAGATACTCCATTAATAAAAGCTTGGATACTACTGTGCTAGCAGCTTTCGCTAAACATCAAGATGTTGACATTTATTGGGATAAAGCGTCTATCATTAAGGCCACGACCAACAAACAAATGCTGAAATATTTAGAAAAACTAGAAATCTACAAAGCCCACGTTAACACCGGTTGTATTAACCATAGAGACGCTGATGCTTTGTCCACGGCTTGGAGATCGTTTTACCGCAGTACATAACGTTTTTTCTTGTAATAGACAAATTTTTGCGGCAATATTTTGTTATTTGTTTTATTTTTTATTTTTATTCTCACTGCGATATATTGCGCATGCGCAATTTGTTAATTTCTTATTCAGAACGGCATTTTTACTTCAGAATTAATTTGAATTTTAAATATTTGCTTGAGTTCTTTTTCTGCATTCTTTTGTTTTTAAGTTCGTTTTAACTGATGAAGGCTGTTTAAAACAGTCGAAAACGTTTTTATTAAATATTTTTTGCTGGAATTATCAAGGTTTTTTGTTTTTAATAGTTATTTTCCAGTAGCTATTTTTGTTTATTGCATTAATTATAATAGTATTATTTAAATATTTAAAATTGTTTTCATAAAGGGAAAGACCTATTATAAGGGTGATATAAAACAATTCAGTAGACAGATATTTATTAGCGGTAGGAAAATTTGCAAAAGTTATAAAAGTACATAATAAAAGATAAGTCTAAGAAACTATCTAGTGGCATTACAGTTATCAGTAATGCCAAGAGACAGTTTTTGCATTTTATTGCAGAATTTGAAGGTTCCAATTCTGCAATAAAATAGGGAAACATCTTCCTCTGGTCATTTCACCAAACTCTTAATATAATACAATTAAGTAAAAGTCTTATAATACTGCCGGCTAAGTTTTTAATTTTAATCTACTAGCTGCTTTATGTTCCTTTGAATCATTTTTCTAAATTTCTAAAGGTTTCTTGGCCCACCAGTGGCCAAGCAGTCTTCGTTCCCCGAACACTGGGAGTTCGGTCATGGGTTTGCGCCTCGCTCGGACGTGGAGTTTTTCAGGTTTTCTCCACATCTGTAACGCCTAAATGGGGCCAGTTTCACTTAAAAGACCTCCCGGAAGGCATCATCGATGTTGCGTTGCCATAACTTAACAAACAAACAAGAGGTTTCTTCTGCGTAATTTTTGATTATATCACATGTGCAACTTAACTGACAGTTTGAAAATAAATCATATACAGTAGAATATTTGTAATTTGACATAAATTGGATCGGTGGACGTCGGATTATAGCAGATTACTTGATTTTGTTCGTATATACCGTACATATTATTTTACCATTTATTTCCATTTAGTAAAGACAAAAACAAATTTGCAAACTAATGAGATGGATGTGCTTGTTTATTTTTTATATAAAGGATTAAATCTTAGCTGAATATTTGATACTGCGGGATGCAGGGTGTCTACAATATTTTTTATAGTCAACAGACATTTTGATTTTATAATTGTCAATGTCAAAAACAGTACAAAATACGTAGTTCAAAATTTTATTGTTATCGACATTCAGTTTAATGGCCCCCTTTGGGGTTACTAAACTGATTGTTGGGGCAAATTATCGCAATCTGAAGTTTAGAAAATACTTTTTAATCACGTTATTGTTAGTATTAATGTTTTTATATTATAACAAATTAAGCAAGTTAGAAAAGAAGACTTCTAACTAAAAATATTTTAAAATATAATTATTACTTTAATATATTTCTAATAGTTGCAGTTTATTTAACAGTTAATTAAATGAGAGGATAAAAATACCCACATAAGAAGAATCACCCAAGTTACTGATAAGTAGAGGTTATTTTTTTATATACGAGTAATTTCCACATGAATAGGCTACAACAGAAGACATGCTTCATAAAAAGAAACATTATGGCCTTGATTTCTAGAAAAAAACTTCAGTAAAAACAATTTTTCTTTTTGACTATACTATCAATTGAAAATTACTCATCTAGAAACATTCTTTATTATTTCAAATGCATAATATGAAGATGATTTAAACCTTTTCGAACATTTTTTAACTTCAAATAATTCTTTTAATAATCTGTATGAAAACAGCATGTACAGTCTCATTATTTTTCTTAGAATTAAAAAAATATATATAAAGATGAGAGCGGAAAGAGTGCCGTTTATTGTTGTGCGTATAAAATATGGACTACATTTCACATTCATTTTTATAGGTTTGCCTGTATTTCTACATCATTTAGCATTGTAGAATTGAACAAGCCATTATAATGGAGTAAGTAGTAAGTAATGCATCTTTAATAATGGGTAAGGTTGGAGAAACTAATGTTTTTCACCCGATTAATGGGTCGTCATCAGGCGTAGATACAAGTGAAATTTTCCGCTTTTATCTGTTTGAGAATGGGCCATAAGTGGAAGAGCTTTTGACTAAAAGTATTTAGAAATATCATTACTGTTTTAATATTTTCTAATAGATGAATGATTTAATATCTAACAGTTATTTAACAATTAATTAAATGAGAATCGGCTAGTCAAAAATTCATTTTAGGTTACTTAATATGCTACAATTTCATTTCATGTTGTTAGCCCAGTTGAAACTTTTCCATTATTGGAAACAATTTTGAACTCCATGAGGTTATTGTTCATTATGTAACAATCAGAACTACAGGAAAAATGTGTACAAAATAAGAAGAAAAAACTATACTACTATATTTTTTGAAAAATAAAAGCAAAACTAAATAATAAACAATTCTACTGCTTTCTATATGCTTAAAACTTTGTATTTATGTACTGTACTGTACAGTACATAAATACAAAGTTTTAAGCATATAGAAATTGTTTTGCAATTTCTATATGCTTTGTTTTGTACAGTACTTGCATATAATTCACTCCCATTTCTCAGAAGAGGCAGAAGGCAAGAGGGATTAACATATACAGTTGTCCATTTGTCAGATTCCTCAAGACATTCCTGTTTTTTCTCGGCCATCTTCATCTCTCCTACACACTTTCTCACATCTCTGATCTGGATAATCTTTTATTCTTTCAAATGCTCATCCATTTACACTGGACTAAGATTTTCTTGGTTGCCCCATTTTACTTTCCTTCCATTCTTTCTAAGTATACTCTCCAGTAATTCCTTCTCATTCATTCTCTCAACCAGCACCGTAACTAGCCTTTTATGTGCCCAGTGCAAGCATCTGTAACTATGCCCCAAAACTTGGTCCAGGTCATTTCTGTGCCCCCTCCCAGGGTCTACGCCAGGTTGAGAGCACCGCCCTAGTTACGGCACTGCTCTCAACATAGCAATTTTGATTTTAAACCTAACTATAATGAATTATTTATCATTATCTAACATACAGGATGTTTAAAAGTATATATTTCTTTGTATATGGTATCAACATCTTAAAGTTTCTTTAAGATGTTTAGAATCACCTTGTATTTTATACTATAGAATCATGTGTTATCATCATAAATTTTGCTGGTGTGAAATCATCATCATCATCATCATTTTAAACAAGGCTTTAAAGATGATGATGACATATTAGATTGTTAAACTGAAAATTAATAGGTCAAAGGCCAAGCAACTAGTAGAAGGTAAACAACTGTGAAAGTGTTGGATCCTTTTATTTAATTAATGTTGTAACATAGCAAATACAATCATTATTAAGCTGCCATTTTGATAAATTAATAGCGTGAAAATATTTTATCTTCCAGTCAAAAATGGTGCTCAGGAAGGGGAAATGAAACAATTTTATTGTTCGATGCACAGTTCCAATAAACCGAAAATGGATTACGCACTTCAACCGTATAATGTTCAACATTTTTTTAAATGTCAATGTTAGACTACTGTCGCATAGTTTTTACTACAGCGTAACGGTGTACATGACGAAGATCTATTTAAATCTGTATCGATGACCCCGTCTCCATTCTTTCGTTACTCGGAATTTACTTGGTGAATTATTATTATATACGGCTAGAAATAATCTTTTTAAACTGCTCGACAATGGGACTTCATCGATGTGTTAACCCATTGTTCTACTTATTAAAGTCAAGGCAAATAATCCATTAAGCATCGTTGTCTTAATGGGATCTGCTTTGAGCTTCAGATTTATTTGAATCTCTTAAATAAATCTTAATAATCTGAAGTCCTAATGAAGATACTAAAGACTTGTTGTGATGAAGCAACGCTATTTAACTTGCATCCCTCCCATCCGAAAATCCACAAGATCAATCTGAGTTTCTCCAACTGCATCAGCGACAGAATTCAGTGGTGGTAGTTGCAGCATCCACATTTGAAGTCCTGAGATCTCAGCACACGTTGAAATCTAATAGTCACAGCCTACATTCGGTCTTAGAACCCAAAATGGTGATCATCCGAAACTAATCAGTTGCTAGGGGTATTGCGATCCAATTTTGGAGGTTTTTCCCGAGTAAAACTGGGTACCTCAGGTAATAAAAACATTTGTAAGGCAATTTGTCTTCTTTTTGCCATTTTCTGTAAAGACTTTTGGATCCACTATTGGCCTTTTTCACCGAATTCACTTGCCATACAATTCCTTATTGCTCTTTCATGCAGTCAATAGATCCTGAAGAGGAAGCTGGACTTTTCACATTTAACACCAATTTATGCAAATTTATTACTGGATGCGGTTGAAGAAATTTATAAATTTTTTATATATAATGTATGAAAGAGTGTTTGTTTGAAGTTTTTTTTTTCTTTCTATATTTTATGCTTCATGGATATTTTCATTCCATTGAATTTGGCCAAATACCTTTGAATTTCACGATACAATCTGCTTGATCTACTTAAGTTTCAATGAAAGAAAAAATAAGTGAATTATAAAATAGATCATGTGTTTTTTTTCTTGAATATGAAAGAGAAACTTGATATTGTCTACAATTTCTGTCATCCTCAAATGATCTAGAATAGGTAAATCTTATCTAAAAACTGGGTTTTCCTAGTTAAATAAATACGATTCGAAGCAAATTACAGCATTGAATAATCTAAAAATAAACTCTGCCATGTGGTTAATTTGACTTTATAAAATAATTCAACAGTGCTGTCCACCATTTTAAGAAATGTTCATCAGAGACTTCAAGAGCCATTCATTGCAACGAGCCTTCAAGCAATGAATGGCTCTTGCAATGAATTTTAAATGAGCAATTAAATGTGTTTTGATACCATCAGTAAAGGGTTCGTTTCCCATCTTTTACAGGTATTAGTTGACTCCATTTTGGGTCATGCCCTTTTGTAATAGTAGAGGTTGTGGGTATATAGCTTAGGGCTCTGGTACCTTGCAAACCGAACCAATTTTTATCAAAAATTCAATAGACGTAGTGAAATTTCAGCTGATTGCTTGAAAATTTCATGCTCTTAAGTAAATAAAACAATTTTTTTTTTACACTACAATTGTCAATGGATCCGAAATGACACAAATGCCGAAACACATTAAAAACTTAATTGATCTTGTGAAGAATAAATGATTCTTTCTAATATATTACAATGATTTTTCCTACTTTTTAGATTTAAACCACATAATTATCTGAAGAACCATTCAGGAAATTTATAAATGTAGGTCTGTTTAATGGAGTTAAAAGTACTGCTTTGTTAAAATGACATTATTCATGGACACATGATGGACACTTTTAACGGTACTCATTTAACAACGCAATTGTAAAATTGATTTTCCATATAAATTGACGAGGCTGTTTCAAATGAACATTTCGAGTCGTGTTATTACGTAAAAGAATATGTTTTTGGGGACATCTCTGTATCTAGGTCCTCCAACCTAGATATTTGTATGCGACAACACGTCAAGAGGACGATTTGCCAAGGGGAGAATGTCACCTCGGAGGAATTTCTATGGGGAAAGTGGTAATTTCTCCATAGAGATTCCTTATAGAAATTCTTGTTTTAAAGGTTACATCTAAAAATTCTTGAATTTTAGAATTTTAGTACATAGTTTATTGACATGCATACAATAAAGCAGATTAATATATCTTTAAATTCTATTTTATTTATTATTTTACCTTTTCCTCGACCAATTTGATTTGTAGAATAACCTTAAATTTATGTATTTATTTTCTAATTGGAGGAAAATAAACAAAGATAAGATTGTTCTACCTCGACGTTATATTTTTTATTTGTTAACTCTTTCTTTCATCACAGATAGTTAGTGAATTATCTTTTATCTTTCTTTAATTACCCTTTAATCATCCTATAGATGATGAATTTAGTCGAGGTTATTTTAAATTAATAAATAAGAGATAAAGTGTTCTACCATGCGGCCAAGTTCGGTGTACTTTTATCACGCTTCAACGAATATACAACCATTAAGTTTTTAGATATAAACGTCAATTTTCTTGAAATTATTTGGATCATTATACACGAAGTTTCGAATCATCATCGTCATCAATTTTAGTATGTTTGAAAGAGGAAAATATCATCTACAAGTTGTATTTTGATTTGACGGATTAGAAAGGATCAATCATGAAAAAAATAAGCGAAGAATGTGTGTCATTCTAGACGTTAAAGTCGTAGAATAATCGTAAAAGTGATTAATGTAAGATGAAAATCTTCGCTAGGATTTTATTCTGTGTGCTTATTGTTAAATGGTCTTACTCCGGAGGAACACTAGGATTTCAAGTTACCAGTAAGTTTATTATTTATCACTTACTTTTTAAAAAAAACATTTAAAATGTTTAGTTAAATATAAGTTAAAATAGTTTAAATAACTATAAAATATTTGGATTATTCTATTGTATTTTTTATTGTTCTATAATTCAGGTTTTACAGTTACAAATAATAATACTTGGCACCTTATTTCTCTGTTTTAATTCTATACGTACTAAAGTAATTAAAATATAATGTGATTATAAAGGTAAATAATTAAAATGCTTAATTTAGAGTGGGGATTTTATTGGGTTGTGTATACTCGTATGTCCAATGGTTATTCTCAAGAGAAGCTCGTAATTAGTTGTTCATTTTACTATTTTATTTAATATTAGTTTACAAATACTAACGTGTGTCACGTTAGTTAAATATTTAAAATTATTAAGTAAACTTGAGGCTATTTTATTATATGTGCACGCAATTAAGAGGTGAAGTAAAGAGAGTAACTGACGAGCGAACTGGTAGAAACAATAGTGAATTTAAATTTGAATGTCCTACCTCAAAATAATAAGAAATTTATCGGAGGAAGAATAAAAGCATATCTAAATGTGTTATTATTAAAAATGGAGTTTAACATCTACAATATATAAGGCACAGTGACATAAAGTTGAACACGGAATATGAGCAAGGGAAGCGGTTTGCTTCTTAAGGTTAATGAGTCGAAGCATGAATTATTGATTATTTATAACATATTTGGATCAATGTTTCAATTTGAAGCGTAGAATCAATTCAAAAGTAGATCTGTAGAAAGAATTAAATTGTTAAATTGTATGAAACCCTTGTAAAGACTCTCAGTATTGAGGTAAGAATGTATTGATTGTCGGGTAACAATTAATTGGCAGATTAGCCTGCTACTGGCTGTTGTTAATAGAAAACGAGAACTCATATTAATTTACTATTAAATAATTGTGTCTTTTATTGGCCTGATGCGACTTTCAAAGAGAAAAATTGATTTTTTTAAAACGCTTTATTTAATTTACTTTTCATCGTTCTCAAATTTCATCCAGTCCTAATCAAGCTAAAAGTCTCTAAAATTTTGAGGACGATCACAGTTAATTTTAATAATGTTTTACATCCCCACTTTAAAATGTAATGCACTGTAGTGATGTAGCCTATGCGATGGGGATGTAGCCTACACTAATTCTCGTTAAACGTAACCAATCAAAGCATTTTAAAAAAAATGTATTAAAATCATTCACACACATTATGATTTTTCACTCAATATATAAAGAATAACGGTGTAAAAAAGGAATGATTTTTAAAAATAAACAAAAATTGAAATATTTTTATAGTTTCCATTGGGAAGAGAGTTCACTGTCTGAAGAACTTGGGATGCTTTGGAATGGGTCCTCCTTTCGCCCAACCTAGAGGACGTCCGATCAGCTACTTACCCAACAGCAGAGAGTTTATCGGAACAAAATTCCTTCTCTATACTCATCGAGATCCTTGGTTTAACGAGATTTTGATTCCCGATCAAATGGAAACCATGGAGGGTTCGAAATTTAATTCCGAATTGCCAACTAAAGTTATAGTTCATGGGTATTTGGATGGCACCCTTCTAACCACTTGGATGAAGGTAAATTAGTTTCTAGTAATATTGAATATGCGATTTTTCCGTTGAATTTAACAGGCGACGTTCTTTTAGAGGTTGACACGCGTACTATTTTCTGTCGGAGATTATAACGTGATTATTGTGGATTGGTTTATAGGAAGCACTTTCTCATCGTACATCCAAGCAGTGGCTAATGCAAGAGTAGTAGGAGCAGAAATTGCATTTCTCATGGAACGTCTTCAGGTAATATCTTGAAACACCCGTTATAAAGAAAATTTGCTTTATTAAGAATGTTTTTTGTCTTGCAGCTCGTGAAGGGGGCTAAATTAAAGGATTTTCATCTGATCTGTCACAGTTTAGGAGCACACGTTTGTGGATATGCGGGGAAACGACTGAGCAATCTCGGAAGGATAACGGGTAATTTGAGGGTTAATCTTAGCCAAATTTTCCATAAAATATTAACAATTGGTTTTATATTTTTAGGTTTGGATCCTGTAGGTCTTTATTTTCGTAATGTTTCAAGCAAGGTTCGATTGGATGCTGAGGATGCAACTTTTGTCGATATTATTCATACGGATTCAGCAGAATCAATATTTAGAGGTAAGTGTTTTACATAGAAGTATTTCCTGCATACATTTTTAAGGAAAATTTAAAATATGGGCATATTTTAGAATCTTGCCGAGTAAAGTTCGTGTCGTGCACATTATTTTAGAATAAATGTGACATATTTATTCAAAAAATCTGGATTTCACACTACAAAAGATGTTGGCAATGACGTTTATGTGGCTCAATAACTGAAGGGATATTTGCAACTTCGTAGATCAAGCATGAAGTACAGAACGATTATAATTAACTGTTTTTTTTTCCGGTTACTTGATAACGTGTGATCACAGAAGCATATCACGAGAAGATGATACAACTTCACATGACATGCTTTCTTAATCATAGATGTAATTGCTGATATACAGTACACAGGCCAGCCTACTTCTGTGGGATGTAGGATGCATATGCTGGGCACACTACTTTCGAAAAAATTCTTGGGAAGTGTCGATCTATTCGGATTGAATCCCGAATCTTCTGAAGAAGTAGGCTGGTGCTTTATCTGCCTCGTCGATATGTTTTTAGGATAGCTATTTTCTGTATTTGAGGTACAGTACGTCAGGTTATTAAATCCTAAGAACACTTTGGTCTGGCCTATTTGATATAACGCCTGTGCGAGAGAAGACTATAGGTAGGCCTACAGTACAGTAAGTGTTCTATTAATTCGTCACAAACCTTATTTCGTAGACAAGTTCTGGATATTTAATGAACTTTTTGTAGACATATACTAATTTGTATGTGTGTGAAAGCTTTTCGTATGTAGTACAATTTCGATAATCCGACCGTTCGATAGTTCGGCATGTCCAGTAATTCGACACTGGTCGTCTCTCGGGTATTACGAGTTATTCACTTCTTGACAAGCTTCCCTACACTCCAGTTTCCACTACGTTTGAACAGTTTTCCACTAAAGATGGCATGATATCTATATTAATGATTATTAAGTTTGTCATCTTACGTTGCTGAAAAATGGTCGACGCTCTTATTGTTACTGGACTGTAAAATGGTTCTCTCACATATTCAAACTTAAGAAAAGAACAAACAGTTCCTGATGTCTCAGACATATTTTTTTCCTCTACCCCATTGCTAGAGGGCCCGACATACGACTGAACCAGAACAATTTTGGAACACGACACTATAAATATAAAAATTAGTCCCCGAAATTTCTCACAAGAATACTGTACTACCCATTGAATTAGACTGCCGGATGGCCGAGCAGTCAAGGTGGCAGCCTACTGCTCTGACGGACCCGGAATCGAATCTGAACAAGTCGAATAAACCCCAGGATATTTTCCGGGGGTGGTCTGATCAGATATGTCGGCCTCCGTCCCTCACCTCCCAGCCGTCCCATTGTGGGCCTGGCCGAACCCATAATGGACTTGCTAAATACGGTCTTCTTAGTGTCCACAGAGCGAAAAGAGTAAAAAAGAAAACTATATTGGTAACAGCGTAATCAGCTTCCATGTTCAAGAATGTGAAAACTGGTGAAATTGCTACTAGTATTAATAGTTGTTATTGATTTCCTTCATCCTGATCAGCACAGTAGAGTGATGCTACGTAGTTATGCTATGATTTATCGTTAAATCATATCTTAAGGATAATTTATCTTTATAAATAACTAGTATTATGAGTGATGCACGACGTAACTTCGATATTTTATGGCTATTTGAAATGTTTTTCAGGTCTTGGAACGAATGAAATGATTGGTGATGTCGACTTCTTTCCTAATGGAGGTCACAATAATCCCGGATGTAGAACTCTGCGCGAAAAGAAAAAATCTAAGACCTTCTTAGAATGTAAGTTGAAAGGTTCTTGATGGGGTTTTCATTGTATCTACTGAGTACAAGTGGCTACAGGGCTAGAATTTTATCTCAAATAGGTTACTCGATCCACGTACTATTTATCAGAATGTGGATTACAAGTACATCTGAATGGAGTTTGTATCATGTCCATCTGTAATCAGGACTAAAATTAATCTTTTATGAATGTAATGTGTACAAACAAACAGTGATTCAAATCATTATATAACGAAGAATAATTTGATCGTGGACATTCAAATAAGAATCGAACTTTGATTCTTTGTTATAATAGAAGAACATTGTACTGTCGTTCAGAGAATATACATTTTAATCTTAATTATAAACCAAAATATTTCGTATTACGTAGGCATCTTTGCGTATTATAGTGAAGTTCCTAAATCCGGAACCCGAAGGATCACGGTATTTCATTGCCTTATCCAATGAAACCGATCATGTTGCAATTCGATATTCCAAGTACTTCGCTGTGCCATTTATCATTTTGTAATATATTTCTTTTAAGTATATTAATTATCAGAATTTTATTTTTGTTATATTTTCAGTCATTAGACCTCAAAAAGAATGCGATCATAGACGTGCCATAGAGTTCTTCATTGCGTCCATTAGATATCCGGAATGCTTTATTGCAGTTTCGTGCCGCAGTTATTTGGATTTTTCAGCAGGAAAATGCAGTTGCTCCGACGAAACACCTTGTGCTTTCATGGGTTTTCATGCCGATCAATTCGAACATCTCATAAGGAATACGTCTGGGATATTTTATTTAAGTACTAGCAGTGATTATCCTTACTGTGCTAAAAATAGACCTGTTTTCAATTATAGAACGGAAAATCGATTACTAAGAAACTATTAATACTGGAATTTCACTATCACAGAAAGATGGTATGAAATTATCTCGTCTCTATATTAATTATGTTTAATTAACCCTGTTTTAAGGGTATATTATTGATAAAATATTAATTTAAAAATATCAGATATTTTCATACATAACTGTATAATGGAAGAATTTCTGTTTTAAAGGTAAATACAGAATGAGAAAATGTATTGTAAATTATCGATAAATATATTTATGTAAAATTTACTCTTGCCTCCTGTTGTAAATTTATCTTAAATTGTATCCCAAATCAATTTAATAAATACATTAAATGTCATGCTGTACATAAATAATCAAGTATATTAGTATGAGTTACTTTGTTATCGTGAAATACGAGGACAGCCCCATAATGCCACATCGTACGCGTGTCTGATCCATACTGGAAGTCTTCTAGTCCTCATGCAAGGCGAACAAGTCGATGGCGGATAATATAGGTTTTAATGCTATAAACACTTATAATTTGCATAGAAATATAAATTTCGCATCTTTTAACTGTCGCTATGGGTTGATAGCGCTATGCTGTATGTGTTAAACGTCTTATGTATGCTGTTATTTTAGAAATCACTCTAAAGAATTTCAGTTATAGGCAAAGTAAGTGTGCCAAAGAAGAGCAAAACTTATGATTTGAACGCTAAATGAGAATAAAATTCTTTTTACTGGTGACTTTAATCGAAAATCTGGGGGGGGGATTTCTGTTAGCCGAAAAAATGGTTCCAAAAATCACCGACAGGTGGCGTTGACATAAAAATTCAAACAGTGAAATAGAGTCCGGACTAACAGCCTACTAAGCAATCAGTTTTTATATTTCCGCCGATTAATAATGACGGGTAAATGTGAAGTCTTCCCACAAAAACTCGACAGTGTCACCCACAGATCAGACGACTGTAGTCATTTCTACAATATAAGACAAGAGTTGATACGAGATATACTAGAAGATCACCAACGTCAAGACCTGAATGGTTCTTAACCCGTGTTCCTCGAAACATTAGTGTTCCAAGAACTTGTTACAAGTGTTCATCGAAATTATGAATGCGGTATAGTTTTTGAAACTATAATTAAACGAACGTTAGCGTAAATTCGCAGTTACAAATGCAGACAAGATGCAACTTGCTGTCGGAACTACCCACCTCTAAATCTAGATCTAACAGAAAAATGGTATACCAATGGGATCAGTTGTTGGTCCAAAGCTAGCTGAAATTTGCATGATAACCACAGATGAGAAAATGGTATATGTTTTATGTTTTAGAATCATAATTATATTTTTTAATTCAATAAAAGGATATATTTTGAGACCCTTTGTGTCTAGGCCCGAGTTAAAAGGTCACTTCTACCTTTGTATACAGCAACGCTTCATATGGGTGATCTGCCAAGGCTGTCATTCTGAAGGAATTTCTATGAGGAAAGCGGCAGTTATTTAGGTGTTACACGAGTAAAGAAAACACAGAAACTCCACGTGGCAAGCTGGATGGTGAGGTTCAACGGTTTTCTCTACAGGTGGGCCTCGAAAACGAGGAAAATGTCTCAGGTGAGCCTTGATCTTGACTTATATAAGGATTAACGGAGATTAATCTTGAAGAAGGAATTCTACTCTTGTTTGTCTAAATGGTTTACTGCCAAGAGGTAAAGAAAGTGATTTTACTTACCATGCAACTAAGGGAGGCAGTGTAATTGATTTTGTTCATAGTGTCACAAGAAATATATTCATATATTGTAAATGATCTGTGTTTTATCAGAGATAAGCCCTGATCATTTCTTCTAGTGATAGACTAGTAGTTCCTGATAGACGATATGTAGGTAAACGTGCAATATGGAAGGATGAATTTAAATCTTCAATTGCTGTTAAATTGGATAAAGTTTTGTTAGATGAATATGGAGGAAACCTGGCATTAAACTATCTGGAATGCGAGGTGGCTAACGTGGCAAACTTTCTAGATTTAATCTATGACGTTAAACCTGTAACTTCTAAAAGGCATAGAACAAATACACGGTGTTATTCCATGAGAAAATATCTATGGAAATTAAAGAATGTGAAAAAATTAAATACAAATGAATGTTATGTTTATGTCAAAAAAATGTTATTATTATGTCAAAAGAAAAAACAGTCTTACAATTAAAAGTTAAAATAGTAGGTTGGTGACGTGCAATGTCTCTAAAACATTTCGGCAAATAATTAATAGTTTTAAAGGTAAAAGTTCATTGGGCAATTCTTTGGTTCCTGTAATTGGTAAACTATTTACGTCTTTATTAAATAAAAGATTAGAAGATTGGATTATTAAATACGATATTTTGTGTCAGGAGCAAATTGATCCTGATCGATCAGGTTCAAATTGGAGTTGGTGTTTCTAGAATATCGGTATTAATAACAAAAGCAATAGTTACTTTTTTGGATTAGACTGTTGAAACTACATGATAACAGTGTATAATAAACTGTATAAATTAAGTTTAATGATGGATAATTATACATATAACTGGACATTGGCATTTAAAGTCTGTTATATCGACACGATCTGAAGATCCTCATTTGATCGAAAGTTAGCAAACAATAATTATAAAATTTAGACAATAGCATTTTATATTAATTAATAACAGAATTAATAAATATTTTACGATGTAGCCAAGTACGATATACTTTTATCAAGCTTCAATGAATATAAAACCAATAAGTTTTTAGATATAAACGTGAAATTATTTGGATCATTATACACGAAGTTTCGAATCGTCATCGTCATGTTTGAAAGAGGAAAAGATCAAGTGTTTCTTTCCGTGAAAAAACATAAAATAAAATAAATACTAATAAATCAATCATGGAATAAAAATAAGCGAAAAATGTGTGTCATTCTAGACGTTAAATTCGTAGAATAATCGTAAAAGTGATTAATGTAAGATGAAAATCTTCGCTAGGATTTTATTCTGTGTGCTTATTGTTAAATGGTCTTACTCCGGAGGAACACTAGGATTTCAAGTTACCAGTAAGTTTATTATTTATCACTTACTTTTTAAAAAAACATTTAAAATGTTTAAATATAAGTTAAAATAGTTTAAATAACTATAAAATTTTTAGATTATTCTATTGTATTTTTTATTGTTCTATAATTGAGGTTTTACAGTTACAAATAATAATACTTGGCACCTTATTTCTCTATTTTAATTCTATACGTACTAAAGTAATTAAAATATAATGTGATTATAAAGGTATATAATTAAGATGCTTAATTTAGAGTGGGGATTTTATTGTTGTGTGTACTCGTATGTTCAACGGTTATTCTCAAGAGAAGCTCGTAATTAGTTGTTTATTTTACTAATTTATTTAATATTAGTTTACAAATAGTAACGTGTGTCACATTAGTTAAATATTTAAAATTATTAAGTAAACTTAAGGCTATTTTATTATATGTGCACGCAATTAAGAGGTGAAGTAAAGAGAGTAACTGGCGAGCGAACTGATAGAAACAATAATGAATTTAAATTTGAATGTCCTACCTCTAAATAATAAGAAATTTACCGGAGGAAGAATAAAAACGCATTTAAATATGTTATTATTAAAATTAGAGTTTAACATCTACAATATATAAGGCACAGTGACATGAACATGGAATATGAGCAAGAGAAGTGGTTTGCTTCTTCAGGTTAATGAGTCAGTGAAGATCTCGGGAAGATCTAGTAATGCTGTTTTCCAAACTCCGTCTTGTTGAGTTGGGTTCCGTGTGTATCACGATCCAATAGTTAATTCAGGTTCGATGAAAGCACACCTCAGAGAATATTTACAGTTTATTTACAAAACAAAATACGTAGAATGTACAAGTTTGACAACAAAGTGTGGTGTCTGACGTATCAGCTTGGCCTTCGGGAACTATTAGACTCTGGGGAAGCTTCAGTCAGTTTGTGGGGTTGGCTCAACTATACGGTCCGTCCAGTCTCCGCACTACCGGTCCCTGAGATCGTTGTCAGAGGAGAACACTTTCTCTACGCTCAGCGGACTGCCCAAGTGCCTGAGACTAGCGTATTATCAGTCTCTTGCCCTTCTCCCCGTTTCTCTCGCCACTCTTACTATTTAAAGAGTTTTTGGACGACAACTTCCGACCAATCAGGATTCTTCCTTTCCTTGGAAGATTTCTAAAACAGCTTACCGTAACGTCCGTCACTTGTTTACATTTTTTCTAGTAAGCTAACATGTGACAAACACATTGCCCGCCCACACATAAGTCCCATAAACAAAGACGATACTCCCTTTCTTTCCCCGACTGTTTACAAATACAACACCAGGTGGGACCAATTTACAAGGCCGGTCCACTTTTGTCCCTACTCTGTTAAAACCGATCCTTTACAGCAGGGATGGGCAACCTTTTTCTATGTAAGGGCCACATTTGAAACTTCCGAATTGACGCGGGCCGCACATAAGAAAAAAAGAAAAAGTACGGGTAAATTACAAATATTTATTCATAAATTAACATAGGTATAATGTACTTAATGTGACTGCTGGAATTGATGCGAATGTAACTTATCAGATATGTTTGGCTGAATGTTTGTCATCGCTAATTTTAAATTATTTTTTAGATGAGAGTCTGTTAGCCGATTTCTTGTTTTACTTTTTACTAAATTCATTGCGGAAAAAAAACTGTTTGCATACGTAAGTTGTACAAAATAAGGACAGAATTTCCTTTCATTTCCATAAATAATTTTATTTCTGGTAAGAGATTGTAAAATCTTTGTAAAACTGAAGATTTGCTTAACCATCCGACGTCAGTAAAATAAACAACGTCATTATTTTCAGCATCAATATCAGACAAAAATTCTTTAAACTGACGATGGTTCAATGCACGACCTCTCAGAAAGTTCACTGTGGATACTACTATATCCATAACATGTTCCATATTAATTTTCTTAGCGCATAAATTCTCCACGTGCAAAACACAATGGCAAATAAATAAATCATTTGGATTTTGTGCTAATTTATTCGAGAGAATACCAATTAAACAGGGTCGCTCTCCTCTGAAAGACTGGGCGCCATCAGTTGTAATTCAAATCAGTTTTAATAGTGAGAGTTCATTTTTTTCTAAGATTTTTTTCAAAAGCCCCGTACATAATTTCTCCCGTAGTATTTCCTTTTAGCCCAACTAAATGTAAAAAGTCTTCAGTAATGTTTAATTCTGAATCAACGCCTCGAATGAAAATTGCAAGTTGAACCGTATCTGTTATGTCGGTGGATTCATCCGAACAAATGAAAAAATATTCAAAGGCTTTTACTCGTTTTTTTAATGATTCGTCAACATTATCTGCTATTTCATCGATTCTTCTCGCAACTGTTCGTCGAGATAAACTAATATTAGCAAAAATCTTCTTCTGACCGGGACATATAATTTCAACTGCTTTTTCAATACATTGCTTTATAAACATTCCATCGGAATAACAATGAAGAGTTTTTGCCAATAGATTACAAATTTCATAACTGGCTTTTGTAACGGATTCAGATTCATCATTTGTTTTCATTAAGAATGCTTGCTGGGAGGTCACGGCTTTCATCAGTTTTTCCACTTTCTGTTTTCTTAAGTCTCCAGTAAACTGGTCGTATTTATTGGAATGTTTAGTGGTGTAATGCCTTTTAACGTTATATTCCTTAAAAACTGCAATACTTTCCGAACAAATTAAACAAACAAGATTTTTTTTCATATTTCCACGACTCATTATAAATTCGATTTTCATCTTCAATTTTTCTTTTCTTTCTTGTTGACATCTACACTCAAACCTGTTTTTGTGCGATTTTTTTATATGTTCAATGTGTTTTGTGCAGTATACCAATTTGATTGAAATTCATATACCGCACGCAAAAATCACACAAAACAAATCGCAGGATATTGGTTCGTCACAATGAAAGTCCATTTTATCGCGATAACTCATTACTACGGACTCGTCCGTTATATCAAACAGTATATTATTATATAGTAGAATCACGTTAGAACGGGATCTTGATTAAATTGATTTTCAACTTTAGACTAATTACCACCTGTATCAAAATTGTCTACATAAAAAAAATATTGTTAGATTAAAGCGAAAAACGAAGAGTAAAAACGGCTACTACTGCTGTACTTTTCTTAATTTAAAATTTTACCCTATTACGCAGCCTAAATTATATCAGACAAAGTAAAAGACTTTATAGTTTTAGTAGAACTGTCATATTTAAGAAAGGTCTGTTATTTTTCTCTCGCTATCGAAATGTCTGAAGTTGTCTATTTATTCGGAGACATTTCTTTACCGACTTAATCTTGATATTCTCCATCTTAAATCTAACGAAATATATCTATTTTTTGTATTAAATCTAAAGCTTATCGTCTTCTTTTACGATTTATATCTTCGCTTTACAAACAAATCCACGACGCATCACTCATGGCGAAATGAAACCAAAACTAATCGGAACAACCCCAGTCCCCAATTGATTCCGATTTTCGACTCTCTACTGTATTTTGATATATTTATTCTGCGTTTATTCCGCTCTCCCATCTTATATTACTTACGGATTTCAATGTTAAATCGGTGATATTACGATTTAGTATGTCCCATCTGTAAGGGGATGGAGAAAAAACGTGTACAATTCTAGTAGTGTTAAAAAATTAACTGTTACTTTGGCAGCATCATTTACAACCAAATTTAATGAATGAGACGTACAATGGTACGAAAAAAAAGCTCTAGAATTTATTTTCCTTAAATTTACGATTTATATATCCGTTGTCATAAAAATTTGTCATTCCAATGGCATTTGACATTGATCGGTACCCAAGACTACAGATATTCAGGTACAAAGTAACTGATTTTGACTTATTTCTACTAAGAAGTAGTTAAATAATTAAGAGATTAGGGAATGGGGACATAAATAAAACCCCGCTGAAAGAGCCAGAATTTTACTTAAACAAAAGCTTAACCGAACCAATTACTAGCTCGGTACAGTGAGGAACTGATTTCCGTGTACACCTGGTACTAAAGCGAATTACAGTAGTTAGAAAACAAATGACTATTAAGTTTAAAATATTTACATCTATGGTGAGAAACGTTTAAAATTTACAACAGCTCTGTGGCGTCCTTTGAGATATACTAGTGATGCGACAAAAGAGGCATTTGACATTGACCGGTATCGGCACCCTCGGGATTTGGCAGCCTGCGTGCATGCACGCGCCGCACACCTACCAGGACGTCTCTGATTCCATTCATTAGCTACTGGTAGGGAGCTATTCGACTAAGTAAATTGTTTTAAGATTTAAAAAGTAAAGAATATTTTGTTATTTTTATGTACGTTTCTTCACAAAGTTATATTTAATTATAAGTTTCTTTAAAAGTATATTCGTACAATTGAAGAATTTTTTGTACTAGGTATGTATATTCGTCACACATTTTGTTTTACCAAGTAAGTTTTTTTTGATAATTTTAATTTTAGCCCTTATATCGTGGCTAGTGATTCAAAAATTAATTTTAAAAAAGTTTCGGCTCGAGACCATATAATGAAAAAGAAAACATTATTAAAAGAGAAAGACCAATGCCTGAATTAAATATAAATATGTCAACAAAAAATTTCGACATTTTGACGATAAAATTTATGACGAATGACGATTCTTTCGTAAAATTGAAGCAATTTGGAAATCAAAATAGAATAGAATTTAACATTGGTAGACAATATAAAATAAATATTGAGAATTATAACGAGATAATTACGATTAATAGATATATCTAAATTAATAGATGTTATACGTTTTTTCTCAAAGCGAGAATTGGCATTTAGAGGGCGTAGGGAATTTATTGAATCTAATAACGGAGGTAATTATATTGAACTTTCTTATTTATTAAGTACGTCGGATAATCTATTAAAAATACATTTAAAGAAGTATACGGTTTTTACTGGCTTATCGAACAAACGAATACGAATTGGCCCTGACGCGCAATTAATTGATTGCCTATGTAAGTCGGCTTCTTACAGAAACACAGCTTCCCTATCGTCAAATGTCACGGCACGCCACTGAAATATAGAATTTAATCACGTGTAAATGCCCTGTAGTAATGTAGCTTATGTGGTGGGGTGTAATTCACACTAAAGTTCATTAAACTTGACAAAAAAAAACATTTTAAAAAATGTATTAGAATCAATTATACATACTATGATTTTCCTCTAAATATATAAGAAATAACCGTGTTGAAAAGTAAGCATTTCCAAAAATAACCAGAAGTTTTTATATTTTTATAGTCTCCATTGGAAAAAGAGTTCGATGTTTGAAGAACTTGGGATGCTTTGGAGTGGGACCTCCTTTCGCCCAACCTAAAAGACGTCCGATCAGCTACATACCCAACAGCAGAGAGTTCATCGGAACAAAATTCCTTCTCTATACTCATCGAGATCCTTGGTTTAACGAGCTTTTGATTCCCGATCAAATAGAAACCATCGAACGTTCGAAATTTAACTCCGAATTGCCAACTAAAGTTATAGTTCATGGCTTTTTGGATAGCATCCTTCTAACCACTTGGATGAAGGTAAATTAGTTTCTAGTATTATTGAACATGCGATTTTTCCGTTGAGTTTAACAGGCGACGTTCTTTTAGAGGTTGACACGCCAATTGTTTTCTGTCGGAGATTATAACGTGATTATTGTGGATTGGTTTATAGGAAGCACTTTCGCTTCGTACGGTAAAGCAGTGGCTAATGCAAGAGTAGTGGGAGCAGAAATTGCATTTCTCATGGAACGTCTTCAGGTAATATTTTGACACACCGGTTATAAAAAAAAATTGCTTCATTAAGAATGTTCTGTGTCTTGCAGCTCGTGAAGGGGGCTAAATTAAAGGATTTTCATCTGATCTGTCACAGTTTAGGAGCACACGTTTGTGGATATGCGGGGAAACGACTGAGCAATCTCGGAAGGATAACGGGTAATTGGAATGTGATTCAGCCAAATTTTCCATAAAATATTTACAATTGGTTTGGTATTTTCAGGTTTGGATCCGGCAGGTCCTTATTTTCGTAACGTTTCAAGTAAAGTTCGATTGGATGCATCGGATGCAACTTTTGTCGACATTATTCATACGAATGCAGCTGAATCAATACTTAAAGGCAAGTGTTTTAAATAGAAGTATTTCCGGCATGCATTTTTAAGGAAAATTTAACATATGGGCATATTTTAGAATCTTGCCGAGTAAAGTTCGTGTCGTGCACATTTTATTTTATTTTAGAGTAAATGCGACATATTTATTCAAAAGGTCTGGATTTCACACTATAGAAAGGTTGGCAATGACGTTTATATAGCTCAATACAAAAATACATACATTTGTAACTTCGTAGATCAAGCATGAAGTACAGAAGGATTATAATTAACAGTTTTTTTTCCGGTTACTTGATAACATGTGATCACGAAAGCATATCACGAGAAGATGATACAACTTTACGTGATATGCTTTCTTAATCATAGATGTAATATCTGATATACAGTACACAGGCCAGCCTATTTCTGTGAAATGGAATATGTCATAATATAAATACACCTCCGAAAGAATTTCGGGATATCTCGATCTATTCGGAGTTAATTCGCTCAATTTCTCTGAAGAGGTAAGCTGGTGCTTTATCTGCCTCGTCGATATGTGTTTAGGATAGCTATTTTGTGTACTTTGACATACAGTACGTCAGGTTATTCTAAGGACTCTTTGGGTATGGTGTGTTTGATATGACGCCTGTGCGAGAGAAGATAATAGGTACAGTACAATAAGTGCCCTATTCATTCCTTGCATACCTTATTTCGTGGGCGAGTTCTAATTATTTAATAAACTCTTTGAAGATATATAGTAATTTATGTGTGTGAAAGCTTTTCATATGTAGTACAATTTCGATAATCGAACCATTTGATAGTTTGGCATGTCCAGTAATCCGACACTGGTCGTCTCTCGGCTTACCACTTGATGACAAGCTTTCTTAAACTCCAGTTTCCACTAAACATGACATGATATTCATATTAATCATTATTAAGTTGCTCATGCTAGGCTGCTGAAAAACGGTACATTGTCTTTTTCGACGCTCTTATTGTTAGTGGTCAAAAATGGTAACTTAAAGAATAAACAGGATTTCTCAACAAGCGTCTAGCTGCAGAAACACATTGGCTGGCTGAGACCGACCGTAGCGCCTCTAGCGAAATACATCAAGTGAACTAACAATCAGTAAGACGAACTAACATGTGTTAAGGAAAAAAATCAGATAGAATCCATGTTGTGTTTTATTCAAATCAAAATTGAAACTTATAATTAAAATGTTTTAATATGAAAAAATATTTTTTTATAAATAAAAAAATATTGAATTTATGATAAATTGAGTCATAAATTCTTAAAGTAATTTTAATACAAAAAATTCTCCTGTGTCATAATAAATGTAAGTTAATTTGAAATTTTCAATAACTAATAAGAATAAACTATTTAATAATGAAAATACAGTCAAACCTGTTTTTATGCGCTCCTTTTATGTGCGATTTTTATTTGTGCGATTTTTTTAATGCGAATTTTTAATTTGTGCGGTATAGTTGGCGACTAGTCTCGTGCGATTCGTCATGTCTTACGTTGACTTATTATAGCTAAATAAACTTATTATAGCATAAATGCACTTATTATAGTAATATTATTGCATGAATATGCGAAAAATGAAATAATTTACTTTTTAAGTCAACAAAACACCACCTGGACAAAAATATGTAAAACAGACGATAGACCAGACGATGCAGTCAAGTGCTGACATCTGTTGTCAATAAATTCTATTTCGTACGGTTTTGAGTTATTTTCTATGTGAGACTTTTTTTATGCGGTCCCTGTTGACCGCATAAAAAAATATTTTTTTAAATTGTGTTGCGAAAACTATTATTTACAGCCATTCGTGAAGTTTCGTGAGATTTTTTTAATGCGTTTTTTTTTTAATGCGGTCCCTATCCCCCGCATAAAAACAGGTTTGACTGTATTACATTATTTCTAAAGAAATGCAAATTTATTAAATACATTAATTATAAAACAAAATAATCGGTACAATAGCACAATAAGATATAGTAATTAATACAATCTAGGCCAATAAGGTAATCAGCAATTTGTTTTTCTGACAATAACAAACACACACACACGCACAAATAATAATCGAGGGAAATGCAAGTTAAAAGAAAAGGAATTAAATTAAAATAAATTTAGCATTGTTTGAATTAGCTTAGCTGAAAACAAAAACATAAACACAATATAAAATAGTATAAAATAAATAAAAAATAGAGACGAGAAATTTCCATATAACAGTACTATTTAATCTTTTTGGTCATGTGACAGTATGTAGGAAGTATAAAGTATTAATAAAGTGTGTAAGAACTCATAACATACTTTACTGAATGAAATCAAAGGCATCTTACTTATATATAAGTAAAATGATATACATTTGCGATATTCATTTTTATCTTTAATGACTAAGAATATTGTGTTCAAATAAGCATTTATTTTTATTTTACAAAAGACAGCTTTGTACAACAAATGTAGTTTGAGGGTTTAACATTAAAAGAGTTAAGCAATATACTCCAATTCGTAAATGTTAATTTAAAATGAAGGAAGTTCCTGAGAGAGATGCTGATTTTAATGTCAACCCAACAAGAAAGTTCCTCGTTGCTTCTGCCCTCGGATGACTCGAATAGCCCCAATGATTAGTCAGACGATTGTGCTATGAGTAGGGTTCACACCAACGTCCAGAGCTGAGTTGAAATATGGAAGCCTAACTCGATGTCCGAATAACAAGGAGTTTCCCGACAAAAATGCAGAAATGTGGCCAGCCCAATCAACGCTTCAGAAGAACAAGAAGAAAATAAAGGAAAGAAATAAGGCATTGCGTTGATTGTAACCTTGTAAGCTCTCTCTCTCTCTCTCTCGATAGAATATTAGGTTGTCTATTGGAAACTTTGGTTATATTTGGTTATATATAGTTAATAAATACATCAATAGTTTATTATCATTATACGTCCACGTGTCTATCTCCAACTTTATCATTAATAGTTAACTCGATGCTGTCAAATTCGTTTATGTGCCACTGAATTTACCTTACTTCCAATATACTGGCAAGCTCCTTATCCCGACACAGGAACAGTGACGGATTAACGAGATTGTAGTATACTACGTTTGTTATTAGATATATCGATGTAAGTTGTATACGCTAATAAAGACTTGCTATTCAAAAGTGTGAGAATTTAATTGCCGAATGCACTTTAAAAATTGGATAATGTCCCACAATGAGTGCACTGTGACTTGGCTTGATGAATGATCCATTTGTCAAGCTATAGTTTGAGTGTTTTTCTTCGAACAGAATCTAGTAAAGCTGTGATATATTCTAAAATCCTATCTGAGGGATAATTTATCTTAATAAATAGCCTGTATTATGAGTGATGCACGACGTGACTTTCGATATTTCATGGCTATTTGAAAATATTTTTCAGGTCTTGGGACAAATGAAGTGATTGGTGATTTCGACTTCTTTCCTAATGGAGGTCAGAATAATCCTGGATGTAAAACTCTGCGCGAAAAGAAAAAATCTAGGACCTTCTTAGAATGTAAGTTAATGGGGTTTTCATTTGTATCTACTGAGTACAAGTGGCTACAGGGCTAGAATTTTATCTCAAATAGGTTACTCGATCTACGTACTATTTATCAGAATGTGGATTACGAGTACATCTAAATAGAGTTTGTATCATGTCCATCTGTAATCAGTACTAAAATTAGTCTTTTATGAATGTAATGTGTACAAATAAACAGTGATTCAAATCATTATATAACGAAGAATAACTTGATCGTGGACATTCAAATAAAAATCGAACTTGGATTCTTTATTATAATAGAAGAACATTGTACTGTCGTTCAGAGAATATACATTTTAATCTTGATTATAAACCAAAATATTTCGTATTGTGTAGGCAGCTTTGGGTATTACAGTTGAAGTTCCTAAATCCGGAACCCGAAGGATCACGGTATTTCATTGCCTTATCCAGTGAAAACGATTATGTTGCAATTCGATTTTTCAAGTACTTTGCTATGCAATTTATCATTTTGTAATATATTTCTTTTAAGTATATTAATTATCAAAATTTTATTTTTGTTATATTTTCAGTCATCAGACCTCAAAAAGAATGCGATCATAGACGTTCCATAGAATTTTTCATCGCATCCATTAGTTATCCGGAATGCTTCGTTGCTGTATCGTGCCGCAGTTATTTGGATCTCACAGCGGGAAAATGCAATTGCTCCGACGTTACACCTTGTGCTTTCATGGGTTTTCATGCCAATCAATTCGAACATCTCATAAGGAATACGTCTGGGATATTTTACTTAAGTACTAGCAGTGATTATCCCTACTGTGCTAAAAATAGACCTGTTTTCAATTATAAAACGGAAAATCGATTACCAAAAAACTATTAATACTCGAACTTCACTACTGCAGAAAGATGGCTATGAAATTATGTAGTCTCTATATTAATTGTGTTTAATTATTTATGTTACTTTTCCGGCTGTTATGTATAACAGGGAGAAAGTATGGCGATCGGTCAAAAAATGTCCCTTCAGATTTTTATATTTTTGAACTTACAACGGACACCTTGAAACGTCGAGAAATATTTTAAAAAATTCGGGGGGATTTCTCTATATATGGATGTTAGTGTGTGTGTGGGGGGGGCACGATTTTGTTTTCCCCATTTGAAGCTTAATAACTCCGAAAATTTCTGAAATTTTTCAGGGAAGTTTGTGTAATGGTGGGTTTATGCTATTAAATTTGATAGTTAAAGGTCGAGGGGGTGGAGAGATAATGGGGATCGTATGTATCTCTAGTAGGGTCGGACTTAATGACGATTAAGATACAAAAGATAATGAAAATTTTCAATGTCTTATCTGATTACTGCGTATTTAAATTCCCGAGTGTTTCGATCAGGTCTTTTCACATTATTGGAATTAAAAACTGTTATTCTCAGTAACCCGTCTATCGGATATGCTGCACTTTGCGGGTGCGGGCATTTTTAATAGGCAAAACTGTGCTATACGCTATGGACGCCACGTTGTCTAATAAACACGCTCCCTTGCTCTCTCTCCTGTACACTATTTTACTATAATTCCATAAATGATAAAATATACTTTTATGAGGATTCTACATAACTGTGAGATCCGATATTTTTAAAGGAAAGTTTGCCTAATTTTCGCAAAATTTTAACCTGACGCGATCGTAAAAATAACATCATCGGAAAAAGAGATTAAATATAATCCTCATCATCAACAACCGTTAAAAGTTTATAATACTACTTCGAGAACGTCAACGTTCGCCCGTACAAACATGGTCGATCTAACGTTACAGGTTTTAAAGAGTACAGATGACGTCCGATTTCACCATCTTCGCATTGTCCCAGGAACACCTATGACCCTACACCTGCCAAAAGCAACCTTCATCATCGTCAACACTTAATCACAAGATCATTTTCTCAGGCCGATCCGAATGTAAGACAGATACACCCCCTTCTCGAGGACAGTCTCTTCGAATTCTTAACTGGTGCACAAGCGAATAGCTCAATCTATGTCGTGTTCGATTTTATGTATTCTTGTCATTCTGTAATCTTGTTATTTTATTATTTATTAAATTTTTGATTTTTCTTCTTAATGGTGTCTGTTACTCGTATATCGCATACACCTTACCGACGACCCCTCTCTCCCTCCTCCGTCCAATATTTCAGGAACTATTGCGAAAATAGAAACTACCAAGATAATTGAAAAACTTTGCAAACAGGGAAATAAAGACCGTATGAAATTACTTAAATAAACCACTTTTTTTAACACCGAGCTAGTATTTCGATTTCTGTTCTACAGTGTTCGTTACTAAAATGTTGATAAGCAAAAGAAATTTGATTTTAAAAGAGAGAACCTGGGCTAAAATAAACAAGACATTTCCAAAGTCGAAAGTTCTCCTAATACTTCACAAAAACGGAATAACATTCAACGCAACTATAGGAGTGAGATGCGAATTGACAACTCCGAAGAGGCCGGTATCTAACACCAGTGCTTTAAAATTCTTATAGAAAATTTGTTAAATATAATCAATATTATTAAACGAATGAATGCTTTTCCTACCAGGAAAAACACGTGAAGTTATACTCGAGACTTAAATGTATAAGAGTAGTTCGTTGCATGTAGGAAACAAAATATTTTGTGTAGTTAAATAAAAAAAGACAAAACACTGCATACTAAAGACAGAAAAAATCTGAATGTGTTAGGTACGATTAGTTATAGACATATCTTTTGCAATAAGTCGTTAATAATATGTCTGGAATCATCGGACAATGTAGCAGGATACGACACCTTCACGTTTAGAGCAGCAGCAAATATATTTTTATATTACTTATTTAATATTAGTAAATAAATGAATTAAAAATTTTGATACTTTACCTTGTATTCTATCGAAACACGGTATTAAATTCACATTGTCAACGTTTGGGGCTTTTTACACATAAATGTCCAGAGGTGTTCTTCCAATCAACACATGGAATAACACGAGACCGAAAATCCACCAGTCACAATAGGAATCTGCAATAAATATATTTATTAATACATCGAACAAAATAATACGAGCAAATTTGAAAACACAAGCCTTCACCTAAAGGCTTCTTCTGAAGAATTTCAGGACAAAGAAATGATAACATTTCACAAAAACCTTTTGGATTTCGTTCGTACTAAAGAAGATACAACAGTCAAGAAGTCATTTAACAATCTGCAGTTCAAAAAATCTTTCAATGTATATTTAGGCCTATACATATAACACTTACTGTGAACAAACCAAAATCAATTACTTGTGTGCTTCTGCACTTATCTAACATAATGTTGTTCGAACTCGCGTCTCAGTGTATAATTCCTATTCAGAATAGAAACATATTTTGTCATTCTTCACATATTTACGAAATATTTAAGCATATAAATCTATATAAAATAATCGCCATTGCTATGAATATATATCATTCATACACCACTCGAGCAGCTAACACTTTAGCTTTACTCTCTGTCAAAGACCCATTCTCTTTTAAGAAATTAGTGACATTTTTTCCGTTCATCAAATCCGAGACAGGACAACAGCTAAAAGAATGCAACTTCACAAAACACAAATTATTATAAATATGTCAGGTGAAAAAAAAATACATTGTGTTAGTTTGGAAAAATGAAATTAGGTTTTGGCTATTATTATTTGCTTAATTATAACAAATATTTTCGATTCCATTAAGTATCAGACTGTGTTTAGTATCAAAAATCCAGGTTTTAACAGGACCTTTATTTTACTGATTTCTTATATTGACAAATAAAAGTAGGTTCTAAAAAATAAATATAGGTAGTGATTTTTCTACACATTTATTTTGGATAAATCATGACAATAATGATTTCGTTTCTTATATAAATCAAATTAAACACAATACAGTTTATTATAACTGATATCCCTTTTTTTCGATTAATGACAATGCAAGAAAAATACGAAAACAATGATATTTTTTCGTGACGATTTCTTCAAAAAAGTTCATTTTCCTACTAGAGATGAATTTCACATATTTAGTCACGTGATTTCATAACAAAAATCTACAACAATTGCTAACAATACGCCGCATTTGACAATATTCAATTGTTTAAATAGCTTGGCGAAAATTATGCGCTGTCTTCGAAAGTTCTTTTTGCGAATGTGGAGTGAGAGAGAGAAGAGAAAAAAGTAAATTCCGACGTTAATTACATTTATAATTACGATTTATTTAATACCAATTACGAAATAATCGAATTTCTTTACAGGAGAGACGAAGAGGCTGAACCAAATGGTCAGCAGGATAAAAATGATCCCATAAATGTAAGTCGTTACTCTCTCCATACAAAAATCAAACACATTTCTTAGCTAAGATTCAGTTGATAACGATTGTTTATGTTTTTATAAATATTCTTCCGATAATGCCACATGCAACAACAGTTTTTGTCTTTCGCTTTTCTTAGATTGACGACAAGTTTCTGGAAACGAAGTGTCACCCTTTTAAGAAAGAGGAGTCGACGTTCCAAGAAACGAAACCCAAACAGAAGGGAAAATTTACAGAATTCTGCAGAAATGCATTCTGCAAATTCTTTTGTTGCATTTCCGATTCTCAGGTAAGACGTCGTTCGCTCTGTCGCCCTTCAATTATCAAATTATACAATTGAAAAACTTCATCACTCTAGAAATGTGAATCGGGAAATAATTCGGAAAACAATTCCGAACTCGAATTTGATAAATATAATCAAAACGTTATCGAGGATTTTGAATTCAGAGAAATTGGAAAAGGCAGTTTCGGAACCGTTTATTTGGCTCTATGTAAAACTTCCAATGAACGAGTTGCCATAAAAACGATAGACAAGAAGCGCTTTCGTCTTCAAGTACGTTCATAGCATTATTTCCGATATTCTTCGTTCGATATTGTTCTATGAACATTAATTACAAATGTCTACAGAATATTCTTCGTTTGTATTTAGTGTATATTAAAAAGAATTTCTTTATTTACAGAGGCGCGAAATAAAGAGAGAATTAGAAGCGTGGGCATCCTCATCCAGCCATCCCCACGTTGTTACTTTATTTGGTTGCTTCAAAACAAATACGAGGTAAATAAATTTGAAGCCTTTCCATTCGAATTATTGCTAATGCATTATGGTTGTATGGACTAATAACTGTCTATTTTAGTTTCTGTTTCGTCTCCGACTACGTGGACGGACAGGACTTGACTAATTATTTAGAAAGTAATGGCCGCCTTGGAGAAATCCAATCCAAAGTGATCGCTACGCAAGTGGCTTCGGCCATTATGTTTATTCATAATAAAGGTAACTTTATAAATCTCATTTCGTCAACTAATGGCAGTGTATGATAAAGTTTGTTTCTCTCTTCGACAGGAATAATTCATAGAGACATAAGCTGCAGTAACATCGTGCTTGACAAGACCAAAGGAGCCCAATTAATCGATTTCGGTCTGTGCACAGTAAGTAGTGTGTACAGCAATAGCCTAATTTTCGTTAAACTAGAGAATTCTTATTGGCTGATTTTCTTTCTGTCAGTTCGAACCAAACCCGACCGAATTTTGCGGCACTTTGTTCTATCTATGTCCAGAAATTCTTCGGGGAAGGCCATATGGTAAGGTGTTCTATTCGAATTTAATAAGCTCATTTTGTTTGCACTCGTGTAATCAATATATTATTTTTAGACGCTTACTGCGATTGGTGGTCATTTGGGACCGTATTATACCAAATGTTAATCGGAAAGACCCCACTGGACATTTACTTAGAAAAAATGCAGGTTGACATCAATTCGTTTTCTCTTATCGACATGATAAACAGTAAGCGAGTATAACTTGGAATTTATCCACAATAAAAGAACAATGATAAATATAAAAATGCCTTTTCAGTTGCCCAAAACATGGACTTAGTGTATCCCAGTCATTTGCTACTGTCGACCGATGCAAAACTCATAATCGACGATTTGTTACAGAGAGTAAGTTTATACTTCATTTTACTTAACTCGTTGAGTTTCGTCGTGTGACGTAGTCTTTGTTTACAATACTTATCATTACGCCTCGAGCATTGAATATTACATCGGCCTTTTTACCATGTGTTATGAGAGAATTTCGTGAATTTTTATAGTTAACGAGAGAAACGTTCGTTTGTTTATTAACACTAATTATGTTTAACGCAATTTCTACGATAAGTTGTGAATGTATTTGCGATTATTTAATGACGTTGAATAACTTTTTTCTATTGACTTATTTCTGGTTATTTTAATGCATTTACTCTGAGATAAAAATATTTCTCGAGTAAAATTACCGCAGCTAATTATTCTTTTTGATCATTTTAGGACCCGAATAATCGTCTTTCGGAAACAGACATCGGTACACACGTGTATTTTGATGGAGTCCCGTGGCCAGAATTGGTCTAATTTTGACTGGTCAATGAACATATTCAAAATCAATTTGTTATTTGATTTTGTTAGTTTTACTTATAAATAATTTACAATTAATTTCACGTTTAAATGGTTTAGACTGATCATTGTAAATAAAGTTTAATTTAATTCGATTGTTTCTTGTAGTTCGTGTGTTGAATTTTTTTCGTTAAGCAACTATATTAGAAATAATTATTTCGTATTTGTAACGGTTGAATATGTACAAGTAAGGATAAAGTATACAAGAATACGTCATTAAAAATGGCCGACGGTAATTTAGGCCCAATTCATTTGTCACATCTCTTATTTCGTCGGCGAATTCTGTATATTTACTAAATTTTTCGTGGGCGCGTAGTAATTTCTATGTGTACGCATACGATACAATATCGGCAATTCGGTTGTTTGCTACTTCGACATGTTCAGTAATCTAAAATTGGACTATTCTCTGATATTGACACTGTTTCACAGGGCTTGGCAACAGTGCTTCCACTTGTTAAAACTCCAGTTTCTATTAAATTTGAACACTTCCACTAAGTCGTGATCAGTAAGCCGTGCATCTTGTATTTTCTGCATCATTAATAATTGACTCAAAGGTATATATGTAGATCAGAATTTGAAGTGGTAAGTGTAGTACTTGACTTTCAATATAAGGGTTTACAATAACATTTTTATAATCTAAGTACGAGCCAGATCTTGAAGAACTCTGGTCTTAGCCATATGATTGTTTATTTATAGTGCACTCAGGTCAGTCTGATACTTACCATATTCAGTACGTTGTAGGTATTTTTTAAACAGTGTTTTTATCTGTTGAAGAATATAAATAGCATTTTTCACATTTTTTATGAATTACATTATTGAACTTATAATCCTTTTAAGAGGTAATAAGGAGCTAATAATTATGGGAAATGGAACAAGTGCTGCATTTTTTCATCAAAAATAGACAAAGAAACCATGCCATAAGTGAAAGAGACTGAAAACTAGAAACTGTACCGTCAGGATGTGTATAAATTGTGCACTATATGCACCATTCTGGATAAAAAAAAGTATATTAACATGGACTCTGAGAGTCAAATTTGACACGATTCCAATGCTTTCACTTGTTATGTATATATAGTATAAACAGCCGGGAAAGTAAAATTAAGAATGTTTAGAAATGCATTTAACTTATCACTACAGAATATTTTGTCTTGTTTAGAAACGTTTAAATAAAGGGTTAAAGAAAGAAATGTATCGTTATTTAATTATTATGCCTTTGTGTCCTTTATTATAGCTTAAATTTATTTTTGTATACTAAGTACATTTATCAATTATCAGGACTTATTATACTGGAAAATTATATATATACAAAGATAAATTTAAGTATCGTTATTTACTTTCATAATTGAAAAAACTGAGTAGGGTATTTCGACTCGTACAATCTCAGTTAAGGATTAAAGCTCTTTTCTTTATTTGCACACTTACGCAACAAGTTGGAATATGAACTTGACTACAAAGAAAATGGCGAACTTTATTCGGTTTTCTTTCAACATGGCGTCGCTACAGCCACTGTGTGCAGTATATTCTAGCTAGTTCGTACGAACAATATTATTTTTACTGTTTCCACTTTCACAGTCACCTTTATTTGCATTCTGAAGCAAGCAATTTTCTTATTTAGAATGATTTTTATGCTCCATGAAACGAAGTAACGTTATATTTATGTCACGAGTATAACTTCACATATTTTTCCTTGTAAGAAAAGCATTTATTCGTTTAATAATAATCATTATATTCAAGTTATTTTCTGTGGAATTTTTTGAAGCTGTTTATATTTAATTCGGTGATTATATTCAATCATAGGTTGAAAAGTTGTTTCACATCTTTGAGTAAATTTCTAACTAAGACTAGAAACAGAATTTATTCATATGTTACTGATTATTTTAATGACATTTCTCTTAACAGAAATAAAACACAGACGAAAATATAATTATTGGAATAGTAAATTAGAATTATTTATTATTTGTTTATTTACAAGATTTATATTTTGTTTTAAGAAATAAAACACCATTAAGAAATAAAATAATCTACATCATTTTTGTTAAATATAGAAGAAAAGGAACAAGTCATGCTTGACGTATCAAAAAGAATTAGTATAACACCTGAATAGAAATTAGTTCGCAATAGGAAAGCCACTCGCGAGGCACTGTCACATTGTCTTTGTATTGCGTTGCTGTACCTTTAACTGAGCAACTAATCTTCTCCAATTAAATAAATATTACTTATAATAAATAAATAGATTAAATATCCCCTTAATTTTACTTTTATACATAATATTTTTATGTTATTCCAAACCTGTGTTGCCTTTTTCTAAAATGACTGATCATTGCAAATTGCCTACCACCCTCGACGATTTCCGTCATGACTAGCTTTCTATACGGTGGATGGAAAGTAACTAGTCATTGAGAAATCGCTATAATTTCTATATTCCTAATGCAAAAGTGATAAAAAGTTATTTCCTGTGTACCTTATTAGATGCTCATAGTTATATGTATTCATATTTACATGTTATAAAGTGCCTGAATAAATTAAAATTCAATTCACCAACATCTTCAAACAACCGGGAATCGTGATGTAGGACAATGGCAACTGTGTGGTCATTCCTCCACCCAGTGGTATTCAATCTATGGGTCGCGACCCCATTTGGGGTCGTGGAAAATTACCTTGGGATCGCAGTGTTAAAATGTTTGAATACCATTGCTCCAACCATTCGAACGTGTGGTCACTCGAATTCTTGATTGTATCCGGACGGAATATGGCATGACATCACTTCATCGTACTCCCCCATCTTTGCACAGCAACTACTGATTTCCACATCTCATAGCGTACAGCAATCTGCATTTGCTCCTGAACGGACAAACGGTCACCCATTCTTTCTGCCACTGGGTGCGCAGCTTTTCTCGATCACTGTCCACATCGCTAATACAGGAAGTATAAAATCTCGTTGATTGTTGTACATTCGCACATAGACTTTAAGATTTCATTATTACAAAAAGTATAGCGATTTCTTAATGCCTAGTTACTTTCCAACCAACATGTATTTTTTTAAATATATATATTTTATTTTCTTGAATCAATAAGCATAATTGTCTTCTATAAATGTATAAAGTATAATTTTATTTGTTTAATAAATTTAATGATAACATGATTTGACATGACGATGTATTTTATCTTCGCAAAAAGATGTATAAACGGAGACAAACCCTCGACACGACCTCACGTTCTGCTGAAAAATAGTAAATACCCCACATTAATTAAACAAAATAACTTCTAAAAATTATTAGTATATTTATATACGTATATAAACTTATGAATATGTTAAATTCATGTTATATACATGCTAATTTTAGAAAAGAAGTAGCCATAATGGTTCCACGAGTGGAGATAAAGTTAATTCTTTGGAGAGACACGACATAAAAATCATAGTGCAAATACTTAAATTTCTGCCAATTGCTATTCCATTGTTTCGAACAATATTATATAAATGGTTTAATTAATATTTTTATAAATATTATGTATGAATTTTAAAATATAAGCCACATATTTAGTCTAAGTTTCATGCAGTAAGACACTAGAAAGGTCTATGTGATACTACTAATGATACCATAGAACGTGGTAGCCAGAAACACAAGTAATTCACATGTACAATAAATAATAAATATTCAACGAAATTCTTAATTGTACTGGCGAATGGCATGCTTAAGTAATAATAATATGGCATAACACATACCTTCTACAGAATGGATATTTGCTACCAGTTTGCAGGTAGAAATTTCTGTTTTTACCCTTGAATGGCGTTCTGTAGGTATATTTATCGGCATGTAGTCCCATAACAGAACAGGGGTTGCTTGCGTTACATGTACATTTTCCAGAAAGAAATCCGAAATAGTCGAAACACGAAACACTCACAAAACAATTGGGATGTCTTATTGAGGCTATGAAGTACTCGATGGAAATCATATGATCGCAAGCTGCTGTGTACAATAATACTGAAATTAAAAATTAATTGGTGTTAAAACAAATTCTACCATTATATACTGTATAAAAATAGCAAATTCGTAGTGTATAAGCGAAGTATGACAGAGAAGAGTGATGCCATGTTGAAAAAGATTAGATCCCTCGAACCGAGGAACCAAGGAATCATTTTCAGAAAGGTCATTTCATACTTATCAATACTATTTTATATACGTGACCTATTGACAATTGGGGCATTTTCGAATCTTTTTGCTCTGTGGGTAATAACACGTCCATTTTAATTACAACCATTATCAATTTGGCCAGGCCAACAATGGCGAAATACGAGGCCAATATATCCGAGACTATTTACAAATTAAATCTACTATATACTAAAATAACTTACCCTCGAAAAAGTTTCTGACAAGTTGTTTTCTTGAGGCTAATGATTGACAAGCAGGATTATAGTCTCCCCCATTGACGTAAAAATCAACGTCACCCATTACTGGTACTGTATTATAATCTAAGGATAGAAGTAATATAAATTGGAAGAAATTAATTTAAAAATAATAAATATAGGGCCTATAATATAATTTTGTTAGAATAATTTTCTAACCTCTAAGTACAAACATAATTCTTTCAGTGTCAGTATGAATGATATCGACAAACATGGCGTCGTGTACATTCAAATGAAGTTCGGATGGAACATTTCTGATGTGAGGATCCAAGCCTGAAAAATACAGTTTCAGTTACTTTCTTAATACTTTGTTATAGAAATATTACGAATAAGATATTTATGATTTGTTAAAGAGATTCTCTTGTACAGAATTTTGAGTTTACATCGAAATAAAGGCCAACCAGTGGCCGAGTGGATAAAGCACCAAATACGTGGTAGTTTAGTCGCGGGTTCGCGCCTCACCGATATGGAGTTCCGTGGGTTTTCTTCACGTGTGTACCCCTTCTCTGATCTATCCTCTGTAACTTGGTGTTTGACGGTTTGCCTAAGGGTTTTAACAATGTCGCGTGGAGTATATTGTTAAAGCAGAATATTAAGAAAAAATGGGGCTCCAACTTCACGTTCTTTATATTTTACATAAGAGTTTACTTTTAAGTATATTGACATATTGTATTTTAGCATGGCATGACATTCTGAAAGGTCGTGCCAGACTAAAATACGGTCAAATTAGAAAGTGCCCAAAGGATGGTCCTATTGATTTTAACTACGGCGTATAGTACTACTACTACGGTATCCCTACACATAATAAGTGAGCTTTTACCTATAGATCTAGAATTAGATAAGTCGTATTGTAATGCCTGAATATAGAAAGGTGTGGTTTTTAAGGTATAATGGAGAGATGTTCGACGGCAGAAGTAGCTCTGCCAAGGCTAAGAAAAGAGGTGACAGAAAAAGTCAAGGGCATGTGGCAAGACCGGTGAAACAGGTGTATGAAGAGAAGGATAACCTATAGATTCTTCCCTGATATAAATAAGAGGTTGAAGGCAAAATGAGTACAGCTTAATTATTATTCTTCCAAATATTGGGTGGTCATGGTGACTTTAAAGTAAACTTAAGTCGTTCCACCTTATCGGTAGTGACTTGTGTGAGTGTGGTGCAGTCGACGTCCTCCAACATTTGATGTTAGGGTATGTTATTTTTAATTTTAACAGTGAGATAGAGAAGTTAAAGGGTATACTAAACATTGACTCCTGTCATAGTGTTGCATTTGGTGAGGTCTGCACCAACTTAGTGCGCACTAAGGTTATATATAATTGTGCATACAAAATTTTAAAGGGTATGTTAGTACGTAGGATGGTTTTAAGGGTTGGTGTGTTACCCAGGTTTTGATTTATATTGATTTTATGTTATATTGTTCTATTGCATATTGTAGGACGTGAGGTCCCGGTTTTTAACTTAGTTAAGATGTTTTATGGGGCTTCTACTATACTTTATTGTATGGTATTTTAAAATTTATATATATGTTGTATATAAGGGTATTTTATATGGTTTTATATAAGTTTATATATATGAGTATATTATGGTAATTTTTGGTTATATATAAATGATTTTATATATGTTTAATGTAGTCTGGGTCTTTATGTCTGGGCGCACTGGTACATCGGTGCGACCAGAAAATACAGACCAATTACAAGATATACCTATATACCTATAAATAAAAGTTACATACCTTAAAAAGTATATGGGTTTTTTTATACACGGTTTTAATATAGTTATGAAGATTATATACAAGGTTTTATATATAGGTTTTAATTGTATATAGGTATAATAGGGTTTTATGGTATCCCCTCCTGCTCGGGGAAGACAAAAGGAGAGTAGCAGTCGCATCCATAAATGTCCTGACGCTATTTTAACCTATTATATGGAGACACTGCGCTCAGTATCTGCGACAGAATATATACTACACCTAAGTGCATAGCTCTTATTTTGGGCGATGTAATAATTATATCCCCACCTATCGCGTTGCCACAACCAAATACTCTATATTTTTGTCATGTGAAGAAACTCGAAAAATTTTACGTGGCCATCTTGTTAGTGAGGCGCCACTAACTACCAGTGTTCTGTGGTTTTGTCCAATTGGCCACTCTACCAATCGGTAGTCTGTGTACGTTTCTAGGATAAAAGATAAGTAAACTTTTACCTGTAATTCTTCCGATTCCCTTAATATGCTTTCCAGCGTAACCTGCCACGTGTGATCCCAAACTGTGTCCAATGATATGCAACTTTTCTAGTCTAGCTCCTTTGATAACCTGAACGATAAAAATTACTATACTACATATATATCTCTTGATACGTAGGTATATCTAAAATCTATTGATGCCTTATATCCGTATATTACTGTTATAATTACCAGAAAAATTTCAATTTATAAATAGAAAATGGACAATTTTTACCTGAAGACCTTTGATAAGAATAACAATCTCAGTTCCGACTACTCTCGAATTAGCTATGGCTTGATCTCTTATTGTGAATGAACTTCCTCTACTCCAGTCCACTAATATCACGTTATAATACCCTTCAGATAATAGCTCGTCTTTCATCCTCTATACAAATATTCTTGTCATCAATCGAAATATAATAAAATATAGGAATAATTAGAATTATAAATTTACCCTCATCCAAGTGGTAAGAAACACGCCGTTCATGTATCCATGAACAATTAATTTTGTGGGCCATTCAGGATTGAAACTGCTTTGCCATATTGTTGTAGAATTATCTACGTTAATAACCTCTTTTACGTGAGGGTGTCGAGTAGTATATAAATAAAATACTGTACCAACACTCTTCCTGTCTTCTGCACCGTACGCAATTTTCAGATCAACAGGAAGAGGTGAAGTTGATCTAGGATCGAAACAAGGCGAATTCTTTGTACAAGTTATTCTCTGTTTTGTAGAATCTGCAAAATTAAAAGTATATTTTATCATTTATGGAATTATAGTATAATAGTGTACAGAGAGAGAGAGAGAGAGAGCAGAGAAATGGCGCGTGATACCTTCACGAGGCCCAAGCACATTTGTATTAGGGGATCCCATGTACAGCGCAGTGCTGACTTTAGATATTTCTCTTCGGGGGGATATTTCTGGAGAAATATTTTTTTATAAAAGATTGGTTTGTGGTCCCCAGTCGGTGAGGGCCCCAGACAATTGCCCTTTGTGCCCATAAGATAACGTGCCACCGAGAGAGAGAAGAGTAACTTGTAAAGGATCGGATCCATCGAGCTGTTATAAAGGATGAGATTGGAGTGCAGGAGGGATCCTCGGAATTTTCGTAAATAGTTTCTTCAAGATTCCTCAAGAATCCGTCCATTATGGGAATATGACCATTTTCAAAATTTTTTCGAGTAGTTTGATGATTGCTAAAATTAAATTATTCTCGTGTTCATTATTTATGAAATAAATGTAAGAATATAATACAGCGCATCCCGCTTTCGTGACCTAATTAATTCTTGAATGACCATCGTAAAGCGAGTCGTTCCATTTCCCATGGCTCAATATCACTAATTGAAATTACGTTCTAATGGATGAGATTTTAAACCAGATAATACAATACAGTAATGACTACAAAAAATGTAAGGCATTTCATGTAATTATAAGAAATAATTTATACTGGTCGTTAAAAAATTAGTTTTAACCTCAAATATTGGCTTATTGATAAGATTAAATCGATGCATTTTTTAGATTTAAAAATACAAAAATAGACATTCTAATTAGATTCTTGTGATCTATTATCATTTTTTATTTTTTCAAATACGTTACGCTCCTTCCTGCACTATGGTATAGCGCACAAAGGAGCGTGACTCTGTACAGACAATGATAGAGGGCTGAAAGGTCTATACAATAAACAGAGGGCTTTATGGCAACCGCCGATTCGTTGAGGCTTTAACTTACGGGGACCTATTGTATATTATGTTGATCTTAATTTAAACACTTTGCACGTTAAATGGTTGTTACTTAATTAAAGTTTTGTTAGGTATATCTTTTCTGCATTCCCTTCTAAAGATTCCACTATTAGATAGGTGACTTCCTCTATCTTTATATTTTAAGATGAATAAATAAAACAAATTATAATTAGATGGATAAGTAAGACGAGAAAAAGATGAGGAGTATGTGGAAGAGTAAGAGGAGAAGGATGATAAGAAGCTGGAAGGATAACGAGGAATGGTGGAAGAAGAGGACGGCATGTCCTTGTATTCTTTTTAGGGAGGACATTAGATATACGTTTATGTGTAATACATCTTTAAATAAATCTAAATTTTGATTAAGGGAAAACATACATACAGTACTTCTGCCCTTCCCCGAATATGCCTCTGACGAATATCAGTGATTTGTAAATATGTACTTCAGCAAATTCAATTACAAAACTAGAGCATACATTTAGAAATAATTATGCAAAAAAGGATACGAAATTTTAGTGTTTAACCTTTTTAATTCTATGGTAAAAGATATTAAAGTGAGGCTGTAGTAATGCCACGACCACTTCTAAATAAAATTAATCAAGTAAGTTTGAGTAATTTCTATAAAAAATAGAATTTAATAACTAAGTTAACTTGTTATCTGTTAAAAAGACGATACATCTGTCTTTAAAATATATTACTTTTAAGATAATCTTGTTCTAGATCAGCTGTTTCAAGCCCAACATTGCCCCAATTATTTCTAGAATATACGAAATATAAATTAATAAATAATTTTTTTAAAAACCCGATTAAATTCCTGTACAAAATTCCGATCTGATTATCGGGACCCTGACACCGAAACAATATTTGCGTGACATTGAATTGATCCGTTCGCGTGTCTGTCTTCTCAAGATCAAGTCTAATCTGACGTATACAATGACTTCGAGTGCTGGAACCATCAGAAAATGATCGTTTAAAGAGCTTTTTTAAAATACAATTCAACCCCTCCTAGTTATTAAATAATAGCATTCAACCGTTTTAATTCTTATGTAATCGAAGTAGATACTATTTGTAGCATTATTACGTCATAAATGAAAGGCCAGAGGCGATTTTTCGTCAGGGTCATTAACGATTAAGCCTCTAGCATCGTTTGCTCTACGTCTTCTGATCCAGATCTGAAGTTAACAGGGGAGGAAAATGTAGCTTAACAGTTTAGTATTTCTATACGTGAGGAAAATGCAAATAAGCTTATTAAATCAACCGAAAAAAAATATACGTGCGTGTTTTACTAATCATTTTGACCAGATGTCATTCTGAGATAGAGTATAATTGAATATGTTGATGGAAATGGAGCTATTAACGTTAATAAGGGTATTGTTAAGAAATACAGATTTGTCCGTTTTTATGGTAGAAATTTGTAAATTTCTTTCTAAAAATTTAACATTTAACAATAAAATTCCCGCAATTTTTTTTTCTTGAAAATTTCTCTTCACAGTTTTCTTGTAAATTTTGCTTATTAAAAGATAAGGGTGGTTCTATTTCGAGTTGTTACTCATAGGTATAACACAAGAGGCCCTTCTCCTGTTATAATAATAAATTGTGAAAGAGTGAGGCCTTAAACTGCGTCACTGTAGCACGATGCTCGCTTTCCACGTATTAATTTTAATATCAGCGATGTCAGTTTTAGACGTAGGCAATCAAGGGAGTTGGTTAAGGCCTCGAGCTTGTAGCGGCCTCAGACATTAGCAAATACATCTCGTCAGTACTTAAGTATACAGAAACCAGTTAGGATTCAAGAATCTAGTACAGCGTCTAGTATAATGTAAATGTAAGGCCTTTTATAGGGCCTTGAACAACCTTAAACTGTCAATGACTCACTAGCGATAACAATATTACTGCTATTCTTATATATAATTTACAAACGTTGAAGGAGAAGCGACAATCTCTTAGGGCCTCAACAAATCTAAGACCAGGCCCCTTTTTTACCGATCAAATAATGATACATGATACATGTAAATGTGCGAGGTCCTAAGCTGCAGCTCGTTTAGCATAGGCTCAAATCCGACCCTGAATTTAGAATTGGGAGGTGTCTATTGACAAAATAAAAGTAATTTACATACCTGTCACGTGTTTGGCAGAGTTTTCATTATCCGAAGAAGAAAACCAACAGAAAGAAAACCCGAATAACTTCGATAACAATACAAAAATGGTTATAAAATTCATAGTGACCTACATTCAACTGTGAATTATCGAGTGTTATAAGCGATTTTTAAAATAATCATTTGACACAATTTCTCTTCGATACGTCCGTTCATCCGTTACGTCATCGACAAATTTGGAATATTTCTCTTTAGTAACAGTGCGAATGATATAAAGACGAATGGAACGTAACTTCCTGCACTTCTTATTCGTCGATATAAACGATATAAATCAGCATTACGTCAATAATTCAGTGATATTGTCACACCTTTCCTTGATAAAACACCTAAAAATATATGATTAATGAACCCATATTACGTGTAAAAACATAAATTTATCATATATAATTCATGCTTACAGAGAGCGTCAAACTCTTATTGTATAGAGCATGATATATCTGTGTATATCATGTATTGTTCATGCAGGTGTGCCATATGTTCACATGCATGTATACATTAAATGATTGAATAAAAAATATTTAAAATTAACTTGATTTTATATCTAAGTGGTAAAATAAAAACTATACTCATTTTAATAAAAAATTATAATGGAGCAACAAAGAAACTTGATTTTCCTGGTACGAACACACGCAAAAGTTCCATTTGTATAATAGTTAAAAAGGGATGGAATTTAAAGATAAGAAAACAAAATATAATAAAATACTAGATATATATATTTTCTATATATCTAATATACTATATACTGTATAATATATACATAAACTTCCTCAAATTCAACCATTCGTGAGATCTTCGTCATCCCAGCCAACATCCCCGAAACTTATGCAGTCTCTCTCGGTTATTGCTCACACCATTGATGAAGAAATTATAAAAATTCATTGATGTATGTACACGAATACATAAACTTTATTACGATTTCCTTATTATTGTACAAATTATAACAATTTTATTACGCCTAGTTAATTTCCACCCATCGTTTATAACTATCGATATAATATACACGTTATGGTAAAAGTGATTATTCCGTAGGGTGAAAAGTAATTAGGCATTGAGATATTGCTATAATTGTTGAAATAATAACGCAATATTACCGGTTAATTACTTTTACCGTAACATATATACTATATAATATAGGGCGGATGGCCGAGCGGCCTTAAGGTGGTAACACACCACCTTAAGCCGCTCTGGGGAATTGGGATCAAATCCAGACGGGTCGAAAACTCCCCAGGAATTTTTCGGGCGGTGGTACAACCATATACTGTATATAGTAAATTGGTACAAAGGCCTCTTTGTAAAGACTATTTAAATCTAGTTCTAGGTACGATGCCATCAATACATATCGATGGGTTAGCCGCCGCGATAAAGGGCTCCCACTCTGGAGATTCGGGTTCGAGTACCGATTAGAAACTAAAATTTTTTCATGGGCGATCTGTCCCGGATATCTAGATATGCCAGGCCGTCTCTCACCAGGGCCGGCCTTCTCGATAAAGGGGCCCGGGTGCAAGAAACTATTTGGGCCCAAATGTTTTTCTAAAATAAAAAAATTTACAAACACGAACATATATTAATGCATGTTTATTTAAAGCGTGATTTTGTTCTTGCTAATACATTAATTACTTCAGAAAAATTACTAAAAATACTGCATTCTTGATAATGTTGGGGCCCCCTCAATCGCGGGGCCCCGGTGCGTAGCATCCGCCGCACCCCCCCGATGGCCGGCCCTGTCTCTCACTACAAACTTGTCTGGAAAAATTACTAATGAGTACTTTTTAAAAACTATCAACTTATTAACTGTAAGACAGAAATATTTATTTATTTTTTTTAAAACATTTATTGCGATAGGCTGCACCTTAACCACTCGGTCATCCGCCCATCGAACACAATCGAAAATTGAAAAAAAAAAAAAAAATTGAAATAGGATGTAATTATTTAAATTTTTAATTTATATTAAGAAGTCAGAAAGTAATATTTAAATAATATTGAATAATTTTATTAGTTAATTTCAAAAAACTATAATGCTTTAATATTCAAATTTTTTAGTTGGCAACACTGACGAAGACGCCACGTTCGATACAAGACAGATGTAAACATATGCGAGGCAAGTTACCGTCTCCTTATCTTACTTTTATTTTATTTTATATAAATTACAGATTAAATAAAATCATAAGAGAAGAATCGAAAAGTTTATAAAGAAGTTAATATCTTTATATATTTATTAAATTAAATTTTTGTATGGGGTGATTTAAATATGAGGTGAAAGTTGACCTCTACCTGTCACATGTCACCTATTTTAGACACCCCTTGCTGATGTCACACCTGATCTCCCCCCTGCTGATGTCACATTTGATCTGCCATCCTCTGATATTAAAATCAAGTATTTCTATATTTCTATAAAACATATCTGCAGTACATTAAATCTATTCGGTTAATGTTACCGTAGGTATACAAAATGGCGGCTCGTCTCCGATTCCAACAATCAGAAGACAGGGAACAGCAGGGACGCACGTTCTAACCCAACCTAACCTTTTATAATAATTTGGTTGCTAATAATTATGGTTATTTATTAGAATAGGTTAGGTGAGGTTAGAACGTGCGTCCCTGCTGTTCCCTGTCCTCTGATTGCTGGAATTGGAGATGAGCCGCCATTTTGTATACCTAGGGTAACATTAACCATTTATTCATATTTCCTGTCAATGTGGCAGACTACCGCTCTGGGGGACCGGGATCGAATCCAGAAGGGTTGAATAATCCTCAGAAATTTTTTGGCGGTGGTCCATTTGGATATGTTGGGCCCCATCCCTCACCACCCGGCTGCCCCATTGTGGGCCTGGCCAAACCCATAATGGGCTTGCTAAAAAGAGACCCTTTTAGTGCCCACAGGGCAGAAAGAGTTTTAAAAAATCATGATAAAGAGTATATTCAGTCAGAGACATTTTAACAGTGCCTTGGACCCTAGGCAGAAATGTGATGTTGGACACTTCATTTGTTTATCCATAATGAAATTTTAAGTGAAGCATTCAGTTAATTACAGTAGAGCATAGATTATCCGACCCCCGATTAACCAAACGCGTTCTAGTCGGCAAATTCAAGTGTCTGCTAGTGATGTGGCGCTACAATATTTGGTTATGTCTTGGCTACTTTAATATTATTTTTGTTAAATTTTGCATGTTTTAGCTTGCAGCACTGGCTTGACCATGAAAGGGAGGCTAGTATTTAAACCAGGCCTAATACACTATACTAATAATGTATTTTTTCATACTTTTCAGTTATCCGACCAACCCCAGTCCCCAGTTAAGTCGGATAATCGATGCTCTACTGTAGTTGTTTATTTGTACATTTGCACGTTACACATTTACAATACAACAGCAGCCTAAACTGATTAGAATCAAATTGGGAAGCATATTTTTGAGTTTTTCTTTGGACAAATTCTCTTATTACTTTACCAAAAGGAACCTTTTTGCTAATTTCTGCCTTGATAGACAATATTATGAGTGAATTATCAGAATACATGAAGAGATTAGCACATGGATTATATTGGGGAATGTAAAAAGCACAGAAATATTAATCCTAGTTTCCATGCTAGTCTGGCTGATGGCTAAAGTATTATTAATCCAAATGTAATTAAAATATACAAGAAGACAGACATTTTACATGCCATTTATGAAAAGATTTAATGAATTTTGTAAAACAGTTTTAATCCTATTATCACTGGTCAACAGCCAAAAAGCTTCCAAAACCAAAGTAGCTGAATATTACTAATTCAAGGATGCCGAATATGAATATGACAATAAAAATGTTAACTTGGCTCTAGTTTTTAAGATTTTGAACCAAATATATCAAATTTTTGGATAAATTGCCGTTTTTCTGTAGTTCTTGAAATACAGCTTGAAGTACGTTTTCTTGAATGTCTGTGGAAAGAAAAGAAAACAATCATTCTTATGACAGCTCTCAATATAAGCTACAAACAATGCAAATGGAGACTCTTCATTGACTCCTCCAAGGTGAGCCTTAAAACTGTTTTGTTACTGTTGTTACACAACAGTAACAAAAGCTTTCTATTCCTATTGGCCATGCAAAGTACATGAAAGAATTGTACAAAAGCATGAAGCAACTTTTTGCAAAAGTAAATTATCAGAACATAAATGGAAGGTGTGTTGTGATTTCAAAGTTATAGCATTATTACTTGGTCTTCAGCTGGGGTATGTGAAGTACTGTTGTTTTCTCTGCGAGAGGGATAGCAGAGACCAAGTAGCACATTTCAAAAGGAGAGATCGACCACAAAGGAAATCCCTCAAACTTGGATCAAAAAATGTTATTTCTGAACTGTTAGTAGAATGCAGTTTGACATTTGTGTTTTTCGCAATTCCAAAATTTTGAATCATAAGTGAATTTAATTATTTCTAAAATATAAATCATATAATTGTAGGTCACTGGTGCATGTGTCATGTTCTAGAGGCCTGGGGTACATGTTAATCTGTCTGATGTTTACATTTTTAAAGTTTAGTTGACAGGAATTAAGTTAACCCAAGATAGAGATGCGTGAAATACGGACCCCATCGGTGCTTTTAATATGGAACCCAACTCCACCAAACTCTCTCTTTGCAAACAGACATTCCTCTGGAGCAATTTTTGAAAAAGACACTAGGTAGAAAGCCAATTTTTCCTGAGGATATCGAAAAAGAGCTGCTGGAATATATACTGTATTGTTGATGGAGGTCATATTTTTCTATTATAAAAGCATTTTTCCGATAAAATACATTGGAGTAAATGATTTTGTAATTAATTAACTTGTATTGTACTTTCCTATTTGTTTTTGGATACATTAAAGCATTTTTTGAAAACATACAGTAAGGTTCCATATTACCACCAAGCTTCCCTAAGCCTACTTTCTGACTTTTTTTACAAAAGCCTTCAAAAACCATACTTATAGTTATACTACAGTAGCGAGAAATCCAATTAGGAACATTTAGTTTAATAGTTACCAATACTTTTTGACAAAAAATGTGGGTGTAGTTATGATACCTTGTTTACAATTCACTATAATAAAAATGGGGTTCCATAATACCACCTTCTCCACCTTCATTTTATATATGACAGTATTTAGTTTTACACGTGGCATTTTGCAGCTATGCACTTCTAGTAATGTCCATACCACTACTGGAAGCAGTTGGCAAAGCCATTTTTTGCAACCACCTTGAGAGCTGTTGTCTTGGCTGCATCAACCTCATCAGATGTCGTGAAACTGTAACCTTTCAGCTGGTGCTAGCTTGCAGGTGCTAGCTTGGGAGAATAGTAAGGGATTTTGGAAGCTTGAACACATTGTTCATGGACAAGTACTTTGCGACCAATGGATCAATGTGCTGGCACATTGTCATGATATAGCACAACCACCTTAACTCTCCAAACCTAGCAACTGTGGACTTATTTCTTTTCTCCAGAATGAAGAAACAATTAAAAGATCAACGTTTCTTAACCATAGGGTTCAACCAGACATAGCAGCAGCTTTCAAGGTGGTATCGTGTAACGCTCTTTCTTCCCATAAATAATTTCCTACAACAAATGTCAAATTAAATATAGCTGCGAAAAAGTAGCCCGACGTTATCTGGAAGTCATTTGTCCTATATCAAATTAAATTATTAACTTTATGTAATATTAATTATTGGATATGTAATTGTAAAAATTTTAATGCGATTTATATTGATTTATTTAATTTTTTAAAGATGGAGAATGAACAGAATTTACCTATAGATATACACACTAATAAATTGTTAGGTGAGTAATTTAATTTATTTTAAAATGTAAAAGCTTTTTTCTTAATTAAAAATGTTTTAATTATATATAAATACTGTATTATATTTTATTATTATTATTTTTTATTTCAGATATAAATTTATTATAAATAAGTATACATATATAAAGATTTTTGATTTTATTTACAAAGTTATAGTATTCACCTTCAAAATACACTCTTCTATGATCTATATGCATTTTTTTTTGGCCCTAGTAATTTATGTATGCTCTCACGAAAGGTTCGTTTGGGATTTCTGTTTATTTTTCTTGTTACAGTTTCTTGGGTTTCTGAAATTTGGGGTTTGCTAGACATAGTCTCAGTCGAATACTTGTTCCCAAATTAAAATTTTCTTCGAAAAGGAGACAATTTCAGTCAATTTTGGAAATGCATGAGGCTGTAATGTGAGAACTAAACAGCATTCCAAAGAGAATCTTTCATGAGGATATAAAAAATTTTTTTTTTGATAAATTCATTCTCTGAACTTAATAGACACACCTTGTAATAGCATTACCAGAATATTACTATCACTTAACCACTAATATTTAATGGAATATTTTAAGGGGAAAATTTGTGCAGGTACTCCTCACTTTACGACCTATCTGCTTAATGACCACTCGCACTTACGACCAATCGAGTTTCGACCTGCAATTCGGGGAATCCCCTTTCTCGGCTTGAGTGTCGGTTGGTGGTGAATGGTGACATGCGCACTAAGCGTACTATAATAGGCTTGTGCATACTATAATAGGCTAATAGCGTACTATAATAGTCTTTTTATGAATAAATTTGAAGTTTGTTGCATAATTTGGATAATTTTACAACGATCCTATATTCCTGGCACAAGCTCCTCACTTATCGACCAATTCGCTTAACGACATAGTTGTTGGAACGGAACTCGGTCGTAAAGTGAGGAGTACCTGTATTTAATTGTAGTTGCCATAGAAACTCAAATTTTCCACCGAAAATTTATCATTTTTCGCTTTTGTCATTGCCACTTTTTATTTATTTTTTCTGAGAGAATTTCAATTTGTTTTAGTTACCTTCTTTTGTGAGATGAAGCATACCTATTGCAATCAGGAAAGATTTTATTTAGGGTATTTAGGAAGATTTAGAAAAGGGTTCGCACATGATTATGCACATAATATCCAGGAGATTGCATGCATAATCATGATATTTGATTGGTTGGCCTATAAGATATCATGGAAAATGGATAGAAGATTTAAATTCATTTGGAATGTGTTTAAGGAACAAACAAATTAACTAACTAATTAACTTTCTCTTTTACATATTAGATATATTTTGTTACCTACAGTACATGCAAATGAAGTATTTTTTATTCTACAGAATGGCTTATAAGCAGAAGACACTGCCAGAAAGACTGGCAACAGTCGGCTTTTCTTATCAGAGAAAAAATTAGTAATGCAATCCAAGACATGCCGGCAACTGAGGAAATAACAAAGTTATTATTAGGGTCTTGTAAGTTTCAATTTTAAATTTATTTGTTAATATCTTTTGTAGTTAATTATACTATTTATGCATATAAAGAATTACCTATGTATCAGTTTAGCATTAGGAACAATCATTTTTATTCATTTTATCTACTATACTACTTATCCTTTGAGGCATATCCTCAAATGAAAGGTCATCTCTGTGGTTGAAAACTGCTTTTGTTTTTGGTGAATATAAATGACAGATTTAATAGGACAGTTTTAGGTTTCTTCAGTACAGTATACCCTGTTCTACCGTGTTCTACCTGTATCTACCGTGTTCAGTACCTATAACACGGTAGATACATTTCGCGTTATATGAATTCCGTGTTGTACGAGTCACTTAGATTTTACAAATACATGAGCCGTTCACAGCCTGGCACTTGTGCAGTTTAGAGAGTATGGCTGATTGAAAGGTTTTCTTCCATAAAATTAACCGACTCTAGACTAATTTGACTCGAACATTTCCAAAACACGTATAATTTTTTGGGAATAATCCATATAAACTATACTATAAACAAAAAATTGTAGGAATACTTACCGAGTGCACATCGTTTGAAGACGCCATTGCTTAAGCTTGTTTTCATCGTGGAGCAGCTCGTCAAACGGTGGATGTGTTTCCGGATAAGTTATTCTTTCTGCGAAAAATTCGCCAAACTTTGGAGACATCATTAATCGAAATATAATTTTTATGGCCGTTGAATAATAAACGTTTTTTAGTAGGTCCGCTGCTCGTTTAAACTCGACGGTTTGTGCAATGTTCACTATTGGTCCAGATTCGACCAATCCTGTCAAGACATGAGTTGGCCATGATAATCTGTCTCGTTCTTTTACCATGTTATACGAGCCTCTTTTAGCGTGTTATACGAACACGATCGCAATTTTTCTGCCGTGTTATATGAATCCGTCTTATATGAACCTGTGTTATAGGGGGGTCTATTGTATATTTTTTTAATATGTAGATACCATTGGTCAATTTTAATTTAAAAAAAACATCCATTAGTGAACAAGCATGTAAAGATCAGTATCTTAGATTCAATAGTGTCTTATATTTGAATGAATATGGTAATTTAACTTTATTTCTTAAAAATATGATAAACTATAAAATATTTATTTAAATATTATATTAAAACTAAATCAAAAATTTTTATTCTAGATATAAATTATTTTCATTGCATCCAAATAATAGAGTTATTGAAAACTACTGAAGCTAGCACTAAAAATATATTCGGGCAATATTCGTCACAGCGCATGAAGGACTGGCAAGAAATTGTGCGTCTGTACGAGAAAGATAATGTATATTTAGGTTGGTTAACTTACGTTTTGCATCTGTATTAATGATAATCTTTTGATATAAATATTTTAAAATTAAAATTAAATGCAAAACTTTTTACAATTGAAATTAAAACGCATAGCTGAAGCTGCTCAGATGTTAATTAGGAATGTGAATTATGAAGTTCCTTTTATGAAAAGACAAATTTTGAAATGTCAACAGTTACAAGAGGTAATTCTGTATTTTTATTAAAATTATTTTAATGTTAATATTTTGTTTACAATGAATACTGTTGATCCTCAATATAGTGGACTAGTAGGGAGAAGCAGTGGTTTAATTATACCGATTGTCTGTCAAAAATGTGATTGTCAGCTACAAAATGAAGTTCATATGAGATTTGATAAGAAACACAGTGTAAATTATGATAGATTTGAGGAAAAGACACCATATTTCTGAAAGGACATAAACAATAGCTGCCAAATTGCCATGTAGCAGACATTCTACGCTAGATAATCACTCTCAAATACTTGGAATGACTAGATTTTATCCATTGTTTTATAAGTTTTATTATATTATGATTCATACAATCAAAGTTAACAATATTCTTAAACCATTATCTGGAAATTTTAAAAATTTTATTTGTTTTTATAATTTAGGCATACGTAAAGAAAGAATTAGATTTAACTAAAAATGCCAACGAAATTAAAGAGAAGTTTCAGCTTACCTGTAAAGAAATTGGGATTGAAGTAAGTTTATAATAAGGTTTATTGATTATAATTCTCTATAAATTACAGAGCAGATGGCAAATGTCTACGATCATGAATAAAAGGTGGACGACATTCCAGTACCGGCACAAGAATAACCCACAAAACTGTGGCTTGACCTCTGTGAAAATTAGGGCTATATGCTCAAAGGCCAATAGTCTTTGTGCCTGTATCCCGAGAGCATCAGAGAGCTTGTTTGTGGTAGTGTCATATCTAGGCTATTTATGTACAAATGTCCATTCTTAAATTTTGGACACGTCTAGTTGAATAGGAATGAAAGATTGCAGTTTCAATAAAAACTATGACGGCAATTATCTCAAAAACAGTATTTTTGGAGTTATGTCACTAATGTTCTCAGTAGACGATATATAATTCGCATACCCACTTCGGGGCTATTTTAATGAAATAGTGTATAAAAATTTTAGTTTTCTCACAAATTGTGGAAGAAATATAAAAGATTTTAATTCCTTTCAATTCCTCCCTATTCATATTTATTTTGAATTGGATTTTTTTAAATATGATACAAAATTATACCAAAAATTTTTCTTCTGTGCACTTTTTCAAAGGGGAATGATATCCGTAAAGAACTGATTCAGCTGTTAGATGAACTGCCGAAAGTTTTCTCAGAAATAGTCAAGAAGTGCGATAGTTTGAAACCCACCATGGAATTTTATATAACATTTTTGGAATTTACTTTAAACAGGTAAAGTAAATTAATTACAACAATTAAAAGAAATTCTTATTTATTTATTTATGCGTAATTTACTTTCAGAGACAATCTGAAAAATGAATACGTAACCCTTTTACGTCATATTATCGAAAAGGGAAACACAACAACTTACGAATGGAGGACCGGAGAGACTCCCGAGATTGTGGAAGAGCCGAAATTAGATTTAACTCTTCCGGGAGATATTCATAGTGATACAGATGATCAGGTAATTTCCTGCTATTTAAATAAGGGATTTAATATGCGTTAATAAAATATTTTTGAATTGTTTTTATTTCAGATTGATTTCGGTGATTCGGGAAGTGCTATTGACTTCGGCGATGATAGCTCTTCGAGCCCGAACGGGGATTACGTCCACGTGGATAAGGTAATCAAAGTTTACTTCAATTAAAACTATTAATGTGGAAATTACGTAAATGATTAATTTTCAGATTGATTTTGGTGAATTTGAAGAAAATAATGATATTAAATGGGAAATAATGTCAGATACATCTAAATCAAATGTTGATTCTATTCAAGGTGGGTTTAATTTTTAAATATTTTGAAAGTAATAAATTCCAAAAAGATTTTAATCAATATTTATCTTGAAAATCTTATTGTTAGGCTACACACTTCAATTTCATTTGAATATTCATAAATTTTATGGGTATTTGTGCTTTATTCTTACTACTCATCATGGACTAGCTCGTCAGCGAGTGAGTTAAGTCCATAGCAAGTCTGTGGCAAGTATTAATCCCTTTGCAGAAACATTGCAGATGTTTTTATATTTGGATGATTATGCGCAATGAACTGTTATTGATAATTTAGTGTTCTTTACATAACTATTAAGATTAAAAAATGAAATAATTTTGTACAGAATGTACATAAATTTTCCGTACTCCTACTCTTTGTATGATAGATGTACAGTTTGACAAATAAATTTAAAAAGATCACATCTGTACTAGTTGATCAAGACCTAATATTTTTGTGTCTGATGCAGTGATTTGGAAAACATTCGTTCATATAATCTGAATATTTTAAGGATAATGATGAGGAGCAACATCATATTTCATCATTTACACATTCTGTTCATTTAAATTTTTTCACTAATTCTTATATTGTCTCGTCTATTGACCATCCTTATGAAATCTTGTAAACTTCTCTCCCTGATTTTATTTCTTTTCGTCAATTTACCAAATTATTATTGCATTTTTATCTTATTATTGACTTTTTATTTGTAGGCGAAGGCGGAAAAGTTGCTAGAGGAGACGATGCTCTTAGTATATTGGATAATCCGACGACAAGGAATAATTTTTTGAATGAATTAATGGAGGTTATTAATTACTAAATAGTTATTTTAAAATACTTTCAGTAAAATTTTAGACAAATTAAGTGTATGTTATCTTCATTTACTCTCAGTTACAGAAGCTATAAGAATATAATATAAAAATAACTACAGTACCAAATTTTCATTTTGGGAAGTTGGTTCTGTTACCATCATCTTACCATAGCTTTATATTCCTTAATTACTTTAGAATATTTTTAAAAAATGAAAATATTTTTCAGCTGGAAGGATTCTTACAACAGAGAATTGTAGAGATGTCAAGTTCCGAAGACGTTCTGCTGGCAAACCAGTTTCATTCGGCTCCTTCAATCGTTCAGTTACAAACTACGGGAGATATTCAGGAAATGCTCTCTAACGTCAGACATATCATATCCGAAATGTCGACCGTAAAAATTGCAGCATTTATATCTGATAAAAAGTTCGCCTAAGTAAATATCTACGTCTCCGTAATTTTAAAGTATTATTAAGCAATTCTACATCCTTACTATTTTTATAGGTACGTGGAACGATTGACGGATTTACTAAAACAGAAACTTGCTCTCGTAAATAAAATGATGGAATCTCAAGCCAACGTGGTTCTTAAAAGGCAAGAAATGCTTTCCGAACAGAAAGAACTCGAACCGAAATTGTATCTTATTATAGAAAAGACAAAAGAGCTACAAAAACAGGTAATTGTATTAATAAATGTACTACAATATCTTTATATAATTACTAAATATTTCAATAAAACTTTTCAGATTGAAGGAGAAATTTCGAAACGTTACAAGAATCGGCCCGTAAATATAATGGGAGGAGTCAATGTTATGTGAAGTATTAATATTTGAATTTGCCTTGATATTTTTGTTATAAATAAATATATTTTGGTTACTGTTGCAAAAAATATATTTGTCTAGACTAATTGTAGATAAAATATTTTCTCACTTTCAAGAAGTTGATTATATGCAAGAAATCGCATCAAAATTTTAGATTGCTGTTGATAAAAAAAGAATTTTAATTTAATTAATCACTAGTATTAATAATTTGCTTACAGCACTAAAAATCTATTCCTTATTTAGTATTGTCAAAATGGTGAAAGCCAGATGAAAGTCAGAAAGGTACTCTACATCAGTAGAAATGAGTTTGTATAAATAATTTATATTTATTTAATAATTACACAGAAATAGGAAAAGAAAAATGATCATTAACCAAAGTAATAATCAATACAGTGACCCTTCCATTCAAAAAATACAAATAAATATAACAGCACGTTGCCATCATTATTGATAAACATAAATACAGGTACTCCTCACTTTACGACCTATCTGCTTAACGACCACTCGCACTTACGACCAATCGAGTTTCGACCTGCAATTCGGGGAATCCGCTTTCTCACCTTGAGTGTCGGTCGGTGGCGAATGGTGACATGCGCACTAAGCGTACTATAATAGGCTTGCATGTACTATAATAGTCTTTTTATGAATAAATTTGAAGTTTGTTGCATAATTTGTATAATTTTACAACGATCCTATATTCTTGGCGCAAGCTCCTCGCTTATTGACCAATTCACGTAACGACATAGTCGTCGGAATGGAACTCGGTCGCAAAGTGAGGAGTACCTGTAATAAAAATTAACACAGATATTTAACAAAATTCAAAACAAATCATAGAAGTGTAATACAAATCTGTTATAAATTTTGGCGTTTTATTTTTCTAAAATATTTCCTAAAGCCGTTCTCTATCAAAGATGATACAAAATGTTAGTTCAGACTATTGTTGTGTTCTTTCATTGTATTAAATGAAAGTAGACACCAAATAAAGTGTGAGAAACAGCTATAAAATTCAAAAATTAAATTTTAAATTTTTTTAGGATTTAAAAAAAAAAAATTTATTAATTAAACAAATTATATCAAAACTTTTGGTTTACTTGCTAACCACTGAATAATTAATACTGTAAAGATATAATAGGTTGAGATTAAATAAATTACATTTTATCAATATAATTTCTGGAATTTATACAAGGTGTCACGTGTAAAACTGTCCATACGCGTCAATTGAATAAAATAGCGTTGCCTTAAACAACGAAGTATTGGTTATACAAGATTCTCCTTTTTAAATTTAGACCAGTGGGTTCTCAAAGTTATTGATTCTTTGGCTGAGCAACAAAAGAATTGCAGACCACCTAAGTTTCCATCCACTTATCTTGTAAATATCTGTATTAATAAAAATATTTTGGCACAAAATCTATCTAGTAAACTAGCATAAGATACGTGAAGTGTAAAAATGTCTTTTTCTTCATCTAGACAACATAGATTGCCTTTTGGAAAATGACTAGGCTGATCAGTAGTCGACGGACCCTATTTTGAGATGTATGAAATAGAATATACATAGATCCAGATTTGATAATTTATTTAACATGGTTATTGTATAACTCTTTCAGCCTGCCTATAGAGGAACAAAACCATGATTGGCCATATAGTCTTAATATTCTGGTTCCTTGCATAAAATATTCTTATGAGTTGCTTGGTTATCCATATTGGCAGTTTTACAAGAAATATATTGGTAACAGATATGATTTAGATCAGTGTTGTCCAAATTATGGTCCACTGCATACATTAATCCAGCCTATGGGCATATTTGACACATATTTTACATATTCCATATATATATTTCTGGCCTGCCTATTGAAAATTTTGGGCACCACTGATTTAGATCATGTCAAGAACATAATATACATGTTAATTTATTACAAAACTTGACAACTGTGACAAATATCCAAAGTTGATGTTTGAATTTTGTCTTATCTAGTAATTATCATCCTATTTTCTTTCGTTCTTGCAATAATGTTAGTTCTACATCATGTTTTTCTGATATTCTTTATCCAACTTAAGTTATAAAGAAATGATAATGGAAATTGCTCAGTATTTATGTGAGGACCTGGATGGAAGTTGACTGAGAGGTCTGAATGTGGACCATCAATCGAGAAATTAAAGATCTCCTTTTCAGACATGAATAGGAAGAATTAAAGGTTTTGGTTGAACAATAAAAGATTTTTTTTGTAAAATATTAAAACGAAGGATGAATTGTGTAGAAAAGACCAAAGTTGAGGGAAACATGGTTAGGAGGAGTCGGGTTTAGTTGTGACGTTGACCTGTCTCACTCATTTCGGGTTGTCACCAGGTGACGATGAGAGACTAAAAAAGACAACTTTGGGTGTAAAACTTATAAAACCGCGCGATTCAAGGATCTGATGTTCTTGGAGCTGCAGATCAGCAGTGACAGAATTGTCAACTCCTGGGACTTACTGCCACTCTCATTGTCTTGCTTCGCCCAGATTTATGCTTCCCCCAAGATTGTGTCGCACGCCCTGGGACCATTGATCGCAACATCCGTTATCGATGAACAGAAGAACTTCCTACTGTACGTCAAACTCTTGTTGGAACTTTTAACACGCCCCTGAGCTGTGTTATGATGAAACTTTGCAAAACTTTGTAAGAAACTTTTTGTAATATAATAAACAGGTTAAAAGATGGAAAGCCTGTCTCAGAGTTTTTTCCAATTCCCACACAATAGTTGTGACCACACGACAACCTGAAAAACACAACCAGTCAGCTAACCTCACATTTACAAGAAGCTGGATAATTCATATAATGGAATGTTCAATCTAAAGTATATTGTTGATGGTACATCACTACATCTGGAAAAGTGATATGTACTGTATACAGGGTGTCTCAGAACTTCCAAGAGGGGTAGGGTGCATCCTGACGACTTAGAATCGTATAGCAATGTAGGGTTGGAAATGCTTTCCTGAAACGGTGATGTACACAGAAACAGCTAACCTCTGGTGCAGGCTTGCAAAGAAATTATGGCTGGAAATACGTCTCATCAGATATCGTTCCGCGTACAAGCGCTTCGCGGCTGGCCCACTACAATCTGCAGGCCCATACACCAAATGCATATCGGCTAACTCTGCATCCTTGCGTGAAATGACGATTTCCTGCAAGAACACTCGGAATTTTCATGCAACGCCATCTACCGCATCAGGAAAGCATTTCCAACCCCACATTGCTATACGATTCCGAGTCGTCAGAATACACCCTACCCCTCTTAGAAGTTCTGAAACGTTTAACTGAGACACCCTGTATAATACACTCAAGCCTCTGAACAATACCCACTGATGGAAACAAAAAAATTGGCTGCTGTTTGTCCCAAAAACCTTCAGTTCCTGAATAAATGGTGGCAATTATCAGAGATTTGAGAATACAAGTCCTTATACACCAACATACGAGTGATGCATAAATGAATGAGAACACACAAGAAGTATGCATTTTACTGTCTGCACTCTATTTGCATTTTGTGCTCTTCATGTACACAGTTTGTCCTTTCATACTAAATCATGCTATACATGGTCTATAATTTAGCAGTAGATTTTTTTTCCTGTATTGTGTATTGTTTTTGAGAAGGGAGTGCTCCAAATTTTATCACTGGAGGTGCCACAAGTGGTCTCATCTTGTAGCACATAATTTATGTTTATAACTGTAGCCATCTGCATTTGTCAGTTATGTGGATGTGTAAGGATCCTATATATATGTTAAATAACAAGGCCTTATCAAGTCCGATTTTCTTATTTAATGTCATAATTTACAATGAAAATATCTTAAAAATTGTATTGACAAATTCAAGTTTCGAATAGAGAATCCTACAGAACAGACCTATACATAAAATCATAAATTAATTTTCTTCTTTTTTGCTTTAGGTTTTGAATATAATTGCTTTTCCAATTCCTTTCTCCTAGAGATTTCTAAATCCTGAAATATTTAAATTTTTTAATTACACAAAATTATTCTGTTACAAACACATCATATATTTTTTCTTTACCTTTTCTTGTTGTTTCAGTTCTTCTTTCGATTGAGTCGCAGGTTGAGTTTGTGTGGCTAAATCTTCTTCTGCCGTTAACGTTTCTGTTTCGTTTCCATAAAGAGTGGCTTTTGCTTTAAATAAAATGATTCTTGAAAAATTTTTAAAAATCCAGCATGAAATATATTTTAAAAAATTAAAGACTAAATCAATTTGCATATTCATAAGAAGAGAAGAGCCTCAGAAAAAGGTGGACTCTACTTGTGTTAATTGTTTTCGTATGTGAAGGAAGCATCAAAATGATACTTATTAATTTATAGCTTAATTATTTCAATCTTAACAGCATATAAATGTATATAGAGCAATTAAAAGATAAATGATACTTTTTCTTATGTTTATTAAGAAATTAGTGAATTAGCAATCACTAGAATAAGTTTGGTGTTCAATGTTGTATGGCAGAAATCAAGTTGATAATCAATTTTATTTGCATTCTCTCGCTGTAGATTTACTGATGTGATGTTCTAATCTTTAATTCTTAATAATCATATAAAAGGGTGACTCGCAAAGGATGTCCTTTTCATACTCCCAGAGAAATTATATAGGAGGCTGCTTATATAACGACAGGCATTAGTAACAGTACTTCAACAAAACTGTCTACACTGATGGACTGAAAGTTTTGAAAGCAAAGTTTCAGAACTAAACTAGAGAATGATGCATATTATACGATCAAAGGCTCACTGATTATACAGGGTGGGAAAGAAAATCACTCAACACCCCTGCTACAGAATATAGAATGTATATCATGTAACATGCATAACTCTAGCTGTTTTAGTGTAGGTCAATAAAAATCTTTGAGCAATGAATTTCTTGTGAAATTCTGACCCTAAATGATGTGTCTTACGACCCCCTTTCCATTTACAGTTTCAGAATTGCATTCAATATGGCTGCCAGCAAGATGGCAGCTGTGTGTGTAACACATCAATCTGTGTTCCTGACACAAACGAATTAACTTTGGGTACAGTCTATATTCTGTAGCAAGGGTGTTAAGTGACTTGCTTTCCCAATTAAGTAACATTATTGCAAATTTTCATCAATTTCTGTTCATTAGATTTTAAATTATGGAAATTCTTAAAACATATTCTATTTCCATCTTTTTAGTTTCCATCACAACAGTCATTGACCTTCCGTCTGAAAACTTCGAGTAATAAACTAGAAGCTGCTTTCATTCCTTGCCTATTCCTCTGAAGTATTGCATATCATATATTTTTGGAATCAGGACTATCTGTTGATTTCAATTATTGTACTTCATTCCTAGTAAATTGCTTTTGCCATATAGCTACAATATGAATGCATCTGATGACTCACCTTTTCCAGCAGCCCGTATGGCTGCCAATGGAGTAATTTCTGAGCTTAAGGGTTACATAGCTATAAATACTAAATGCAAACTCTCCACTCCGTCATACCGATTTCATTTTCGATTGTATAAATCGCATAATAAAAATATATGAAGATAACACAATCCTCACTATGTTAACTGAGATAAAAGATAAAGTTGAGAAACTCGATGACAAAACTGATAATATCAAGAAAAATGAAATGATCACCCCTACATATAGTGCGGTGTTACAATCTGGAAGGGCTATCCACCCTGTTTCTTTGAATACCCCAGTAAAACCCTCCAAAGACATTCTTTTAATTTACAATAAAGAAGAAAACAAAAACAGTGAAGAAACACGAAAGATCATTCAACAACATATTAACCCATCTAAATTAGGCATTGGAGTCGACAGAATTCGTCGTATTGGCAGGGGAGGTGTTGCAATACATTTACACAACAAAGACGATCTTAACAAGCTGGAAAATTGCATACAGGAAACAATTCCGGAACTGGTTGCTAAGAGACCAAAAAGAAGGAATCCTCACATCGTAATCTACTCCACGCCAGCACATCTATCACGTGAGGAACTCTTAACCCATATATACGAACAAAATTATATATTAAATGAAAATTACTCTGAAAAAGAATTTTGTGACCAATTTAAAATTAAATTTAACATGGGACGGAAAGACGCTCCATATATAAACTGGGCGGTGGAAGTTTCACCACAGTTAAGAAAATATTTACTTATGAAGGGTAAAATAAATCTGCAATGGTCTCGCTGTCATGTAATGGACTTCTGTCCAGTATTACAATGTTTTCGTTGTTGCAAATACGGACACTCAACTAAATATTGTGAGCAAGAAACAATTACCTGTAGCCAATGTGCTGGTGAACACTCGTATCAACAATGTCCCAATAGATCCACAAAACCAAGATGTATTAACTGTCACCACAATAAATACAGCGATATAAACCATAATGCTCGAGACAGCTCCTGTCCAGTTTATCAACGAATAAAAAATACAATAATCGAACGTACTGAATATGGCTTCTAACAACTGCAATTACTTACGTTTTCTACAAATAAATTTGGGGAGAGGAATTTCCTCAACATCTCAACTGGCATCCATCTGTCACAAATACGATGTTATATTTATACAGGAGCCATATTGTATACAGAACTATCCGGCTTGTTTACCCACTCGCTATCCGATTCTAAAAGGTACTGATCTATACCCTTGGGCTATAAATGTCATTGTCAATACTAACCTCTCTATTCTACATCGCATGAGTGTATCAAATGAACACCTTGTATGTAACGAATTATATTTTAATAACAACACCTACATTATTATCAATATTTATTGCCCACAGCATGAGGACATGAATTTAATGATTAATAACATACAGAATATTATTAATAAATTCCAACACGCAAAATTCATCATTGTAGGAGATATCAATGCACACTCTCCTACATGGGGAGGAGACCAGCAAGACAACCGTGGAGAAATTTTTGAGGAATTTCTTGCTTCTAACGATCTACAACTACTAAACAATCCACTTTCACCCCCACTTATGTCTCCAGACATGGTACCACATGGATCGACATTTCAGTTTGCAGTCCTGAATGCATGGCTGAACTCGAGGATTGGAGAGTACACCGTGAAAGTAGCCTTAGCGACCATGCATACATCTCTTTTAATCTAAAAATTAATGATAATAACTACGCAACCACTACAACTAAGGACAGATTCAACATTGCCCTCGCCGATTGGGACAGCATACAAAATTATCTGTTAAATAACATGCTAGCATATGACTTATGACTCCATTGATATAATTGCAGAAGTTCTTGAGCATAACATTCACAAAATTAATTACGCCTGTAATAGGTATATTCCTAAAACCTCTCCTAAACATAGATCTGTCCCTTGGTGGAACAGTTGGCTCTCAGAATTACGTAAAATCAACAACCTTCTAAGGAGGCGATTTCAATCATGCAGAACTGAGCCACACCGAACCAATTTAAAACAGCAATATTACGACCACCAGGCTATCTACAAAAAAGAAATAAAAGATGCCAAGATCTTATCCTGGCGGAAATACTGTAGTGCTGCCTCCTCCAACCCATGGGGATACCTAACAAAATTATGCACTAACAAACTACGCAAACCCCAAATTTTAACTACTGCTGATCCGGGATCAACGAATCAGCTAATAACTGACCGTTGTCTCCTAGATTCCTTAGAACGGCAAATAGATACCTTCTGCATTAATGACAATGCTGAAGAAGATACCCCATGGCAAAGGCAATTAAGACTGGATATAACCCTGTACACCAATAATGATCATTCTCCAGATTTTACGTATGATGAAATAAATAACGCTTTTTGCAGACTCAAAGATGGTAAATCCCCTGGAATTGATGGCATAAACGCCACAATTGCCAAAAACATATGGAGACTTATTCCCTCTCAAATATTGCAACTCTATAATACCTGTTTAAGCTTGGGGATATTTCCAGCCCCATGGAAAATTGCAAAATTAGTACCTGTCCCTAAACCAAATAAGCCTAATGAACTCAGGCCGATCTCATTACTATCAGTCTTCGGTAAAGTCCTTGAGCGACTAATAACAGATCGCTTAACTTGGCATATTGAGAACAAGGCACTCCTTAGCAACATTCAATACGGTTTTAGGCAGCAAATTTCCTCTTCAGATGCTATTTACGATGCCGTACAAAATATCAAAAATCTACTAGATAACCATAAATACGTGCTCGGTGTTAGTTTGGATATATCTAAAGCGTTCGACAGTGCCTGGTGGCCTTTCGTACTCCTTCAACTAAGGAAAACTGCTTGCTCATCAAATATATATCATCTATTTGCAAATTATCTTCATGGTCGCAAAGCCATACTAAAATATGGAACATGCTGTGTGGAACGCAACATTGTACGAGGATGCCCACAGGGATCAGTATGCGGACCTCTGCTATGGAACTTAACTTTTAATGCTTTTTTACAAGAAAACTTTGGATATGACTCAGCTACCGCCTATGCAGATGATGTGCTAATTCTTATTGGTGGGAGATCTCGTGCAGTATTGGAAAAACGTTGCAACGAGATACTCGAAAAAATATATCAATGGGGAAAACAATACAAATTAAACTTTAATCCGAATAAGACTATAGGAATCGTATTCAACAAGCCACGACAACCCAACTTATACCTTCGCAAACCTTCAATCAAAATGAATAATATGCCAATTAAAATTGAAAAAAAGCATTAAATATCTCGGCATATGGATAGATTTTAGACTTAGCTGGGAAGATCATGTCAAATATATTGCTAAGAGAACAACCTTAATCTTTCATGCTTTCTCACAAATTGCTAGGAAAAACTGGGGACTCACATCAGACGCTATAAATATTATTTATAATCAAATTTACATCCCCATTATTACTTACGGTTGCTGTAGTTGGGGTAACGCCATTCATAAAGTTCACCTACATTGAAAATTAATATCTTCACAGAGGAAAGCACTGATTTTAATAACGAGAGCATATAGGACAACTCCTACTTGTAGCTTACAGGTACTAGCTCGAAAACCTCCAATTACAGAGATTATCCAACTCGAATACAATCTACACCAACTGAAAATAGGAACCAATATTTGCACTTCTATCGGTGAAATTAGATTGGAAAACTATGAAAATCATAGTCCAACTGCTGAAAGTCTACCTCCATACATTAACAACCTATTTCGGATTGATCCTCCCACACAACCTGACTTTGAAATTTATACTGATGGTTCTGGAATCGACGAATCTGTGAGAATTGGGGGTTAAGAGTCAAGGCTTAACCCGTAATCCGACGACGGGGGGTGAGTCCCGCTCACGGGGTCAGAGGATGGCAATTTAGGAGGGCAAAAATCGAGTGGGAGGTCGCGGATAAGTCGTTGAGGCGTTGGCGATACACGAGTAATCACTCTCACATAATTAATCAAATAAATTTAATAACAACATTAACTAAGTGGTTACATAAACGAGTGATACAAGGCAAAACGTTGGAAGAGGAGCGTCGGCGTCCGCGACATTCCAGAGATCTAATCCTCTTTCAATTTCCGACTATATGAAGTTAACTTGCGGTCAATTGAGGGGGGGAGAGGTCTTAACTAACTAAAGCTAAATTTACCTCGTTGCTTGTCTTTGTTTCGGGCGTTGGTTGGACGGAGTAGATGGGGTTGACCAGTTCTTGTCAATTGGACAATCAGGCAATCGGGTGTGCACCCTTTTTATACTAATTTCGAGGGGCAAGAACTTTCAAATAGTTGAAGATTAATATGGACACCTGTCAGCTGTGCCGGGTCCATATCCAGCCGTCACGGATTGTTACAGACATATTCTTTGGTCGAATTGTTGACGTTGGTGTCTTGAAGGTGAAATATTATGACATAAATTCCTGTGAATTTGACAGTTCTTTCCTATTAATAATCGTAAGGTTTGACAATAATTTCTCAATTTCGCCGACTGACTCTAGGTTGTTTATATTAACATCGTGTTAATCGACAGACAGTCTATAATCGACAGTCAAAACTTTCTCTTTGGGTTAAATGTCACAGACAAAAGTGATAAATTCAATCCCCGATAGCTTCAACCATGCAATAACGGACACAAAAAAGACGTCAATGCACGACCCTTTGTCACCTCCTTTTGCTGCACGTGGCACATGTCTGCAGACACCTGCACGCTTACTCAAAACCACGTAATATTCATCGACTCTTTCGTCGCTGTAAACTATCTCCCTTTTTCGTTACTAATTACTGGTGTTGTGGGGAGAACGATAGTGAAACAACAAAAAAAAGGGGGCCAGAATATCACATCACTCTTCCCTTTCTCAAAAACCACACTATTTCTTTTAGATTTTAGTGTGTGTTTTTCTCTTCTTATTTTCCGTCCTGGGTTCTCGGCTAACTGCTGGTCTTATAGTTGTCATAAGAGTCACCCACGTGGCGGCGTTGTTTGATTCCGGAGAAGTAGGTATCAATGCGAGCGTCTGGAGGCGAGTAATTCAGTAACAGGAGTTAGCTGTCCGTTTTCAGTACGAAGGGAGAAATCTGATAAAGACCGGATAATCGAAGGGCCGTGCGTTATGGTCTCACATGTTTTTAACTTTCCTCTCTCTCCTCTCCTCAATTGCTGTCTACATATTCAATGATAGGTAACAACTCATACTATTTTAATGTACAGTACTTTATATAATGTTTACTAATACCACATAATCATTTTGATTATTATGAAAAGTTATAAAGAATGTTCATTAAGGAGGACATTCTGGGCTACTAGAGTTTATGCATAGATACATACATACATACATATATATATATATTTCTAGTTGCACGTGACAATGGTTACACATAAGGTGGTGCTGGGAAACCGATACATTAAGGTCCGGGCACCTTATTACACACACAAGAGTATATTAATATTGGTGCACTTGTCTTCCTTGCGGTTCCTTATGCTGGAGCTTTCTGCTGCTTATTCTTCACATTAAGTTACATATCAATGGCGCTTCCCTAGGTCTGTAAACGATTCAACTGAACTTGACAAGTGGAGAATAGGTGGTAAGGTACTGATGAAGATGGGGTAGGTTCTTACAAATGTTAACACGTTCCAAGATGGGGGTTCCATGGATTTCGTAACATCAGTAAAATGGACACAATGAACAATCTTCATAGGTAAGATCAGTCGCTTCAATTAGAGCTTAGGTATTTGGGCTTAGGTATTTAGCTTCGGCATCACGTTCAGTCACAGTTAGTCAGTTACAGAATTGTTCACCAGGTGTTTGAAGCTGTACATACATTACATTGGTGTCGCATTTCACTTTTTCTGTCTGGTACAAGACATTGGGTTCAGGTCCCGTATTTAATTAGGCTTGGGGACTCACTGTAACAATACATGAACTTTAGGCCTGTCTCCAAGCGAGACCCGTGCGGGCAAACCTGTTGTATCTGCCTAGCTACAGTCCTTCCTCGTGGAAATATATGCATCGTCAGGAGGACAAACGTGCGAAGAATCCTCCTTCTAGAGCCTAGGGGAAGGCCTGCAGAGGCGATAAGCGAAACTTATATGCGGACGGATGCTCCACCCTCCGCCCAAAAAAAACTTCTGAATGAGGGAATCCGACAGACCCGCCAATGCCTTCGAGATGGGGATGCTCCTGACCAAAATCACCCTCAAAAAGCGGGGCGATAAAGAGATCTCTTAGACCTAAGGTTAAGATCCAGAGTAACCTCTTACATTGTCATCCCACTCATCATCCCTGTAAAAGCTGCATTACCCTCTTGGTTGCTTTCGGCGTAATTCAGGTCGAGGGAGAATCCGAATCGATTCCGATCAAATGGCGGTCGCTGTTAGCTGGATTCTCCCACTTGAAAGTGATGTTCATTAAATATGCGCTTCATTATGTATTTGCCGAGGGAGTCTATCAAGACACTTCTGAGCGTGTTCTTATCAGTTTTACCCAAACTGTCAACTGATCGGATCCACGAGACACATCGATCTCTCATCAATGCCGCATGTGCATGTTGATGAGGCGGTCCGAAAGGCTGGAGGGTCTTAAGCCCTCGTATCCTTGATCGTCTGTACTTTGGTGATTCCTCCTCGCCCAAAGATGTACAGTACAAAAGGTGAAATAAAGCCATAAGGAAACACGATATTTCACCCAGATTCTCCCTTAATCACCCAAGCCCATCATTCCTTTTTCTCCCAAAAAAAATTTCAGTATTATTGCATCTGTATATATATATATACCTATATATACATACATATACATGCTAATCTACACACCTATACATATATGTACCTTCATACCTGTAATATTATTGGGTAACACCGTGAAAACGGGTATACCGTTACAATATTAGCGAGCGATGCCAGTAGTTACTGTTTTTCAAAATTTTTTTTTTCGTACCTTATCTATAATAATTTAGTTAGACTACTTTCTTCCGGTAATTTTCTGGCATGGTAATCGCTCCAATCAATTGGTCAGGAATCTTATTGTAATTCTATGGTTATTCTATTTTCTTTTCCTGTTGTCCTCTTTTGCCATGTAAAATACAGCCTCTACAATTCCACAAGATGCACCTATTCGTAA